>NC_058089.1:11769860-12369860 GCF_014858855.1 Bufo gargarizans | reverse complement strand
AGGAGTTCACTTGTACATGGGGCTGCTGAACCACATTCTCCGGAAAAGGTGCCAACAACGTCTCTTAGTCGGCGAGACAAACAAAGACGATACATGGAAAACAAAATTATCCAGAGACAAATTTCTAGTTATTAAGCACATGACTAGGGGGACAGTTGCTGTCTTTATTATAGCACAGCACGTTCTCCGCAATCTCCCGATAAAATCTGGAAGGTGACTGTCACAATCAGTGTGGGGGAAAACTCCACACTGAACATTGGAGGGAAGGGGAACAGTAAATGGGCCTGGAAACTAGGGAAGAAACAGGTCACTTCCTAGACAACCCTAATCCAGGCCCTGACTACCTATCAATATAAATAGACCCTGAAGGTAGGAATATTCATATACAGGATACCTAGGCCTTTATATCCCTATAAGGCCCTGGAAAAGGTTAGGATCAGAGACAACCAATTCCTCCCCAGATGGACGAATGGAAGTCTCTGTCTCAGGCCCAGATACAAACAACAGGGAATATAACAAACACAAATGCGACACTTAACTTCTGTAGGGACGGATGAGCAGGAACACCAGAGACAAGCTAACACCAGCTCAGCCAAACCCAAATGAAGCTGTCTACAGCATAGTCAGAAGGGTGGGGTCAGACTATAAAGGGTAGAAGTGATGACCACTGAGCAACAGCCGAGAAAAGGGAAGTGGTCATTAACCCTATCAACATTGAATCAAGAGAAATCAAGGAGGCTGTTAGATTACTCCACGCTCAGCCAATCTCCTTGATTTCCTGACATCAGTCACCTGAGGGACCGTGACAGTGACACGGCTGCTAACCACGCTGCTTTCAGACATTTTACTTTACCCAGTTCCATGTCACTCTGTGCATGGCATTTCATGAAAATGTGCAGTGTAACACCTGGTATCAATACAATTTGACGAGCTAGATAATGTAATATTCTGGATTATCAGATAGAGCTCATGGACACAGCAGAACCAGGAGCATTGGGAAAGTAAGGCAGATTGTACCCTCACCTCCTGTCTCTGGGACTGGCCGAGGATGTTGTAGAAAATGTACTTGCAAAACAATGACACATCATTCATCATTGTTTAATTCTTTAGCAGGTTATAACGGAACCTTTATTGAACACATCAGTAACACAGTGTGCAACAGTAGGATAACCCATCTAGAACATGTAGGCTTTCACCAGGGTGCTCAGGTGTTTGGCTCTTTTAAAGGGGTTTATAATCTCGGGCATTGGTGGCGTATCGCTCTAATATATGCCACCAATGTCAGATAGGTGCAGGTTCCACATCTTGTGAAGGGTGCGCTCCATTCATTTCTATGGGAGTTGAGAAAAAATCCAAGTGAGTGCATTTGGCTATTTTTGGAAGTCCCATAATCCAAATGAATGGGGAGCGCATCGCGCAAGCGTGGCCACCGTTCCATTCACCTCTACGAGATTGCCGGAAATAGCCAGCTCTGTGATTTTCAGAACTACCATAGAAATTAATGAAGGGTGGCTGCGCATATATATGGAGGTCCTGTTCTGGAGATAGGTGTGGGTCCCAGATGTGATCCTAGTGGTATGACACCAATGTCTGAAGTGAAACGTCCCCTTAAACGGGTCTTTCTTCACACATCAGCTCTGATGACTTAGCTATTCATACCACTGGAACACCGGGTGCCTCCTGCTTTTTGCTGAACTTCTCTGTTTTGCTGCTTCCCAAACCGACAAGCAGCCATGCCTGCAGTCTCTGTTTCGCTGGTAGACTTTAGCCACCTTACTAATCTAGGGGTAATGCAGGACACAATCGGGTATCTCCGAGGCTGCTTCTCCTGGTTCTTTTTAGTGTTCTTTACCACACTCCTCTGCCTCCTGCTTGACACACACAGGACACAGGCACATTTCTTATAATCAGGCTCTGCTGACTTCCTGTACTTCACAAATCTTTTTCCTCCAAAAAATGTATGTAGTGCGCTCTAGCTATGGCAACACCTTTTACACCTGTCTTTTTGGTTGACATCTCAGCAATCTAAAAGTATGTTTGATAATCATTAAATCTTGGTGGCAATCTCTTGAAATTAGGCCGCTGCCACTGTCATATCTGTAACACGTCCTTCAAAGGGACTATCTCAGTAACTCTTTCTTCCACAAGCAATAGGTTACTCTGCAGTTGTTCTGGATGTGGATCTCCATTATTGCCATTCATCCTCTAGAGTTGTTGTCTTTAGGGGGCAAACAGGTGCCATGATGGGGGCTTAATACATAGGCTGCCATGCGCGTATGTTATAAATGGTTTGGTGATGTCTGCATAAGCCATGACAAGGCACAAATTTGCAAGTTCTGGAGATCCCTAAATGCCTTTTTTGGAAGCCCAATTTTAAATGTTCCTGTTGGTCTCCTGAAGTCTGCCCCTGTTCAGCAAGGTATATAGGGGCACAGCCACTTAGGCAAAGTCCTTTATGATATTCCTCTGGTAGCCCACCAGACCTTGGAAAGGGCAGTGTCCTGTGACCACATCTCCTCTACTTCCTTGATTTTGGAGTCCATGAGCTGTAACTCATCCTGGATGACAACATGCCCCAGGTATTCACAGATTTTCCTGTACAGGTTACTCTTATTCACATTAGCTTCAAGGCCAAATAAATAGGCACTAAAAATTCTGTTCCCCTAGATATGACTCCATCAGTCTTTGGAAGCTGGGTTATGATGGCGGTCTTCTCCTGGTTACTTTCAGTGACCAGAAACTGCCAGTAACCGCTTGCCAGGTTGACGGTAGAAAAGTACTTTGCTCTACCCCGTGATGCTTGGGAAAGCTTTCTGAACAGTATAGATGTGGAGACATCAATAGTCAACACAAAAACACAGGATGCTGTCCTTCTTCACAAACAACCCAGATGACCACGGACTCTTAATTTGCCTGATGATGTTACTTCCAACATTGGCTTTAATGTGGCAGTAATACTCTTGAAGGGGTTTGGTGTCACCAGTCAGTATCTTATGCTCTAAGGTTTATATCAAACCAAAGTCACTTTTAGTCCAGAAGAAGGCATTGTGAGGCTTCTCCAGCATCTTGGTGACAACTCAGTCTCTTTTGGCTCTAGTTCCTTACCAACTGTCCCCTGTGGTCTCTGGCAGATGCACGCTTGACATACTGTTATTGTGGCTGCTGACTGTATCCACCACCTCAGTCCTGGAGTTACATGATCCTTGGGGGTGGTGTAAAACTGAGTGTGGACCTAATAATCTTATGAAATAAATACCTCAAAGCTAAAGCCACTTAATGAAAGGCATATTTACTTACTAAAGGATCCCACTTCTGACACCACGTGTAACACTGAACGGTGAGTGACTGAACAAATCAATACCTTGAAGCCAATGAAAAAGAAAGATTTATTACAGTATGAAATTATATGAGTCTAAAATTATAAGGTAAAATAGTAATTTACCTAGCTGGACTCCAGATCCTGAAGGAGCGACAGGAGATAATGAGTCATCACGGGATACATCATGGTACAGAATACAAGAACTCCTGCTGGGTACGGGCCCCTCTGATGTCCTATAATTCACTAACAGGAAAAATAATCCTGTGCTTCAGCAGAAAGATTCCCCCACCGAAATCCCTTCATTACTGCAACCATGATTAGATGAATTGTGTTCATATTAACCCAAGCTAGAAAAATCTAGATGAAATAGCAAGAAGTGTGACATACTGGCCTTGCAGGTACAGAGTTCGGGTCACACAGTATATTATAACATGGGAACACAAAATGGAGTCACTACCTAGATGTAATCCATTGTCCTAGACTCTAAATTGAGTCAACACCTTGCTATAATCTACTGTATTACACTCCTACCTTGACTCTTTCATGTCAAGTCACTCAGCATAACATTTTGTGGGAACAGGGATATCCTCAGGGACTTCAGATAGGGTATACCTCTTAGACATAATCATTTTGAAAACCATACAAAGCTGCTATGAATGTAAGTAGAATTTAGAGTATCAGAATTATTTGGTACAGAGAATGGCCCAACCTGGATTGTAAATGTTCTTTCGATTGCTTTTAACAAAAAACTGGGCATAATTGGGCAAAGTGATCAAGGGGTGCAATGAAATCTGTAAAAAAAAAGCAAAAAAAAAAAAGCCCTTCCAAAAACGTTTAAAACACCTTAAAGGCTATGTATACCTTTGGGGGGCAATTTTTTTATTATTACATTGTACTCATTGTGAGCTAGAAAAATATATTTTTTAATTGGTCTTTATTAAAAATATGGCGTCTTTTTTCTGTACGGAGATGAGATGCTCTGGAAGCACCCCTTGGATTGTCTGTCTTTTCCATCAGACCAGGAGCTGACGGACTCCTTATCTCTGCTCTCTGACCACCTAAACAGTCATTATAGCTCAGCTCTTATCTTAATGATAACAATGTGGCTGAAATAAGTGTTTATGTCCTCTCAGTAGTTTAGAGATGATGTTTATTAGATGACTGTCATGGTCTTACCTTCTTACTGTTCTCCTTCGTTTGACATGTGCTGGCGGCCATCTTGGTTTCTGGGTTTCTTGTAGCCTCCCACCCTGCGGCTTCTCCTTCCCACTGGGAGGAGCTGGATGCCTAGCTCATATATATAGGAGGTCTGTGGCTTCAGTTCCTTGCTTGGTCCTCCTGTGTTCACATGCTTCTAAGACTGCTGCTGCTTCTGGTTCCTGATCCTGGCCTCGTCTGACTACCCCGTTGGTTCCTGATCCTGGCTTCGTCTGACTACCCTGCTGGTTCCTGATCCAGGCTTCGTCTGACTACCCTTCTGGTTCCTGACCTCTGTCTACGCAAGACCCTGCTTCGGTTTAGCCATCCGTTTGGACTTTTGCTTACAGCTTGACTTTCAATAAAGCCTTCTTATTTCCACTTATCTCTTGTTGTACGTCTGGTTCATGGTTCCATGACATTAGGACCAAGCCATGAATTTTGACGGTACAGGGCCATCCTCGCTACCTACGCTGGTTGCCAGACTTGATCAGCAGGATCACCTGTTGGGTCGGTTCGCTGTGGCGTTGCAAACCCTGCTTGAACGCACGGCTCATTTAGCTTCCGTTGCCGATGGGTCGGTTGTCGCTCCTGGGCCCGCTCCTACTGCCGCTCCGGTTGTTGCGCCAGAGTCTACCCCGACACCTGTTGCTGCGCCTGCGGTGTCTCGGGGTATGACCGGTTCTGCCCCCCTTCCACAGCGCTTTGGGGGAGAGCCAACTCAGTGCCGAGGTTTCCTTAACCAGGTGGGCATTTATTTCACATTGCTGCCACATGCCTTTCCTACTGAGAGATCAAAGGTGGGCTTCTTGATCTCGCTGCTCTCGGACAAGGCCTTGGCCTGGGCCAGCCCTTTATGGGAGAACAACAATCCGGTGGTTGCCGAGTTTTCCGGTTTTGTTGCTTCTCTTCGGAAGGTATTCGATGTGCCGGCTCGTGCTGCCTCTGCTGCGAAGCTCCTTATGTCCATCAGACAGGGTTCACGATCCGTAGCTGAATACGCCATTGAGTTTCGTACCCTGGCAGCAGAGGTGGGCTGGAATAATGAGGCTCTGGTCGCTGCTTTCTCTCATGGTCTCTCGGATGCCTTGAAGGATGAGGTTGCAGCTAAGGACCTACCAGTGGAGCTCGAGTCTCTTATTTCTTTCCTGATTTTGATTGACACCAGACTCAGGGAGAGACCTTCCTTTAAGGAGAGCCTGCGGAGGTCTTCTAACAGATTGGCGCCTACGTTTGCTGTCCCACCCGTGCCTCCCTCTCCTCCCACGCCTCCTGGGGATGACTCGTCTGGGGGTGAACCCATGCAGCTGGGGTTTGCTCGCCTGTCCGAGGGGGAGAGGGTACTCCAGAGACGCGAGGGCCGATGCATGTACTGTGGTCTCGGTGGGCATTTTCGGTTGGCATGTCCGAACCGTCCGGGAAACGCTCGCACCTGAGATCCTGTCGGGGGCAGATCTTGGGTGGAGTCTCCTCGTCCCCGGTTTCCCGTGTTGACAAACCACTGATCACTGTTGTCCTCTCCTGGGTCGGGGGCTCGGTGACGACCCAGGCGTTGGTGGACTCTGGTGCTGGTGGTTTGTTCATTGATAGTGTGTTCGCTGCCGCCAATTCCATTCCTCTGCAGCCTCGAGGTTCCCCACTGGCTCTTGAGGCGATAGACGGCAGACCCCTTCTGCCGCCACACGTGACTCATGAGACCCTTCCAGTGGGGATAGCCATTGGTGCCGTTCACAGAGAGTCGGTCTGTCTCCAGGTGATTTCGTCTCCACACTACTCGGTGGTCTTGGGGTACCCCTGGCTCCAGAAGCATAATCCGACTTTCGATTGGAGATCGGCCGAGATCCTCTCGTGGTCACCGCAGTGTGGGGCTAGTTGCATCCATGGGCCTGTCAAGTTGCTGTGTACTTCCTCGGACTCTCTGTTGCCTCCTGAATACGAAGAGTACCGGGATGTATTCGATAAGGTGCGCGCGGTTGCCCTACCTCCGCACCGCCCATACGATTGTGCCATAGAGTTACAATCTGGTGCCGTTCCTCCTCGTGGCAAAGTCTATCCACTGTCGGTAGCGGAGAATGAGGCCATGGAGGAGTACGTGAGGGAGGCGCTTTCACGCGGACACATTCGCAAATCCTCGTCCCCGGCAGGGGCTGGATTTTTCTTTGTGAAAAAGAAGGGCGGTGAGTTGAGGCCTTGCATCGATTACAGGGGTCTCAATCGCATCACGATCAAGAATGCTTACCCGATACCCTTGATTTCCGAGCTGTTCGATCGCCTCAAAGGGGCCACGGTCTTTACCAAACTCGACCTGAGGGCGGTATATAACCTGGTAAGGATCAAGGCGGGCGATGAGTGGAAGACCGCGTTTAACACCAGGACCGGTCATTATGAATCCTTGGTTATGCCCTTTGGGTTGTGCAATGCGCCCCCAGGAATTCATCAACAATGTTTTCCGTGACCTGTTGCAGCAGTGTGTGGTGGTCTATTTGGATGACATCTTGGTATATTCTGAATCCATGGAGGCCCACATTATGGATGTCAGACGAGTGTTGCAACGGTTACGAGAGAACAGGCTGTTCGGTAAGCTTGAGAAATGCGAATTTCACCGATCCCAGGTAACCTTCTTAGGTTACATCATTTCCGCTGAGGGGTTCTCCATGGATCCTGAGAAGGTTTCGGCTGTCTTACAGTGGCCCCAGCCCAGTGGTCTCCGTGCCCTGCAGCGCTTTTTGGGCTTCGCCAATTATTATCGGAAGTTCATCAGGGACTTTTCTATGCTAGCCAAGCCTCTCACGGATCTGACCAGGAAGGGCAGTAATTTCCAGGTCTGGCCGCTCGAGGCCATCCGAGCTTTTGAGGCTCTAAAGTCCGCCTTTGTGTCGGCTCCGATTCTGTCGCATCCCAACCCTGGGTTGCCCTTTGTCCTCGAGGTGGACGCGTCTGAGACGGGAGTAGGCGCCCTTCTGTCTCAGCGTAGAACACCAGAGGGTCCTCTGCTTCCTTGTGGGTTTTACTCCCGGAAACTGTCTTCCGCGGAGTGCAACTATCAGATTGGTGACAGGGAGTTATTGGCCATCGTGCAGGCCCTTAAAGAATGGAGGCACTTGCTCGAGGGTTCGGTGGTTCCGGTTCTCATCCTGACGGACCACAAGAATCTGACCTACCTTTCTGAGGCCAAGAGATTGACACCACGTCAGGCCAGATGGGCTCTGTTCTTGTCACGTTTTAATTACGTGGTCTCCTACCTACCCGGTTCCAAGAACATCAGAGCGGATGCCTTATCACGGCAGTACTCCGAGCTGTCCGGGGAGGAGTCGATTCCGACTTCGGTCATACCTCCGAATCAGATCCTGGCCGCCATTCGCACCAGCCTGACCTCTCCCCTGGGTGAGCAGATTTTGGCGGCTCAATCTGGTGCTCCCTCTGGGAGACCCAACGGCAGGTGTTTTGTGCCTGAGGAGTTGCGCACTCGGTTGTTGCGAACCTACCATAACTCCAAGGCCGCGGGGCATCCTGGAAAGAATCAGCTGTCCTGGGCTGTTTCACGTCTGTTCTGGTGGCCTTCTCTACGTTCCGACATCGCCGCATATGTAGCGGCATGCTCCGTTTGTGCCCAGAGTAAGTCCCCTCGGCACCTTCCGTTGGGCCTTTTGCAACCCATAGCCACCGGGGAGCGCCCATGGTCACACCTGGGGATGGATTTCATTGTGGACCTCCCTGCATCCCGAGGCCATACGGTCATTCTCATGATTGTGGATCGGTTTTCCAAAATGTGCCACTGTGTTCCTCTCAAGAAGTTACCCTCTGCACAAGAGTTGGCCACGATTTTCGCCAGGGAGGTCTTCCGGTTGCACGGTTTGCCCAAGGAGATTGTGTCGGATCGGGGGAGTGTCATGGTCTTACCTTCTCACTGTTCTCCTTCGTTTGACATGTGCTGGCGGCCATCTTGGTTTCTGGGTTTCTTGTAGCCTCCCACCCTGCGGCTCCTCCTTCCCACTGGGAGGAGCTGGATGCCTAGCTCATATATATAGAAGGTCTGTGGCTTCAGTTCCTTGCTTGGTCCTCCTGTGTGCACATGCTTCAAAGACTGCTGCTGCTTCTGGTTCCTGATCCTGGCCTCGTCTGACTACCCTGTTGGTTCCTGATTCTGGCTTCGTCTGACTACCCCGTTGGTTCCTGATCCTGGCTTCGTCTGACTACCCTCCTGGTTCCTGACCTCCGTCTACGCAAGACCCTGCTTCGGTTTAGCCATCCGTTTGGACTTTAGCTACGGCTTGATTTTCAATAAAGCCTTCTTATTTCCACCTATCTCTTGTTGTACGTCTGGTTCATGGTTCCATGACAGGGAGTCAGTTTGTGTCCAGGTTCTGGCGCGCCTTTTGCTCCCAGTTGGGGATTCATCTCTCTTTCTCCTCGGCCTACCACCCTCAGTCCAATGGGGCCGCAGAACGATCCAATTAGGCCTTGGAGCAATTCCTTCGTTGCTATGTCTCCGATCACCAAGACAATTGGGTTGACCTCCTGCCTTGGGCTGAGTTTGCCAGGAACACGGCGGTGAACTCTTCCTCTGGGACGTCTCCCTTCATGGCCCATTATGGGTTCCAACCTGCCGTGTTACCGGAGGTATTCTCTCCCCAGGATATTCCGGCTGTGGAGGATCACCTTTCCGTCCTACGTGCTTCTTGGGTACAGATCCAGAGGTCCCTTGAGGTCTCTGCGCAGCGCCAGAGACTCCAGGCTGATCGCAGACGAGCGCCCGCTCCTTCCTACCAGGTCGGAGGCCGCGTATGGTTGTCCACCCGCAACCTCAACCTTCGAGTGCCCACTCCCAAGCTGGCGCCTCGCTTTGTTGGTCCCTTCCGAGTGCTTCGCAGGGTAAACCCGGTAGCCTATGCCCTTGCGCTTCCTCCTGGCATGCGGATCTCCAACGTGTTTCATGTCTCCCTGTTGAAGCCATTGGTGTGTAATCGTTTCACTTCCTCGGTTCCTCGGCCCCGTCCGGTCCAAGTGGGCAATCGTGAGGAATATGAGGTGAGCAATATCCTGGACTCACGCCTGGTCCGCGGTCGGTTGCAGTTTTTGGTCCATTGGCGTGGTTATGGTCCAGAGGAGAGTTCCTGGGTTCCCTCCGCAGATGTCCATGCTCCTGCTTTGCTCCGAGCCTTCCACGCACGCTTCCCTCAGAAACCGTTCCTTACTCCGCGGAGGAGGGGCCCTTGAGGGGGAGGTACTGTCATGGTCTTACCTTCTTACTGTTCTCCTTCGTTTGACATGTGCTGGCGGCCATCTTGGTTTCTGGGTTTCTTGTAGCCTCCCACCCTGCGGCTTCTCCTTCCCACTGGGAGGAGCTGGATGCCTAGCTCATATATATAGGAGGTCTGTGGCTTCAGTTCCTTGCTTGGTCCTCCTGTGTTCACATGCTTCTAAGACTGCTGCTGCTTCTGGTTCCTGATCCTGGCCTCGTCTGACTACCCCGTTGGTTCCTGATCCTGGCTTCGTCTGACTACCCTGCTGGTTCCTGATCCAGGCTTCGTCTGACTACCCTTCTGGTTCCTGACCTCTGTCTACGCAAGACCCTGCTTCGGTTTAGCCATCCGTTTGGACTTTTGCTTACAGCTTGACTTTCAATAAAGCCTTCTTATTTCCACTTATCTCTTGTTGTACGTCTGGTTCATGGTTCCATGACAATGACCTGCACAAAGTGGAAGTACCAGTCACACTGCTAGAAAAATAGTTAACTCTTTGTGACAGAATGGCTCAATTGTCACCACCAGATCTTTGAGAAGTTCTGATAGACGCTCTTCAGTACCTCCTGCAGGATCTTCTTTTGTTTTGCTTTCGTTTTGACATGTCTCCTCCCTCTCCCAGCTGTCATCTATTAGCAGTGATTGCCTCCCTATATATCTCCTCCCCATACTGCCTCACCTTGCGGTTTATACAACTTCCTGGAGGGTGCTCATGCTGCAAACTGCAACTGATGCTTCTACAGATAAGTCTGTTCATTTATTTGTGTTTTCCTATTGCCTTGATCCTAGGTGACCCTGACTCCCTCCGTATTAAGTGTAGGGAGCCGGTGGTCGTGTCCCCTCACTATTATAGGGTGTTCAGGTGTCATACAGTCGAGGCACGAGGGCATGCAATTTTCTATCATAGAGATCTTTGCATGGGCTGAGAAGACAGGGAGAGTTTCAGGGCTTAAATAGGGGTCACCCTTTTGTTCCTTAGTTTCGGATCAAGCCAATCGGATCCTTATTTGTAACTTCTTGTTTTCTGTTACACCATCCGTGACATCAATATTTTAAATAAAGACCAATTGAAAAAATGATTTTTTTGGGCCAAAAAAGAGTAACATGCAATCATAAAAAAAATGCCTCAGAAGGTAAACATAGCCTTTAAGGACCTTGCCATTTTTCACCTTAAAGGGGTATTCCCATCTCAGACAATGGGGGTATAGTGCTATGATATGCCCCCATTGTTTAATAGGTGCGGGTCCCACCTCGGGGTCCGTCCACCACCAAGCACTGTTCTCTGCTGCTCCAATAGAAATGAATAGGAGCACACCGCGCACGCGCGGCCACTGCTCCCATTCATTTCTACGGGGCAGACGGAATTAGCCGAGCCAGTGCTCGGCTATTTTCGGCGGCCCCATAGAAATGAATGGAGGGCGGCTGCGCATGCGCAGTGCACCCTCCGTTGATTTCCCCTCTCCGTTCTCATTGTAGCTGCGGGTCCAACCTCTGGGACCCGCACCTATCAGACGATGGGGGGCATATCTTAGCTATATGCCCCCATTGTCTGAGATGGCAAAACCCCTTTAAGGACCAGGCTGTTTTTTTTGTTGCAAAAATGAAATGTGTCATTTTATGTGGTAATAACTCTGTAATGCTTTTACTTATCCAAGCAATTCTAAGAAAGTTTTCTCGTGACACATTATACTTCATGTTAGTGGTAAATTTAATTTAATATGTTTCACCTTTTTTTTTTAAAACATGACATTTTTGGTAAACTATGTTATTTTCTAAATTTGAATTCCTCTTCTTTTAAGATGGATAGTGATACCTCGTAAAATGGCTATTACTTTACATTTACCATATGTCTACTTTATGTTGCCATCATTTTGTAAATGTAATTTTTTGGGGGGGATTTTGGAAGGCTTAGAATTTTAGAAGCAATTTCAAAACCCACTTTTTTAAGGACCGGTTCAGTTAAGAAGTCATTTTGTGAGGCTTAGGCCTCATGCACACGACCGTTTTTTTTTTAAGGTTCGCAAAAACGGGGTCCGTAGGTCCGTGATCCGTCCTGAATTACAATGCAAGTCAATGGGGACGGATCCGTTTGACGTTGACACAATATGGTGCAATTGCAAACGGATCCGTCCCCATTGACTTTCAATGTAAAGTCAGGAGTCCCTTTTATACCATCGGATCTGAGTTTTCTCCAATCCGATGGTATATTTTAACTTGAAGCGTTCCCATCACCATGGGAACGCCTCTATGTTAGAATATACCATCGGATTTGAGTTACATCGTGCAAACTCATAGCCGACAGTATATTCTAACACAGAGGTGTTCCCATGGTGATGGGGACGCTTCTAGTCAGAATATACTACAAAGTGTGTACATGACTGCCCCCTGCTGCCTGGCAGCACCCGATCTCTTACAGGGGGCTGTGATCAGCACAATTAACCTCTCAGGTGCCGCACCTGAAGGGGTTAATTGTGCGTATCATATCCCCCTGTAAGAGATCAGGGGCTGCCAGGCAGCAGGGGGCAGACCCGCCTCCCTCCCCAGTTTGAATATCATTGGTGGCCAGTGATGCACACTGTGCCACCAATGATATAAATACAATAGAGGGAGGGAGGAAGGGGGGGCCGGACACTGTGCCACCAATGATATAAATACAATAGAGGGGGGGAGGGGGGGCTGGGGTGGGCCGCACTGGCCACCAATGAAATTGAAACTGAGGAGGGGGGGGGGGGTCTGCCCCCTGCTGGCTGGCAGCCCCGGATCTCTTACAGGGGGCTATGATATGCACAATTAACCCCTTCAGGTGCGGCTGATGTGCATGGTGCTCTTCCTTTCCTAAGTCCTATGGTATGTCCAGGCAGAAGATTAGGACCATGTGAAGATCTGGGGGAGTCTGTAGGATCGGATATAGATCTGGGGGAGCCTGTAGGACCGGATATAGATCTGGGGGAGCCTGTAGGACGATATAGATCTGGGGGAGTCTGTACGACCGGATATAGATCTGGGGGAGTCTGTAGGACCAGATATAGATCTGGGGGAGCCTGTAGGACCGGATATAGATCTGGGGGAGCCTGTAGGACCGGATATAGATCTGGAGGAGCCTGTAGGACCGGATATAGATCTGGGGGAGCCTGTAGGACCGGATATAGATCTGGGGGAGCCTGTAGGACCAGATATAGATCTGGGGGAGCCTGTAGGACCAGATATAGATCTGGGGGAGCCTGTAGGACCAGATATAGATCTGGAGGAGCCTGTAAGACCAGATATAGATCTGGGGGAGCCTGTAGGACCGGATATAGATCTGGGGGAGCCTGTAGGACCGGATATAGATCTGGAGGAGCCTGTAGGACCGGATATAGATCTGGGGGAGCCTGTAGGACCGGATATAGATCTGGGGGAGCCTGTAGGACCAGATATAGATCTGGGGGAGCCTGTAGGACCAGATATAGATCTGGGGGAGCCTGTAGGACCAGATATAGATCTGGAGGAGCCTGTAAGACCAGATATAGATCTGGGGGAGCCTGTAGGATCGGATATAAATCTGGGGGAGCCTGTAAGACCGATATAGATATGAGAATGTCTGTAGTATAAGATATAGATCTGAGGGACTCTGTATGACCCAGGGTTGCCAACCAGACATTTTCCTAATTCTGGACAACATATCCCAAAATCACGGACAGTCAACATTTTTTACGGACAAATTGGAAAACCATAATAAATAATAAGTATTATAAATAATCCATGTCTAAAACTCAATATACTGATCAGAACTCATTTACTGTGAGCTGTAAAATGATGATAATTACCAGGTATCTAGTCAAGTACCACCAGCCTAAAAAAAAAATCACAGACACATCAATATTTTTTTTTCACAGACACAGGAAATTGTCCAGAAATTGCTGGAGGGTTGGTGACCCTGGTGTGATCTGATATGGATATTTCTTCTGAAGCATGTGTATCCTATCCTCTACACAGGTTGATTAGCGCATGCGCTCTGCGATTGATTCAAATTCAACGGCTCCGAAGGCAACACCCTTTCACAGTCAGTGAAGGACACGTAGCTAAGCCGACTGAACATGCGCAGAGAAGGATGACGGGAGATGTAGTTTTTACAGCAGACAGGAAACACGTGATCGCCACTGAACGACTACACAATTACACATCCCAACGTCCTTTGCGTGTGTACGATTAGATCGGAGAACGGGAGCGATGAGTCGCAAGGGTGAGGGCGAGGAGCGTCGGCGGAGCCACAAGAGAGGGGCCCAAAGCCCGGACGACGAGGTGACGAATGATGCTGCTGATCTCTGCTTGGTGTCTGTCTGTAATAGTAAAGTACTGGACGCCTGACAGAGAGAAAAGGTGCCCCGTTGTCGGACCCTGCCCCCTCCCTCAGGCATTGCCCGGTTGTCAGACCCTGGGCCTGCCCCCTCCCTCAGGCATTGCCCCGTGTTGTCAGACCCTGCCCCCTCTCTCAGGCATTGCCCGGTTGTCAGACCCTGCCCCCTCCCTCAGGCATTGCCCCGTTGTCAGACCCTGCCCCCTCCCTCAGGCATTGCCCCGTTGTCAGACCCTGCCCCCTCCCTCAGGCATTGCCCCGTTGTCTGACCCTGCCCCCTCTCTCAGGCATTGCCCCCTGTTGTCAGACCCTGCCCCCTCCCTCAGGCATTGCCCCCTGTTGTCAGACCCTGCCCCCTCCCTCAGGCATTGCCCCCTGTTGTCAGACCCTGCCCCCTCCCTCAGGCATTGCCCCCTGTTGTCAGACCCTGCCCCCTCCCTCAGGCATTGCCCCCTGTTGTCAGACCCTGCCCCCTCCCTCAGGCATTGCCCCCTGTTGTCAGACCCTGCCCCCTCCCTCAGGCATTGCCCCCTGTTGTCAGACCCTGCCCCCTCCCTCAGGCATTGCCCCCTGTTGTCAGACCCTGCCCCCTCCCTCAGGCATTGCCCCCTGTTGTCGTACCCTGGCCCCTCTCTCAGGCATTGCCCCCCGTTGTCGGACCCTGCCCCCTCTCTCAGACCCTGCCCCCCCATCTTGCTCGCAGCCCACTTGTCGGATGGATGCTTCGCCCTCCCCCTTGCTCGCAGCCCACTTGTCGGATGGATGCTTCGCCCTCCCCCTTGCTCGCAGCCCACTTGTCGGATGGATGCTTCGCCCTCCCCCTTGCTCGCAGCCCACTTGTCGGATGGATGCTTCGCCCTCCCCCCTGCTCGCAGCCCGCTTGTCGGACGGATGCTTCCCCCCCCCCCGTTTTGCTCGCAGCCCACTTGTCGGACGGATGCTCCCCCACTATTGCTCGCAGCCCACTTGTCGGACGGATGCTGCCCCGCTATTGCTCGCAGCCCACTTGTCGGACGGATGCTGCCCCGCTATTGCTCGCAGCCCACTTGTCGGATGGATGCCGCCCCGCTATTGCTCGCAGCCCACTTGTCGGATGGATGCCGCCCCGCTATTGCTCGCAGCCCACTTGTTGGATGGATGCCGCCCCGCTATTGCTCGCAGCCCACTTGTCGGATGGATGCCCCCCCGCTATTGCTCGCAGCCCACTTGTCGGATGGATGCCCCCCCGCTATTGCTCGCAGCCCACTTGTCGGATGGATGCCGCCCCGCTATTGCTCGCAGCCCACTTGTCTGATGGATGCCCCCCCGCTATTGCTCGCAGCCCACTTGTCGGATGGATGCCCCCCCGCTATTGCTCGCAGCCCACTTGCCGGATGGATGCCCCCCCGCTATTGCTCGCAGCCCACTTGTCGGATGGATGCCCCCCCGCTATTGCTCGCAGCCCACTTGTCGGATGGATGCCCCCCCCCCCCCCCCATCTTGCTCGCAGCCCACTTGTCGGATGGATGCTTCGCCCTCCCCCTTGCTCGCAGCCCACTTGTCGGATGGATGCTTCGCCTTGCTCGCAGCCCACTTGTCGGATGGATGCTTCGCCCTCCCCCCTGCTCGCAGCCCGCTTGTCGGACGGATGCTTCCCCCCCGTTTTGCTCGCAGCCCACTTGTCGGACGGATGCTCCCCCACTATTGCTCGCAGCCCACTTGTCGGATGGATGCTTCGCCCTCCCCCCTGCTCGCAGCCCGCTTGTCGGACGGATGCTTCCCCCCCGTTTTGCTCGCAGCCCACTTGTCGGACGGATGCTCCCCCACTATTGCTCGCAGCCCACTTGTCGGATGGATGCCGCCCCGCTATTGCTCGCAGCCCACTTGTCGGATGGATGCCGCCCCGCTATTGCTCGCAGCCCACTTGTCGGATGGATGCCGCCCCGCTATTGCTCGCAGCCCACTTGTCGGATGGATGCCCCCCCGCTATTGCTCGCAGCCCACTTGTCGGATGGATGCCCCCCCCCCCCTCTTGCTCACAGCCCACTTGTCGGATGGATGCTCCCCCCTCTTGCAGGCTGATTAGTATGTGCACATCTCTCCTGGTGCAGGAGGAGGCACCTCTATGTGGTAAAAAGAATAATCTTCATTATTTAGTGTTTTCCAGGATGTTCCTCCTTTTGCTCGCAGCTTTATTATCGCAAGCCTTGTTTTTCTCTCTGCACTCTTGTAGGACACTTACCTCCTCTCGCTCTCTCTCTGCTCTCTTGTCGGACGCTCTCACTTTTCTCTGCACTCTTGTAGGACATTTCCCTGCTCTCTCTCGCAGCTCTGTTGTTGGACGCTGTCGCTTGCTCTCTGCACTCTTGTGGGAGCTTCGCTTCTCTCGCTTACAGCTCTCTTGTCGGTCAGCGTGTTTGTACTAATAAAAGTTTTTAATTTCCAGGCCGGTAGCTGCAGCTGGGACAAGGCAGATCTCGGCAATGAGGAGCGGAAACAGAAATTCCTGAGACTTATGGGGGCCGCAAAGGTGAGGTGACAGGAGAAGCCGCATTAGGAGATAAGTATTACCGATGGTGTCTGCCCAGCCATGACTTTGGGGTCTTGTGTCCAGGTAAAGGTAGTGCCATGATATTTAAAGGGGTCCTCTCACTTCAGCAAATTGCGTTTATCATGTAGTTAATACAAGGCACTCCCTTATGTATTGTGATTCTTCATATTGCCTCCTTTGCTGGTTATACACTGCTCGTTTCCACGGTTATGACCACCCTGGAATTCAGCAGTGGTGGTCGTGCTTGCACACTATAGCACCGTACTCTCTGGTGACTGGGACTTTGGGAGCTCACACGGGCTGGTGCATTTTACTATAGTGTGCAAGCATGACCACTACTGCTGGATTTACAGGGTGGTCGTAACCATGGAAACGAGCAGTGTATAATGTGATGGAAAAATGAGTTTAGCCAGCAAAGGAGGCAACATGGAGAATCACAATACATTAGTAAGTGCCTGGAACTTTCTCTACATAATAAATGTCATCTTCTGGAGTCAGAGCCCCCCTTTACCAATGCAGGTGACCGTCCTCATGGAAGACGGCGATTACTGGAACCCTGGCGGTCTGCGATCTATGGGGATTTTTTATTTTCTCCATTGGTTCTATGTAAAATTCCCATGACCCTTATTCAATATCTGTTTATGCTGAGCTTCCTAGCTCATAAATAGAATGCGAGAACCACTGTAAAGACTGACACAGAGCGGAGGTATTCTTGTTTTTAGAAGGCTGGATGGCTTCCCCTGTGCAGTGTCATGGTGGCCATTACTGGTGGTCAGTTGGAAGTAGGAGACAGAAATCTCAGCACTTCTTCAGTTTTTGGCTCCTTTCATACAATTCTGTATCGAGATGCAACATTGTGTAAAGATGTGTCTGAAAGGGACGTGGCGTCGCATACATGTCCGATACAGGGGCCTCCACTGCATTATACTTTGTGTTTACAATGGGAGCCTATGGGTGGTGGGTGCTGCGCTATGGCCTCCTTTGCCCCCGTCCGTGTATGCTCCGGATGGTAGGCTGAAACCTAGGGACCTTTATCAAACCTTTCACATCACTATTGTGGTGTAAAGGTCACCAATTATGTTATACACCAATTTTTGCACCATAACTTGCGACTTTTCACGACCTGAAAGCGGACAAACCCTTTAAAGAGAACCTAGTGATATGAAATACTGGGACAAAGTTGCTAGAAGTGGATTGGTGGTCCCCAGAACAGTCAGAACCCACAGCATTGTTAGAGGGGTATACGCAGCGAACAGGCAGAGGTGCCGTACGAGTACTTACCTGACCAGTGCCCATGTGCACAGCCTGTACAGTGCTAGTCCCACTGCTGGTGCCAGGCTACTAGTATGTGTACATCTCTCCAGGTACTGTGTGACTGCGCACCGGTGCAAGTAAGTGCTCATATGGTTCTTTCAGCTCTGTCTTGGTTCCGAGTAGGGCCGCACGATATATCGAAAAAATAATTGAATTGCGATAATCGCCAAATGCGATATGGCGATTTGGCCGACCCGAAAATGCAGTGATTATATACGAAGGGGCCCCGCGCACATAACTGGCTTTTTGTGTAAAGTATTTTACTACTGTGTGAAACAAGCTCTCTCCGACTCCTACTGATAAAATGGCCAGCCTCTGTACTCACTATTATGATGAATGCACTGCAGCGAGCGGGCCGGCTGGCGCGTGACTGACGTCACTTAGTAACGCTCCTGCTTCCTGTGCATTCATAGTACTGTGACAGTGAGTACAGACTACAGAGGCTACACAGTAGTAAAATACTTTACACACAAAGCCAGTTATGTGCGCAGTTTAGGACACATGAGGGGACACATAGGGCCATGAGGGGGACCAGCATAAGATGCTATATGTGTGTCTTATGCTGGCCCCCCTCATGGCCCTATGTGTCATAGCACACATCCCCTATAACAGTGCCATCCACATGTCCCCCACATAACAGAGTCATCCACAGATCCCCCACATAACAACAGCGCGTCATCCACGGATCCCCCACATAACAGCGCGTCATCCACGGATCCCCCACATAACAACAGCGCGTCATCCACGGATCCCCCACATAACAACAGCGCGTCATCCACGGATCCCCCACATAACAACAGCGCGTCATTCACGGATCCCCCACATAACAACAGCGCGTCATTCACGGATCCCCCACATAACAACAGCGCGTCATTCACGGATCCCCCACATAACAACAGCGCGTCATCCACGGATCCCCCACATAACAACAGCGCGTCATCCACGGATCCCCCACATAACAACAGCGCGTCATCCACGGATCCCCCACATAACAACAGCGCGTCATCCACGGATCCCCCACATAACAACAGCGCGTCATCCACGGATCCCCCACATAACAACAGCGCGTCATCCACGGATCCCCCACATAACAACAGCGCGTCATCCACGGATCCCCCACATAACAACAGCGCGTCATCCACGGATCCCCCACAACTATGTCCTACCCAGCCGCGTCAGCGGCTCATATGGGAAAATCCAAGCAAATAGACCACCGCGTGGTAAAAAGAAGCCGTCACTGCAATAAAAATAATCTCCATTTCCCTGGATTGTAGATGCTCGCAGGGTGTGCTCTCTAGTGGTCGCTGGATGCACACGTGAGGAGGGCTGAGATTTCCAGGGATTGTTGATGCTCGCAGGGTGTGCTCTCTAGTGATTATTTGAATAATCGATAATTTAATCAGGAAAAATACCAAAATTACAAAACAAAGAGGTTTATATGATTTTACTTGAAAAATTATGTTCAAAGACCATATTAAAACAAATTGTGGATGGCACTGTTATGGGGAGGGGGATCTGTGGGTGGCACTGTTATGGGGAGGGGGGGATCTGTGGGTGGCACTGTTATGGGGAGGGGGGGATCTGTGGGTGGCACTGTTATGGGGAGGGGGGATCTGTGGGTGGCACTGTTATGGGGAGGGGGGATCTGTGGGTGGCACTGTTATGGGGAGGGGGGATCTGTGGGTGGCACTGTTATGGGGAGGGGGGATCTGTGGGTGGCACTGTTATGGGGAGGGGGGATCTGTGGGTGGCACTGTTATGGGGAGGGGGGATCTGTGGGTGGCACTGTTATGGGGAGGGGGGGATCTGTGGGTGGCACTATATAGCATCTTATGCTATATGTGTCATCCACAGATCCCCCCCCCTCCCCAATAACGGTGCACAGATCCCCCCTCCCCAATAACGGTGCACAGATCCCCCCTCCCCAATAACGGTGCACAGATCCCCCCTCCCCAATAACGGTGCACAGATCCCCCCTCCCCAATAACGGTGCACAGATCCCCCCCTCCCCAATAACGGTGCACAGATCCCCCCTCCCCAATAACTGTGCACAGATCCCCCCCCTCCCCAATAACTGTGCACAGATCCCCCCCTCCCCAATAACGGTGCACAGGTCCCCCCTCCCCAATAACGGTGCACAGGTTCCCCCCCCCCCCCCCCCCCAATAACGGTGCACAGGTCCCACCCCCCCCCCCCCAATAACGGTGCACAGGTCCCCCTCCCCAATAACTTTGCACAGGTCCCCCTCCCCAATAACAGTGCACAGGTCCCCCTCCCCAATAACGGTGCACAAGGTCCCCCTTGCCCATAGCGGTGCCGGGCACAAGGTCCCCCTTGCCCATAGCGGTGCCGGGCACAAGGTCCCCCTTGCCCATAGCGGTGCCGGGCACAAGGTCCCCCTGCTCACAGCAGACTATTCTGGCAGTAACTTTTACTCAGCGTCAGCGCATCTTTATTACCTTACATTGAAGCTCAGGTAACGGGCAGTGCGGGCGGCGGCGTAAGGTGACACACTCCTGCTCCGCCCACTTTATGAATGAAGGAGGCGGAGCAGGTGCGTCACGTGAGTAAGTGACGTTACGCCGCAGTCCACTCTGCCTGTTACCGGAGCTTCATTGTAAGGTAAAATAAAGATGCAGTGAATTAAAGTAAACCGCCCGCATAGCAACGAATCAGCGATTATTCGATAACTGGATTCTTCGACAACGAATCCCGTTATCGAATATTATCGATAAAGTCAATTTATCGTTGCAGCCCTACACAGGTGAGGAGGGCTGAAAGTTCCCAGGATTGACGCTTGCAGGGTGTGCTCTCTAGTTGTCACTGGATGCACACGTGAGGAGGGCTGAGATTTCCCAGGGTTGTTGATGCTCGCAGGGTGTGCTCTCTAGTGATCGCTGGATACACACGTGAGGAGGGCTGAGATTTCCCAGGGTTGTTGATGCTCGCAGGGTGTGCTCTCTAGTGATCGCTGGATACACACGTGAGGAGGGCTGAGATTTCCCGGGGTTGTTGATGCTCGCAGGGTGTGCTCTCTAGTAGAGATGAGCGAACTCGTGTTTTAAGTTCGGCGTCTAAAGTTCGGGGTCGGGTTAGCGGAGAATCCCGATATGGTTCCGGATATGGATTCCGACTTCCGTTGTGGTCCGTGGTAGCGGAATCAATAATCGGCCATTATTGATTCCGCTACCACGGACCACAACGGAAGTCGGAATCCATATCCGGATCCATATCGGGATTCTCCGCTAACCCGACCCCGAACTTTAGACGCCGAACTTAAAACACAAGTTCGCTCATCTCTACTCTCTAGTGATCGCTGGATACACAGGTGAGGAGGGCTGAAATTTCCCAGGATTGACGCTTGCAGGGTGTGCTCTCTAGTGGTCACTGAATGCACACGTGTGAAGAGGGCTGAGATTTCCCGGGGTTGTTGATGCTCGCAGGGTGTGCTCTCTAGTGGTCGCTGGATACACAGGTGAGGAGGGCTGAAATTTCCAAGGATTGACGCTTGCAGGGTGTGCTCTCTAGTGGTCACTGAATGGACACGTGTGAAGAGGGATGAGATTTCCAGGGATTGTTGATGCTCGCAGGATGTGCTCTCTAGCTGGTCGCTGGATGCACACATTTTGGGTGCCCCTGCTGGTTTTGCATCAATCAGATTGGTTGCCACATGTGACTCTGCTCTACTTTTTTTTTCGTGGAAGGGGGATAGTAAATTTTGTGCAACCCCCATCTTTTCTGTCATCTGCCATTGAGCTGTGTTTTGATTTCCAGAGAGAACACACGGGGCGTCTCATCATTGGAGACCACAAATCCACCTCTCACTTCAGGTCAGGTAAGGAGTCATGAGAAGGGTACTGACATGGGTAGTGACAACTGGAGGAAATGATTGACCGCTGACACCTGGGCTGTACTTAAAGGTCTGAAGTCTTCTTTACCCCTTAGTGACCACCAATGCTTTTTTTTTTGTCCTTTTAAACCTCTAGTCAGAGCGAGTCTCCTGTGCAGGGAGACCCCTTAGATGCTGCAGTCAGTAGTTGCTGTGGTATCTAAGCTGTTTCCAACAAGGCGGCTCTGTGATTGCGAGTTGCCAATGCCTTTACACGGCAGCCAGAGTCTAATGAAGTTCTGGGTCTTGGGATACGGCCATTGGGTTATTGTGCAAAGGTAGTAAAATGTAAAAAAAAAAACACCAAATCAACACATCGTAGTGATCGAAACACCAAATGGGGGAGACCTGCAAAACCTCCCACATTTCTGCCACAGTTTAATGGGTTCTGTTATTTACGGCGTTGCCACTGATGCCCATAATATTTTTAGTTATTTCTACGGGGCCGTGTGAGGCAAATTTTTTGTGGATGATCTGTAATTTTTATTGATAACATTTTGGAGTCTTTATGACTTTTTTTATCCTTTTTTTTTTTTTTTTCGTTTCGCTCTTTTACTTTCTGCCACCTCTGGGCACCCCCTGCATGCGCTGTGGGTGACATGCCAGACCGCTCTTTCTGGGGTCACCAGGGCACATTCGTCATTTGTGAATGGCTCAGATTTGTGCCCCAGCGCTGATCTGTGACTGAATATCTGCTGCAGGTGCCTCTGTAAGTCTCATTCAGATTCCCAGGATAGTCCCAGACCTCTAACCTGCCTTGTCTGAATGTACGCAGAGCGTCCTTTGTGCAGCCCCCATGGTCCAGCTGCTGTTGGGGACATCTTTAGGAGCGCAGCCGTTATGTCGGTGTCTGGTGAGCACCCCTGGAGTCTCTGCCTCTTGGTAATGAGGATCTTCTGCTTCACAGGAGACGAAGATCGCAAAATGAACGATGAACTGGAGCATCAGTTCCAGCAGGGCATGGACAGCAGCATGTCTGGGAGAAACCGGCGCCACTGCGGCCTCGGATTCAACGAGGTAAGTGTGTACATTATAATTACCGGACTGTGTCCCCCGCTCAGTGCTGTGCATCACTGCGGCTAATGTCCACCCCATCGTGTTTTTATTTTTCTGTTAATTCTGGCTTTTCTGTCCCCAGCGTCTTCTTAGGTCCCTTTCACACGGGCGAGTATTCCGCATGGATGCGATGTGTGATGTGAACGCTTTGCACCCGCACTGAATCTGGACCCATTCATTTCTATGGGGCTGTGAGCATGAGCGGTGATTTTCACGCATCACTCATGCGTTGCGTGAAAATCGCAGCATGTTCTATATTGTGCGTTGCGGTGTGATTAATCCATGCAACGCAGGCCCCATAGAAGTGAATGGGGCCTCGTGAAAATCGCAAGCAAGTGCGGATGCGGTGCGATTTTCACGCATGGTTGCTAGGAGACGATCAGGATGGAGACCCGATCATTTTATTATTTTCCCTTTTATAACATGGTTAGAAGGGAAAATAATAGCATTCTGAATACAGAATGCATAGTACAATAGCGCTGGAGGGGTTAAAAAATAAATAATTTTACTCGCCTTAACCCACTTGCTCGCGCAGCCGGCATCTCTCCTGTCTCTTTCTTTGCCGATTGCAGTCAAAGGACCTGTGGTGATGTCTCTCCGGTCACCACATGGTCCGTCACATCACCATGGTAAAAGATCATGTGACGGACCATGTGATGACCGGAGTGACATCACCACAGGTCCTTTGACTGCAATCGGCAAAGAAAGAGACAGGAGAGATGCCGGCTGCGCGAGCAAGTGGATTAAGGTGAGTTAAATTATTTGTAAATTTTTTTTTTTTCAACCCCACCAGTTATTTTACTATGCATTCTGTATTCAGAATGTAATATTTTCCCTTGGTTATAAGGGAAATAATACAATCTACAGAACACCGATCCCAAGCCCGAACTTCTGTGAAGAAGTTCCGGTTTGGGTACCAAACATGCACGATTTTTCTCACGCGAGTGCAAAACGCCCGTGTGAAACCAGCCTTAGGCTTCCTTTCCTGGAGCTCTTCCTTGTGGGCTCCAGAAAAGCAATTATCAGTAACGGTCGTTTTCTTCGTGCATATGCAGAGGCCACACACAGATAGGGGGCGCTATGTCTGGTAAAACTCTAAGGTGTTGTGGTGGGAGAGTCCCAGCAGTTGCCCCGATGCCCCCAGTCACCCCCACCCCCTCCTCAGTTTCTGTATGACATAAATGATGACTTTTATCTTTGTAGCCTGCGGGTACAGAAGAAAAGCCGCCTTCTCCAGAAAGCTGCCCCGGAGCAGAGAACCAGCCGGATTCAGGTGACAGCGCCAGCGACTCCGAGAGTCAGCCGGCAGGGAAGACCGCCAACCACAGTGCCGCTGCAGCAGAAACCACCGAGCACAAAGCCGCCACCATACAGAGCAATAATGACAGCTCCTCTGAAAAGAAAGCCAAGTGCAACTACAAAATGCAGTTTGTCAAGTCCAGCGGATTATAACCCCCTTTATTGTGGGGAGTCCTGGTTTGGGACATTAGAAGGAAGCATGGACCCCCAATGTGGTTTACACTGGATGTCCTGAGCCATGAAGAGGGGGAGAGTGATATATATTCTGCCGCTTGCCCTCCGCACTCCTGTGACCCCCCCCCCCCCCCCCAACACGCTCATGTCTCTTCCCATAGGGTTCCTGTGGATCACTGACTGGTCGGCTTTCCGGCAGCAATGAGGGCAATTTTAGCGGGTTTCATTTTTGTACATTTTCCTTTATTTGGATATTTTCTTTTTCTTGTTTTGTGAAATAAACCTAAATCAAGGCCGCAGTTCTGTGGTCACTATGTGGGCGCCGGACTCTGCGCTTATACAGGAAATACAAATCCCAGCGTCACTGCTTCTGTCGGGGTAGGATTTTGGTCTTCAGGGTCTGTCTTTAGCTGGAAAAGCTGGGTGACATCAATCATGGCCGCCATCACAGTCCCCCTAATTTAACTGACTTCTATATAGCTGATTGTCCAGTGTGTTTGCCACCCAGCTTTTCCACAGTTCTAGAGGATGAACCCTTATGGTACTCGGCAGCCATGATGGTTGTCACCCAGCTTTCCCTGTTACCGATGGTTTTCTTTACTTCTTGGTGCTGTATATGGTGGGCTTATAACGGGACATAAGATTCAGAAGAGGGAAGCCAGTCTCATAGCAGACCTTCGGGGCTTCTCTGCAGGGCTTACAGGCGAGAAGTGATGGAGACGGCTGCTTCTCTGGTCATGGGCGTCGTTCGATGGCAAGGCTCATGTGGTTAGATGGTGGTATTCATATGTTGCAGTTTGTAAGATGTCTCTTTCCATTGGTGTATTTCTAGAAATCGTAACTGACTGCGGACCTGGCCCGTTGCCTGCGAAACCTGCAGTGTCTGCGTATCGGGGATAGGATGTTAAGATGGAGGGCCTGATGCAGAGATGTGGGGCCTATAGCACTGCTCGGCTCCAGCAGCTGAGACTATGGATGATGGAGCAGCAGGCACTGAGGACAGGGAGCTGCAAATGGTTAAATCGCCCAAAATACCCTAAATGTAGAAATCCTGTCATGTTTAGCGCTGTTTTGTTGTTTCTGGCATCCATGACAGTTCTTATATACATTGAACTGGGAGTAGCAGCAGTAATGGGGGCCATGCTGGCTGTCCTGAGCCGTCAGGTAAATCTATGTGTGTGGCCTCATGGCTCTCAGTAGCCCCTCCGCCCGTGCAGGACCCGGGGCCCTCACACCTGGTTTGCTTCCCTCGCCCGTCTGCCTGTAGATTCTCGGTGCGGTTATCACACAGAATGCCTCAACAGGCGACTATTAAAAATGCCCTTTACTCCATTCTGGGCTTTGAACTGAAGAAATAAGTGAAGAAGTTTCTGCGGAAAGTTCATTGCAGTCGATTTAGTTCAGCAGCGCGGATAATAGAGAGAAGATGCAAACGGGTCAAAGCCAATCAATATGCCGGTTCAAACAGAATGGCGGCTGCTCTGATGTGCGTTCATTTCCAGGCTGCTTTGTACTCTGTCACTATGAAGACGCTTTCTTCTCGTCTGCAAGTCAAAGTCAGGAATCATGCCAAAGAAATCGGTGCTGGGGGAGGGGTGGGATAAGCAGCTGATACTGCCGGGAGGGGGTGTATATGGCATCTGGGGGGTTCTTGTAAGTGGGTCCAGTCTTGTGTTTTCTCGGGTGTCTGAGTATAAACTGCATTACCAGACGTGACCCCCAGAATCTGAGGCCGCTGCATGCTGAACCTGCTCCCCTATACACACGCACACCCAGCGGAGCATGCAGGAGTCCAAAATGGGGCAAAGCGTCACTGTCAGACTCGCTTCTGCTGCCCCACTATGTATACGTTATTATTGCTCCAGGGTGGCAGCATGGTCGAGTTCAGACTGTGCCATACGTGCAAGAGGAATGTCCACTAGCAGCCATGCTGTGAACGCTGCGGCGCGCTTGGCATCTGATTGAGCAGCCGTGTCTGTGTGTGAAATCGGAGCCCACCGCATGGAACGGTGATATGATGTTCTCTGACCCTGGGTTCACACCTGAGCGTTTGAGACGCGCGTATTTGTCGCGCATTTTTATGCAAGTTTTTTGCAATAGTAAACGCGCGTTTGTGTGATTGACTGCAGTGTTGTCAAATGAGTCTATGGCCAAAACGCGCGACAAACGCCCCAAAAAAAGGCTCAAGAACTTGTTTATGCGTCGGGCGTTTTACAGCGCGTTCAAACGCGCTGTAAAACGCTCAAGTGTGAACCAGGGCCAAAGGGAAGCATTGGTTTTCACGTGTTGGGCGTTTTACAGCGCGTTTGAACGCGCTGTAAAACGCTCAGGTGTGAACTTAGGGTTAAAGCAGGCATCCTCAAACTGCGGCCCTCCAGCTGTTGTAAAACTACATCTCCCACAATGCCCTGCTGTAGGATGATACCTGTAGGCTGTTCGGGCATGCTAGGAGTTGTAGTTTTGTAACAGCTGGAGGGCCGCAGTTTGGGGATGCCTATCTTAAAGGGTCCTTTACCTATAATTAATAAAGCTAATAGTTTGTATTACAGAGCATCGTGTCACCACTCTTTCTGTTTTGCAGTATGCTGGAGACAACCTGCAGTGTACAGAATGGAGGTTTTCTTTCTGGTGGTGCGTACCTCTCCCATTTTACAGGTATAGTTTCCCTACACATTGCCGGGGAGCAAGGTGGTGCACGGCCGGGGCTCCACATTGTGAGCAGACGTGTTCATTCTGGCATATTCCCTGGGAGGCCGGTGAACACAGCCTTACACGGTTTGTGCTGAATCATAGCGACTAAGGTTGAGTGAACTTGCTGTTTGCAAGTTTAGGTTCAGTGTGAATTCCGTTATCACAGAATATAACGGAATTCTATGACTTTAAGAGGTATTCGTTCATAATAGAAGTCTATGTCCGGATCCGTTATGCTGCCCATTAGGGCCGAAGCTATAGACTCTTTTATCCAATGATTGAGTACTCTAATAAGAAAAAATAATAATGAAAAGAACGTTTGCCTTTATAAAAACTAATCAGCCCCCCCCCTCCTTCCCAGTGCCACCATTCCGTGCTCCTAGCCATCAGTCCCCAGCGCAGGTAAAATGCTTACCTTTCCTGTAGGGGCGCCGCCGACTCTCCAGCCTCTTCTTCGCACGCTGCACTGGGACCTGATGTCACACACAATGTGTCAGGACACAGTACAGCGCTGTGTGGGCCACCACGGAGCGCGAGTAATAGCAAGCGCTATTGCACAGGCCAATGTAAAGTGACTGGGGAGGAATGATCGCTATCACAGTCATTCCGCCTTCATTTAGTTATATTGATTATCAGTAGCACATCCCTGATTACACAGAGATGTGCGGCTCGATTATACCGGCCAGTTATCAGGAATGAGCGCTCCTATGGACACTTGTTCCCAGTAATTGACCTGAATATCTCTGTATTAGGGGCTTAAAGGGATTTCCCACTAAGAATGAATTTCTAACACGTTCCTGCATCATGGCCACTGAAACCGAAGAGTTAAACTCGCCTGCTCCCTGCCGATTTGATCCTCTGCACTTCCGGTGTCCGCGCTGTTTTCACCTGTCAGTGCATGGCCATGGTCACATCCACCGCCTCATAGAACTGGAGGAATGTCCCTGTGCTGCCAGCGCTTCGGGATAGTACAAAAGAGTTGTACATGGCAACCTGCACCAAGTAGACCACAATTTTTTTGTACCAAGTCCGCGTTTTGCGCATGGCGTTATATGGCTTGAGGACTTTATCAGAGAGATCAACTCCTCCCATATACCGATTGTAGTCAACGATACAATCAGGCTTGAGGACCGTTGCCGCGGTACCTCGCACAGGGACAGGGGTGATGCTGTTACCATGGATTGTGGACAGTACAAGGACATCCCTCTTGTCCTTATATCTGACCAGCAGCAGGTTTTCACTGGTGAGGGCACGGGTCTCACCCCTGGGGATAGGTACCTGGAGGGGGTGGGCAGGGAGGCTGCATTGATTTTTCCGCACGGTCCCACAAGTGGACGTGGATCTGGCGGCGAGAGACTGGAACAAGGGGATTCTAGTATAAAAGTTATCCACGTACAGGTGTTAACCGTTATCTAGCAGTGGGTGCATAAGGTCTCGCACAAGTTTCCCGCTAACACCCAGGGTGGGGGGGACATTCTGGGGGTTGAATATAGGAATCTCGCCCCTCCTACACACGAAACTTGTAAGTGTACCCTGAGGTGTACTCACAAAGTTTGTACAGCTTCACGCCATAACTCGCCCGCTTTGAGGGAACATACTGGCGGAAACTGAGTCTCCCCTTGAACGCATATGAGACTTATCAACCACAACCTCCCTTCCAGGTACATAGGCCTGTACAAATTTGGCCCAAAGTGATCGATGACCGGCACGATTTTGTACAGGCGGTCATAGGCAGGATCACCTTGGGGGGGGGGGATATGCTGCATTATCTGTAAAGTGGGGTCTGGTAGAGTACAGGTCCTTCTCAAAAAATTAGCATATTGTGATAAAGTTCATTATTTTCTGTAATGTACTGATAAACATTAGACTTTCATATATTTTAGATTCATTACACACAACTGAAGTAGTTCAAGCCTTTTATTGTTTTAATATTGATGATTTTGGCCACAGCTCATGAAAACCCAAATTTCCTATCTCAAAAAATTAGCATATTTCATCCGACCAATAAAAGAAAAGTGTTTTTAATACAAAAAAAGTCAACCTTCAAATAATTATGTTCAGTTATGCACTCAATACTTGGTCGGAATCCTTTTGCAGAAATGACTGCTTCAATGCGGCGTGGCATGGAGGCAATCAGCCTGTGGCACTGCTGAGGTGTTATGGAGGCCCAGGAGGATTCAATGCGGCGTGGCATGGAGGCAATCAGCCTGTGGCACTGCTGAGGTGTTATGGAGGCCCAGGAGGCTTCAATGCGGCGTGGCATGGAGGCAATCAGCCTGTGGCACTGCTGAGGTGTTATGGAGGCCCAGGAGGCTTCAATGTGGTGTGGCATGGAGGCAATCAGCCTGTGGCACTGCTGAGGTGTTATGGAGGCCCAGGATGCTTCACTGCGGTGTGGCATGGAGGCAATCAGCCTGTGGCACTGCCGAGGTGTTATGGAGGCCCAGGATGCTTCGATAGCGGCCTTAAGCTCATCCAGAGTGTTGGGTCTTGCATCTCTCAACTTTCTCTTCCCAATATCCCACAGATTCTCTATGGGGTTCAGGTCAGGAGAGTTGGCAGGCCAATTGAGCCCAGTAATACCATGGTCAGTAAACCATTTACCAGTGGTGTTGGCGCTGTGAGCAGGTGCCAGGTCGTGCTGAAAAATGACATCTTCATCTCCATAAAGCTTTTCAGCAGATGGAAGCATGAAGTGCTCCAAAATCTCCTGATGGCGGCTGCATTGACCCTGCCCTTGATAAAACACAGTGGACCAACACCAGCAGCTGACATGGCACCCCAGACCAGCACTGACTGTGGGTACTTGACACTGGACTTCAGGCATTTTGGCATTTCCCTCTCCCCAGTCTTCCTCCAGACTCTGGCACCTTGATCTCCGAATGACATGCAACAGTCCAGTGCCGCTTCTCTGTAGCCCAGGTCAGACGCTTCTGCCGCTGTTCCTGGGGAATGCGGCACCTGTAGCCCATTTCCTGCACACGCCTGTACACGGGGGCTCTGGATGTTTCTACTCCAGACTCAGTCCACTGCTTCCGCAGGTCCCCCAAGGTCTGGAATCGGTCCTTCTCCACAATCTTCCTCAGGGTCCGGTCACCTCTTCTCGTTGTGCAGCGTTTTCGGCCACACTTTTTCCTTCCCACAGACTTCCCACTGAGGGGCCTTGATACAGCCCTCTGGGAACAGCCTATTTGTTCAGACATGTCTTTCTGTGTCTTACCCTCTTGCTTGAGGGTGTCAATGATGGCCTTCTGGACAGCAGTCAGGGCGGCAGTCTTACCCATGATTGCGGTTTTGAGTAATGAACCAGGCTGGGAGTTTTTAAAAGCCTCATGAATCTTTTGCAGGTGTTTAGAGTTAATTAGTTGATTCAGATGATTAGGTTAATAGCTCGTTTAGAGAACCTTTTCATGATATGCAAATTTTTTTAGATAGGAATTTTGTGTTTTCATGAGCTGTTTGCCAAAATCATCAATATTAAAACAATAAAAGGCTTGAACTTCTTCAGTTGGTGTGTAATGAATCTAAAATATATGAAAGTCTAATGTTTATCAGCACATTACAGAAAATAATGAACTTTATCACAATCTGCTAATTTTTTTAGAAGGACCTGTATGTCCCCACTCCAGTACAGCCTGGCACTAGATTTTTTGACTAGGCCCATGTGCAGCATGAGGCCCCAAAACGTCCTCATCTTGGCTGCACTGACCGGAGTCCAGCCACCGGGCCTAGCCAAAAAGGAGCCCGGGTTTTGAGCGACGAACTGTTGGTGGAGCAAACGAACCTGTACGCCCATTAGATTTCTTAGTTGGTCACTGAAAAAAATTATTAAAAAAGTTGTATTCAGCGAAGCCCACTGTGTAAATCTGGATTCCTGGTTGTCCAACAAAATCGTGAATCGCGGGCTCAAAGTTCTCTGGGGTACACCATGCAAGTTCACCGCTAGTGGGCTCTGGTGAACTGACCTGGTGGGCCGGAAAACTAGTACGAGCCCCCAGAGCTTCTCGTACTAGGGTGGGGCACAGGGTCCCTAGCATAGTGGTCCCCTCGATCCGCCTGGCCGCTTCTCTGCCGCCTTGGGGGCTCATCATTGCTTGATGAGGAGGAGGAGGAGGAGGATGACGACAAAAGGAACGTGGGGTCATCCTCGTCCTCACTGGGGCGCTCTGACTCTGAGGTAAGGTGGGCGTATGCCTCCTCGGCCGAGAACATCTGGCGGGCCATAGGGGAGTGTGTCTGCGTGCGTGTAAATCTTTATTAGGTGTGCGTGTGTGTGGTGGCACGGGTGTTCCCGGACTTTTACCTAAACCTAACAGGGAAAAATAACAAAAAAAATAACCAAAAAAAAAAATAATGTGAAAAAGAAAAAAAATATTCTAACTCGCTGATCAGCGGTGGGGTGGGCAATGCACTAACAGTGGCCGGACGCTAAAGAGCGCCGGCCACTGTCAGTGTACGCAAAAAAAAAAAAACTTGAGCCCCCCAAAAAAGGGGGAGGGGGGCAAGCTGCAGCCCCCCTGTGGGCCCCAGACACCCTAAGAGGATGATGCAACACTAAAAAACTTTCCCTAAAGTCTCCCTGCCTGAACTAAACCTTTCCCTACCCTGTCCCTAACCTACCTTCTAGTGCCAGATGGCACTGTGGAGGATCGAAAGAGGGGGTGCTGGGCACAGATCAGGGGGTGCAGGATCTGGAGATCGGGCAGCAGGCTGCTCTCTCCAACGGCCGAATGGAGGAGGAGAGGAGAGCATGGGGGAGTTAACCCCGCCTGTGCAGCCAATCAGAAGAGATGCTAAGGATGGTGATCGGTGGTGGTGTATCACACCACCGATCACCATCCTATTCCGGATTATCGGGTCACCAGAGACCCGAATAACCCGGAAACACAGCAAACCGCAGGTCTGAATTGACCTGCGGTTTGCTGCGATTGTCGATGCGGGGGTCACAGGACCCCCCTAGGCATTGTGCCAGAGTGCCTGCTGAATGATTTCGGAGAGGAGGAGGCAGACGCCTTAGTTTCCTGGAAAAATCACTCGACGCTGAGAATAGTTATGAATTTTCTTTATTCAACAGCATTTTTTATCTTTTTTTTACAAAGTCAAAAATAAAGAATCTAATTTGGCAAATCTTTATAAAGGTGAAAACGGCAGCGTTAGTTAAAATAGACAACTTCTAAATATATTGATTTCTCTCCGGATATAGAAAATAAAACCTCTAGTAATTAAAACCAAAATTAAGAAATCCCATCCTCGCTGGAACAATAAAACGCAAAACTGAGAAATTTTTCAAACCACAGCAAACAGTGGCGCCCACGACCTGCGCTACTGGGTCGTATCACAGAACCGTAAAAACCTGCCCAAAGGGAACCAACAGGTGTGCCACTAGGGGGCGTGGTGATGACATCATGACTGTAACATGTACCTCTGTGTGATGTCACTAGTGTGACTCAAGTTGTTGTGAAACTAGAGCTCTGAGCATACTCAAAGCCTGGAGCTTGCAGAGGATGCTGAGAGTTGTAGTTTTATAACCATTAAATGGCAACGTGATTTAGCTAGGAGAGTGGCCATTATGGACTATGCAGATATCTCTGGGTTTATGATGACATCAGGATGTATACCTCATATGATCTATAACCTATACAATAGTTTATGGCTGTGACTATGCTGGTGATGTCATCATAGTGTGTCTGGTCTAATGCTAGTGATGTCATCATGGTGTTGCATACCTCATATTTATGAGAGCCTTGGTGTGGACACCCTAGAGCAGTGATCAGCAACCTCCTGCCCTCCAGCTATGGAGTACCTATCACTCCCAGCATGCACAATTGCTTGTCTGCTCAGCTCTCCCACTGAAGTGAATGGAGCATGCTGGGTGTTGTAGTGCCAGAGGCTGCTGATCCCTGCCCTAGTTGCTTCCCCTTCTCCATCCTCACATAATTATTTGACTTACTCGTCACCACTTTACTTTGATAAAATAAAATTGAAATGTTCCTTCCGAAAGTCCAGTGTATGAAAACCAGTGTTAATGACTAAATCTGTGAATCATTAGAACATGTTACCGCTTCAGTGCCGGGTTCAGAAAGTGCTGCTGAGTGGTCGCCCTCCCTTCCACAGATGATTCCATGGGGGCAGGGACTCTCGCCCTCTGCTGCAGGTTAAGGCACTTCCTGTCCTGAATTCTACAGGGCCACATTCTGAAGGCGCGCTCCTCCTCCTCCACCACCGGGAGTCTCTGGCGAGGCACGCTCCTCCTCCTCCACTGGGAGTCTCTGGCGAGGCACGCTCCTCCTCCTCCACCGGGAGTCTCTGGCGAGGCACGCTCCTCCTCCTCCTCCTCCTCCTCCTCCTCCTCCACCGGGAGTCTCCGGCGAGGCACGCTCCTCCTCCACCGGGAGTCTCCGGCGAGGCACGCTCCTCCTCCACCGGGAGTCTCCGGCGAGGCACGCTCCTCCTCCAGGTTGTGGTTGCTTATTTTGTACATCATGAAGTTTTCTACAATCAGACGGTCAGGGAAACAGTGCAGCGGATAAGCTCCAGCACAGCTGTGCGACAAACTGAAGACACTGGATGATGGGGGTTGTGTTTCCAGGGCAGCAGGTGATGGAAGGTACAGGGTGTGAAGGCTGCAGGTGATGTCTCTGACCCCCGACAAATGATGGAGCCAGTCAGTGGTCGTACACAGCGTGAGCTGACAACAGAACAGAAGACAAAGTCAGGATGTAACTCAGGATAAGTAATGTATGTACAGTGACTCTACCAGCAGAATAGTGAGTGCAGCTCTGGAGCATCTTTTTGTCTCTTACCTGCCACTTGTTTGCTGCGCTGAGAGGCCTCAGACGCAAGGGCGTACGATATGGTGATCATTCTCTCTTGCTCTTGCATATTGACGTGTGAAGGAGGTGAGTCCTCAGGGGGTCCCAGCGGCTGCAGGTTGTGAACACTGCGGGGAGGATTAGAGAGATCAGACTGGTGCCCCGGAGACCCACCAGGTGCTAGAAGGGAAGCCGAAATGACACTGACCTGGACCGAGCCAGGATGTTCTTGATCTTCGCCACCCTCCTCGATCGCGCCTCCTGCTCTTCTCTGCTCAGCGGTTCCTCTGGCTCCAGGTCTATATATCTCTCTGGAATCTCGACCTTGTCCGGCATCGATAACTGTTCAACAGCAAGGAATGTGACAATGGAGAGACCCGTGCAGAAACCATCACACTCCTCGTGACATTAAGGACATTACACATATCCAGCGTTATTAGTCATTCATTTCACCTTGTATCTGATTCATGTCTCTTCTGGGATTTCTATTATTTTAACCAGACATGAGAAACTCCATGATGCCGTATGTGATGGTTGGTTGTGCTTTACTGGGACTAACCACTAGATGGCGCCATTACTCTAAATGGGACCGACCTCCGCTCTCTGCAGAGTATTCGTATCATCAGGTAGCGAGAGCTTCATGTGGATGAATCCTCTGCAGCCGGACCCCCCCCCCATTATCCATAGAATGTTCCCCCCTCTTTACTGCCGCTGATCTCCACCCACGAATTCCGCACTTTAGGGAAAATGTATCCAGACTGGTGCGGAGGAACAGTGGAGCATTAACCTACAACCAATCAGGTCGCGTCTCTCATATCCCAAAAAATAAGAGCTGGAACTCGATTGGTTGGTACAGACACCTGCGCTTCTCCACTGAAGTCATAGACTTCATAGATGGCGATCAGACCCCATTACCTCTTTGCCGATGTCCAGGTCGTAGTCCTGGGGCTCCAGGTCCAGCTCGGTCACGTGTATGGCCTTGGCATGTACCCAGCCGTGATCTTCCTTTTCTCGCTCCTCCACGTCCCGTGCCGCCTTCTCCAGGAGCTGGAAATCAAAGTCCTGCTCTCGCCTCCACTGATAACAGACATAAAACACGGTAAACTTCTCTGCTGCCAGGACATACACCCAACACTCGCCCGGAACACCCAGCTGGAGGCACCGTGACCACACAGGACTCGGCTTCCTCTACAGGCGCCCCAAAACACCCCGTAAATACAAGTCCCCGAGTTGTCAGCTCCTGGGAATCCATAGGAGTTGTCAGCCAGCTCTCCTGTAACTCTGGAGGCGGAAGTGTATCACTGACAACCTCTGCAGGAGCTGTAATGGCGGCCAGATTAGTTGTCACTCAGCTTTCCTAGAAACGGCCGGACAGAAGATGGCGGCTCTAGAGCTGGATTTTTGGGACAGGAGTATTCCCCGCAGACAGACGGGAGTAAGGATGGGAGCACATCTTCTACCAGTCCCGGCACTGTGCGATCTTCCCTCCACTTTTCACTCTCCTGTATCTCGGCCGCCAATCGTTTGGAGATTATTTTTTTTTAGATAAGGAAATGAAAATCATTAAATTGTTTTCCAAATCCAAACACAAAGCATGAAAACCCAACACACACCGACTCTCCAAGGGTTAAAAGGGAACAATCTGCAGGAGGTGACGACACAGGAGGGCCGTGGATACAGGCGTACATCAGCAGCGGAGATGTAACGTACGTAAATATGTGTGCAGCGCGGATGTACGGTATAATGTGTGTAGGGTTGATATGTGTTCATACGTATGTGTATATAATATACACTGCACATATACATTATATAATGTATATATAAAATATGAACATGTATGTAACGTGTATATATAATGCATAGTCTATATAATGTGTATAAATAACATGTATATATAATGTACAATGTGTGTATATATAAAATGTATAATGTGTACGTGTGTGTAAATAATGTATAATATATATGTATGTATAGTCTGTGTATATATATATCATAGTGTGTATACAATGTGTATGTATAATGTGTGTATACAATGTATACTTCCACACTTGCGTTGTGAATTCCGGTATTGAGATCCGGCTGAGGATCTCAATTCTGCAATTAAAAGAATCCGTTTTTGATTTTGCACATCAGGATGCGGTTGTGTGAAATCAAAATGGCAAAAAACAGATCCGTCACTAAATACATTGAAAGTCAGCGGGTAACGCATCCGTTTTTTTAGGCTTCTAAAAAACCTGATCCGTCACCATTGACTTACATTGTTTTCAGTACCGGATCAGTTTTTTCTTTCCCGTTTTTATGACCGGTCACAAAACGGAATACTGATGGAACGGAAAACATCCCGCTGAATCCTGAACGGAAACCTTTGTTTCCAGTATTGTAATCCTCTGCCGATTCTCAATACCGGAAAACAACAACGCAAGTGTGAAAGTAGCCATAGTCATGTGTGTATGTATATTGTGTGCATAATGTGTTTATATAAAATGTATGTATAATATGAATATAATGTAATGTTTGTATATATGTGTATATATAATGTGCGTATATTATATACATTAATTTAAAGTGTTTTTCTCTGGGATAACCCTCATCCTCTCATTTTGTCTCGAGGGTTTTGTCAGAGGCTCCCGGGGCAGACTCCACAGGGGTTGTCACCCAGGGCGCCCACCTCGGGTGTGGACCCGGGGGCTGGGTGCATCACAGATTGTTCCCTTCTAGTCCCATCATTCATCAGTCTGCGCCCCTCGCAGTGGCCGCCACATAACGCCATACTCCTGCTATCAGGCGGCGGTAAAAGCCGACAGAAGAGATTCTCAGAAGGTTCGGATGGTTCCAGTTTATTGGTTCTGGCAGAAATACATTAGAAGCACCAAGCGGAGATCAACAGCGTCTCCGAGAGGATCCGAGAAAGTAAAAAAAAAAAACTACAGTCTCCGAAGTGCTGCCTGGGTGATAGTGCCCGATGGGAGTTATTGCTCTTGGGGAGGATGAAATGAAGGACAATGAGACTGCAGAGTGCAAAACATATCGATACAACCCTGTGTCTCCCGAGACCCTTACTGTCAATCAATGTCACTGACCAATCACTAGAGATCAGCGGTGACATCACTGAGAATGCCACCTATCCATTCACTAGAGATCAGAGGTGACATCACTGAGAATGCCGCCTATCCATCACTAGAGATCAGAGGTGACATCACTGAGAATGCCGCCTATCCATCACTAGAGATCAGCGGTGACATCACTGAGAATGCCGCCTATCCATCACTAGAGATCAGAGGTGACATCACTGAGAATGCCGCCTATCCATCACTAGAGATCAGAGGTGACATCACTGAGAATGCCGCCTATCCATCACTAGAGATCAGAGGTGACATCACTGAGAATGCCGCCTATCCATCACTAGAGATCAGCGGTGACATCACTGAGAATACAGTCTATTCATTTACTAGAGATCAGCGGTGACATCACTGAGAATGCAGCCTATCCATCACTATAGATCAGCAGTGACATCACTGAGAATGCCGCCTATCCATCACTAGAGATCAGCGGTGACATCACCGAGAATGCAGCCTATCCATCACTAGAGATCAGCTGTGATATCACTGAGAATGCAGCCTATCCATCCACTAGAGATCAGCGGTGACATCACTGAGAACGCAGTCTATCCATCCACTAGAGATCAGCGGTGACATTACTGAGAATGCAGCCTATCCATCACTAGAGATCAGCTGTGACATCACTGAGAATGCAGCCAATCCATTGCTCAGCGGTGACATCACCGAGAATGCTGCCTATCCATCACTAGAGATCAGCGGTGACATCACTGAGAATGCCGCCTATCCATTCACTAGAGATCAGCGGTGACATCACTGAGAATGCTGCCTATCCATTCACTAGAGATCAGCGGTGACATCACTGAGAATGCTGCCTATCCATTCACTAGAGATCAGCGGTGACATCACTGAGAATGCAGCCTATCCATTCACTAGAGATCAGCGGTGACATCACTGAGAGTGCAGCCTATCCATTCACTAGAGATCAGCGGTGACATCACTGAGAATGCAGCCTATCCATTCACTAGAGATCAGCGGTGACATCACTGAGAGTGCAGCCTATCCATTCACTAGAGATCAGCGGTGACATCACCGAGAATGCAGCCTATCCATCCACTAGAGATCAGCGGTGACATCACTGAGAATGCAGCCTATCCATTCACTAGAGATCAGCGGTGACATCACTGAGAGTGCAGCCTATCCATTCACTAGAGATCAGCGGTGACATCACTGAGAATGCTGCCTATCCATTCACTAGAGATCAGCCTTGACATCACCGAGAATGCAGCCTATCCATCCACTAGAGATCAGCGGTGACATCACTGAGAATGCAGCCTATCCATTCACTAGAGATCAGCGGTGACATCACTGAGGGGGGTTGATGGTGATGTACATGACAAGCAGCCGGTGAGGTTGCTGGATGTCAGGATGGTGCAGGGCTGAGGCGGTTCGGTTTAGATGAGTATGGCGGTTAGCGGGGACGCTCAGAAGAGGCGCGAGATGATGAATGAGACATGAGGAGCAGAGTGTGGGGTGATTTTAGGGGAGCGGTGATCAGAATTGGGGGTCCCGCACAGCAGCTGGGGGACTGACAAACCTGTTTACTCCGGTTGTGCTGAAGCGAGAGTCTAGACACGTGCAGCGAGGCCTTGGGATCTTGTGCTTGTGATCTAGAAGCTGACGGCTCTGCAGAGCTATACACTATGGCGCCCGGGAATCCCGCAACCTGCTCTACCATGCACAGCGGCACTACAGACTACATAAGCTCCTCCCTCTGCGCTAACATACTGAGCTGAGGTCCGCGGACAGGGGCCGGACAGCGCCTCGGCTCGGGGCCAGCTGCTTCTCTCCTTGGCTCAGCGTTCTCTTGCGTTCGCGGACTAAGGCCTTCTGATGGCGTTTCATGCGCTCCAGCTGCTCCTCGGCGCTCATTTTACCTCTTTGGTTGTCGCCGGCGTAGAGGCGCTCAAAGGCACTTTTTGGTCTGTCCTGTGGAGATACAAACGGAGAACAGTTGCACAAGGAGAGAACTCCGGGGCAATGTGAGCAGAGGCCCACCAAAGTAGCCGGATCTGCACGTCTTCCCACCTTAGCAGCGTCTGCGGTGACGCCCCTCCTCAAGGTGACGTATGATGCAACGGACGACGACTGCGGCAGCCGGGAGGTCGACCCAGAAAAACCTGTAGGGAACAGTTCACAAGAGTCACACTAGATCGCCTCACAACACCGGTCACGCGTGTACGGAGTACAGAGGCTAAACATCACAGCGCCATACACTGGGGAACAGCAGATACAAGGGCCACGGCAGGACGACCCCCACATTTACGTGGACAAGTGGAGCCAGGAGTGTGGACCATGTGAACATATCTCAATAACTCGGAGTCTTGGCCTGGCCATGTCATGCTCTAGAGCTTGTGTCATACATGATAGTTACTGGTGAGCACGCAGATCACGGACGCCGTTTCTTACCTCTACCGGGCAACGTCTGGTATCCAGAATCTGAGGCCAAAAAGGCGGAGGTTGAGGTGTCGGCGTCACCTAGATTAGCAAGTTCTGGATCGCTCACATAGGTTCGCAACTCCACCTGTGACCAGAACACACACGTTATACCACCTGCCTACCGGTCACTTTACGAAGGGCTAACATCCCCCGCAGGACCTCACCCTGTAGTCTCCGTTCACACCCTGACCCAGCTCCCGGTCTCGCTTCCTCTCATCAGACTGTCTCTTTAAGCCCCGCACCGAGGTGTGCCTGATGACGGAGGAGTCTCTTGGTGGCGGAGGCAGCGCAGGGGGGGGTGGAATATTGGGCGCGGGGTCTGCATCTTCAGGACTGTACAGGTCGGGCAGTGGTGGTCGTGGGGGGGCACTCTCCTCCTAATGACCAGATGGGGTGTAATTTGTGAATAATGCTCCCGTAGTACCAACCCCCGCCTGCACCGTCTACTCCTCTTCACAATACTCACAAACTTTGGCGGCGTTGGCGCCCGGGTCGGAGACTGCAGCCGCGGTTCTGGTTTCTGCAGCAGCTGCGGCTGGGAGTAAGATCTGCCGGGGATGAATGGCTGGGGGTACAGCCCAACCTCCAGAGTCGGCTTCACAAGACTCGCTGGATTCTGGGGCGATTTACTGCGAACGGAGGTAAAGGCCGTAGTTCCGGAAGGCACAAACGTGGAAGAAACCAAAGGCACGGTTTTTCTTTCTGGAAGAAATGTGGTTGGGCAAGCGGCCATGTTATCTCAGCCTCCACCAGTCACACTCCCCGGCACCTTGTACCGTAAGTGACCATCGTGCAGGGGACACCGCCAGGCCCCTCCACCATGTTTACCCCCGGGGACCGTTACCTGGGTTTTTGAACGACTCGACCAGCAATTTGAAATTCAGTTTATTGGTGCTGAGTCCGGCCGTGACGTCTTCGATTCTCCACAGATCTTTCTGCAGCTGAGACCGGTCCTATCCGGGAGATGACACATCAGAAGATGAGAGGCTGGCTGACAACTGACCCCACAAAGCGACCTGGAGAGTCAAGGTGTCACCAGGCGCATTACCTGAGAAGACGGCGAGCGGGTCATCGGCTCCTGTAACAGCTGCCTGAGCTGAACTACGTCGCCCTCCAGCCGCAAATACTCGTTCCAGGAGTTCTCCATGTCCTGCCGCACACAACACACAAGGATCAAACCAGAGCCGAGAACCGCACCGCGGGCAAGCACACCGCCGCCGCCATCTTGCTGAGAGGATAATCTTCCCTGGGATCCAGGGACACATCATCCAGAAGCAGCACTAGTCTAGTGTCTATAGAGGGGTGGGGGGCGCTCTGCTGTATATTATTCGTACAGGAGGGGGCGCTATGGTGTATATTATTCGTACAGGAGGGGGCGCTCTGCTGTATATTATTCGTACAGCAGGGGGCGCTCTGCTGTATATTATTCATACAGAAGGGGGGCGCTCCGCTGTATATTATTCATACAGGAGGGGGGCGCTCTGCTGTATATTATTCGTACAGGAGGGGGCGCTCTGCTGTATATTATTCGTACAGGAGGGGGCGCTCTGCTGTATATTATTCGTAAAGGAGGGGGCGCTCTGCTGTATATTATTCGTACAGGAGGGGGCGCTCTGCTGTATATTATTCATAAAGGAGGGGGCGCTCTGCTGTATATTATTCGTACAGGAGTGGGGCGCTCTGCTGTATATTATTCGTACAGGAGGGGGCGCTCTGCTGTATATTATTCGTACAGGAGGGGGCGCTCTGCTGTATATTATTCGTACAGGAGGGGGCGCTATGGTGTATATTATTCGTACAGGAGGGGGCGCTCTGCTGTATATTATTCGTACAGGAGGGGGCGCTATGGTGTATATTAGTCGTACAGGAGGGGGCGCTCTGCTGTATATTATTCGTACAGGAGGGGGCGCTCTGCTGTATATTATTCGTACAGGAGGGGGCGCTCTGCTGTATATTATTCGTACAGGAGGGGGCTCTATGGTGTATATTATTCGTACAGGAGGGGGCGCTCTGCTGTATATTATTCGTACAGGAGGGGGCACTCTGCTGTATATTTTTCGTACAGCAGGGGGCGCTCTGCTGTATATTATTCGTACAGGAGGGGGCACTCTGCTGTATATTTTTCGTACAGCAGGGGGCGCTCTGCTGTATATTATTCGTACAGGAGGGGGCGCTCTGCTGTATATTATTCGTACAGCAGGGGGCGCTCTGCTGTATATTATTCATACAGAAGGGGGGCGCTCTGCTGTATATTATTCGTACAGGAGGGGGCGCTCTGCTGTATATTATTCGTACAGGAGGGGGCACTCTGCTGTATATTTTTCGTACAGCAGGGGGCGCTCTGCTGTATATTATTCGTACAGGAGGGGGGCGCTCTGCTGTATATTATTTGTACAGGAGGGGGGCGCTCTGCTGTATATTATTCGTACAGGAGGGGGCGCTATGGTGTATATTATTCGTACAGGAGGGGGCGCTCTGCTGTATATTATTCGTACAGCAGGGGGCGCTCTGCTGTATATTATTCATACAGAAGGGGGGCGCTCTGCTGTATATTATTCATAAAGGAGGGGGCGCTCTGCTGTATATTATTCGTACAGGAGTGGGGCGCTCTGCTGTATATTATTCGTACAGGAGGGGGCGCTCTGCTGTATATTATTCGTACAGGAGGGGCGCTCTGCTGTATATTATTCGTACAGGAGGGGGCGCTCTGCTGTATATTATTCGTACAGGAGGGGGCGCTCTGCTGTATATTATTCGTACAGGAGGGGGCGCTATGGTGTATATTATTCGTACAGGAGGGGGCGCTCTGCTGTATATTATTCGTACAGGAGGGGGCACTCTGCTGTATATTATTCGTACAGCAGGGGGCGCTCTGCTGTATATTATTCGTACAGGAGGGGGGCGCTCTGCTGTATATTATTCGTACAGGAGGGGGGCGCTCTGCTGTATATTATTTGTACAGGAGGGGGGCGCTCTGCTGTATATTATTCGTACAGGAGGGGGCGCTCTGCTGTATATTATTCCTACAGGAGGGGACGCTCTGCTGTATATTAGTCGTACAGGAGGGGGCGCTCTGCTGTATATTATTCATACAGGAGGGGGTGCTCTGCTGTATATTATTCGTACAGGAGGGGGCGCTCTGCTGTATATTATTTGTACAGGAGGGGGGCGCTCTGCTGTATATTATTCGTACAGGAGGGGGCGCTCTGCTGTATATTATTCGTACAGGAGGGGGCGCTCTGCTGTATATTATTCGTACAGGAGGGGGCGCTCTGCTGTATATTATTCGTACAGGAGGGGGCGCTCTGCTGTATATTATTCGTACAGGAGGGGCGCTCTGCTGTATATTATTCGTACAGGAGGGGGCGCTCTGCTGTATATTATTCGTACAGGAGGGGGCGCTCTGCTGTATATTATTCGTACAGGAGGGGGCGCTCCGGTGTATATTATTCATACAGTAGGGGGCGCTCTGGTGTATATTATTCATACAGGATGGGTTGCTATGGTGTATAATATTCGTACAGGAGGGGGCGCTATGGTGTATAATATTCGTACAGGAGGGGGCGCTATGGTGTATAATATTCGTACAGGAGGGGGCGCTCTGCTGTATTTTATTCGTACAGGAGGGGGCGCTCCGGTGTATATTATTCATACAGGAGGGGGGCGCTCTGTACAGGAGGGGGCGCTCTGCTGTATATTATTCGTACAGGAGGGGGCGCTCTGGTGTATATTATTCATACAGGAGGGGGCGCTCTGCTGTATATTATTCGTACAGGAGGGGGCGCTCTGCTGTATATTATTCATACAGGAGGGGGCGCTCTGGTGTATATTATTCATACAGGAGGGGGCGCTATGGTGTATATTATTCATACAGGATGGGGCGCTATGGTGTATATTATTCATAAAGGAGGGGGCGCTCTGCGATATATAGATGTGTTGCCACTAGAGGGCGCTATGATGTAAGGGTGGACACGCACCGTGGAGACCTTGGACATTTCGGCTCTGATCTGCACTAGGTCTTCCTGTAGGAGGCGCTGCTGGTAGGAAATCTTCTCCATGTGCTGGGGTTGATCCTTGTACTGATCCATCTGTCTATGCAGAACCTCCAAGACAGTTTCAAGTTTGTCCTGGAGAAAAAAAAAAAAAAATGAGATCAGTGACCACAGGAGGAGGAGGTGGTCGTGGGGTAACAGACGGCGGCGCTCATAAGGCTGTAATGCAGGAGGAGGCGGTGACTGCAGGCCCCTCCCCGTGTCTCCACAACCTGGCCACTGATCAAGACAGAGGCCCCGCCCCAGGCCACTGATCAAGACAGAGGCCCCGCCCCAGGCCACTGATCAAGACAGAGGCCCCGCCCCAGGCCACTGATCAAGACAGAGGCCCCGCCCCAGGCCACTGATCAAGACAGAGGCCCCGCCCAGGCCACTGATCAAGACCCCAGGGTGTGGGCTGCTGATCACTGGAAAAACAAAGCATTGAGGGACATCCTCTGACCTTATTGTCCTTCAGAGCTCGAATCTTATCCTCCAAGTCCTGCAGGATCCGGTCCTGTTCACACAGGACACTGAGCTTCGCCTGGAAGAGATGAGAGACGTATGAGAAAAACTGAAATATATGAGAGAGAGCGCGCGCGGAGAGAGAGAGCGCGCGCGGAGAGAGAGAGCGCGCGCGGAGAGAGAGAGCGCGCGCGGAGAGAGAGAGCGCGCGCGGAGAGAGAGCGCGCGCGGAGAGAGAGAGCGCGCGCGGAGAGAGAGAGAGCGCGCGGAGAGAGAGAGCGCGCGCGGAGAGAGAGCGCGCGCGGAGAGAGAGCGCGCGCGGAGAGAGAGCGCGCGCGGAGAGAGAGCGCGCGCGGAGAGAGAGCGCGCGCGGAGAGAGAGCGCGCGCGGAGAGAGAGAGCGCGCGGAGAGAGAGAGCGCGCGGAGAGAGAGAGCGCGCGGAGAGAGAGAGCGCGCGGAGAGAGAGAGCGCGCAGAGAGAGAGAGCGCGCGGAGAGAGAGAGCGCGAGAGAGACAGAAAAGAAAGCCAGAAAGCCGAGAGAGAGATGGAAGATACACGAGAGAGAAGCCGTATTTACACCTGGGACCAATGGGGAGGATAAGGGTGAGGCGTCATATCTCCCATGTGCCTCACGGTGAATATCGCTCACTTTCCCGCTACATGTGTCCGTGGACGATCAATTAACCATTTGACACCTGTGACATTTCCTGGATTCTGATCGTCCATTCCGCTATCGCCCATGTGATCGTCACCACTAACAGTTAATGGCGGCTGGCGGGGACGGCTCTTAGTGCGCCGCGCTCGCTGTCATCTGGTCATGAGTCACTTACATCAACCTCACTTTCAGCGATTCGGACGGGTTTCGTGGATCGATCTCTGAAGGATTCTCGCCCGGTCACCTGATGGTCATAAGACACGACTTGTAAGAGATGGAAGGGAAACAAGCACTGAAACAAAGAGGCCACTGGCGCATGCAGCAAACGGCGTGTAATGATCCCGGCAACATGGCGGCCGGCCACACAGCTCACAGACATGTCATGTGACCACTAGGACGGATCCGCCCCTAAAACCAGAGGGAGGGGCTTGTCTCACAGCCAACAGGAAAGTAAGAAAAAAAAATGTTGCTTGGCAGCTGCCCATGAGCTTGATTCTGTGTTGAGCACCTAAATCTGGGGCGGCGAGCACTTCCACGTCGTTAACCCTTGTGCTGCGCTACGAGAAGCAGAGCCTGACGCTTCCATCTCTCTCCTGCCGCATCCTCCACCATAATGTCTGGTCCTGAGCCTTGTCTCTTCCACCAGACTGACTGGGCCCCGGGCCCCTCACTCACTGTATACCCTCCAATTACAAAGACCGCTTCATGGTCAGCAAACTGCGGCCCTCCAGCTGCTGGGGAACTACAACTCCCAGCAGACCCGGGCTACATGGGCACAATTCTTCTATCCCTTCCTCCCCCGGCAGCCATGTTGCTTTGCTCGGGATGGTTTTTGGCTCTAGTGTTTCGTCACCACTGAATTTCAAAATAAATCGTAAAAGCGTAAAAGAAATTGGGGGAAAAAAATAAGATGGCGGAGGCGGCCAGAAACTACAATATTGTGACCGCACACACCACTACATGGCAACACTCCAAGCTGGGTACAGAGCTCACCCTCTACACAGATCTCCGAACAATGAGCAGGTGGACTACAAGCATCAGCAAGCAAACAACCCACAACAATGACAGATGAAACCTGCGGAGAAGCTGCGGCACACGCACAGCCATGAAATGTGGACAGCGAGGAGGCGGCTTACGTTTATGCTCGTGCGATACCCCGGAGTGGAGTTCCTTAAAACACTGTGAACCAAGTTGATCAGAGGTTCATTATATTTTATCTGCGCCAAATCAGAAGAGACCCCGTGTGAAACCCACGTTCCGGGAGCCCGGGCCCTGCACCAGGGCGCAGACCGCCAGCCGCGCAGGACAGTTCATCAGGCAACATATACATTTCTAGAGGACACCCACAGGGCTCTACCTCCTCTGGTAACAACTGACCCTCCGCTGCACCCCCTCCTCATGACCCAGCCCCCCAGGAATACGGTTATTACCTTAAGGTCCAGGTACTCCAGCTCCTTCTTCAGCTGAAGGTAAGTGTCATCGGCCTCCAGAGAGAAGAGACACAGGTAAGAACATATACACAGGGGCAGCCTGTACAACTTCCTGCGGCAGCCTATACGCGCCAGCACTACCGTCTACACAACCTCCTGCGACAGCCTATACGCGCCAGCACTACCGCCAAGCAACTTCCTGCGACAGCCTATACGCGCCAGCACTACCGCCTACGCAACCTCCTGCGACAGCCTATACGCGCCAGCACTACCGTCCACGCAACCTCCTGCGACAGCCTATAGGCGCCAGCACTATCGCCTAGGCAACCTCCTGCGACAGCCTATACGCGCCAGCACTACCGTCTACGCAACCTCCTGCGACAGCCTATACGCGCCAGCACTACAGCCTACGCAACCTCCTGCGACAGCCTATACGCGCCAGCACTACAGCCTAGGCAACCTCCTGCGACAGCCTATACGCGCCAGCACTACCGTCTACGCAACCTCCTGCGACAGCCTATACGCGCCAGCTCTACCGCCTACGCAACCTCCTGCGACAGACTATACGCGCCAGCACTATCGCCTAGGCAACCTCCTGCAACAGCCTATACGCGCCAGCACTACCGCCTAGCAACCTCCTGCAACAGCCTATACGCGCCAGCACTACCGCCTAGGCAACCTCCTGCGGCAGCCTATACGCGTCAGCACTACCGCCTACACAACCCCCTGCGACAGCCTAGGCAACCCCCTGCGGCAGCCTAGGCAACCCCCCTGCCTATACGCGCCAGCAATACCGTCTACGCAAATTCCTGTGACAGCCTATACGCGCCAGCACTACCGCCTACGCAACCTCCTGCGACAGCCTATACGCGCCAGCACTACCGCCTAGGCAACCTCCTGCGGCAGCCTATACGCGCCAGCACTACCGCCTAGGCAACCTCCTGCGGCAGCCTATACGCGCCAGCACTACCGCCTAGGCAACCTCCTGCGACAGCCTATACGCGCCAGCACTACCGCCTAGGCAACCTCCTGCGGCAGCCTATACGCGCCAGCACTACCGCCTAGGCAACCTCCTGCGGCAGCCTATACGCGCCAGCACTACCGCCTAGGCAACCTCCTGCGGCAGCCTATACGCGCCAGCACTACCGCCTAGGCAACCCCCTGAGGCAGCCTACGCAACCCCCTGAGGCAGCCTACGCAACCCCCTGAGGCAGCCTACGCAACCCCCTGAGGCAGCCTACGCAACCCCCTGAGGCAGCCTACGCAACCACCTCAGGCAGCCTACGCAACCACCTCAGGCAGCCTACGCAACCACCTCAGGCAGCCTACGCAACCACCTCAGGCAGCCTACGCAACCACCTCAGGCAGCCTACGCAACCACCTCAGGCAGCCTACGCAACCACCTGCGGCAGCCTACGCAACCACCTGCGGCAGCCTACGCAACCCCCTGCGGCAGCCTACGCAACCCCCTGAGGCAGCCTACGCAACCCCCTGAGGCAGCCTACGCACCAACTACTGGTATATCTAACATCTATTTGTACGTCCTCATCCATATATACCATGTGGTTATTACGTACCGACGCCATTCTCATGCACATATATGGAGACGCCCCCACAGAACATACATAGTTATGGCGGCATGCAGTTGACGTTGGGTAGCCCATGCACAGCGGGCAGGCTTTACATTCCCCCCCTGACACCCCATCTATACGATGACCAATCACAGAGGCTTTATGTGGGGGGGCCCCATTCTGGCGAGCCTGCACCACACGAGTTACGATTCCTGGATTCCAGGGCTCGTCTCGCTGCTGCAGTGCACATTACACTAATTGAATTCATCTGCCAGGAAGGAGATGTGGAGGCGCGAGGCACCGCTGGTTCATGTGAGGACACTGGAGTGACCGCACGTCTACGACCAGTGCCTCGCCTTATCTGCGGGTGCAGGACGCTCAGTGGTGGGGTAAGCTGCAGGCAAGCGAGGGTTAAGGGACAGTGACAACAAAGCAGCTGCAGTTGACAGACCAACAGTCTCAGATGTGGTGAAGCTACAACCCCCAGTGTACCTTGACATAGTGGGAGTGGTAGTTGGGAGACTGTGCTATAATGCAGGCTCTGTGTTAGTGGGGATGGATGTGCGGGGGTGGGGCAGGCGTGGAATGGCGCACAGGTCACCTGACACGGCTTTATTTTGGCCATTGTGTAATTTCGGATGTAACTCTGCGCCTCAGGCGGCCGCACTTTGGGGGGTGACGTACAATGGGGCAAGGAGGGGTGCAGGTCGCTGGCTCAGGGCTGCTGGAAGGAATTTTCCATTTTTCGTGTTTTTGGTAGAAAGTACAAAATGGCAAAATAAAAGGATCAGGAAAGGTTCTTACCGACTGGCCGTGCAAACTGGGGGCACTTACGGTGTGCGTCATGTATCCCATGGAGCGGCGGTCCGTATGAGCCGAGGACTGGGGGGGAAAGAGACAAGTGAGAGGAGAGCAGCCTCAGCGGACTGGAGACCACCCTGACAAACGGCACTGCGGGGGAGGGGCACTGGTATGGCCGCTGGCTGACTACTGGTCATTACCTTCATAGCATGGACCCGCACCTTCTGAGGTGACCCGATGTAGGGGACATCGACCGATCCTTCTTCTGGCCGCACACTAAGCCTTTCCGCTGGAGTGTGGGGTCTGCGGGGAGGAAACACCTTTGGGGGCGCTGGCGGTTGGATGTCGGATGGAGAAGGAGGGACAGAAACGCACCGCGGGAAGTCCAACAAGCTCTTGGCCCGGGAGCGCTCTTCCAAGGCGCCCATGTAAATCTGTCCAGTCGGGCTGCCATGTTTGAACTGCTGCCTTTGCTGCCACTCGTACAGCTGCCACACCATGCCCTCCTTGGTTGCCTGGCGCTCCTGGTTGGACATCTTCAGGTGACTGACCCGATCCTGGGCATACTTGTAGTCACTGGGCAGATGACGACTCGGAGGAGGAGAACCACCTGACGACTGCCTCATGGTCTTTGGCAGAGTCTGGTATCTTTCAGAGAGGGGGAGCTCAGGTCCGACACTGGGAAAAGAACACAACATAATTGGATCAGTGATGTCACCAGCAGGGGGCGGGGCTGTGACAACCTCTCAGACATGATATACAGGCAGGTTGTCATCAGTAATAGATAGAATAGGCCAATTAACATGGACGTCGATGTATTACCCGCAGTTCTATCATCAGGTCGCAGGGCGATCCCCTCCTGACTACACGGATCTGTGTGTAACTGTGTGTAAACTGCAGGTGGCGCCATTGTCATGAAAATCCTATTTCCCCAGACTGAATACTTTTAACAAAACTTCAACGGGACTCATAGCGTAAAGTCAGCAGATCACATCAACACCGCGACCCCCGGGATTACCCCCCACTATATACAGTCATCACATCGGACGCCAGCACCGAGCCCCCCGGGATTACACCCCACTATATACAGTCATCACCTCGGACGCCAGCACCGAGCCCCCCGGGATTACACCCCACTATATACAGTCATCACCTCGGACGCCAGCACCGAGCCCCCCGGGATTACACCCCACTATATACAGTCATCACCCTGGAAACTGGTACTGAGCCCCCCGGGATTACACCCCACTATATACAGTCATCACCTCGGACATCAAAACTGAGCCCCCTGGGAATACACCCCACTATATACAGTCATCACCTCGGACATTGACACTGAGCCCCCCAGGATTACACCCCACTATATACAGTCATCACCTCGGACATCGACACCGAGCCCCCCGGGATTACACCCCACTATATACAGTCATCACCTCGGACATCGACACAGAGCCCCCTGGGATTACACCCCAATATATACAGTCATCACCTCGGACACTGGCACTGAGCCCCCCAGGATTACACCCCACTATATACAGTCATCACCTCGGACATCGACACTGAGCCCCCCAGGATTACACCGCACTATATACAGTCATCACCTCGGACATCGACACTGAGCCCCCCAGGATTAAACCCCACTACATACAGTCATCACCTCGGATGCCAGCACCGAGCCCCCCGGGATTACACCCCGCTTCATACAGTCATCACCTCGGACACCAGCACTGAGCCCCCCAGGATTACACCCCACTATATACAGTCATCACCTCGGACGCCAGCACCGAGCCCCCCGGGATTACACCACTATATACAGTCATCACCCTGGAAACTGGTACTGAGCCCCCCGGGATTACACCCCACTATATACAGTCATCACCTCGGACATCGACACTGAGCCCTCCGGGATTACACCCCACTATATACAGTCATCACTTCGGACTCCGGCACAGAGTCCCCCGGGAATACACCCCACTACATACAGTCATCACCTCGGACACCGGCACAGAGCCCCCGGGAATACACCCCACTATATACAGTCATCACCTCGGACTCCGGCACAGAGCCCCCCAGGATTACACCCCGCTACATACAGTCATCACCTCGGACACCGGCACAGAGCCCCCTGGGATTACCCCCAACTATATATCACCCTGGACACTGGTACCGAGTCCCCCGGGATTACACCCCACTATATACAGTCATCACCCTGGACACTGGTACTGAGCCCCCCGGGAATACACCCCACTATATACAGTCATCACCTTGGACTCCGGCACAGAGCCCCCTGGGATTACACCCCACTATATACAGTCATCACCTCGGACACCGGCACTGAGCCCCCCAGGATTACACCCCACTATATACAGTCATCACCTCGGACATCGACACTGAGCCCCCCAGGATTACACCGCACTATATACAGTCATCACCTCGGACATCGACACAGAGCCCCCCGGGATTACCCCCAACTATATACAGTCATCACCCTGGACACTGGTACTGAGCCCCCGGGATTACACCACACTATATACAGTCATCACCTTGGACACCGGCACTGAGCCCCCCGGGATTACACCCCACTATATACAGTCATCACCCTGGACACTGGTACTGAGCCCCCCGGGATTACACCACACTATATACAGTCATCACCTTGGACACCGGCACTGAGCCCCCCGGGATTACACCCCGCTACATACAGTCATCACCTCGGACACCGGTACTGAGCCCCCGTTTGCAGGGAGTACAGATATCTTCTTACCTTTTACCTTCTCCCTTCTGGACCTTTACCCACTGCTCCACCTGGCCCATCATGCTTTTCCTCTGTACTTGTTTCTCAGGGTTTGCGGGTGCACGTCTGGTGAAGGTGTCGGTTCCATTTTGCTCCAGGGGTCCAGTGCTCACTCGGAAAGAAGGCGGGAGGGTCCCGTTCCTCTCGATGTTCTCGGGTTGAGGCGTTTGTGACACTTGAGGCCTGTAGGACTTAGAAAAGTCTGTGAATGCGGAGTGGCGGCCATTGGACAGGGTGAACTTTCCTCCATTAGAATTTAAGGTGTTTTTGTGGGTGATGTAGCTCTCGCGGGTCCTTGTGTCGTGGAATCGTTCCTGGTCTTCCACGATGCGGTAGCGCTCCTTCTCCGTCAGATCCAGGGGTTGCCCCTTGTCCCCTCCTTTCCGCCGGCGTTCCTTGTCCGCCTCGCTCACATCCTGGTGGCGCCCCTTGTCCCCCAGGTCTGTGTGCGGCCGCTCCTCCGCAGAGTTTCGCCGCAGCTCCTCTGCCTTCGGATAGCCGCTCCTCGTCTGGATGCCTTCTGATTTTGCATATTCAGTGTGGTCGTTCACCGGAGCCGCCGGCCACTCCATGTCCACAACCTCCCTGCAAGAAACAGCAAAGTAGGAGTGAGGACTGTGCCATGAGCACACTGCAGAGATCTGGGGTGACATGGTGCGGGCGAGGAGGATCCGGGCGGCCGGGGACTGCAGGCGATGAGCACTTGCAAGCTTCATTACTGCTGAGCTCAGGGCTTCCAGCGCCCGGACAGATAATCTATGAAAAGCATCCGGACTGGGCGGCGGGACTGCGAGCGAGTGGCACTAACACGCCGCAGTCAATGGGACAATTAGCAAGAAGCTGAAGAGTCTGGAGAAGGGCACAGTCAGCATGGAGGGGGCGTATGTAATAAACACCGGGGTGTGAGCTGCAGGCTCAGCAATAATAGGAATGGAAACTACTATCGGGAGCCCCCCATAAATCAGTGCTCAGGCGGATTATGACTGAACCTGAGAGGGAGTGCCTCCATGAACAGAGTGCCAGAACTACAGTAAAGACTGACATGTCGGGGGGGGGGGGGGGGGGGTTACTTCTGTGTAATATAGTCATGCTCTATGGCTGGATGACTTACCTCCTGCTGTCCGGGGCACTCTGGACCGCTGCCGCCTGGTTCATCACTCGGATCCAGCCGCTCATATCCTCCTGGGTGTCAGCACTGAAGTAGTAGGTCCTCATGCTGGGGTGATCCTGGAGAGTCCCCGTCTGCTTGATGTACGCCCGCATCCCAGAGTGCACGGCCTGTAACATAAAGGTGCCACGTCACCTGCCGCTCCTGGTGGTTGCGGCACACGTGGTAACGTGGCCCCTAATTACACAGCAATATTAACATTCATTTACCGGACGAAAAGTCCATAACTCCCAGCGGACAGGAGAACTGCAGCAACTCTCACCATCTCCCCGGCTGCTGCCGCACAATTACACGAACCTCTGCACATAATGGTGTGACTGACTGCAGAGAACAATGACGGGGCAGACTGAGCGCGCCCACCCCCGGCCCGGCAGGGTGACAGCAGTGGGGGGGCGCCTGACGCATCACTAACACAAAGTGACAGGCATTGAGTGCGGCTGCTGGGATCAGCAATTCTAGCGGATCTGAGCCTCGCCTCAGCCGACAATCCACATGTGTCCCGCCACGTCCCGATCAGATCGGCTGGTGATGGAATCACTGCACAGACAAATCGTAGGATAAGAGTCTGAGTACTGCGCAGTCTGGAACCACACAGGACTCTTACCGTACATGAGCCGCCATGACTGCGCAGTCTGGAACCACACAGGACTCTTACCGTACATGAGCCGCCATGACTGCGCAGTCTGAAACCACACAGGACTCTTACCGTACATGAGCCGCCATGACTGCGCAGTCTGAAACCACACAGGACTCTTACCGTACATGAGCCGCCATGACTGCACAGTCTGGAACCACACAGGACTCTTACCGTACATGAGCCGCCATGACTGCGCAGTCTGAAACCACACAGGACTCTTACTGTACATGAGCCGCCATGACTGCACAGTCTGGAACCACACAGGACTCTTACCGTACATGAGCCGCCATGACTGCGCAGTCTGAAACCACACAGGACTCTTACTGTACATGAGCCGCCATGACTGCGCAGTCTGGAACCACACAGGACTCTTACCGTACATGAGCCGCCATGACTGCGCAGTCTGAAACCACACAGGACTCTTACTGTACATGAGCCGCCATGACTGCGCAGTCTGGAACCACACAGGACTCTTACCGTACATGAGCCGCCATGACTGCGCAGTCTGAAACCACACAGGACTCTTACCGTACATGAGCCGCCATGACTGCGCAGTCTGAAACCACACAGGACTCTTACCGTACATGAGCCGCCATGACTGCACAGTCTGGAACCACACAGGACTCTTACCGTACATGAGCCGCCATGACTGCGCAGTCTGAAACCACACAGGACTCTTACTGTACATGAGCCGCCATGACTGCGCAGTCTGAAACCACACAGGACTCTTACTGTACATGAGCCGCCATGACTGCGCAGTCTGGAACCACACAGGACTCTTACCGTACATGAGCCGTACTGGAACCACACAGGACTCTTACCGTACATGAGCCGCCATGACTGCGCAGTCTGGAACCACACAGGACTCTTACTGTACATGAGCCGCCATGACTGCACAGTCTGGAACCACACAGGACTCTTACCGTACATGAGACGCCATGACTGCACAGTCTGGAACCACACAGGATTCTTACCGTACATGAGCCGCCATGACTGCGCAGTCTGAAACCACACAGGACTCTTACCGTACATGAGCCGTACTGGAACCACACAGGACTCTTACCGTACATGAGCCGCCATGACTGCGCAGTCTGAAACCACACAGGACTCTTACCGTACATGAGCCGCCATGACTGCGCAGTCTGAAACCACACAGGACTCTTACCGTACATGAGCCGCCATGACTGCGCAGTCTGAAACCACACAGGACTCTTACCGTACATGAGCCGTACTGGAACCACACAGGACTCTTACCGTACATGAGCCGCCATGACTGCGCAGTCTGAAACCACACAGGACTCTTACCGTACATGAGCCGCCATGACTGCGCAGTCTGAAACCACACAGGACTCTTACCGTACATGAGCCGCCATGACTGCGCAGTCTGAAACCACACAGGACTCTTACCGTACATGAGCCGCCATGACTGCGCAGTCTGGAACCACACAGGACTCTTACTGTACATGAGCCGCGACTGCGCAGTCTGGAACCACACAGGACTCTTACTGTACATGAGCCGTACTGGAACCACACAGGACTCTTACTGTACATGAGCCGCCATGACTGCGCAGTCTGGAACCACACAGGACTCTTACCGTACATGAGCTGCCATGACTGCGCAGTCTGGAACCACACAGTCCTCTTACGTACATGAGCCGCCATGACTGCGCAGTCTGGAACCACACAGTCCTCTTACTGTCCATGAGCCGCCATGACTGCACAGTCTGGAACCACACAGTCCTCTTACTGTCCATGAGCCGCCATGACTGCGCAGTCTGGAACCACACAGTCCTCTTACCGTACATGAGCCGCCATGCACGAGGAGAATCGCCACCGGCTGCATGGTCATCATACGTTCAAGGTTTTGGTGCAAGACTTTTGGGCTGAAGTTGCTTTTTTCATTATTACGTTTTTATTATGGTGGGGGGGCACATGAGGCGCCAGGGTGATTCATGAGGAACAGATTTGTTTGGCATCCGATGGAAGGAATGCGGAAGTTAATTAGTGATGAATGAGGTCATAACGAGTCTTGTGTGATTAACGAGCCTGCGGCTGAGCGCTCGCCAGATCCGAGGGCCGCACTGGTCGCCTCAGACATGCAGGGCTTCCACGCTGATATCTGCTGGGCTACCACTGGAAATGGCGCCATAGTGAACGGCCCACAAGGACGATACACGTCACAGATCATAACAGATTCATGGTCTGATCCCAGTGGATTTTCAGGTTTGAGCATGAAAGCAGAAATCTGACTGGCCGCGATACTGCGTGGGAGGAGTTCAGTGCATACGGTTTTCAAAGGCGGCAACGCCATCCCCCTCATACACAGACCACCGTACCTTAAAGGAGAACTTGCGGTTTGTCCGATCCTCGGGTCCCGTGGGGCGGATGACGTAGCTCAGGAGGGGAATGCTGCCCAGAACGGCCTCCTCCCTGCTGTCTGATAGGGGGAGAGATGGGCGGATGAGCGATACGACGCGCTGTATTATATCTTAGTACATGTGACAGACTACTCCCCCCATCATCTCACCTTTATAGTAGAAGAGACAACGATCAGAGAGCAGGAACCATCGCCTTTTCCACATCTTCATCCCCGAACTGTCCTGTAGGGGGCACAGCGAGACATAAGAACATGGTGGTGAAGTATGCCCATACCACACTGCGGGCCCCGCTGGCGCTGCACCCACCTGTTTGTGCAGCCATCCCCGCGCCAGCACCGGCATGCTCGGGTTCCTCTTCACAGATTGGTCTCTCTTGCCGAAGCTGTACGCCTTCCCCACGGTTTTAGACGCCTGAAACGACATCAGCGCAAAAAGCGTAAAAGGAAGATAATGGCAGCAACACACACTGGACACAGGGCGATAAAGATGGCGGCTGACATCACAGGATATACGGAGATCGCAATACGCCAAAACTGGAGCGTGGAGGGAAATTATATATAGTCCCTACTGGAAAATGAACGAAGACCCCCTAGAAAAAAGGATGTATAGTGTAGAGACACACAGGACCAGCAGCAGGTGTCATGGAGGGGACGTCAGCATCTATTTAAAATATTTATCATATTTAAAATTTGTTCAGTCTCTACTTTTAAAATGTATCAAACTTCCAAGCTTATGTGAGACTGACTAGTGTGCTACAGAGTACACTGTTACCAATGGAAGGAATGTTTCAGAAGCTGAGCGGGTGCCATAGCCGCCGGCTGCGTTACAGTTACATAGCAGATACCCAGAGGCATTGTCTGCAATCACAAGGATCATAGACCTTTAACCCCTCACATACTGTGGTCAACTGCGACCACGGCATCCGATATATCTTTCCCCTGCGGCTCTGCACTTCCGGAGCTCGAATGGATTCCCTGTGCCAAGATCAAGGGATACGTTCGGTTGCTCTGGCAGCGTTGGGCCTTCCACAGAGATGCTCCTATGGAGGTCTGCCTGTGGCGGGCTCCGTAAGAACACGGTAAATATCTTATAGGTTACAATGGTAAATGATTGCAGTCTATGGGAGAAGCAATCAGACTCATCTTAAAGTCCCCTAGGAACTATTTTAAAATAAAAAACATTTCCCTATTTAAAAAAAAAAAAAACATGAAAATAAACAAAAAGTAAAGATCTTTGTTGCGCACAAAATGCCCAAACTATTAAAATATAAACGTATTTATTCCATACATGAATGGCAGAGTCACATCCCCCCCCCCCCTTCATCTTCCAAAAACAACTGAAAAAAAGGGATCAGAAAAGCATATACAGTACAGACCAAAAGTTTGGACACAGCTTCTCATTCAAAGAGTTTTCTTTATTTTCACGACTATGAAAATTGTAGCTTCACACTGAAGGCATCAAAACTATGAATTATCACATGTGGAATTATATACATAACAAAAAAGTGTGAAACAACTGAAAATATGTCATATTCTAGGTTCTTCAAAGTAGCCACCTTTTGCTTTGATTACTGCTTTGCACACTCTTGGCATTCTCTTGATGAGCTTCAAGAGGTAGTCACCTGAAATGGTCTTCCAACAGTCTTGAAGGAGTTCCCAGAGATGCTTAGCACTTGTTGGCCCTTTTGCCTTCACTCTGCGGTCCAGCTCACCCCAAACCATCTCGATTGGGTTCAGGTCCGGTGACTGTGGAGGCCAGGTCATCTGTTGCAGCACCCCATCGCTCTCCTTCATGGTCAAATAGCCCTTACACAGCCTGGAGGTGTGTTTGGGGTCATTGTCCTGTTGAAAAATAAATGATGGTCCAACTAAACGCAAACCGGATGGAATAGCATGCCGCTGCAAGATGCTGTGGTAGCCATGCTGGTTCAGTATGCCTTCAATTTTGAATAAATCCCCAACAGTGTCACCAGCAAAGCACCCCCACACCATCACACCTCCTCCTCCATGCTTCACGGTGGGAACCAGGCATGTAGAGTCCATACGTTCACCTTTTCTGCGTCGCACAAAGACATGGTGGTTGGAACCAAAGATCTCAAATTTGGACTCATCAGACCAAAGCACAGATTTCCACTGGTCTAATGTCCATTCCTTGTGTTCTTTAGCCCAAACAAGTCTCTTCTGCTTGTTGCCTGTCCTTAGCAGTGGTTTCCTAGCAGATCTTCTACCATGAAGGCCTGATTCACACAGTCTCCTCCTAACAGTTGTTCTAGAGATGTGTCTGCTGCTAGAACTCTGGGTGGCATTGACCTGGTCTCTAATCTGAGCTGCTGTTAACCTGCGATTTCTGAGGCTGGTGACTCGGATGAACTTCTCCTCCGCAGCAGAGGTGACTCTTGGTCTTCCTTTCCTGGGGCGGTCCGCATGTGAGCCAGTTTCTTTGTAGCGCTTGATGGTTTTTTTTGACTGCACTTGGGGACACTTTCAAAGTTTTACCAATTTTTCGGCTGACTGACCTTCATTTCTTAAAGTAATGATGGCCACTTGTTTTTCTTTACTTAGCTGCTTTTTTCTTGCCATAATACAAATTCTAACAGTCTATTCAGTAGGACTATCAGCTGTGTATCCACCTGACTTCTCCACAACGCAACTGATGGTCCCAACCCCATTTATAAGGCAAGAAATCCCACTTATTACACCTGACAGGGCACGCCTGTGAAGTGAAGACCATTTCAGGTGACTACCTCTTGAAGCTCATCAAGAGAATGCCAAGAGTGTGCAAAGCAGTAATCAGAGCAAAAGGTGGCTACTTTGAAGAACCTAGAATATGACATATATTCAGTTGTTTCACACTTTTTTGCTATGTATATAATTCCACATGTGTTAATTCATAGTTTTGATGCCTTCAGTGTGAATCTACAATTTTCATAGTCATGAAAATAAAGAAAACTCTTTGAATGAGAAGGTGTGTCCAAACTTTTGGTCTGTACTGTACATTCCAAAATGGTCACTAAAAACTACAAATTGCCCTGCAAAAAACCTGCCTATTTGGCTTGGCCCCACCTACAACATGGGGCCACTTCTACAAATTTTTCCACGGCCATTTTGAGTTCCCGAACTGCCCCTGTATACAATATCTTCTGTGGATATGATATATGTAGAGTGTATATATGATATCTTCTGTGGATATGTTGTATGTGCCGTTTGTCTATACAGTATCTTCTGTGGATATGATATATGTACAATGTATATATATTTTCTGTGGATATGGTGTATGTGCTGTTTGTCTATACAGTATCTTCTGTGGATATGGTGTATGTACCGTGTCTATACAGTATCTTCTGTAGATATGGTGTATGTACAGTGTATATATGATATCTTCTGTGGATATGTTGTATGTGCTGTTTGTCTATACAGTATCTTCTGTGGATATGATACATGTACAGTGTATATATAGTATCTTCTATGGATAAGGATATAGTATGTTCCCGCACATAGTGTGCATATGTGTATATATACAGTATATTTGACTGCATTGGCCACCACTTCCCCCGGATTTCTTGCAGACACATTGTTCTGTACTCATCATTTGCATTGCAAATCCCCTTCAGTTTGGTGGGGGGCGCTCAGCACCGGACGGTTGGGGAGGGGGCAGGTCTGACTGTGATTCCCTGCAGCAGCTGTCGGTGTAAACAATGAGGCGGTTGTCTCCCCGGTGGGACGCAGCGATCACGCTCTCACCTCTAAGTATTCAGTAACCGCACTGCAGCCTAAGGGCTTCACATGTCACAGCTGCCCCCAGTGCACAGGATAACGGGGGGTTCTATAGGTTCTGTCTTACAGTCCACATGATCATGGGGCTTCTATAGGTTCTTGCCTTGCCCTTGGCTCCTCGGTCCCTGCCTGCAGTTGACTTCTGCTACTGCCATAAACTTCTGCAGTTAACCCTTCCCCTCCCGCAGATGCTAGTTCCTTGTGCAGGATGTGAGGGGCAGAATCATGAATCCTTGGGACTTACCTTAGGGGGGGGCCTGGACTCTGCAGTGGACGTAGTCACAGCCGTGGACCCTTCGCTCACCATGCTGTAGGGTCTTTGGTTTATCTGCTGAGGAGATATGATGGAGCTGTCCCTGGGGAAGACAATGATTTAGTGTGAGGACGGTGCAGCAGAGCCAGATCGCGCAGTCACCTGTCCTCATCTATTGCTGGGGCTGCTCTGCCCTGGGTGAATGACTGCAGTGAAGGCACTGTGCGCTGCTCACACTGGAGGACTGCAGTGAAGGCACTGTGTGCTGCTCATGCTGGAGGACTGCAGTGAAGGCACTGTGCGCTGCTCACGCTGGAGGACTGCAGTGAAGGCACTGTGTGCTGCTCACGCTGGAGGACTGCAGTGAAGGCACTGTGCGCTGCCCAGGCTGAGAGATGGTGAAGGCACTGCAGCGAGGGCACCGAGATCTGCCCCAGAGAGGGCGACTGCAGCGAGGGCACCGAGATCTGCCCCAGAGAGGGCGACTGCAGCGAGGGCACCGAGATCTGCCCCAGAGAGGGCGACTGCAGCGAGGGCACCGAGATCTGCCCCAGAGAGGGCGACTGCAGCGAGGGCACCGAGATCTGCCCCAGAGAGGGCGACTGCAGCGAGGGCACCGAGATCTTCCCCAGAGAGGGCGACTGCACCGAGATCTGCCCCAGAGAGGGCGACTGCAGCGAGGGCACCGAGATCTGCCCCCAGAGAGGGCGACTGCAGCGAGGGCACCGAGATCTGCCCCCAGAGAGGGCGACTGCAGCGAGGGCACCGAGATCTGCCCCAGAGAGGGCGACTGCAGCAAGGGCACCGAGATCTGCCCCAGAGAGGGCGACTGCAGCAAGGGCACCGAGATCTGCCCCAGAGAGGGCGACTGCAGCGAGGGCACCGAAATCTGCCCCAGAGAGGGCGACTGCAGCGGGGGCACCGAGATCTGCCCCAGAGAGGGCGACTGCAGCGAGGGCACCGAGATCTGCTCGGTCGGGGTAAATCCGGCCGCGATGGGTGCAAAGGAAACGTCTATGAAGCAGGGCGCATGACGATGGCGACATTTTCATCAATGGCTTTGTCGGATCCTGTATCCCGCTAGTCTCCTCTGGTTACAGATGTGCGGAGGATTAGATTGTCAGCTCTGTAGGAGATGCAAATGTTATTTCTATGATGACAAAGGCGGGCACATGGATAATGGCGCCCCCTCAGGGTGGTACGGAGCAGATCTACCCATGGTATTGTGTCTACAGTAACCATAGTAACGGGCACAGCGGAAGAACGAGGTTTCTCCCCGGGGGCAGTAATTACTAGAAGCAGCGGCTGCTATAACCTGCCGCCCACATCACTTGCCGCCCGAACCGGCAGCAAAAGTTAAGTTACTCCATTATACGCGTTCTGCCAAAAGAAAATAGTGTGAACAGGGCCGACCGCCTGAGCAGAAACCTGAGCCGATCGCGGGCACCAGGCTCCCAGCGGAGGACGTGAAGCAGCTGAATATATGGTACAGTTCACATTTACCAGCCACATCCAGAGCTGCAGTCACAGTTATGCTGTTACATCACAAAAAAGTACAACATCGGACAAACAGAAAAAGAGCGCAGAGACGGAGACACCACAACCACCACCCAGAGGAGAAGACGATACCTACTCTCCACGGAGGTCAAACTCTGCATTCTCCGGGGAAATCTCGCCCGTCACCGGGTGTCTGAACGACGTCGCCTGCTGGTTGTGACTGCAGAGGAGAAAAGAAAAGTCAGATCAAATAATCACAGAATATATGGTGGTAATATTATACACAGCGATGCTAATGTAACATCCAGGGAAGATCCTCCAATAGAGAGGAATAACATAATTCTAAATAGCATACAGGGATAATAATAAAATCACATACAAGCATAATAATATAATAGGCAACACAGAACCTGAGGTCTAACCAGAGACACAGACAAGCTGGAGAGTGAACCCCACAGAAATCATCTACAAGAAGAACCAAGAGTGGAAGTCCAAAACTGAACCCCACAAAAATCATCTACAGGAGGAGCCAAGAGCCGAGGTCAAAGATGGAACCTCACAATAATCTACAGAAGGAACCAAGAACCGAGGTCCCAGACAGAACCTCACAATAATCTACAGGAGAAACTAAGAGACAAGGTCCCAGACAGAACCCCACAATAATCATCTACAGGGAGAACCAAAAGCAGAGGTCCCAGACTGAACCCCACAATTATCATCTACAGGAAAAACCAAGAGCCGACATCCCAGATTGAACCCCACCATAATCATCTACAGGAAGAACCAAGAGCCGAAGTCCTAGACTGAACCCCACAATAATCATCTACAGGAAGAACCAAGAGCCGAAGTCCTAATACTAAACCCCACAATTATCATCTACAGGAAGAACCAAGATCTGAGGTCCTGGACTGAACCCCACAATAATCATCTACAGAAGGAACCAAAAGCCGACGTCCCAGACTGAACCCCACAATAATCATCTACAGGAGGAACCAAGAGCTGATGTCCCAGGTAGAACCCCACAATAATCATCTACAGAAGGAACCAAGAGCTGATGTCCCAGACTGAACCTCACAATAATCATCTACAGAAAGAACAAAGAGCTGAGGTACCAGATTGAACCCGACAGAAATCATCTTCAGGAGGAGTAAAGAGCAGAGGTCCTAGACAGAACCCCACAATAATCATCTACAAGAAGAACCAAGAGCCGACGACCCAGACTGAACCCCACAATAATCTACAGAAGGAACCAAGAGCCGGGGTTCCAGACTGAACCCCACAATAATCTACAGAAGGAACCAAGAACCGAGGTCCCAGACAGAACCCCACAAGGCCCACAATAATCCTCTACAGGAGGAACCAAGAGCCGAGGTACCAGACAGAACCTCACAATAATCTACAGGAGAAACTAAGAGACAAGGTCCCAGACAGAACCCCACAATAATCATCTACAGGGAGAACCAAAAGCAGAGGTCCCAGACTGAACCCCACAATTATCATCTACAGGAAAAACCAAGAGCCGACATCCCAGATTGAACCCCGCAATAATCATCTACAGGAAGAACCAAGAGCCGAAGTCACAGACTGAATCCCACAATTATCATCTACAGGAAGAACCAAGAGCCGACGACCCAGACTGAACCCCACAATAATCTACAGAAGGAACCAAGAGCCGGGGTTCCAGACAGAAACCCACAAAAATCATATACAGAAGGAACCAAGAGCCGAGGTCCCAGACTGAACCCCACAATAATCTACAGAAGGAACCAAGAACCGATGTCCCAGACAGAACCCCACAAGGCCCACAATAATCCTCTACAGGAGGAACCAAGAGCCGAGGTACCAGACAGAACCTCACAATAATCTACAGGAGAAACTAAGAGACAAGGTCCCAGACAGAACCCCACAATTAACATCTACAGGAAGAACCAAGATCTGAGGTCCCGGACTGAACCCCACAACAATCATCTACAGGAGGAACCAAGAGCTGATGTCCCAGACAGAACCCCACAATAATCATCTGCAGGAGGAACCAAGAGCCATGGTCCTAATACTGAACCTCACAATAATCATCTACAGAAAGAACAAAGAGCCGAGGTACCAGATTGAACCCGACAGAAATCATCTTCAGGAGGAGTAAAGAGCAGAGGCCCTAGACCAGTGATGGCGAACCTATGGCACGGGTGCCAGAGGCGGCACTCGGAGCCCTCTCTGTGGGCACCCACGCCCTGGAAAAAGTCTATGGTTAGACTCTTCCTGCCATTCATCAGCACAGGGCACACTTTGAATGTAGGCAGGCTATTATGTCTAAATGATAAAGTACGTGGAAGATATACTGTATTGGACTGTAGTAGTCAGGGTAAATTGCCGTGTTGGCACTTTGTGATAAATAATTGGGTTTTGGGTTACAGTTTGGGCACTCGGTCTCTAAAAGGTTCACCATCACTGCCCTAGACAGAACCCCACAATAATCATCTACAAGAAGAACCAAGAGCAGAAGTCCCAGACTGAACCCCAAAGTAATCATCTACAGGAGGAGCCAAGAACTGAGGTCACAGACTGAACCCCACAATAATCATCTACAGGAAGAACCGAAAGCCGAGGTCCCAGACAGAACCCAAATTCAGATTTCTATTTCTTGACACTTTCTAGATAAAGATCTGGTCACAGCTGAGTGTCTGCTACACTTGAATCCAGTCTAGACAAGGTTCTTCCCTTTTTATTTGGTTACAAAGTATCAGTCTAGCGATTTCACAGAACTGTAACAAACCCTCAGCTGTGAGAGCAGGACCAGCTATGTACAGGACCCCTGTTATAGTCACTCCGTGTAATGTGCCAGATGGAACATGGGAATATTAATCACACATTTGCGCTCTGAGCCGTCGCCGTGGTAACTATAAACTACAGATCAGAGACGTCGGGAATAAGGAGGCAACGACTGATTTATAATGATTGCTCCTCCTGGAAATGAGTGCAAGCTCCTGGGACACAGATAGGAAGAATTGACAGGTAAACGATCCTATTGTAACGCTCCAGCGCTGATATAACCTCCAGAGACATTACATCATATGTGACTGATATCAGACGCTCCTCTTATAACGCTCCAGCGCTGATATAACCTCCAGAGACATTACATCCTATGTGACTGATATCGGCCGCTCCTCTTATAACGCCCCAGCGCTGATATAACCTCCAGAGACATTACATCACATGTGACTGATATCAGCCGCTCCTCTTATAACGCTCCAGCGCTGATATAACCTCCAGAGACATTACATCACATGTGACTGATATCAGCCGCTCCTCTTATAACGCTCCAGCGCTGATATAACCTCCAGAGACATTACATCATATGTGACTGATATCAGCCGCTCCTCTTATAACGCTCCAGCGCTGATATAACCTCCAGAGACATTACATCATATGTGACTTATATCAGCCGCTCCTCTTATAACGCTCCAGCGCTGATATAACCTCCAGAGACATTACATCCTATGTGACTGATATCGGCCGCTCCTCTTATAACGCTCCAGCGCTGATATAACCTCCAGAGACATTACATCATATGTGACTGATATCAGCCGCTCCTCTTATAACGCTCCAGCGCTGATATAACCTCCAGAGACATTACATCACATGTGACTGATATCAGCCGCTTCTCTTATAACGCTCCAGTACTGATATAATCTCCAGAGACATTACATCACATGTGACTGATATCAGCCGCTCCTGTTATAACGCTCCAGTGCTGATATAACCTCCAGACATTACATCACATGTGACTGATATCAGCCACTCCTGTTATAACGCTCCAGCACTGATATAACCTCCAGAGATATTACATCCTATGTGACTGATATCAGCCGCTCTTCTTATAACGCTCCATTATCTCGTGGCTAATTAATGGACGCCATCGCTGCAGCTTCTCTATCTAAATGTAAATGACGATTTCTGTGAAGGAAAAGTGGATTCATCAGAGATGTCACGTAGTCAACGGCGACCATGACAGGAGAGTGAGGGGAGTATCAGATGTGGCTGCAGCTCTGGCTGTGAGTTGTGTATTGCAGACCATCCTCAGTCTATTTGGTCACTACAAGGAGCGTACGGAACATTCCCGGCAGGGTCACAGCCAATCAGAGGGAAGTCAATACGTCCAATGAAGTTACTTACACGAAAGATGCTGAGAGGAAAACTAAGAAGTATGTGATATAATACTGCCATACAGCGCCCATATAATACTGCCATACAGCGCCCATATAATAGTGCCATACAGCGTCCATATAATAGTGCCATACAGCGTCCATATAATAGTGCCATACAGCGTCCATATAATAGTGCCATACAGCGTCCATATAAAATAGGACCATACAGCGTCCATATAATACTGCCATACAGCGTCCATATAATACTGCCATACAGCGTCCATATAATACTGCCATACAGCGTCCATATAATACTGCCATACAGCGTCCATATAATACTGCCATACAGCGTCCATATAATACTGCCATACAGCGTCCGCATAATACTGCCATACAGCGCCCATATAATACTGCCATACAGCGTCCATATAATACTGCCATACAGCGTCCATATAATAGTGCCATACAGCGTCCATATAATAGTGCCATACAGCGTCCATATAATAGTGCCATACAGCGTCCATATAATAGTGCCATACAGCGTCCATATAATAGTGCCATACAGCGTCCATATAATAGTGCCATACAGCGTCCATATAATAGTGCCATACAGCGTCCATATAATAGTGCCATACAGCGTCCGCATAATACTGCCATACAGCGCCCGCATAATACTGCCATACAGCGTCCGCATAATACTGCCATACAGCGTCCGCATAATACTGCCGTACAGCGTCCGCATAATACTGCCATACAGCGTAGCGTCCGCATAATACTGCCATACAGCGTCCGCATAATACTGCCATACAGCGTCCCTATAATACTGCCATACAGCGTCCGCATAATACTGCCATACAGCGTCCGCATAATACTGCCATACAGCGTCCGCATAATACTGCCATACAGCGTCCGCATAATACTGCCATACAGCGTCCGCATAATACTGCCATACAGCGTCCGCATAATACTGCCATACAGCGTCCGTATAATACTGCCATACAGCGTCCGCATAATACTGCCATACAGCGTCCGCATAATACTGCCATACAGCGCCCGCATAATACTGCCATACAGCGTCCGCATAATACTGCCATACAGCGTCCGCATAATACTGCCATACAGCGTCCGCATAATACTGCCATACAGCGTCCGCATAATACTGCCATACAGCGCCCATATAATACTGCCATACAGCGTCCGCATAATACTGCCATACAGTGCCTGCACAATCCTGTGACGCAGGGTGGCGTTGACTCCAGATTACTGGAAGGGTCGGTGATTGTTTAACCCCGTCCTCGTGGGGCGCTGGCGGCCTCCTGGATACAGTCAGCATTACTGCCAGCGGATGCCGGAGCCTCAGAGGTCCTACTGGGATATAGATTTCATAAATCAGGGTAATGGCGAGCAGTAAATCATGGCGGCACATTAGCGCTCAGGCCGCCGGCGCTCCAGCACAAGGTGCATTAAAAATAAATTAACTGCATGTCAGCGCCTCGTTTAGGTTAATGAGAGATTATCCAGAAGAACCGCTACCCCCCCCCCCCAGGGAGACGTCCAGGGGGGTCCATGGAGAGGCCCCTCAGACCACAAAAAAGATTGGAGCTCACGCCCTACAGCGAGGCAGTGCAAACCTCATCTGTAACCCCAACACAGGACTCTGTGCCTCTTCAAGGGCTAGTCTCCATCACTGCTGCACCAAAGAAAGTTTTGACATTTTTCCAACACCTCTGCTTTCTGCCAACAAATAGAAAATTGCCCATTCATGCCGAGAGTTCCCCACAACTTGTGTGCAATCTGGACAATCCTCTGTGAGCGGAACACAACAGCAGATCTCTCTCCTGCCCTCCCAGTCTCAATGTAAAATGCCTCAGTCTGAAACCCCGGCTCAGATACACTGTAACAATCCTTCAGCTGTGTAAAGAGGAGTGCTTAAGCTCAGGACTGCGCAATGTATTACAGTTTGTACAACAATACAGAACCGTAATACAGTTGTGTGCATGAGCTCTAAACAATACTGTTTCTATTCGCTGACAGCAAGCAGAGATGCTAAAACTGGTCAGAACACTAGATACAAAGCAGGTGCACCAGAAGAGTGGAGCTGTTGTTCAGGGCAATCATGCAGGGTAGCTCCTAGTTGCTATGGATATTAAGGTTATCAGATTGGTTATGTGTATACAGTTGTGATAGATACAGGTGTATACAGGTGTGAGGGATATGGAGTTATCTGACAGATGTATACAGGTGTGAGGGATATTGGTGCTATCACACAGGTGTATACAGGTGTGAGGGGTATGGAGTTATCTGACAGATGTATACAGGTATGATAGATATTGGTGCTATCACACAGGTGTATACAGGTGTGAGGGATATGGAGTTATCTGACAGATGTATACATGTGTGAGGGAGGCAGAGGTAGTCAGACAGGTGCACACAGGTGTGAAGGATATAGAAGTAGTGAAACCAGCATATACAAGTTAGGCCTCATGCACATGAACGTTGTGTGTTTTGCGGTCCGCAAATTGTGTATCTGCAAAACATGAATGGCGTCCGTGTGCGTTCCGCAATTTGCAGAATGGCACGGACAGCCATTGATATAACTGCCTATTCTTGTCCGCAAAACGGACAAGAATAGGACATACTATATATTTTTTTTGCGTTTGCGGACCACGGAACGGAGCAACAGATGCGGACAGCACGCGGAGTGAATGGGTCCGCATCCAAGCCACAAAAACTGCGGCTCGGATGCGGACCAAAACAACGGTCGTGTGCATGAGGCCTTAGAGACATATGGTGGTTTTTATATATATATACACACACACACACACACAGGTATGACAGATATGGGGGTTCTCAGACAGGTGTATACAGGTGTGACAGATATGGGGGTTCTCAGACAGGTGTATACAGGTGTGACAGATATGGGGGTTCTCAGACAGGTGTATACAGGTGTGACAGATATGGGGGTTCTCAGACAGGTGTATACAGGTGTGACAGATATGGGGGTTCTCAGACAGGTGTATACAGGTGTGACAGATATGGGGGTTCTCAGACAGGTGTATACAGGTGTGACAGATATGGGGGTTCTCAGACAGGTGTATACAGGTGTGACAGATATGGGGGTTCTCAGACAGGTGTATACAGGTGTGACAGATATGGGGGTTCTCAGACAGGTGTATACAGGTGTGACAGATATGGGGGTTCTCAGACAGGTGTATACAGGTGTGACAGATATGGGGGTTCTCAGACAGGTGTATACAGGTGTGACAGATATGGGGGTTCTCAGACAGGTGTATACAGGTGTGACAGATATGGGGGTTCTCAGACAGGTGTATACAAGTGTGACAGATATGGGGGTTCTCAGACAGGTGTATACAGGTGTGACAGATATGGGGGTTCTCAGACAGGTGTATACAGGTGTGACAGATATGGGGGTTCTCAGACAGGTGTATACAAGTGTGACAGATATGGGGGTTCTCAGACAGGTGTATACAGGTGTGAGATATGGGGGTTCTCAGACAGGTGTATACAAGTGTGACAGATATGGGGGTTCTCAGACAGGTGTATACAGGTGTGACAGATATGGGGGTTCTCAGACAGGTATATACAGGTGTGACAGATATGGGGGTTCTCAGACGTATACAGGTGTGACATATACAGGGGTTTGTCAGACAGGTGTATACAAGTGTGACAGATATGGGGGTTCTCAGACAGGTGTATACAGGTGTGACAGATATGGGGGTTCTCAGACAGGTGTATACAGGTGTGACAGATATGGGGGTTCTCAGACAGGTGTATACAAGTGTGACAGATATGGGGGTTCTCAGACAGGTGTATACAGGTGTGAGATACGGGGGTTCTCAGACAGGTGTATACAAGTGTGACAGATATGGGGGTTCTCAGACAGGTGTATACAGGTGTGACAGATATGGGGGTTCTCAGACAGGTATATACAGGTGTGACAGATATGGGGGTTCTCAGACGTATACAGGTGTGACATATACAGGGGTTTGTCAGACAGGTGTATACAGGTGTGACAGTTATGGGGGTTCGTCAGACAGGTGTATACAGGTGTGACAGATATGGGGGTTCTCAGACAGGTGTATACAGGTGTGACAGATATGGGGGTTCTCAGACAGGTGTATACAGGTGTGACAGATATGGGGGTTCTCAGGCAGGTGTATACAGGTGTGACGGCCAGGCTAATAAGCGATAATATTTATAGCAGGAGCGAAGCTAAACCGTAGTATGATCGGAATGTGGTAATGGGCAGGGATAGCGGGCAATCAGTAACCAGGTACTGTGAGTAATATGGATGGAATGCTGCTTGTCCCTCTCTTGGTTATGTTCACATTCCAAGGCGTGTCACGTATCTGACACTATCACTTCACCCTGCAGGAACCTGAGTTCCGAGCACACTGCACAGGTGACAACCATGCATATAGCGTGGGTCCAGGAGTCCCACCTGCAACCCCTATGAGTACACCCATCATCACACACTCCCTCAGTATGGACTATGAAGAACACCACAATCGGCCACACAGGGTCGCCTGCATTGCAGCAAGGAAAGGGTTAAAGGGAACACACAGGGAGGAGCTAAAAGATACAGCAAGGGGAAGGGAGGCACCCACCTATACACCTGGTACATGGGATATAGAGGGGCACACACACCTGTACAACACCTGGTACACGGGATATAAAGGGGCACCTGTAGGACACCTGGTACACGGGATATAAAGGGGGGGCCCCTGTACGACATCTGGTACACGGGATATAAAGGGGCACCTGTACGACACCTGGTACACGGGATATAAAGGGGCACCTGTACGACACCTGGTACACGGGATATAAAGGGGCACCTGTACGACACCTGGTACACGGGATATAAAGGGGCACCTGTACGAAATCTGGTACATGGGATAAAAGGGGCACACACCTGTACGACACCTGGTACAAGTAATATAGGAGGGAACACACCTGTACGACACCTGGTACATGGGATATAAAGGGGCACCTGTACGACACCTGGTACATGGGATAAAAGGGGCACCTGTACGACACCTGGCACACGGGATAAAAGGGGCACACACCTGTACGACACCTGGTATACAGGACATAGAGAGGTATACAGCATATAGAGGGGCACACACACTTGTATGGCACCTGGTACAAGTAATATAGGAGGGAACACACCTGTACGACACCTGGTACAAAGGATATAAAGGGGCACCTGTAGGACACCTGGCACACGGGATATAAAGGGGCACCTGTATGACACCTGGCACACGGGATATAAAGGGGCACACACCTGTACGACACCTGGTATACAGGACATAGAGAGGTATACAGCATATATCCAGGGGCACACACACCTGTATGGCACCTGGTACAAGTAATATAGGAGGGAACACACCTGTACGACACCTGGTAGACGGGATATAGAGGGGCACACATCTGTAGGACACCTTCTACACGGAATATACAGGGGCACACATCTGTAGGACACCTGGTACATGAGATACAGAGGGGCACCTGTATGACACCTGGTACATGGGATATAGAGTGGCACCCACCTGTATGACACCTGGCATAGGGGATATAGAGGGGCACCTGTACAATACCTGGTACATGGGATATAGAGAGGCACCTGTATGACGCCTGGTACACTGGATATAGAGGGGCACCCACCTGTACGACACCTGGTACATGGGATATAGAGGTGCACCCACCTGTATGACACCTGGTAGATGGGATATAGAGGAGCACACACCTGTACGACACCTGGTAGACGTGATATAGAGGGGCACACACCTGTACGACACCTGGTAGATGGGATATAGAGGAGCACACACCTTAACACCTGGTAGACGGATATAGAGGGCAACAACCTGTACGACACTGGTAGACGGTATAAGAGGGGCAACACACCTGTAACGACACCTGTTTACGGGATATAGAGGGGCAACACACCTGTACACACCTGTCGACGGTAATATAGAGAGTACACACTGACGACACCTGGTAGACGTGGATATAGAGAGGGCACACACCTGTACGACACCTGGTCGACGGTATATAGAGGGAGTACACACCTGTACGGACACCTGGTAGACGGGATATAGAGGAGCACACACCTGTACGACACAGGTAGACTGGGATATAGAGGGGCACACACCTGTAATGACACCTGGTAGACGGGATATAGAGGGGCACACACCTGGTAGACGGGATATAGAGGGGCACACACCTGTACGACACCTGGTAGACGGGATATAGAGGAGCACACACCTGTACGACACCTGGTAGACGGGATATAGAGGAGCACACACCTGGTGTACGGGATATAGAGGGGCACACACCTGTACGACACCTGGTAGACAGGATATAGAGGAGCACACACCTGTACGACACCTGGTAGACGGGATATAGAGGGGCACACACCTGTACAACACCTGGTAGACGGGATATAGAGGGGCACACACCTGTACAACACCTGGTAGACGGGATATAGAGGAGCACACACCTGTACGACACCTGGTAGACTGGATATAGAGGACTACACACCTGTACGACACCCGGTATATGGAATATCCTTCATGGGGAAGTGTGCTGGAATAAACAGGCTTCCTCATGGTCTCCGATCTAGATCCACGCCGGAGTCATGCTTCGATCCCAGATGTGTGGCTGCCGCTCCGTGCAGTGTCTACTCCCAGCAATCAGGCTGCAGACAGCGCTTCATGGTGTCACAGCAACAGCCAACACCCAGGTGACATCACGAAATTCCCAGGACACCCAGCAGGATACATGCAGGAACAGAGGTGACAGGAGCGCACACAATGCTGTCTGCGAAAGACCGAGCGAGAGCCCCCTCCCTGGCTGCTGCCAGCTGCACAACTTATCGCCAATGCTGCAGACTGCTCCTCTCCGATCCGGAAGATGCAGGCTGCAGGTGGAACATTATCTTCTCTGCTGTCAGGGACCCCGATGATCTGACCTTGAGGGTCTGCGACCGCCCCTCATCCAGACTCTGTACTCACAGCCGCATCGTCCTCAAAGATGTGAAGAGGAGTGCAGACAATGCAGGGCTCAGCCGCAGGTCAGCAGAGTCACGCTGCCGCTCATTTCATCTGCACAATGGCTTGTACACAGAGACAATGCCGCAGAGACAATGGAAGTGACGGCAGGTCCCAGCTTGTATCTGAGGAGGGGACGTGTCTGCGGGGGCAGGGGTACACTGCAGCAGGAAGCTCAGGCAGCAATACGAACCACAGGCATCTACCTGAGGGCTGCTGCCATCAAAACTCGTTCTGCGAGCAACGGCCGAGGCGGCGCGCGCAGAGCAACAGGGGATAAGTGGGAAAATGCTGTGACTTTTAGACATCAGACTGTAAGCTCTATGGGTCAGTGCAGGTGAGGGTCACACAGATCATGGCTTTTCTAGGACATGAATCTTCAGTGCAGATGTAGATCTTCTTCTTCCGGCGCTTCCAGGTATCGTGGGCGGTTTCACTCTCCTCACAGATGATTCACTCACAGCCAGGATCTGACTCTCACAATTTAGCGCTAATCCCCCATTAAAAGCCTAATTGCCCATCCCCCCACCCGCAAGGAAATGTCATGCCCCACGGACAAACACATTCACAACACACTGTGGGGGCTTCAGGGCTCTGCACAACACACTGGGGGGTTCCACACAACATACTGGGGGGCTCCAGGCCTCTGCACAACACACTGGGGGGGGGGGGGGGTTCCAGGGCTCTGCACAACATACTGGGAGGCTGCATGGCTCTGCACAACATACTGGGGGGGCTGCATGGCTCTGCACAACATACTGGCGGGCTGCATGGCTCTGCACAACATACTGGCGGGCTGCATGGCTCTGCACAACATACTGGCGGGCTGCATGGCTCTGCACAACATACTGGCGGGCTGCATGGCTCTGCACAACATACTGGCGGGCAGCATGGCTCTGCACAACATACTGGCGAGCTGCATGGCTCTGCACAACATACTGGCGGGCTGCATGGCTCTGCACAACATACTGGCGGGCTGCATGGCTCTGCACAACATACTGGCGGGCTGCATGGCTCTACACAACATACTGGGGGGCTGCATGGCTCTGCACAACATACTGGGGGGCTGCATGGCTCTGCACAACACACGGGGGGCTGCATGGCTCTGCACAACATACGGGGGGCTGCATCGCTCTGCACAACATACGGGGGGCTGCATCGCTCTGCACAACATACGGGGGGGGCTGAATGGCTCTGCACAACATACGGGGGGGCTGAATGGCTCTGCACAACATACGGGGGGCTGCATGGCTCTGCACAACATACGGCGGGGGCTGCATGGCTCTGCACAACATACGGGGGGTTGCATGGCTCTGCACAACATAATTGGGGGCTGCATGGCTCTGCACAACATAATGGGGGGCTGCATGGCTCTGCACAACATAATGGGGTGCTGCATGGCTCTGCACAACATAATGGGGGGCTGCATGGCTCTGCACAACATAATGGGGGGCTGCATGGCTCTGCACAACATAATGTGGGGCTGCATGGCTCTGCACAACATAATGGGGGTGCTCCACACAACACACTGGGGGGGCTCCACACACCTGTACGACACCTGGTAGACGGGATATAGAGGGGCACACACCTGTACGACACCTGGTAGACGGGATATAGAGGAGCACACACCTGGTAGACGGGATATAGAGGGGCACACACCTGTACAACACCTGGTAGATGGGATATAGAGGAGCACACACCTGTACGACGCCTGGTAGATGGGATATAGAGGAGTACACACCTGTACGACGCCTGGTAGATGGGATATAGAGGAGTACACACCTGTACGACACCTGGTAGACGGGATATAGAGGAGCACACACCTGTACGACACCTGGTAGACGGGATATAGAGGAGTACACACCTGTACGACACCCGGTATATGGAATATCCTTCATGGGGAAGTGTGCTAGAATAAACAGGCTTCCTCATGGTCTCCGATCTAGATCCACGCCGGAGTCATGCTTCTATCCCAGATGCATCGCTCGGGGGGCTGCATCGCTCTGCACAACATACGGGGGGGCTGCATCGCTCTGCACAACATACGGGGGGGGGCTGAATGGCTCTGCACAACATACGGGGGGCTGCATGGCTCTGCACAACATACGGCGGGGGCTGCATGGCTCTGCACAACATACGGGGGGGGGCTGCATGGCTCTGCACAACATAATGGGGGTGCTCCACACAACACACTGGGGGGGCTCCAGGCCTCTGCACAACACACTGGGGGGCTCCACACAAGAAACTGTGGGGGGGGGGGGGAGGGGCTCCAGGGCTCTGCCGCCATTTAATTCCTGTTTACAGTAGCCCACCATATTGGCGCATGCCGTGTATCACCGTATAATCTGAGGCCATATTGTCACCCAGCTTTCTCAAAACCAGACACAACTTACTGAAGGTCATGGAACCATCTGACGAGTGATTACAGGAGCGTACGGCTGGGACACCGACTAGATGACAAAGCAGGGGGTGCAGGGAGGGCATGAAGTCTGCAGTCACCTGACTTGCCCCAGGACCTACAGAGGAAGTGGGAAGTATTAATATAATACAGCGATCGGCCGCAGGAACTGGAAGAACCGGTGTGATTGATGCCCCGCTGCCATGTGTTCTGTGCAGCTTCACCCGCAGGACAAGAGGGAAGTGGCGGCCGCTCTCAGAAGGCGGCAACCTGAGCTTCACTGGAAAGCCGGGGTCATTACCCTGGATGACTGCGCAGAGCCCTGGAGCGGGACGTAGGGCCGATGCCACAGGAGGCGCTTAATGTCATCTCTATGGATATGGGGAAAGGGCAGAACTACGTGTATAAAAGTGCCATCATTGGACGTTCATCGGATTAAGAACTTCTCTGACCCCCCGAAGGATGCAAAATAAACAAATAATCACCTTATCAATCCTGTGCCGCTGCTTCCCAGGTTCACTCCCTGCTCCTGTGCCGCTGCTTCCCAGGTTCACTCCCTGCTCCTGTGCCGCTCTGCTTCCCAGGTTCACTCCCTGCTCCTGTGCCGCTCTGCTTCCCAGGTTCACTCCCTGCTCCTGTGCCGCTCTGCTTCTCAGGTTCACTCCCTGCTTCTGTGCCGCTGCTTCCCAGATACACTCCCTGCTCCTGTGCCGCTCTGCTTCCCAGGTTCACTCCCTGCTCCTGTGCCGCTCTGCTTCCCAGATTCACTCCCTGCTCCTGTGCCGCTCTGCTTCCCAGGTTCACCCCCTGCTCCTGTGCCGCTCTGCTTCCCAGGTTCACTCCCTGCTCCTGTGCCGCTCTGCTTCCCAGGTTCACTCCCTGCTCCTGTGCCGCTCTGCTTCCCAGGTTCACTCCCTGCTCCTGTGCCGCTCTGCTTCCCAGGTTCACTCCCTGCTTCTGTGCCGCTGCTTCCCAGGTTCACTCCCTGCTCCTGTGCCGCTCTGCTTCCCAGATTCACTCCCTGCTCCTGTGCCGCTCTGCTTCCCAGATTCACTCCCTGCTCCTGTGCCGCTCTGCTTCCCAGGTTCACTCCCTGCTCCTGTGCCGCTCTGCTTCCCAGGTTCACTCCCTGCTCCTGTGCCGCTCTGCTTCCCAGGTTCACTCCCTGCTCCTGTGCCGCTGCTTCCCAGATTCACTCCCTGCTCCTGTGCCGCTCTGCTTCCCAGGTTCACTCCCTGCTCCTGTGCCGCTCTGCTTCCCAGGTTCACTCCCTGCTCCTGTGCCGCTCTGCTTCCCAGGTTCACTCCCTGCTTCTGTGCCGCTGCTTCCCAGATACACTCCCTGCTCCTGTGCCGCTCTGCTTCCCAGGTTCACTCCCTGCTCCTGTGCCGCTCTGCTTCCCAGATTCACTCCCTGCTCCTGTGCCGCTCTGCTTCCCAGGTTCACCCCCTGCTCCTGTGCCGCTCTGCTTCCCAGGTTCACTCCCTGCTCCTGTGCCGCTCTGCTTCCCAGGTTCACTCCCTGCTCCTGTGCCGCTCTGCTTCCCAGGTTCACTCCCTGCTTCTGTGCCGCTGCTTCCCAGATACACTCCCTGCTCCTGTGCCGCTCTGCTTCCCAGGTTCACTCCCTGCTCCTGTGCCGCTCTGCTTCCCAGATTCACTCCCTGCTCCTGTGCCGCTCTGCTTCCCAGGTTCACTCCCTGCTCCTGTGCCGCTCTGCTTCCCAGGTTCACTCCCTGCTCCTGTGCCGCTGCTTCCCAGATTCACTCCCTGCTCCTGTGCCGCTCTGCTTCCCAGGTTCACTCCCTGCTCCTGTGCCGCTCTGCTTCCCAGGTTCACTCCCTGCTCCTGTGCCGCTCTGCTTCCCAGGTTCACTCCCTGCTTCCCAGGAGCGGTGGTGGATCTGAGAAGCAGCGGCAGTAAGGTATTACTGAAACTTAGTATGGTAAAAAAATTACAATGCTTCCATCTCTTATATTTTAGAAAGAGCAGTGTTGGTGTAGGAGCCACACTTGTTGTTACCCAGCTTTCCTGGGGACAGATGAAGCTGAAGAGAGTAGCACTTGCTGAAGAGCAGCAATGAGGCCGTGACCATATGACAACTACCGCGGGCGCTCACCGCTGTGTCTGAGCGGTTTATGCAGCAGAGGAGAGAGGGTTCTAGGATCCAGGGGGCATCTCTGTGCTATCTCTGCGGCTGAAGTGACAGTAATGTGCGGCGGTGCGGGGCCCTGCCCTCCTGATAACACCGGGGCCACCAGCATAGGCTGCCCATATTAAGAGCTGCGCCCAGCAATCTCACACATTCCTGATAAAATACTTTCCGGATCGTCACCGTCCTGAAAATGCAGCAAGGTCACCGCGAGGACGCAGATAACGAGTGTCCGACCACCACAGACTTAAGACGAGGCCTACCCCAACCCCCGGGGCGCACACAACTACAAATATAAACGCCATGTAATACACACCCTACATGATATGTCCCCTATATATAATGTACACCCTACATATAACCCTCTGACTATACAGATCCCAGTAAAGAATATACTGCTGTCCATAGCCAATCTCCGTATCACAGACAATAGATTCCACGCGTCCCCGGCAGGTGCCCTATAGACTCCACATGTCCCCGGCAGGTGCCCTATAGACTCCACATGTCCCCGGCAGGTGCCCTATAGACTCCACGCAGCAACGACAGGTCCCCTATATATTCCACGCGTCCCCGGTTGGTCCCCTATAGATTCCACGCGTCCCCGGCTGGTGCCCTATACATTCCACGCGTCCCCGGCAGGTGCCCTATACATTCCACGCGTCCCCGGCAGGTGCCCTATACATTCCACGCGTCCCCGGCAGGTGCTTAATAGATTCCCCCCCCTCCCCCGGCAGGTGCCCTATAGATTCAACAGGTCCCCGGCAGGTGCCTTATAGATTCCCCCCCTCCCGACAGGTGCCTTATAGATTCAACAGGTCCCCGGCAGGTGCCCTATAGATTCAACAGGTCCCCGGCAGGTGCCCTATAGATTCCCCCCCCTCCCGACAGGTGCCTTATAGATTCAACAGGTCCCCGGCAGGTGCCCTATAGATTCAACAGGTCCCCGGCAGGTGCCCTATAGATTCAACAGGTCCCCGGCAGGTGCCCTATAGATTCAACAGGTCCCCGGCAGGTGCCCTATAGATTCAACAGGTCCCCGGCAGGTGCCTTATAGATTCCCCCCCTCCCGACAGGTGCCTTATAGATTCAACAGGTCCCCGGCAGGTGCCCTATAGATTCAACAGGTCCCCGGCAGGTGCCCTATAGATTCAACAGGTCCCCGGCAGGTGCCCTATAGATTCAACAGGTCCCCGGCAGGTGCCCTATAGATTCAACAGGTCCCCGGCAGGTGCCCTATAGATTCAACAGGTCCCCGGCAGGTGCCCTATAGATTCAACAGGTCCCCGGCAGGTGCCCTATAGATTCAACACGTCCCCGGCAGGTGCCCTATAGATTCAACACGTCCCCGGCAGGTGCCCTATAGATTCAACAGGTCCCCAGCAGGTGCCCTATAGATTCAACAGGTCCCCGGCAGGTGCCCTATAGATCAAACACGTCCCCGGAGGCTGCGGCTGCGCTGTATCGGATCTGCGCTCCAGATGCTGGGGGGGGGGGGGGGGGGGTATCACCCGTCCTGCACTCAGTTTTTTCCCACTGATGATCCCGTTAATTATATCGTAACTGGAGACTGAATGTCACCTGATCTGCACGGCGGCGTCTATCTTGTGTCCCTGCTCCGCGCCATCAGCGTCCATCTTGCTTCCCTGCTCCGCGCCATCCGCGTCCATCTTGCGTCCCCCCTATCCAGTAATAACACAGCAGAGACGCACGCTCCCCGGCAGACGGGCTGCACTGAAGGCTGCTCACACTGTACACACGGGGCCGACTGTTATAGGAGCCAAAAATATCCCACATGTCTGCAGATAAGAGATAACTGACGGGGTCTCCGCACCCCCTCCCCTTCAGGAAGAGTTATAACCAGATAATCACCACCTGCCACAGATGTATCACATAGTGCTGATACACTGTCACAAACCCTCAGCTGTGCATGCAGGAGTAGGTCTCAGGTATGATTCACTGACAGCAAGCAGGGATCATGATAACAGCGAGGAACAAAAACTCCATGTGAATATACCGGAGGTCGTCAGCAGGGAGGAGAGGAACGCAGTACTGAATACGGGTCGTCTGTGGTCTGCAGTCACGGAGGCGCATAACTCTGCATGAGAGCTGCATCCACAGAGCGGGAGACATTTATCACGGATTGGAGTTTAAAAAAGCATCGGAACTTCACGAGCAACATTTACTGTGTTCTGTCAACCACTGGGGGGCAGTATTTGGGGGGGGGGGGTGCATTTTCTGGCTCGGTGACCAGCGGGCCTCAATATTGACATTCAGAAATCGTCAGAAAACAGATTGATGGTGGAAGATGAGGACAAACATCATCAACTGCAGAAGTGTCCCCGAATCTTCTCTATGGTAGCCATAACATTCTATAGGGTCCTGTCCAGTAGACCACCCGCTGCCTCTAACGTCATCACACTCTCAGCGCTCTTCACGCTGCTCTGCCTCTAACGTCCTCGTACCCTCAGCTCCCTTTACCCTCCAACATCCTCACAACCTCAGCTCCCTTCACCCTCCCGCTGCCTCTAACGTCCTCGTACCCTCAGCTCCCTTTACCCTCCAACATCCTCACAACCTCAGCTCCCTTCACCCTTCCGCTGCCTCTAACGTCCTCGTACCCTCAGTGCCCTTCACCCTCCCGCTGCCTCTAATGTCCTCGTACCCTCAGTGCCCTTCACCCTCCTGCTGCCTCTAACGTCCTCGTACCCTCAGCTCCCTTCACCCTCCCGCTGCCTCTAACGTCCTCGTACCCTCAGCTCCCTTTACCCTCCAACATCCTCACAACCTCAGCTCCCTTCACTCTCCCGCTGCCTCTAATGTCCTCGTACCCTCAGCGCCCTTCACCCTCCCGCTGCCTTATAACGTCCTCGTACCCTCAGCTCCCTTCACCCTTCCGCTGCCTCTAACGTCCCCGTACCCTCAGTGCCTTTCACCCTCCTGCTGCCTCTAACATCCTCATACCTTCAGTGCCCTTCACCATCACGCTGCCTCTTATGTCCTCGTATCCTCAGTGCCCTTCACCGCCCCGCTGCCTCTAACGTCCTCGTATCCTCAGCTCCCTTCACCCTCCCGCTGCCTCTAACGTCCTCGTACCCTCAGTGCCCTTCACCCTCCCGCTGCCTCTAATGTCCTCGTACCCTCAGCTCCCTTTACCCTCCAACATCCTCACAACCTCAGCTCCCTTCACCCTCCCGCTGCCTCTAATGTCCTCGTACCCTCAGTGCCCTTCACCCTCCTGCTGCCTCTAACGTCCTCGTACCCTCAGTGCCCTTTACCCTCCCGCTGCCTCTAATGTCCTTGTACCCTCAGCGCCCTTCACCATCTCGCTGCCTCTAACGTCCTCGTACCCTCAGTGCCCTTCACCGTCCCACTGCCTCTAGCGTCCTCGTACCCTCAGTGCCCTTCACGATCCCACTGCCTCTAGCGTCCTCATATCCTCCGTGCCCTTCACCGCCCTGCTGCCTCTAATGTCCTCGTACCCTCAGTGCCCTTCACCGTCCCGCTGCCGCTAACGTCCTCATACCCTCAGTGGCCAATGCTGGATAACGGAGTCAATTTTGACTAGAATATGAAACAGATGAACAGAACGAGGCGCCGCTTCTCCCCTGAGCCTTGTATTTCTGTATGCTTCGCGGTGGAGGAAACTCAGCGGTTATGGACGACACACGAGATGAAGAATGACCCCCATGTCCTCCATTCACTGCCTGCCGCCATCAGCCCCATGTACATGGATTTTTGGTCCACTTTTTTTTCAGATTTGGATGTGGATGCTGTCCGCCTCAGTCTGTCCATTCCACATAACAGTCAGAACTTTTCCTATTTTTATCTTTTTTTGATTTGCGGAAAAGAACAAGCGGAAAGTGTGGGACGGGGAAGCGCGGAAACGTTGGCAGTTATACTGACACACAATCAGGCGGCAGCAGCGAGGAGATAATCCGCAATTATGTGCGGATGAGTTACCTTCCGATGCGGCTCACATTCCACATCAGCACAGAGTGGAAACCAGAGAGAAGTCGTATGAAGACCTACCTGCTGACTGACACCTCGGAGTTCTATTCACTGACACGCTGCAGATATACTCACTGGGGTGGAGGACACTTGTGGTCATGTATTTGGGTTACGTTCGATGGTGCTGCATTAGTAATACCCCCTGGTACACAATTACATTTACTGTGCTATTGCTCTCTGCTACCAGCCAGCTGCAGACCACGAGGAGGCGTCAGTCAGCATGGAGGCAGCTCCGAGGTACCCAGCGTCTCGCATGAAGATTAAAGCCTCATTAGTGCTGATGGGATGACGGCGAGGACGTGACACCCTGCCATCTGACGCCTGCTCGGCAGCCACATGGATCAGGGGGAGGGGCAGCGACTAACGCAGGAGACCCCAGATGAACCTGAAATACAAAGGATGGGAGTCAGGGTATGCTGGGAGTTATAGTGCCACAGCAGCCGAAGGGCCTACAGAAGAAGGTGCTGGAGCGGGCGATGCTGTAGTCGCAGGAGGGGTGCAGATAAATAGCGTGTCGCCTGCCTCTTATCTGGAGAGCAGTGTCTTTTACATAGGACTGCTGTATACACTGACTTGGCTGGGGTTCGAGATGACAGTGAGGATGATGATGGTGAGGAGGATGATGATGGAGAGGAGGATGATGACAGTGATGATGATGGAGAGGAGGATGATGACAGTGATGATGATGGAGAGGAGGATGATGATAGAGAGGAGGAGGATGACAGTGATGATGATGGAGAGGAGGATGGTGACAGTGATGATGATGGAGAGGAGGATGGTGACAGTGATGATGATGATGGAGAGGAGGATGGTGACAGTGATGATGATGATGGAGAGGAGGATGGTGACAGTGATGATGATGATGATAGAGAGGAGGATGGTGACAGTGATGATGATGATGATAGAGAGGAGGATGGTGACAGTGATGATGATGATAGAGAGGAGGATGGTGACAGTGATGATGATGATAGAGAGGAGGATGGTGACAGTGATGATGATGATAGAGAGGAGGATGGTGACAGTGATGATGATGGAGAGGAGGATGGTGACAGTGATGATGATGGAGAGGAGGATGGTGACAGTGATGATGATGGAGAGGAGGATGATGAGAGTGATGACGATGATGGTGTGAATCTAAGGGGCGTCACAGCCTGCAGCAGGGATATGGCCGGGGGGCGTCTGCTGCTGATGAGGCCAGAAGGAAGAAGCTGCAGACAGTGGCACCATTGTGTGCATGGCGTTATCACTCTGGTATGCGGGGCGGGCTCCTGGCAGCAAGGCCTCGAAGTGCCTCAGTATGCAGAGCCCACAGCGCCCCCTCCAGCCCAGCAACCGTCAGGTCCACAGAAATGACTGTAGGAGGTCGCAGCTAGCGGGAGGGAAGGCTGTGGGGACGTGACCTGCCACAGCTCACCAGGGTAAGAGCGATGCCCCTCTTGTGGCTGTCACTCCCTGGCCAACAGATGGTTCCCGGACATTATCGCAGAGGAGCAGCAAGCCATCACCACAGACCCCCATGAATCCCACCCGAAGGATGAAGACCCCCAGAAGTGTCACTGATGAGATGGGTGACCCCCAACCAGACGTGTCACTGGGTGCAACAGGTGGGGGGGGGGGGGAAATCGACTGCGGACACACAGGTGACATCACACAAAACTAAAGGTCAACATGTCCCAACATAAAACTATGAGCAGACGCTCAGCCCCAGCCCGGTGACCCCATAACAGAAGATTCAGCCCCAGCCCAGTGACCCCACAAGAGGAGACGCTCAGCCCCAGCCCGGTGACCCCACAAGAGCAGACTCTCAGCCCCAGCCCGGTGACCCCATAACAGAAGATTCAGCCCCAGCCCAGTGACCCCACAAGAGGAGACTCTCAGCCCCAGCCCAGTGACCCCATAACAGAAGATTCAGCCCCAGCCCAGTGACCCCACAAGAGGAGACGCTCAGCCCCAGCCCAGTGACCCCACAAGAGGAGACGCTCAGCCCCAGCCCGGTGACCCCACAAGAGCAGACTCTCAGCCCCAGCCCGGTGACCCCATAACAGAAGATTCAGCCCCAGCCCAGTGACCCCACAAGAGGAGACTCTCAGCCCCAGCCCAGTGACCCCATAACAGAAGATTCAGCCCCAGCCCAGTGACCCCACAAGAGGAGACGCTCAGCCCCAGCCCAGTGACCCCACAAGAGGAGACTCTCAGCCCCAACCCAGTGACCCCACAAGAGGAGACGCTCAGCCCCAGCCCAGTGACCCCACAAGAGGAGACGCTCAGCCCCAGCCCAGTGACCCCACAAGAGGAGACTCTCAGCCCCAGCCCAGTGACCCCATAACAGAAGATTCAGCCCCAGCCCAGTGACCCCACAAGAGGAGACGCTCAGCCCCAGCCCGGTGACCCCACAAGAGGAGACGCTCAGCCCCAACCCAGTGACCCCACAAGAGGAGACGCTCAGCCCCAGCCCAGTGACCCCACAAGAGGAGACGCTCAGCCCCAGCCCAGTGGACCCCACAAGAGGAGACGCTCAGCCCCAGCCCAGTGACCCCACAAGAGGAGACTCTCAGCCCCAGCCCGGTGACCCCACAAGAGGAGACGCTCAGCCCCAACCCAGTGACCCCACAAGAGGAGACGCTCAGGCCCAGCCCAGTGACCCCACAAGAGGAGACGCTCAGCCCCAGCCCAGTGACCCCACAAGAGCAGACTCTCAGCCCCAGCCCGGTGACCCCATAACAGAAGATTCAGCCCCAGCCCAGTGACCCCACAAGAGGAGACTCTCAGCCCCAGCCCAGTGACCCCATAACAGAAGATTCAGCCCCAGCCCAGTGACCCCACAAGAGGAGACGCTCAGCCCCAGCCCAGTGACCCCACAAGAGGAGACTCTCAGCCCCAGCCCGGTGACCCCACAAGAGGAGACGCTCAGCCCCAACCCAGTGACCCCACAAGAGGAGACGCTCAGCCCCAACCCAGTGACCCCACAAGAGGAGACGCTCAGCCCCAACCCAGTGACCCCACAAGAGGAGACGCTCAGCCCCAGCCCAGTGACCCCACAAGAGGAGACGCTCAGCCCCAACCCAGTGACCCCACAAGAGGAGACGCTCAGCCCCAGCCCAGTGACCCCACAAGAGGAGACGCTCAGCCCCAGCCCAGTGACCCCACAAGAGGAGACGCTCAGCCCCAGCCCAGTGACCCCACAAGAGGAGACTCTCAGCCCCAGCCGAGTGACCCCATAACAGAAGATTCAGCCCCAGCCCAGTGACCCCACAAGAGGAGACGCTCAGCCCCAGCCCGGTGACCCCCACAAGAGGAGACGCTCAGCCCCCAACCCAGTGACCCCACAAGAGGAGACGCTCAGCCCCAGCCCAGTGACCCCACAAGAGGAGACGCTCAGCCCCAGCCCAGTGACCCCACAAGAGGAGACGCTCAGCCCCAGCCCAGTGACCCCACAAGAGGAGACTCTCAGCCCCAGCCCGGTGACCCCACAAGAGGAGACGCTCAGCCCCAACCCAGTGACCCCACAAGAGGAGACGCTCAGCCCCAGCCCAGTGACCCCACAAGAGGAGACGCTCAGCCCCAGCCCAGTGACCCCACAAGAGCAGACTCTCAGCCCCAGCCCGGTGACCCCATAACAGAAGATTCAGCCCCAGCCCAGTGACCCCACAAGAGGAGACTCTCAGCCCCAGCCCAGTGACCCCATAACAGAAGATTCAGCCCCAGCCCAGTGACCCCACAAGAGGAGACGCTCAGCCCCAGCCCAGTGACCCCACAAGAGGAGACTCTCAGCCCCAGCCCGGTGACCCCACAAGAGGAGACGCTCAGCCCCAACCCAGTGACCCCACAAGAGGAGACGCTCAGCCCCAGCCCGGTGACCCCACAAGAGGAGACGCTCAGCCCCAACCAGTGACCCCACAAGAGGAGACGCTCAGCCCCAGCCCAGTGACCCCACAAGAGGAGACGCTCAGCCCCAGCCCAGTGACCCCACAAGAGGAGACGCTCAGCCCCAGCCCAGTGACCCCACAAGAGGGACACTCAGCCCCAGCCCGGTGACCCCACAAGAGGAGACGCTCAGCCCCAGCCCAGTGACCCCACAAGAAAAGACGCTCAGCCCCAGCCCAGTGACCCCACAAGAGGAGACGCTCAGCCCCAGCCCAGTGACCCCACAAGAGGAGACACTCAGCCCCAGCCCGGTGACCCCACAAGAGGAGACGCTCAGCCCCAGCCCAGTGACCCCACAAGAAAAGACGCTCAGCCCCAGCCCAGTGACCCCACAAGAGGAGACGCTCAGCCCCAGCCCAGTGACCCCACAAGAAAAGACGCTCAGCCCCAGCCCAGTTACCCCACAAGAGGAGACTCTCAGCCCCAGCCCAGTGACCCCACAAGAGGAGACGCTCAGCCCCAGCCCAGTGACCCCACAAGAGGAGACGCTCAGCCCCAGCCCAGTGACCCCACAAGAGGAGACACTCAGCCCCAGCCCAGTGACCCCACAAGAGGAGACACTCAGCCCCAGCCCAGTGACCCCACAAGAGGAGACACTCAGCCCCAGCCCAGTGACCCCACAAGAGGAGACACTCAGCCCCAGCCCAGTGACCCCACAAGAGGAGACACTCAGCCCCAGCCCAGTGACCCCACAAGAGGAGACACTCAGCCCCAGCCCAGTGACCCCACAAGAGGAGACACTCAGCCCCAGCCCGGTGACCCCACAAGAGGAGACGCTCAGCCCCAGCCCGGTGACCCCACAAGAGGAGACACTCAGCCCCAGCCCAGTGACCCCACAAGAGGAGACACTCAGCCCCAGCCCGGTGACCCCACAAGAGGAGACGCTCAGCCCCAGCCCAGTGACCCCACAAGAAAAGACGCTCAGCCCCAGCCCAGTGACCCCACAAGAAAGACGCTCAGCCCCAGCCCAGTGACCCCACAAGAAAAGACGCTCAGCCCCAGCCCAGTGACCCCACAAGAAAAGACGCTCAGCCCCAGCCCAGTGACCCCACAAGAAAAGACGCTCAGCCCCAGCCCAGTGACCCCACAAGAAAAGACGCTCAGCCCCAGCCCAGTGACCCCACAAGAAAAGACGCTCAGCCCCAGCCCGGTGACCCCACAAGAGGAGACGCTCAGCCCCAGCCCGGTGACCCCACAAGAGGAGACGCTCAGCCCCAGCCCAGTGACCCCACAAGAGGAGACGCTCAGCCCCAGCCCAGTGACCCCACAAGAGGAGACGCTCAGCCCCAGCCCAGTGACCCCACAAGAGGAGACGCTCAGCCCCAGCCCAGTGACCCCACAACAGAAGATTCAGCCCCAGCCCAGTGACCCCATAAGAGGAGACGCTCAGCCCCAGCCCAGTGACCCCACAAGATGAGACGCTCAGCACCAGCCCAGTGACCCCACAAGAGGAGACGCTCAGCCCCAGCCCAGTGACCCCACAAGATGAGACGCTCAGCACCAGCCCAGTGACCCCACAAGAGGAGACGCTCAGCCCCAGCCCGGTGACCCCACAAGAGGAGACGCTCAGCCCCAGCCTGGTGACCCCACAAGAGGAGACGCTCAGCCCCAGCCCGGTGACCCCACAAGAGGAGACGCTCAGCCCCAGCCCAGTGACCCCACAAGAGGGGACGCTCAGCCCCAGCCCGGTGACCCCACAAGAGGAGACGCTCAGCCCCAGCCCGGTGACCCCACAAGAGGAGACTCTCAGCCCCAGCCAAGTGACCCCACAAGAGGAGACGCTCAGCCCCAGCCCGGTGACCCCACAAGAGGAGACGCTCAGCCCCAACCCAGTGACCCCACAAGAGGAGACGCTGAGCCCCAACCCGGTGACCCCACAAGAGGAGATTCAGCCCCAGCCCAGTGACCCCACAAGAGGAGACGCTCAGCCCCAGCCCGGTGACCCCACAAGAGGAGACGCTCAGCCCCAGCCCAGTGACCCCACAAGAGGAGACGCCCAGGTCACATATTATATAACTAGGATGAACAGAACTCAATCTGAACAATCCAGAAAGCTGGGTGACAGCCCCTGCAGGAGCGGTGACGACAGCCATACTGGTTGTCACCCAAATTTCCCAGAAAAATAACTTTTCAGGCTGATTTCAGAAGAGACATTTCCTGGGTGATGTGGAGATGGTGCCGTCCGGTGTACGGGGCACGGCCGATCTCATTCATCACGAGTGACAGGATCCTCGCCCTGGGAGCAGCGACTTTATTTCTACTCCATAAATCACAGAGACGTTTATTGTGGACATGGAGATTTACACACGTAACACGACGCCAGCAGAGGGCGCCACTCACACCCAGAAACCGGTAAAATGCGGCAATGCCAAAGACCTATATAGAAGGCGCCACTTCTCCATAGTTTACTGCGAGCAGCTGCACTGTCCGACCATCACAGAGAAGGCTCCCACCCAGAGCTGCAACCATTTCTTATATACCAGTCACATCCAGAGCTGCAACCGCATGTCCTATAAAACAGTCACATCCAGAGCTGCAACCATGTCACATACACCAGTCACCTCCAGAGCTGCAACCACATCTTACACACCAGTCATATCCAGAGCTGCAACCACATCTTACACACCAGTCACATCCAGAGATGCAACCATTTCTGATATACCAGTCACATCCAGAGCTGCAACCGCATGTCCTATAAAACAGCCATATCCAGAGCTACAGCCACATCGCATACACCAGTTACAATTACAACACAGAGTTGCAATCATGTTTAATACTCCAGTAACATCCAGAGCTGTAATCAGTACTCTGCTGTTATATCACGGTTTATACTCCAGTCACATCCAGAGCTGCGGTCAGTTCCTGAACCCTCTAGAGTGAGGGGGTTCAGAGAACAACACCTCCTGGAGCGGATACAGAACCAGCAAAGCAATGGAGCACAGACACAAACAAGAGACCACCATCTACTTCCCCCTGTTCTCAGCCACTACAGGCCGGGGAGAGGACGACTGTAGGACAGGAGAATACAGTCTATTGCTCCCTGTTATGAGCCATTTCAGGGGAGAGGATGACTGTAGGACAGGAGAATACAGTCTATTGTACCCTGTTATCAGCCATTTCAGGGGAGAGGATGACTGTAGGACAGGAGAATACAGTCTATTGCCCCCTGTTATCAGCCATTTCAGGGGAGAGGATGACTGTAGGACAGGAGAATACAGTCTATTGCTCCCTGTTATGAGCCATTTCAGGGGAGAGGACGACTGTAGGACAGGAGAATACAGTCTATTGCTCCCTGTTATCAGCCATTTCAGGGGAGTGGATGACTGTAGGACAGGAGAATACAGTCTATTGCTGCCTGTTATCAGCCATTTCAGGGGAGAGGATGACTGTAGGACAGGAGAATACAGTCTATTGCCGCCTGTTATCAGCCATTTCAGGGGAGAGGATGACTGTAGAACAGGAGAATACAGTCTATTGCCCCCTGTTATCAGCCATTTCAGGGGAGAGGATGACTGTAGAACAGGAGAATACAGTCTATTGCTCCCTGTTATCAGCCATTTCAGGGGAGAGGATGACTGTAGGACAGGAGAATACAGTCTATTGCTCCCTGTTATCAGCCATTTCAGGGGAGAGGATGACTGTAGGACAGGAGAATACAGTCTATTGCCCCCTGTTATCAGCCATTTCAGGGGAGAGGATGACTGTAGGACAGGAGAATACAGTCTATTGCCCCCTGTTATCAGCCATTTCAGAGGAGAGGATGACTGTAGGACAGGAGAATACAGTCTATTGCCCCCTGTTATCAGCCATTTCAGGGGAGAGGATGACTGTAGGACAGGAGAATACAGTCTATTGCCCCCTGTTATCAGCCATTTCAGGGGAGAGGATGACTGTAGGACAGGAGAATACAGTCTATTGCCCCCTGTTATCAGCCATTTCAGAGGAGAGGATGACTGTAGGACAGGAGAATACAGTCTATTGCCCCCTGTTATCAGCCATTTCAGGGGAGAGGATGACTGTAGGACAGGAGAATACAGTCTATTGCTGCCTGTTATCAGCCATTTCAGGGGAGAGGATGACTGTAGGACAGGAGAATACAGTCTATTGCCGCCTGTTATCAGCCATTTCAGGGGAGAGGATGACTGTAGGACAGGAGAATACAGTCTATTGCCCCTGTTATCAGCCATTTCAGGGGAGAGGATGACTGTAGAACAGGAGAATACAGTCTATTGCCCCCTGTTATCAGCCATTTCAGGGGAGAGGATGACTGTAGGACAGGAGAATACAGTCTATTGCTCCCTGTTATCAGCCATTTCAGGGGAGAGGATGACTGTAGGACAGGAGAATACAGTCTATTGCCCCCTGTTATCAGCCATTTCAGGGGAGAGGATGACTGTAGGACAGGAGAATACAGTCTATTGCCCCCTGTTATCAGCCATTTCAGGGGAGAGGATGACTGTAGGACAGGAGAATACAGTCTATTGCCCCCTGTTATCAGCCATTTCAGAGGAGAGGATGACTGTAGGACAGGAGAATACAGTCTATTGCCCCCTGTTATCAGCCATTTCAGGGAGAGGATGACTGTAGGACAGGAGAATACAGTCTATTGCCCCCTGTTATCAGCCATTTCAGGGAGAGGATGACTGTAGGACAGGAGAATACAGTCTATTGCCCCCTGTTATCAGCCATTTCAGGGGAGAGGATGACTGTAGGACAGGAGAATACAGTCTATTGCCCCCTGTTATCAGCCATTTCAGGGAGAGGATGACTGTAGGACAGGAGAATACAGTCTATTGCCCCCTGTTATCAGCCATTTCAGGGGAGAGGATGACTGTAGGACAGGAGAATACAGTCTATTGCTCCCTGTTATCAGCCATTTCAGGGGAGAGGATGACTGTAGGACAGGAGAATACAGTCTATTGCTCCCTGTTATCAGCCATTTCAGGGGAGAGGATGACTGTAGGACAGGAGAATACAGTCTATTGCCCCTGTTATCAGCCATTTCAGGGGAGAGGATGACTGTAGGACAGGAGAATACAGTCTATTGCCCCCTGTTATCAGCCCATTTCAGGGGAGAGGATGACTGTAGGACAGGAGAATACAGTCTATTGCCCCCTGTTATCAGCCATTTCAGGGGAGAGGATGACTGTAGGACAGGAGAATACAGTCTATTGCTCCCTGTTATCAGCCATTTCAGGGGAGAGGATGACTGTAGGACAGGAGAATACAGTCTATTGCCCCCTGTTATCAGCCATTTCAGGGGAGAGGACGACTGTAGGACAGGAGAATACAGTCTATTGCTGCCTGTTATCAGCCATTTCAGGGGAGAGGATGACTGTAGGACAGGAGAATACAGTCTATTGCCGCCTGTTATCAGCCATTTCAGGGGAGAGGATGACTGTAGGACAGGAGAATACAGTCTATTGCCCCCTGTTATCAGCCATTTCAGGGGAGAGGATGACTGTAGGACAGGAGAATACAGTCTATTGCTCCCTGTTATCAGCCATTTCAGGGGAGAGGATGACTGTAGAACAGGAGAATACAGTCTATTGCCCCCTGTTATCAGCCATTTCAGGGGAGAGGATGACTGTAGGACAGCAGAATACAGTCTATTGCCCCCTGTTATCAGACATTTCAGGGGAGAGGATGACTGTAGGACAGGAGAATACAGTCTATTGCTCCCTGTTATCAGCCATTTCAGGGGAGAGGATGACTGTAGGACAGGAGAATACAGTCTATTGCCCCCTGTTATCAGCCTGGGGTGACTATAATATCATGTATCCGCAGGGCTGAGACCCTTCTATAAGTGACTGTTATCAGCCGGATCCTCATATAACACTCCAGCTCTATTATATGATCCGTGGCTCCGGCGCTGTGAATAATATATGGGGCGTCACTTTCTGACTCGTTTCTTAGCAACTTGAGGTCACTTGTCCGGATCCTGTGACCAACTTTCACAGCGAAAGCCGCGGGCATCGTGTGGGACACAAGTGCCGGGCCCTCGGGCGCAATGCCAAGGGGTCACTAGTGGCAAGACGCCCCCCTGCTCCTCTCCTGAGGTGTGCAGGTATATTATAATGAGGGACAGGATAAGCAGCTGCCAGACCCTTCTAACAGCTGCTTATCTCCAGCAGAAGCCGCCGCAGACATTACACTGTGGCAGAGTTATAATGTCCGGTGATATAATTAGTCGGCCGTCAACAGTCCCATGTAAGTAAAGACTCATCGCTGACAGCTGGAAAGTTAGAAAACGATTACAGACCACCGTGTGTCAAGATCTCTGCTTTCTGTCAATGGATGGCAGTATTCATAGTGTGAGACCCTCAGCATGATCTAACACTTTTCACAGCTGAGGCTGTCACAGTGTATCAGTGCAGACAATCCTCTGCAGCACAGATCTCATGTTCTGACACTGGGCTGAAAATTCTCACCTGCACTGACACAGTGTAACAGAACAGTGACACAACAGGGCCACATTAAGGGCCCTAATATGGAGACAATACGCAGGAGGGTGGTGCCGGTCGCCATTAACTCCTCGCAGGACGATTACCACAATGAGGGATTAACAGCTAATCCCCACCTAATGCCAAACTTCAGCAGGAAGACGCCCCCGATCAGCGGCGCCCTGCAGACAATGCCTGTGCCCCTCCCGTACTAACGATAATCGTCAGTGTCAGGGACATGCTGCCCACAGAGCAAGCCATGATACAATGGCCCCTCCTCCAGGCGGCAGAGAAGTCACAGCTGACACCATGACTGCCCCCAGTCAGAAACTGACAGGAGGAGTAATGGAGGGAATTACAACGATGAGCTACATTCAATGGTGACCGCACAGGAAGCCACCATTGCTCAGCAAGACCTGGTAGGTCACCAGCAATTGACAACTTCACGAGGCGTGAGGCACAGAGAGCCTCACTATGCTCCGGGGGAGACGGATGAAAGGCCGATGGATGGTGGACGCAGAGCGCTCACACAGCCCAGCGCTCGGTGACAGACGTGGCATCTGGAGGCCATTGCCTTCCTGGAAACGCGCGATATCAGTGGAGAGCGTAGCGATGGGCGGAGTCAGAGGGTGTAAATTACCGCAATAATATGGGCGCTGCTGCCACCGAATTTACAGGGGAAGCCGCCTTCAAGCTGTGTGACAACCAACATGGCCGCAGTGACGACGGCCACAGGAAGAATCCCCCAGCTTTCCCAAGAAGGCGTCATTACAGGCTGGCAGTAGAGCCGGCATCCCACCCAACAGGCTGCCCCCCGACCCCTCCTATCCACCGCACTGAGAGCCTTCCCCCACCAGTCTCCTCCAATGCACCGTGGCACCCCCCCGTCCCCTGCCATGCCCCCCCAGTCCCCTCTTATACCCCCTTGCGATGCACCCCCAGTCCCCTCCTATCCCCCAGGTGCCCTCCCAGTCCCCTCCTATCCTACTCCCACGTGCCCCCCCAGTCCCCTCCTATCCTACTCCCACGTGCCCCCCCAGTCCCCTCCTATCCTACTCCCACGTGCCCCCCCAGTCCCCTCCTATCCTACTCCCACGTGCCCCCCCCAGTCCCCTCCTATTCTACTCCCACGTGCCCCCCCAGTCCCCTCCTTTCACCCCCCCAGTCCCCTCCTATTCCCCCCTTCCCCCCGGGGCACCCCCCCAGTCCCCTCCTATTTCCCCCCTTCCCCCCGGGGCACACCCCCAGTCCTCTACTATCCTACTCCCACGTGCCCCCCCAGTCCCCTCCTTTCACCCCCCCAGTCCCCTCCTATTTCCCCCCTTCCCCCCGGGGCACCCCCCCAGTCCCCTCCTATTTCCCCCCGGGGCACCCCCCCCCAGGTCCTCTACTATCCTACTCCCACGTGCCCCCCCAGTCCCCTCCTTTCACCCCCCCCAGTCCCCTCCTTTCACCCCCCCAGTCCTCTCCTATCCTACTCCCACGTGCCCCCCCAGTCCCCTCCTTTCACCCCCCCAGTCCCCTCCTATTCCCCGCCCCAGGGCACCACCCTGTCGCCTCCTATCCCCTCTCCCCCGGGACCCCCCGGGTACCCCCTCCCCCGGGCGTCCCCTCCTATTCCCCCCCTAGGGCACCACACTGTCGCCTCCTATCCCCCCCCCCTCCCCCGGCACCCCCCCCGGGCACACACCCCCTTCCCCGGGCGTCCCCTCCTATCCCCCCCCAGGCACCCCCCAGTCCCCTCCTATTCCCCCCGCCCCAGGGCACCCCCTCCTATTCCTTCGAGGTCACAAATCATTAACCCTTCGCCTGTGTGCACAAGGGGTGTGTCAGCTCACAGAGCCTGCGCCCATCTCCATAGCGTCCAAACCCCTAAACACAACACACAGAGGGCGTGGGGGGGCGAGACACGCAGACACCTGACATCAACAACCGGCGCCAAAATAGAGAACTGTTCACAGCATGCGACGGACAATAAGTCCCAGAAACCCCAGAGAAATGATGTAACACCAGCCCCTTCCCCACCAGCTAAGCATGTCCTGCCCACCCACAGCCTGAAGCGTCAGTCACATGTCAGTGTTCTCCACGGACGGCACGCGTCCCCAGTCCTTGTAATGTCCGTCATCAGACATCAGTGCTTTTAGCACGGATCAATCACGCCCATTATAGTCTACGGGTCTGTGAAAACCACGGATGCAACACGAACGCCATCCGCGTTGCATCCATGTTTCACGGACCATTAAGAGGAGATGCACGGACCCAACACGGATCCTTCACAGACGCATCACGGATTTGAGCACAGACACAGACGTGTGTATGAGGCTTAAGACAGCAAAAAGGGGCGTGGCCCACAAATCACCAAAACGCACTCATATGAGATACGCGCCACAGTCATGAGCGTCAGTCTGGTCGCCATAGCTACGTCCTGTGTCTACTTCTCCTCATGTGACACGGTGCACAAGAGAATGTCCAATACTGACCACATCCACAGGGGTCCAGGGTGTAACCATGACAACCAGCATGAAAACCTCCATGCTTTACACTGCAAGCTGCAGCTGGTAAACTGGACAATGGAGGGATAAGTCAGAGCAGCCTCCATCACTGGATCACAGCCTCGCCCCCGGCGCCATAACGGTGACACACGGAGGACATGGCTATTACACACATCACGGGGAGACTTCACCACCGCCAGAAAACTGCGGATAAAGAAAAGAGCAGTGCGAAAACAAGAGAGCCACGGTGCGGGCCACGGGGGAGGAGTCAGGGGAGTACCCGCCAATTATACCTGGGTCATCGGTTCTGTGCACACTGGTCAACAGAAAGACCAGCGAGCGCCACACAGCATTATAATCCAATCAGACCTCAGAGCACTTACTTAATGAAGAAACTGGCGCCTTCATCCGTGAATCCTTCCTCCCAACCACGGGGCAGATCTGAGAAGAAAAGAAGAATAGTGAGTGCAGCTCTGGAGTATAATACAGGATGTAACTCAGGATCAGTACAGGATAAGTAATGTATGTACACAGTGACTGCACCAGCAGAATAGTGAGTGCAGCTCTGGAGTATAATACAGGATGTAACTCAGGATCAGTGCAGGATAAGTAATGTATTTACACAGTGACTGCACCAGCAGAATAGTGAGTGCAGCTGTGGAGTATAATACAGGATGTAATACAGGATAAGTAATGTATGTACACAGTGACTGCACCAGCAGAATAGTGAGTGCAGCTCTGGAGTATAATACAGGATGTAACTCAGGATCAGTACAGGATAAGTAATGTATTTACACAGTGACTGCACCAGCAGAATAGTGAGTGCAGCTGTGGAGTATAATACAGGATGTAACTCAGGATCAGTACAGGATAAGTAATGTATGTACACAGTGACTGCAGCAGCAGAATAGTGAGTGCAGCTCTGGAGTATAATACAGGATGTAACTCAGGATCAGTACAGGATAAGTAATGTATGTACACAGTGACTGCACCAGCAGAATAGTGAGTGCAGCTCTGGAGTATAATACAGGATGTAACTCAGGATCAGTACAGGATAAGTAATGTATGTATACAGTGTCTCCACCAGCAGAATAGTGAGGGCAGCTCTGGAGTAACTCAGGATCAGTACAGGATATCCAATGACTCTAGGTTGGGTATGTGAAGGGTGCATTAAGTTTGGGTCTTGGGCTTTGGTTTCATATCTCACCTGACAACATGCCAGTAACTCTGTGACACACACATACAACATAAAAAGGAAAGGGTTTAACAGTTACTGCGTTTGCGATAAAAGATACAATTCCAGTACACACCACTGGTCCGACACACAACTGGTTTACTGGATCCCTGGGAATTACGGACTGTAACGTGTCCAATTAAAGGATGACATTAACAAGCTCCATTCCAGTTGCAGGAGTAGCACCATAACATGGCCTCAGGATGTGACAACCTGGCACCGATGCAGCAATAGTTGTCAGTGATGGGCGTTCTCCAGGTGTCTGCGACTTTACCGTAACAGCAGTGCAGACGCCAGATAACAATCCTAGCAGAGCGCGCTGTGCCCAGGAGGAACCCACCACCAGCCAATCAGCCACAAGACGACTCAAGTCAGATCTGTCAGATGGAGGAGCGACAAAAACACCACGAACCTCAAAAATACAGAGATCGACACAAGAAAATGGAATTAGCTGACCAATACCACTAATACTCCACAGGAGACTGAAGACAAGGAATGATACCACTAATACTCCACAGAAGACTGAAGACAAGGAATGATACCACTAATACTCCACAGAAGACTGAAGAAGACAAGGAATGATACCACTAATACTCCACAGGAGACTGAAGAAGACAAGGAATGATACCACTAATACTCCACAGGAGACTGAATAATACAAGGAATGATACCACTAATACTCCACAGGAGACGGGGCAGATGATAAATTATACCACTAATACTCCACAGGACAGGGGGGCCGAGGGGAAATTATAACAATAATACTTCACAGAAGACTGGAGCAGACGAGGAATGATACCATTAATACTCCACAGGAGACTGGTGCATAGGAGGAATAATACAACTAATACTCCACAGGAGACGAGAAATAATACCACTAATACTCCGCAGGAGACTGGAGCAGACGAGTAATACCACTAATACTCCACAGGAGACTGGAATCGATGAGGAATAATACCACTAATACTCCACAGGGGATTGGAGAAGATGAGGAAAAATACCACTAATACTCCACATGAGACTGGAGCAGATGAGGAATAATACCACTAATACTCCACAGGAGGATGGAGCAGACGAGGAGTGATACCACTAATACTCCACAGGAGGATGGCGCAGACGAGGGATAATACCACTAATACTCCACAGGAGACTGGAGCAGAAGAGGAATTGTACTACTAATAGTCCTTAGGTAGGTAGTTCAGGTCCTGTCTTTGTACTACTAATAATCCACAGGTAGGTAGTTGGAGGGTGCTATACCTATAATACTTCTAAGGTATGTAGGTGGAGAAGGCTCCATACAGATAACAGTAATACTCCTTAGGTAGGTAGTAAGGCATTCCTGTCCTGATATTACTAATACTCCTCAGGTATGTAGTATCAGGATATGACCGCCATTAGTATCAGGACAGTACCCTCTTGCTACATACCTGAGGAGTATAAGCATTAATAGTAATAGGTAGGAAGTAGCAGGTGGGAATGTCCTAAACTGATACTACTTACCCAAGGAATATTAGTAGTAACAGGGGTGGTCCTAATACCACTAATACTCCACAGGAGACTGAAGAAGACAAGGAATGATACCACTAATACTCCACAGGAGTCAGGGTTAGATGAGGAATGATACCACTAATACTAAACAGGAGACTGGAGCAGACGAGGAATAATACCACTAATACTCCACAGGTGAGGGAGCAGAGGGGAAATTATATCAATATTACTCCACAGGAGTCTGGAGCGGATAAGGAATGATACCACTAATACCCCACAGAAGACTGGAGAAGATGAGGAATTATACCATTAATACTCCACAGGAGACTGGAGCAGACGAGGAATAATAACACTAATACTCCACAGGAGACAGGAGCAGATGAGAAATTATACCACTAATACTCCACAGGAGATTGGAGCAGACGAGGAATGATACCACTAATACTCCACAGGACACTGGAGCAGACAAGGTATGATACTAATAATACTCCACAAGAGACTAGAGCAGGCGAGGAATGATACCACTAATACTCCACAGGTGAGGGAGCAGAGGGGAAATTATATCAATATTACTCCACAGGAGTCTGGAGCGGATAAGGAATGATACCACTAATACTTCACAGGAGACTGGAGAAGATGAGGAATTATACCATTAATACTCCACAGGAGACTGGAGCAGACGAGGAATAATAACACTAATACTTCACAGGAGACTGGAGCAGACAAGGAATGATACCACAGGACACGGGGGTAGATGATAACTGATACCACTAATACTCCACGTAAGAGGGGGGCAGAGTGGAAATTATAACAATAATACTCTGCAGGAGTCTGGGGCAAATGAGGAATAAAACCACTAATACCCCAGAAAAGACTGGCGCAGAGGAGGAATAATACCACTAATACTCCACAGGAGACGAGGAATAATACCACTAATACTTCACAGGAGACGGGAGCAGACGAGGAATAATACATAGAAACATAGGGCCAGATTTATCATTAGCTCAAGTCAGAATAATGGAGTGAAAAAGTCACAAATTTTTGTGCAATCGCTTAAACTGCGCAAAAATTTGCGACTTTTTTCTGCTCTGCACTATGCTCGCCAGTTTTCTGAAAGTGGGCGTGTTTTCTTATGTAAATGAATCTCTAGACAGATTTACGATTGGGGCTATTTAAAAAGTCGCAAAAAAGTCGCAATTTTACTCCAGTGAGGACCATGCTTATCTTATGAGACTTTTTAATAGAACATGCGACTTTTTCATAAAAACGTGCGACTTTTTCGTAAATATGTGCGACTTTTGTAAAGCTGCTTACTGACGGATAAACTGCTACCGTCAAACCACATTTATTACAGTCTTAAAGGGCCGATCATAAATCTGACTTGGCCAAAACTGACTTTAGCCATATGTGAAAGTGGAGTGAGCCGTCAGAGTCGTGATAAATCTGGCCCATAGACTGTGTCGGCAGATGAAGAACCATTTGGCCCATCTAGTCTGCCCCATATACTGAATACTATGGATAGCCCCGGCCCAATACACTGAATACTGGGCAGACTAGATGGGCCAAATGGTTCTTATCTGCCGACACAGTCTATGTTTATATGTATTATTCCTAATACCACTAACACTCCACGGGAGACTGGAGTAGATGAAGAATAATACCACTAATACTCCACAGGAGGCTGGAGCAGATAGGAATAATACCACTAATACTCCACAGGAGGCTGGAGCAGACAAGGAATAATACCACTAATACTCTACAGGAGACTGGAGCAGATGAGGAATAATACCACTAATACGCCACAGGAGACTGGAGCAGAAGAGGAATGGTACCACCAATACTCCCCAAGTAGGTAGTTCAGGTCCTGTCTTAGTACTACTAATAATCCACAGGTAGGTAGTTGGAGGGTGCTGTACCTATAATACTTCTGAAGTATGTAGGTGGAGAAGGCGGGTTCCATACAGATAACAGTAATACTCTTTAGGTAGGTAGTAAGGCATTCCTGTCCTGATATAACTAATACTCCTCAGGTATGTAGTATCAGGATATGACCGCCATTTATTAGTATCAGGACAGTACCCTTTTGCTACATACCTGAGGAGTATAAACATCAATAGTAATAGGTAGGTAGTAGCAGGTGGGAATGTCCTAACCTGATACTACTAATACTCCTCGGGTAAGTAGTGACAGGGGCGGTCCTAATACTCCTCAGGTAGGTACTAACAGGGGCGGTACTAATACCACTAATACTCCACAGGAGACTGAAGAAGACAAGGAATGATACCATTAATACTCCACAGGAGTCTGGGTTAGATGAGGAATGATACCACTAATACTCCACAGGAGACTGGAGCAGACGAGGAATGATACCACTAATACTCCACAAGAGACTAGAGCAGACGAGGAATGATACAACTAATACTCCACAGGAGGCTGGAACAGACGAGGAATGATACCACTAATACTCCAGAGGAGACTGGAGAAGATGAGTAATTATAACATTAATACTCCACAGGAGACTGGAGCAGACGAGGAATGATACCACTAATACTCCAAGGAGACTGGAGCAGACGAGGAATGATACCACTAATACTCCACAGGAGACTGGAGAAGATGAGGAATAATACCACTAATACTCCACAGGAGACTGGAGAAGACGAGGAATGATACCACTAATACTCCACAGGAGACTGGAGCAGACGAGGAATGATACCACTAATACTCCACAGGAGACTGGAGCAGACGAGGAATGATACCAAAAGTACTCCACAGGAGACTGGAGCAGACGAGGAATGATACCATTAATACTCCACAGGAGACTGGAGCAGACGAGGAATGATACCACTAATACTCCACAGGAGACTGGAGCAGACGAGGAATGATACCACTAATACTCCACAGGAGACTGGAGCAGACGAGGAATGATACCACTAATACTCCACAGGAGACGAGCAGATGAGGAATGATACCAAAAATACTCCACAGGAGGCTGTAAAAGACGAGGAATGATACCACCAATACTCCACAGGAGACAGGGGCAGATGAGAAATGATACCACTGCTACTCCACAGGAGACTGAAGAAGACAGGGAATGATACGACTAATACTCCACAGTAGACTGGAGCAGACGAGGAATGATTCCATTAATACTCCACAGGAGACGGGGCAGATGATAAATGATACCACTAACACTCCACAAGAGAGGGGGGCAGAGGGTAAATTATAACAAAAATACTCCACAGGAGTCTGGGGCAGATGAGGTATAATACCACTAATACCCCACAGAAGACTGGAGCAGACGAGCAATGATACCATTAATACTCCACAGAAGACGAAGGTAGATGATAACTGATACCACTAATACTCCACGGAAGAGGGGGCAGAGTGGAAATTATAACAATACTGCTCCACAGGAGTCTGGGGAAAATGAGGAATAAAACCACTAATACCCCACAAAAGACTGGTGCAGAGGAGGAATAATACCACTAATACTCCACAGGAGACTGGGGCAGACACGGAATACCACCACTAATACTCCACAGGAAACGGGGTAGATGATAAATGATGCCACTAATACTCCACGGAAAAGGGGGGCAGAGTGGAAATTATAACAATAATACTCCACAGGAGTCTGAGGCAGATGAGGAATAAAACCACTAATACCCCACAAAAGACTGGAGCAGAGGAGGAATGACACCACTAATACTCCACATGAGACAGAGCAGATGAGAAATGATACCACTAATACTCCACAGGAGACTGAAGAAGACAAGGAATGATACCACTAATACTCCACAGGAGACTGGAGAAGACAAGGAATAATACTACTAATACTCCACAGGAGACGACAAGGAATAATACCACTAATACTCCACAGGAGACGGGAGCAGACGAGGAATAATACCACTAATACTCCACAGGAGACTGGCGTAGATGAGGAATAATACCACTAATATTCCACAGGGAACTGTAGAAGATGAGGAATAATATCACTAATACTCCACAGTAGACTGGAGCAGATGAGGAATAACACTACTAATACTCCACAGGAGGCTGGAGCAGATAGGAATACCACTAATACTCCATGGGAGGCTGGAGCAGACGAGGAATGATACCATTAATACTCTACAGGAGACTGGAGCAGACGATGAATAATACCACCAATACTCCACAGGAGACTGGAGCAGACCAGGAATACTACTACTAATACTCCACAGGAGCAGACTAGGAATATTACTACTAATACTCCACAGGAGACTGGAACAGATGAGGAATAATACCACTAATACTCCACAGGGGACTGGAGCAGAAGAGGAATAATACCACTAATACTCCACAGGAGGATGGAGCAGACGAGAAATAATACCACTAATACTCCACAGGAGATGGGGCAGAGGGGAAATTATAACAATAATACTCCACAGGAGTCTGAAGCAGATGAGGAATGATACCACTAATACTCAGGTAGGTAGTTCAGGTCCTGTCTTTGTACTACTAATAATCCACAGGTAGGTAGTTGGAGGGTGCTGTACCTATAATACTTCTGAGGTATGTAGTTGGAGAAGGCGTGTATTATACAGATAACAGTAATACTCCTTAGGTAGGTAGTAAGGCATTCCTGTCCTGATATTAGTAATACTCCTCAGGTATGTAGTATTAGGATATGCCATGTATTAGTATCAGGACAGAACCCTCTTGCTACATACCTGAGGAGTATAAACATTAATAGTAATAGGTAGGTAGTAGCAGGTGGGAATGTCCTAACCTGATACTACCAATACTCCTCAGGTAAGTAGTAACAGGGGCGGTCCTAGTACTCCTCAGGTTCGTAGTAACAAGGGCAGTCCTAATACTCCTCAGGTAGGTAGTAACAGGGGCGGTCCTAATACTCCTCAGGTAGGTAGTAACAGGGGCGGTCCTAAAACTCCTCAGGTAGGTAGTAACAGGGGCGGTCCTAATACTCCTCAGGTAGGTAGTAACAGGGGCGGTCCTAATACTCCTCAGGTAGGTAGTAACAGGGGCGGTCCTAATACTCCTCAGGTAGGTAGTAACAGGGGCGGTCCTAATACTCCTCAGGTAGGTAGTAACAGGGGCGGTCCTAATACTCCTCAGGTAGGTAGTAACAGGGGCGGTCCTAAAACTCCTCAGGTAGGTAGTAACAGGGGCGGTCCTAATACTCCGCAGGTAGGTAGTAACAGGGGCGGTCCTAATACTACTAATACTTCTCAGGTAGGTGGTTGGGGGCTCCTGGTCCCCGGGGGGAGCGATGAGTACCTGAGCGGATCATGTGGCCGGAGTTGACGGGCTCTCCGGTGCGGGGGTGCAGCCAGGTGGTGCTCCGGCTCCGGTCACTGCGGGGAGAGCACAGACAGTTAGTCCCGGAGCCCGCCTCGCCCCGCGCCCGCCCCCTCCTCCCGCCTTACTCGATGAAGAACACTCGACCGTCCGCGCACACCCCGTACGACCAGTCCTCGGGCAAACTCTCCCTCCCGCCGCCCTCAGCCGCCATCTTCACCCCCCGCCCGGGTCCCGGAGGAGGGGCGCGCTCCCGCCAACCGGCGCGCCCCCGCTGCCCGAGGTAACAATGTAACAAAGTGCAAGAGCCGCACCACGTGACTGTCCCTGACTGCGGCCGCCGCCACCTGTCACCTGAGAATACTACAACCCCCGTCATCTGCAGCCGGCCCCGAGTGATGGTAGTGTCCCACCTGTATCACACAGGACAGGATTAGATACAGTGGATGCTTAGGTGCCCCTATGTAAAAGTGCGCCTGAGGGTCCCCATACCAGTGCCATACACTGCCGGGGCACTGTAAGTGGGCATTACTGATGGAGGGCACTAAGTGGGCATTACTGATGGAGGGCACTAAGTGGGTATTACTGATAAAGGGCACTAAGTGGGCATTACCATTGTGGGGCACTCTGAATAGGCATTTTCTTTGGGGACACTGTCAGAGGGCATTGCCATTGGGAGGCATTATTGGGCAGTACCATTGGGGGCACTGTAAGTGGGCATTACTGTTGGGGGGCACTGTAAGAGGGCATTACTAGTGGGGGCACTGTAAGTGGGCATTACTGTTGGGGGGCACTGTAAGAGGGCATTACTAGTGGGGGCACTGTACGTGGGCATTACTGTTGGGGGGCACTGTAAGAGGGCATTACTAGTGGGGGCACTGTAAGAGGGCATTACTAGTGGGGGCACTGTAAGAGCCAGAGGGCATTACTGGTGGGGGCACTGTAAGAGCCAGAGGGCATTACTGGTGGGGGCACTGTAAGAGCCAGAGGGCATTACTGGTGGGGGCACTGTAAGAGGGCATTACTGGTGGGGGCACTGTAAGATACTGGTGGGCACTAGAGGGCATTACTAGTGGGGGCACTGTAAGAGCCAGAGGGCATTACTGGTGGGGGCACTGTAAGAGCCAGAGGGCATTACTGGTGGGGGCACTGTAAGAGGGCATTACTGGTGGGGGCACTGTAAGAGGGCATTACTGGTGGGGGCACTGTAAGAGGGCATTACTGGTGGGGGCACTGTAAAAGCCAGAGGGCATTACTGGTGGGGGCACTGTAAGAGGGCATTACTGGTGGGGGCACTGTAAGAGGGCATTACTGGTGGGGGCACTGTAAGAGGGCATTACTGTTGGGGGGCACTGTAAGTGGGCATTGCGGTTGGGGGACACTAAGTGGGCATTACCTTTAGGTGGTATTCTGATTGGGCATTACCATTGGGGCCTATGACCTCAGCTAAAGATGAGAGAATTTTCTCTTATGAAATTCGTTTACACTTCATTTGTTGGTAAACGGTGAATTGCGTTATGGATTTTGTTACCACGGACCATAACGCAATTCTCTGACGGAATGTATAACGGATTGCCTGCATAGCGGAAACGGGACAGATCCGTTTTGCAGCCCATAGACTTCTATTACGACGGAACGCCTCCATTATACATTCCCTCATAGAATTGCGGAAATTCGCTCATCTCTAACCTCAGCTGCTGCAGAACCTCAGAGGCAGTGCTGTTATTTTAGCGTTCACTCACTGAGCGTCTTGTAATAGTCTTATAATGTACGGAGGGGGGGGTCCCATAAGTGATCTTCCGCCATGTTGTGTCTCAGTCCTGGGACTTTAGTTCTCATTCAGACTTTGTACCTGCAGAGAGGAGCAGCTTCACTGATTATTCAGGAGGGGGAAGGACTCCGCCCACAGGGGAGGGGATCAGCGGCGCCGCCATTAACCCCTTCAGCCCCACCTCTAACTGAACACCACAGCCCGTAGATCCAGCCACAGTCTATTCTCTGTTCTCAGCCTCTTCAGTCCAGGAAGAAGTATCGGTAGAACATGTTCCTCTCCGCTGGAGAACTATAAGTCCCAGCCGCCCTGCCAGTCCTGACCTGGACTAAACGGTATATACAGTTGCAAGAAAAAGTATTTGAACCCTTTGGAATGATATGGATTTCTGCACAAATTGGTCATAAAATGTGATCTGATCTTCATCTAAGTCACAACAATAGACAATCGCAGTCGGCTTAACCTAATAACACACAAAGAGTTAAATGTCACCATGTTTTTATTGAACACACCATGTAAACATTCACAGTGCAGGTGGAAAAAGTATGTGAACCCCTAGACTAATGACATCTCCAAGAGCTAATTGGAGTGAGGTGTCAGCCAACTGGAGTCCAATCAATGAGATGAGATTGGAGGCTGTTGGTTACAGCCGCCCTATAAAACACACACCAGTTCTGGGTTTGCTTTTCACAAGAAGCATTGCCTGATGTGAATGATGCCTCGCACAAAGGAGCTCTCAGAAGACCTACGATTAAGAATTGTTGACTTGCATAAAGCTGGAAAGGGTTATAAAAGTATCTCCAAAAGCCTCGATGTTCATCAGTCCACGGTAAGACAAACTGTCTATAAATGGAGGACGTTCAGCACTGCTGCTACTCTCCCTGGGAGCGGCCGTCCTGTAAAGATGACTGCAAGAGCACAGCGCAGACTGCTCAATGAGGTGAAGAAGAATCCTAGAGTGTCAGCTAAAGACTTACAGAAGTCTCTGGCATATGCGGACATCCCTGTTAGCGAATCTACGATACGTAAAACACTAAACAAGAATAGATTTCATGGGAGGAGACCACAGAGGAAGCCACTGCTGTCCAAAAAAAACTTTGCTGCACGTTTACAGTTTGCACAGGAGCACCTGGATGTTCCCCAGCAGTACTGGCAAAATATTCTGTGGACAGATGAAACCAAAGTGGAGTTGTTTGGAAGAAACACACATCACTATGTGTGGAGAAAAAGAGGCACAGCACACCAACCTCAAAACCTCATCCCAACTGTGAGGTATGGTGGTGGGGGCATCATGGTTTGGGGCTGCTTTGCTGCGTCAGGGCCGGGACGGATTGCTATCATCGAAGGAAAAATGAATTCCCAAATTTCTCAAGACATTTTGCAGGAGAACTTAAGGCCGTCTGTCCACCAGCTGAAGCTCAACAGAAGACGGGTGCTGCAACAGGACAACTACCCAAAGCATAGAAGTAAAACAACAACAGAATGGCTTAAACAGAAGAGAATCCGCCTTCTGGAGCGGCCCAGTCAGAGTCCTGACCTCAACCCGATGGAGATGCTGTGGCAGGACCTCAAGAAAGCGATTCACACCAGGACATCCCAAGAATATTGCTGAACTGAAACCGTTCTGTAAAGAGGAACGGTCAAGAATTACTCCTGACCGTTGTGCACGTCTGATCTGCAACTACAGGGAACGTTTGGTGGAAGTTATTGCTGCCAAAGGAGGTTCAACCAGTTATTAAATCCAAGGGTTCACATACTTTTCCACCTGCACTGTGAATGTTTACATGGTGTGTTCAATAAAAACATGGTAACATTTAACTCTTTGTGTGTTATTAGGTTAAGCCGACTGTGATTGTCTATTGTTGTGACTGAGATGAAGATCAGATCACATTTTATGACCAATTTGTGCAGAAATCCAGATCATTCCAAAGGGTTCACATACTTTTTCTTGCAACTGTATAACGTTTTAATTCCAGGTGCAGTCCCATGTAAATGAAGCTTCCACAATGTTTCTTCAAATCTTATCGCAAACAAAAGAGGAAAAGTTACTTCACAAATACCTCTGTTTGCTGTCACTGAATGGAGACTTTCCTTGTCGCCTCCTGCTGGCAGCTCAGTCTGAAGGTCTTCTGCACATCTCATCCCTGTGCTGATAGTTTGTTACAATGTATAAGACTGCAGTCCGGGACACTTATCTGGATACACTGTAACAAACCCTCAGAAGGTAGGAATATATTAGAATGGCCACTAAACAAGAAGGTCCCAGTTAGGGATGAGCGAATCGACTTCGGATGAAACATTTGAAGTCAATTCGCATAAAACTTAATTTCAATACCATACAGAACAAGCGCTCCGTACAGTATTAGAATGTATTGGCTCCGATGAGCTGAAGTTATTACTTCACATAATAACTTCAGAAATTGATTTATACTGTAAAAAAAACATTTCCTGAAGTGGTAACTTGGAACCGAACCCGAGTTCAGGAAATGTTTTTTTTTTACTGTATAAATTAATAAGACCAATCAGATTCCACCTTTCATTTTCAGAGCTACTTTGAAAAATAAAAGGTGAAATCTGATTGGTTACTATGGGTGGCTAAGTTGCTTTCCATTTGCACAAGTTTTTAAAATTTATTTTACTCAGTTATATGGCGCTGACATATTCAGTGGCGCTTTACAGACATTAGCATCCGTCTGTCCCCAATGGGGCTCACAACCTAAGCTCCCTATCAGTCTGTCTTTGGAGTGTGGGAGAAAAGCGGAGGAAATCCATGCAAACACCGGGAGAACATACAAACTCCATGCAGATGTTGTCCTTGCAAGACACCAGTGCTAACCACTGAGCCACCACTGACCACTGAGCCACCATGCTGCTTTTGATCTCACCAGATCTTTACCTGGGTCCTGTGTACAGAAGTGTCCAGTGAGATGGACGCAGAGGAGGGATTGTGGGTCTTGTGTACAGAAGTGTCCAGTGAGATGGACGCAGAGGAGGGATTGTGGGTCTTGTGTACAGAAGTGTCCGGTGAGATGGACGCAGAGGAGGCATTGTGGGTCCTGTGTACAGAAGTGTCCGGTGAGATGGCCTCAGAGGAGGAATTGTGGGTCCTGTGTACAGAAGTGTCCGGTGAGACTGACGCAGAGGAGGGATTGTGGGTCCCGTGTACAGAAGTGTCCGGTGAGACGGACGCAGAGGAGGGATTGTGGGTCCTGTGTACATAGGTGTCCGGTGAGATGGACACAGAGGAGGCATTGTGGGTCCTGTGTACAGAAGTGTCCGGTGAGATGGCCTCAGAGGAGGAATTGTGGGTCCTGTGTACAGAAGTGTCCGGTGAGACTGACGTAGAGGAGGGATTGTGGGTCCCGTGTACAGAAGTGTCCGGTGAGACGGACGCAGAGGAGGGATTGTGGGTCTTGTGTACAGAAGTGTCCGGTGAGACGGACGCAGAGGAGGGATTGTGGGTCCCGTGTACAGAAGTGTCCGGTGAGACGGACGCAGAGGAGGGATTGTGGGTCCTGTGTACAGAAGTGTCCGGTGAGACGGACGCGGAGGAGGGATTGTGGATTCTGTGTACAGAATCATCCGGTGAGATGGACGCAGAGGAGGGATTGTGGGTCCTGTGTACAGAAGTTTCCGGTGAGATGGACGCAGAGGAGGGATTGTGGGTCTTGTGTACAGAAGTGTCCGGTGAGACGGACGCGGAGGAGGGATTGTGGATTCTGTGTACAGAAGTGTCCGGTGAGACGGACGCGGTGGAGGGATTGTGGATTCTGTGTACAGAATCATCCGGTGAGATGGACGCAGAGGAGGGATTGTGGGTCCTGTGTACAGAAGTGTCCGGTGAGACGGACGCGGTGGAGGGATTGTGGATTCTGTGTACAGAATCATCCGGTGAGATGGACGCAGAGGAGGGATTGTGGGTCCTGTGTACAGAAGTTTCCGGTGAGATGGACGCAGAGGAGGGATTGTGGGTCCTGTGTACAGAAGTGTCCGGTGAGATGGACATAGAGGAGGAATTGTGGGTCCTGTGTACAGAAGTTTCCGGTGAGATGGACATAGAGGAGGGATTGTGGGTCCTGTGTACAGAAGTGTCCGGTGAGATGGATGCAGCTGATCCATGCGCTCATCACTAGGTCGCTGTTTTATGATTCAGTTCTGTAAATGGGGAGAAGTCGCCGTCAGCATCCGCACAGTGCCTGAGAAATATGGAGCCATATTGTACGGTGACCTGGATCCTGACCGTCTGGGGATTACTGTCTGATCCAATGATGATCTCAGGTCACAGCGAAGTTAACCCTCCATGTGCTGCAGGTGCATAACATCTCTGCTGCCAATCACTGTGCGTAGAAGCTGCTGGAGGAAGAAGTCCTGTGTACAGAAGTGTCCGGTGAGATGGACACAGAGGAGGCATTGTGGATTCTGTGTACAGAAGTGTCCGGTGAGATGGACACAGAGGAGGCATTGTGGGTCCTGTGTACAGAAGTGTCTGGTGAGATGGACGCAGAGGAGGGATTGTGGGTCTTGTGTACAGAAGTGTCCGGTGAGATGGACGCAGAGGAGGGATTGTGGGTCCTGTGTACAGAATTGTCCAGTGAGATGGACGCAGAGGAGGGATTGTGGGTCCTGTGTACAGAAGTGTCCGGTGAGATGGACGCAGAGGAGGGATTGTGGGTCCTGTGTACAGAAGTGTCCGGTGAGATGGGTGTCCGGTGAGATAGACGCAGAGGAGGGATTGTGGGTCCTGTGTACAGAAGTGTCCGGTGAGATAGACGCAGAGGAGGGATTGTGGGTCCTGTGTACAGAAGTGTCCAGTGAGATGGACGCAGAGGAGGAATTGTGGGTCCTGTGTACAGAAGTGTCCGATAAGATGGACACAGAGGAGGCATTGTGGGTCCTGTGTACAGAAGTGTCCGGCGAGATGGACGCAGAGGAGGAATTGTGGGTCCTGTGTACAGAAGTGTCCGGTGAGATGGATGCAGCCGGTCCATGCGCTCATCACTAGGTCGCTGTTTTATGGTTCGGTTCTGTAAATGGGGAGAAGTCGCCGTCAGCATCCGCACAGTGCCTGAGAAATATGGAGCCATATTGTACGGTGACCTGGATCCTGACCGTCTGGGGATTACTGTCTGATCCAATGATGATCTCAGGTCACAGCGTAGTTAACCCTCCATGTGCTGCAGGTGCATAACATCTCTGCTGCCAATCGCTGTGCGTAGAAGCTGCTGGAGGAAGAAGCGGATAGAGAGAAGCGGCTGTCGGGGTGCAGTGTACATGTGACGGACTGACAACCCCACAATGGAGACCGCCACCTGACAGATCACATGGCTGGTGCAAACAGAATGGGAGGAGCACAGAAGCAGGAAGGGGTGGGGCAAAAATGGGGAGGAGTCAAACATAGAAAGAGAAGAGAAGCCCAGGGGCGGGAAGGTATCCGCAGAGGAGGTTCAGAGCAGGGGTTGGATACAAAGGGGGAGGAGTCTAGCAAGGAAGGGAAGAATGGGGGAGGGGTAAGGGCAAAGCTGGAGTCCAGCATTGGAATGGCAGAACAGGGGTGGGGCACACTATAAATTACTTACAACTAAATAACAACAACCCCTATCATCTCACAGGAATGTAACACGTAGCCTCTAATCTTCTACTGGTGTGGAGTAATTCCCTCTAGTCACATCCAGAGCTGTTGGATTTTTGCTCTCTGCTGCTAGTTCAATGTCTGCAGAGAGCGAGACATAGTGTTCACACTAACTGCAAATGGTAGCTACTGACTGCAGCTCTTGCTGTGAGTGGAGCATAATATGTGATGGAACAGTAGAGGTGCAACTGCAGCTCTGGGTGTGACTGGAGTATATGATGTAATGGTAAAACTGCAGCTCTGGGTGTGACTAGATTATATGATGGAACAGTAGAAATGTGACTGCAGCTCTGGATGTGATTGGAGTATTATATTTGATAGATCAGAAGAGATGTAACTGCAGCTGTGGTTGTAAATGGAGTATAATATATGATGGAACAGTAGAAATGTGAGTGCAGCTTTAGATGTGAGTAGAGTATAATATATGATAGAACAGTAGAGATGTGAGTGCAGCTCTGGATGTGAGTGGAGTATAATATATGATGTAACCGTAGAGATGTGACTGCAGCTCTGGATGTGAGTGGAGTATAATATATGATGTAACCGTAGAGATGTGACTGCAGCTCTGGATGTGAGTGGAGTATAGGACAAGGTGTGACTGGGTATAAGAGAAGGAACTAGTATTGTGTAATATAAACCTCCCAGGACAATCAGGTCTTGGATTGCACTCGGGAGGGGAGGAGAGAGTTAACACTCACCTGGCCAGGTGCGCTGGGTCACGTGACTGACCTTGGCATTCCATGATGGCGCGCGGCAGACTCCTGGCCCCCCGCCATTGGTGCAGTGTGAGCCAAGAGGAAGAGGTGTCGAGGACAGCCTGTAATAATGTGTTTACTTCATACACAGAGGACAGGAAGGAGCGGTGTCCGGGGAGACGAGAGCAACCGCCACCGGAGCGTCCCGTGCACGACGTCACACGCATGTAATACAGGGAATCCGCTTACTGCCCCCCCCCCCCCCGACACTGACAACCTCCTGTGTAATGTCCATTATGACTCCGTAGTGCTTCCGGTGTTCTGTTCCGTGACTCCATTACGCATCTCCGAAATTGCAGACCCATTCAAGTGAATCGGTCTGCGTCCGTGATGTGTGGTGCACATGGCTGGCGGCCGTGGATTGCCAGTCCCACCGTTTGTGGGCTGCTATATGGCCACAGGAGACCACGGAGTCGTGTGAAGTCTTGTGGACATGTGTCGGACGCTCCGTTATTAGCAGGGAACGTCCCTGTCCTCATATTGACTCCTCGGTCGGCCGCCTTCTCGCTTGGTCTTATTGCCCTGAGTGCTCAGGCAGCATTCCGCCATGTAGGATTCGGGCCCCGTAATCCAGCGCCGCTCTAAACCCGAGAAAAGTGCCTTTTATTCTGACGGTTCCTGAGATTTCTGACCCAATGGTGATGACACAGAGGAGGCCAGGTGCAATGAACCACACAGCCCCGCCCACAGTGCACTTGAAACTTCATTTGCATGAAAATACAGACAATATTCTCAAAAACTAGGGCTCATGCACACGCACCGCGCCCACCATTCATATGAACGAGTCTGAAATCTGCAAAATTCAGTCTGCATCCCCCCCAAAAAAAGATCATTCTGGTTTTTTTTTTTTGACGAAATCCCAAAGCGGCGCTCCGTGATATGTAGCGCACATGGCCAGTACCTGCATCTTGCAGACCGCAATACGGTCATGGGCCGCACACATTGGTCTGCACGCTCCTTTAGAAGAGCGGATGTTCACAAGAAGGCCTCATGCACATGAACGTATTTTAATTCTGTGTCTGTTCCGTTGTTTTGCTGACCGTATACGGAACCATTCATTTCAGCGGGTCCGCAAAAAAAACGGAATGTACTCCGTGAGCATTCCGTTTCCGTATGTCCATATTTCCGTTCCGCAAAAATATAGAACATGTCCTATTATTGTCCGCATTACGGACAAGAATAGGATTATTCTATTAGGGGCCAGCTGTTCCGTTCCGCAAAATACATACGGTCGTGAGGCCGAAAGGTCTGGCTCCGATACGGAAAACCCACATAGCAGACAGGATACATACAGAGCAGAAGCCTATGACTGACACCTGGTGGTCACCAGAAGAACTGCAGCAGAAGCCAACATCCTGCACCAGGCTGCTCTATTATGTGTGATACTGCCTGCTGAGGTGTGTATCTAATCCTGTCCTGTGTGATACTGTCTGCTGAGCTGTGTATCTAATCCTGTGTGATACAGTCTGCTGAGGTGTGTATCTAATCCTGTGTGATACTGTCTGCTGAGCTGTGTATCTAATCCTATCCTGTGTGATACTGTCTGCTGAGCCGTGTATCTAACCCTATCCTGTGTGATACTGTCTGCTGAGCTGTGTATCTAATCCTATCCTGTGTGATACTGTCTGCTGAGCTGTGTATCTAACCCTGTCCTGTGTGATACTGTCTACTGAGCTGTGTATCTAACCCTATCCTGTGTGATACGGTCTGCTGAGCTGTGTATCTAATCCTATCCTGTGTGATACTGTCTGCTGAGCTGTGTATCTAATCCTATCCTGTGTGATACTGTCTGCTGAGCTGTGTATCTAATCCCATCCTGTGTGATACTGTCTACTGAGCTGTGTATCTAATCCTATCCTGTGTGATACTGTCTGCTGAGCTGTGTATCTAATCCTATCCTGTGTGATACTGTCTGCTGAGCTGTGTATCTAATCCTATCCTGTGTGATACTGTCTGCTGAGCTGTGTATCTAATCCTATCCTGTGTGATACTGTCTGCTGAGCTGTGTATCTAATCCTATCCTGTGTGATACTGTCTGCTGAGCTGTGTATCTAACCTCCTGTGTGATACTGTCTGCTGAGCTGTGTATCTAATCCTATCCTGTGTGACTGTCTGCTGAGCTGTGTATCTAATCCTATCCTGTGTGATACTGTCTGCTGAGCTGTGTATCTAATCCTATCCTGTGTGATACTGTCTGCTGAGCTGTGTATCTAATCCTATCCTGTGTGATACTGTCTGCTGAGCTGTGTATCTAATCCTCCTGTGTGATACTGTCTGCTGAGCTGTGTATCTAATCCTATCCTGTGTGATACTGTCTGCTGAGCGTGTATCTAATCCTATCCTGTGTGATACTGTCTGCTGAGCTGTGTATCTAATCCTATGCTGTGTGATACTGCCTGCTGAGCTGTGTATCTAATCCTATCCTGTGTGATACTGTCTGCTGAGCCGTGTATCTAATCCTATCCTGTGTGATACTGCCTGCTGAGCTGTGTATCTAACCCTATCCTGTGTGATACTGTCTACTGAGCTGTGTATCTAATCCTATGCTGTGTGATACTGCCTGCTGAGCTGTGTATCTAATCCTATCCTGTGTGATACTGTCTGCTGAGCCGTGTATCTAATCCTATCATGTGTGATACTGTCTGCTGAGCTGTGTATCTAATCCTATCCTGTGTGATACTGTCTGCTGAGCTGTGTATCTAATCCTATGCTGTGTGATACTGTCTGCTGAGCTGTGTATCTAATCCTATCCTGGTGATACTGTCTGCTGAGCTGTGTATCTAATCCTATCCTGTGTGATACTGTCTGCTGAGCTGTGTATCTAATCCTATCCTGTGTGATACTGTCTGCTGAGCTGTGTATCTAATCCTATCTGTGTGATACTGTCTGCTGAGCTGTGTATCTAATCCTATCCTTGTGATACTGTCTGCTGAGGCTGTGTATCTAATATCCTGTGTGATACTGTCTGCTGAGCTGTGTACTAATCCTATCCTGTGATACTGTCTGCTGAGCTGTGTATCTAATCCTATCCTGTGATACTGTCTGCTGAGCTGTGTATCTAATCCTATCCTGTGTGATACTGTCTGCTGAGCTGTGTATCTAATCCTATCCTGTGTGATACTGTCTGCTGAGCTGTGTATCTAATCCTATCCTGTGTGATACTGTCTGCTGAGCTGTGTATCTAATCCTATCCTGTGTGATACGGTCTGCTGAGCTGTGTATCTAATCCTATCATGTGTGATACGGTCTGCTGAGCTGTGTATCTAATCCTATGATGTGTGATACGGTCTGCTGAGCTGTGTATCTAATCCTATCCTGTGTGAGACTGTCCTGCTGAGCGTGTATCTAATCCTATCCTGTGTGATACTGTCTGCTGAGCTGTGTATCTAATCCTATCCTGTGTGATACTGTCTGCTGAGCTGTGTATCTATCTATCCTATGTGATACTGTCGCTGAGCTGTGTATCTAATCCTATTGTGATACTGTCTGCTGAGCTGTGTATATCTAATCCTGTGTGATACTGTCTGCTGAGCTGTGTATCTAATCCTATCCTGTGTGATACATGTCTGCTGAGCTGTGTATCTAATCCTATCCTGTGTGATACTGTCTGCTGAGCTGTGTATCTAATCCTATCCTGTGTGATACTGTCTGCTGAGCTGTGTATCTAATCCTATCCTGTGTGATACTGTCTGCTGAGCTGTGTATCTATCCCTATCCTGTGTGATACTGTCTGCTGAGCTGTGTATCTAATCCTATCCTGTGTGATACATGTCTGCTGAGCTGTGTATCTAATCCTATCCTGTGTGATACTGTCTGCTGAGCTGTGTATCTAATCCTATCCTGTGTGATACTGTCTGCTGAGCTGTGTATCTAATCCTATCCTGTGTGATACGGTCTGCTGAGCCGTGTATCTAATCCTATCCTGTGTGATACTGCCTGCTGAGTCTGTGTATCTAATCTATCCTGTGTGATACTGTCTGCTGAGCCGTGTATCTAATCCTATCCTGTGTGATACTGTCCTGCTGAGCTGTGTATCTAATCCTATCCTGTGTGATACTGTCTGCTGAGCTGTGTATCTAATCCTATGCTGTGTGATACTGCTGCTGAGCTGTGTATCTAATCCTATCCTGTGTGATACTGTCTGCTGAGCCGTGTATCTAATCCTATCCTGTGTGATACTGTCTGCTGAGCTGTGTATCTAATCCTATCTGTGTGATACTGCCTGCTGAGCTGTGTATCTAATCCTATCCTGTGTGATACTGTCTGCTGAGCGTGTATCTAAATCCTATCCTGTGTGATACTGTCTGCTGAGGCGTGTATCTAATCCTATGCCTGTGTGATACTGCCTGCTGAGCTGTGTATCTAATCCTATCCTGTGTGATACTGTCCTGCTGAGCCGTGTATCTAATCCTATCCTGTGTGATACTGTCTGCTGAGCTGTGTATCTAATCCTCTGTGTGATACTGCTGCTGAGCTGTGTATCTATCCTATCCTGTGTGATACTGTCTGCTGAGCCGTGTATCTAATCCTATCCTGTGTGATACTGTCTGCTGAGCTGTGTATCTAATCCTAGCTGTGTGATACTGCCTGCTGAGCTGTGTAATCTAATCCTATCCTGTGTGATACTGTCTGCTGAGCTGTGTATCTAATCCTATCCTGTGTGATACGGTCCTGCTGAGCTGTGTATCTAATCCTATCCTGTGTGATACTGTCTGCTGAGCTGTGTATCTAATCCTATCCTGTGTGATACTGTCTGCTGAGCTGTGTATCTAATCCTATCCTGTGTGATACTGTCTGCTGAGCTGTGTATCTAATCCTATCCTGTGTGATACTGTCTGCTGAGCTGTGTATCTAATCCTATCCTGTGTGATACTGTCTGCTGAGCTGTGTATCTAATCCTATCCTGTGTGATACTGTCTGCTGAGCTGTGTATCTAATCCTATCCTGTGTGATACTGTCTGCTGAGCGGTGTATCTAATCCTATCCTGTGTGATACTGTCTGCTGAGCTGTGTATCTAATCCTATCCTGTGTGATACTGTCTGCTGAGCTGTGTATCTAATCCTATCCTGTGTGATACTGTCTGCTGAGCTGTGTATCTAATCCTATCCTGTGTGATACTGTCTGCTGAGCTGTGTATCTAATCCTATCCTGTGTGATACTGTCTGCTGAGCTGTGTATCTAATCCTATCCTGTGTGATACTGTCTGCTGAGCTGTGTATCTAATCCTATCCTGTGTGATACTGTCTGCTGAGCTGTGTATCTAATCCTATGCCTGTGTGATACTGCCTGCTGAGCTGTGTATCTAATCCTATACTGTGTGATACTGTCTGCTGAGCCGTGTATCTAATCCTATCCTGTGTGATACTGCTGCTGAGCTGTGTATCTAATCCTATCCTGTGTGATACTGTCTGCTGAGCTGTGTATCTAATCCTATCCTGTGTGATACTGTCTGCTGAGCTGTGTATCTAATCCTATCCTGTGTGATACTGTCCTGCTGAGCTGTGTATCTAATCCTATCCTGTGTGATACTGTCTGCTGAGCCGTGTATCTAATCCTATCCTGTGTGATACTGTCCTGCTGAGCTGTGTATCTAATCCTATCCTGTGTGATACTGTCTGCTGAGCTGTGTATCTAATCCTATCCTGTGTGATACTGTCTGCTGAGCGTGTATCTAATCCTATCCTGTGTGATACTGCTTTCTATCCTATCCTGTGTGATACTGTCTGCTGAGCTGTGTATCTAATCCTATCCTGTGTGATACTGCCTGCTGAGCTGTGTATCTAATCCTATCCTGTGTGATACTGTCTGCTGAGCTGTGTATCTAATCCTATCCTGTGTGATACTGTCTGCTGAGCTGTGTATCTAATCCTATCCTGTGTGATACTGTCTGCTGAGCTGTGTATCTAATCCTATCCTGTGTGATACTGTCTGCTGAGCTGTGTATCTAATCCTATCCTGTGTGATACTGTCTGCTGAGCTGTGTATCTAATCCTATCCTGTGTGATACTGTCTGCTGAGCTGTGTATCTAATCCTATCCTGTGTGATACTGTCTGCTGAGCTGTGTATCTAATCCTATCCTGTGTGATACTGTCCTGCTGAGCTGTGTATCTAATCCTATCCTGTGTGATACTGCCTGCTGAGCTGTGTATCTAATCCTATCCTGTGTGATACTGTCTGCTGAGCTGTGTATCTAATCCTATCCTGTGTGATACTGTCTAGCTGAGCTGTGTATCTAATCCTATGCTGTGTGATACTGTCCTGCTGAGCTGTGTATCTAATCCTATCCTGTGTGATACTGTCTGCTGAGCTGTGTATCTAATCCTATCCTGTGTGATACTGTCTGCTGAGCTGTGTATCTAATCCTATCCTGTGTGATACTGTCTGCTGAGCTGTGTATCTAATCCTATCCTGTGTGATACGGTCTGCTGAGCTGTGTATCTAATCCTATCCTGTGTGATACTGTCTGCTGAGCTGTGTATCTAATCCTATCCTGTGTGATACTGTCTGCTGAGCTGTGTATCTAATCCTATCCTGTGTGATACTGTCTGCTGAGCTGTGTATCTAATCCCTATCCTGTGTGATACTGTCTGCTGAGCTGTGTATCTAATCCTATCTGTGTGATACTGCCTGCTGAGCTGTGTATCTAATCCTCCTGTGTGATACTGTCTGCTGAGCTGTGTATCTAATCCTATCCTGTGTGATACTGTCTGCTGAGCTGTGTATCTAATCCTGTGTGATACTGTCTGCTGAGCTGTGTATCTAATCCCTATCCTGTGTGATACTGTCTGCTGAGCTGTGTATCTAATCCTATCCTGTGTGATACTGTCTGCTGAGCTGTGTATCTAATCCTATCCTGTGTGATACTGTCTGCTGAGCTGTGTATCTAATCCTATCCTGTGTGATACTGTCTGCTGAGCTGTGTATCTAATCCTATCCTGTGTGATACTGTCTGCTGAGCTGTGTATCTAATCCTATCCTGTGTGATACTGTCTGCTGAGCTGTGTATCTAATCCTATCCTGTGTGATACTGTCTGCTGAGCTGTGTATCTAATCCTATCCTGTGTGATACTGTCTGCTGAGCTGTGTATCTAATCCTATCCTGTGTGATACTGTCTGCTGAGCTGTGTATCTAATCCTATCCTGTGTGATACTGTCTGCTGAGCTGTGTATCTAATCCTATCCTGTGTGATACTGTCTGCTGAGCTGTGTATCTAATCCTATCCTGTGTGATACTGTCCTGCTGAGCTGTGTATCTAATCCTACTGGTGATACTGTCTGCTGAGCTGTGTATCTAATCCTATGTGATACTGTCTGCTGAGCTGTGTATCTAATTCCTATGTGATTACTGTCTGCTGAGCTGTGTATCTAACCTATCCTGTGTGTGATACTGCCTGCTGAGCTGTGTATCTAATCCTGTGTGATACTGTCTGCTGAGCTGTGTATCTAATCCTATCCTGTGTGATACTGTCTGCTGAGCTGTGTACCTAATCCTATTATATGTGATACTGCCTGCTGAGCTGTGTATCTAATCCTGTGTGATACTGTCTGCTGAGCTGTGTATCGAATTCCTATGTGCTCACTGTCTGCTGAGCTGTGTATCAATCCTATGTGATACTGTCCTGCTGAGCTGTGTATCTAATCCATATCCGTGTGTGATACTGTCTGCTGAGCTGTGTATCTAATCCTATGCTGTGTGATACTGCCTGCTGAGCTGTGTATCTAATCCTATCCTGTGTGATACTGTCTGCTGAGCTGTGTATCTAATCCTATCCTGTGTGATACTGCCTGCTGAGCTGTGTATCTAATCCTGTTGTGATACTGGTCTGCTGAGCCGTGTATCTAATCCTATCCTGTGTGATACTGTCTGCTGAGCTGTGTATCTAATCCTATCCTGTGTGATACTGTCTGCTGAGCTGTGTATCTAATCCTATCCTGTGTGATACTGCCTGCTGAGCTGTGTATCTAATCCCATCCTGTGTGATACTGCCTGCTGAGCTGTGTATCTAATCCTATCCTGTGTGATAGTCTGCTGAGCTGTGTATCTAATCCTATGTGATACTGTCTGCTGAGCTGTGTATCTAAGGCGACTTTCACACTTGCGGTAGCCTTTTCCGGTGGGGGAACAGCCTGCCATTTCCGTGCTACCGCAAGTCCGCTCCAACGCCACTCACTATGACAGGGCGGACCAGAGCACAAAATCTGCCGCACGCTGTAGTTTTATTCCGGCGGCCTCTTGGCATGTTTGCCGTGCTGCGGCTGGACCTCCGGCCGCCCCCATCATAGTGAATGGCGCTGGAGCAGACTGGCAGTAGCACGGAAATGGCAGGCTGTTCCTCCACCGGAAAAGGCTACCACAAGTGTGAGAATAGCCTAAACCCGTCATGTGCGATACTGTCTGCTGAGCCACTGTATCTATTCCTGCGAGATACAGTCTGCCTAGCTGTGTATCTAATCCTCTAATGTAAGATTGGCTGCAAAGCTTTGAATCCAATCTCATGAGAAACAGCAAGCTTAGATGCACACTGGCTCGTTATTAGGACACATGAGCACTTTCTTCCTGAACAGCGCCTCTACTGCCATCAGGTGGGGTCTGGTAGTGCAGCTCAGGTCTATTGAAGCCACTGGTCCTATGCTCTGGTTTTGCAATTCCTGGAGAACCCCTTTAATGCGGTACAGGCTGTGATCAGTGGGCAACACCGCAGGAAGTAGGAGTCTGGTTTCTCAGGCCGTGTCCACATGTCAGTTACTTCCATCAGTGATTGTGAAGCCTCCACAGAGATCAGGTGCAATGGAAAGATCTCCTCCAGTTCTGTGTTTTTGACCAAAAACTAACTGGTGTGAACACTGCCTACATGTTGCACGGCTCGTCACCTCCACATTGTGCCCTGCACTGACAGTTACCGATCTGAGCGCACACAGCACCGCAGCTCACACACCAGTGGTTTCCGTGTCCCTCATCTATCTGGGCTCCCACCCAGTATGTTCTGACATTTAGCGGACCAACATAAAAGTCCCGATCGCACCCAGAGCCGCCACATCCCCTGCTCAGCACTCAAAGTAAGGTGTCACCAACCCCCCCAAATAAATCCAGGCTGTGCCAAAGTCTAGAACCACACAAACAACTCATCAAAACCAGGGAGAGGGAAGGACCCAGAACATTAAAGGACCAGACCTTTATGTTCCTGGTGGAGACCACCACAACCCCCACCATAAGACTGTCCTGGGGTCTCACCAGAGAGCTCATCTGTTCTGACATTAAAACCTGATGAAGGGTAAGGAGTGGACCTCAGTCTTGTGGTGGTCTCCACCAGGAACATGGTCCTGGGGGTCTCACCAGACAGAGCTTGTCTGTTCTGACATTACAGCCTGATGAAGGGTAAAAGGACTGGACCTCCATGTTCCTGGTGGAGACCACCACACCCCTGCTGTACTGTCCTAGGATCTCATCAGACAGAGCTAGTCTGTTCCGTCATTACAGCCTGAAGGGTAAGGACTGGACCTCCATGTTCCTGGTGGAGACCACCACACCCCTCACCATAGACTGTCTTGGGGTCTCACCAGACAGAGCTCGTCTGTTCTGACATTACAGCCTGATGAGGGGTAAGGACTGGACCTCCATGTTCCTGGTGGAGACCACCACAAGACTGTCCTGGGGTCACACCAGACAGAGCTAGTCTGTTCCGACATTACAGCCTGATGAAGGGTAAGGACTGGACCTCTATGTTCCTGATGGAGACCACCACAGCCCTGCTAGACTGTCCTGGGGTCTCACCAGACAGAGCTCGTCTGTTATGTCATTACAGCCTGATGAATGGTAAGGACTGGACCTCCATGTTCCTGGTGGAGACCACCCCCCCCCCCCCGCTGTACTGTCCTGGGGTCTCACCAGACAGAGCTCGTCTGTTATGTCATTACAGCCTGATGAGGGGTAAGGACTGGACCTCTATGTTCCTGATGGAGACCACCACACCCCCACTGTCCTGTCCTGGGGTCTCACTACAGATAGAGCTCTACTGGATGAACCTGATTAAACTCAAGTGAATGACCCCCACGCTGCAGACGTGACATCCCAAACGGTCGACGCGTTCAGAGTAAAAGAGGCTGCGGACTCTCAGACGTTAAAGTGAAACTTTATTGTTCTCGCAGAATGAACAATTTATGCGACGAGGGCGGAAGCTGTGGACGACTCGCTGCAAGAGAGAAACACACGTTTAGTATTCCACCGGGATAGGACCCCCACCCCCCCCCCCTCAGCCGCAGGGACACTTACTACTTCCAGTTGGGTGGGAGCACTCTCCGAGTCTTGTAGTAACGAGCCAATCTGTGGATTCTGCTTTCGATGAGAATCAGGCGGAACTTGGCATCTTTATCCTGGCAGGAAAGACACAGATGAGTGAAGGCCGGGGATCAATACTTGTACAAACACTCGCTCCATAATCGCCCAATGAACAAGCAGAAAAATCTCATTCATCGGGTGATTGTGTCCAACACCAAATATCGTTTCTGCATCGTCCTGTATCCAGCGAGCGGCTGCCGGAAGCAATGAACCTCTGGGGGACGAGCGACGACGGTACCGATCCCTGCTCACCATACATCAGACAATTATCGGGAATGTTCCAACCCTTCCTGATAATTGCCGACATCAGTCTGGAAGAGAGAGGTTTAACCACTGTGCTGGAACCAGCAGGGATTATGGTCACCAGATCTGATGAGTCTGGGGACACATGGACACCACAGCGGCCCCCGACACATCCTGGGCCCAGCAAGTAGGAGGGATGACAGGAGCCCGTATACTAAGCAGGATCATGAAGACCGGGAGCCGTAGAGAAGGGCACAACCCAAACATGGGAGCCACTCACCTTCCTGTTCCTCTCCAGATGCTTGCGCACAGCGACGGCCTTCTTGATCAGGTGGTACAGGTCCTCGGGCAGGTCCGGTGCCAAACCCTTGGACTTCAGAATTCTGAGAATTTTGTTGCCAGTAACAAAGCGAACCTGAGCAACACCGTGAGAATCCCTCAGAATGACACCTAGAAGAGGGCGGAGGTAAAACACATAATCAGCACCTCCTCCACAGTCACCCCCCGGACAGTGCCCCCCACAGGTCATGACTAGTAGGACTCTCACCGATCTGGGAGGGGGTGAGACCCTTCTTGGCGAGCTTGTAGATCTGCTCCTTCACATCATCAGACGTCAGTTTCAGCCACTGAAAAGAATAAGCGTTGAACAAATCAAGAAAAGGACTACAACTCCTAGCCACCCAATGTACCACCTGAGAAAATATACTATCAATAGCGACGGCTGCAGCAACTTCCCAGGCCGAGAACCAACCGACCGAGGCCCAGCAGTAATGAGCACCTCTGCAGCCAGGACCCCCACAAAGTGGCGCATAAGGGCCCCCAGTGACCGATCCGATCAACCCCCCCCCCCCCTGATACCCACTCACTATCAGCATCACTCAGATCTACTAAATCCACCAGAGCATACAGGGAATACTTACAGTGGGGACGCTGCGTCTGTAGGGAAGTGCGGACTGGGACAAGCCCTTTCTGTAAGGAGAGAAAAACGGGTGGTCAGGGGGTCACACACTGGTGTATGGACCGATCACACTATACTGCAGTTCTGCGCTCGGTCCCTGTGCACACCACGCGCTGCAGACTTTTCTTCTGTCTCTGGATCGTATGACCACAGAATATAAAATGCAGCCCAAGAAAACTGCGCCAAAGTGCTCAAACCCTGTGTGAACAGCGCCAACACATCGTACACCCCTCCCTGCAGCACACCGGCCGATCCTCAGGATACATGAGGTACGTACACACAGGGGCCATGATATCTATACACTTATATGGGGGGCCACCGTATATATACACACACTATATATTATACAGGGGCCACAATATACACACTAAATGTTATACAGGGCCAACATATATATACATACACACAATGTGTTACACAGGGGGAACACTACACACATTATACAGGGTCACTATATATATATATATATATATATATATATATATATACATATACACACACACACAATGACTGCGCCGCTGGTGGAGTCCTCAGGGTGTACAGTCAGGAGAGCGAGAGGTAATGATATTGGGGTCCTCAGGGTGTACAGTCAGGAGGGCGAGAGGTAATGATATTGGGGTCCTCAGGGTGTACAGTCAGGAGAGCGAGAGGTAATGATATTGGGGTCCTCAGGGTGTACAGTCAGGAGGGCGAGAGGTAATGATATTGGGGTCCTCAGGGTGTACAGTCAGGAGGGCGAGAGGTAATGATATTGGGGTCCTCAGGGTGTACAGTCAGGAGGGCGAGAGGTAATGATATTGGGGTCCTCAGGGTGTACAGTCAGGAGGGCGAGAGGTAATGATATTGGGTCCTCAGGGTGTACAGTCAGGAGGGCGAGAGGTAATGATATTGGGGTCCTCAGGGTGTACAGTCAGGAGGGTGAGAGGTAATGATATTGGGGTCCTCAGGGTGTACAGTCAGGAGGGCGAGAGGTAATGATATTGGGGTCCTCAGGGTGTACAGTCAGGAGGGCGAGAGGTAATGATATTGGGGTCCTCAGGGTGTACAGTCAGGAGGGTGAGAGGTAATGATTAGGGATGAGCAAATTTCATATTTTGAAATTAGTTTTCGGTTCATGTTGTGGCATAGTTTGAATTGCGTTCTGGATTTTATTTACAGGCATTCCGTCATAACAGAAGTCTATGGCCTGCATAACGGTAACCGGACATAGACCTCTAAAGGGATTCCGTTATACATTCCATAATGGAATTGCGTTACAGTCCGTGGTAAAAGAATCCATAACGCAATTCACATTATACCACAACACGAACTTCAGAATGTGAAATTCACTCATCCCTAGTAATTACATGGGGGTCTTCAGGGTGCAGTCAGGTGGAGGGGGGGTAATGACAGGGGGTCTCCAGGGCACGGCCTGTTAGCTCCAGCAGACAGGACACTTGTACGGTCACTACTTTGTGGGAACAATAAGGGGATGACGCTTTACTACTCCTCCCAGCAGCCAATACGGAGTGACCCCTATCATCCGGGGAGACATCACTAGTGTGCAGTATGACCATCACCCCATCATGCAGGGGGGACATCACTAGTGTGCAGAGTGATCATCACCCCCATCATGCAGGGGGGCATCACTAGTGTGCAGAGTGATCATCACCCCCATCATGCAGGGGGGCATCACTAGTGTGCAGAGTGATCACCCCCATCATGCATGGGGACATCACTAGTGGACAGTGATCATCACCCCCATCATGCAGGGGGACATCCCTAGTGGACAGTATGACCATCACCCCCATCATGCAGAGAGAACGTCACTAGTGGACAGAGTGACCATCACGCAGAGGGGGCATCACTAGTGGACAGTATGACCATCACCCTCATCATCCCCCGTGCTCCATCCTGACATCACTGACCAGCAGGAGACAACCACAACCCCCAGCCTCCTCATGAGCGGCTGTAGCGCACACGAGGAGCGGAGCCCCGGCTGGTACACGGCGGCCCTGACCGCAGCTGACTGCCGCCCACCCCCCCTGGCTCCCTGGTCCGTCTTCCAGCCGGTCTCCCCGGTTCCCCCTCTCCCGCCGCCCGGCCCCGTCTCTCACCCTGGAGCGTGCATGCGACCCATGATGGCGGCTGAGAGGAAAAGAGAGAGCGGAAGACAGGGGCGTGCAGACCACGGCCTTGAGCGGAAGTACGTCACTAACAGGGCGGGGCACAACAAGTACCACCCCTACTGCTGGCGACACGTGACTCTCCTGAGCGCCTCAAGCCTCGGTGTAACGTTACATTACCATACTTCGTGAGATTTTCCTACCTTCCTTACTTCCGGTCGCACCGCTAATGACGTTCCTGCGTTTTGACGATCTGCGCATGCGCAAACTGAGTTTAGGGAAAATCTCACAGCGGAGTCCAGCTGCACACCGCGGCACTGCGCATGCGCCGGAGAGCCTCAGTAGGAAACTATTACGGCCCAGTGCGCAAGCGCGGCTAACTCCAGAAGATCCATCCGATCTCCGCGCCTGCGCAGTGTGGGGGTAGGGAGATTTCATGGCCATATTTTCTGTTAAATATATATATATATTTATCAATCCATAATTATTTATCTATAAATTTATCCACACTTTGCATAGGGAGAAAAGGTTATTTTTAATCTATCCCGTGACAATCTCAATAGAAGTGAGATTGAAGCACTTACTAAGGGTCTGTCTTTCTGTCCCTCCAAAGGGCCAGATATTTTTAAACCATTTCTTGACTTGAATCAGTATATATGAAAACTGACACTCAAACGTCATTTTCTATTGAAGGCCCTTGCTCCTAACCCGGTCGTCCCAACCACTACAACCCCCAATCTGCTGGCGTGGATGCAGTAGAGACTCTGATGGGGGAACTCTTTGAAGATCCCATCTCAGTCCAAACCCCGTTCCACATTTTACCCACTAGAAAACCGGGGACCTAGAAACATCTCAAGATTCTGTCTGATTCCGGCCCAAAACCATCACGTAATCAGCTAGGGCGTCTCCTCTCTTAGATCCACTAGGGATGTAGTCATCAAGAGTGCTGATGAGGGGGGGGGGGTCGTTATTTTGGACAATGAGGCCCTAAGAATTCTATCCGATGCAAAATATTACACGAAATTGCCAGAGGACCCAAGTGATGGCTTTAAAAGGCACCAGCAACTCTTTTAGATGGAGGACATGTAGATAAGATTCTTACCAAAAAAGAAACCCAATTTCTCAAAATACCTTTTCCCTCAATACCATATTTCTAATTTTTTACCCAAAATTCATAAAGCCCTCATTAACCCACCGGGCCGGCCAATTATTTCAGGAGTTGACTCCTTGACTTCCAATCTTTCTGCAAATATAGACCATATTCTACAGAAGAATGTTAGACATTTACCCTCCTATGTGGGGGTCTCCAGTCACCTTCTTACAGTCCTCCAGGACCTCACCTGGGAGTCGGGGGGCTATGGGTCACACCAGATGTATCTGCATTATACCGCAACATCCAACACCAAGGCATTCAGGCAGCTGAAAACTTTCTAAATGAAGATGTACAGTTGCAAGAAGAAGTATGTGAACCCTTTGGAATGATCTGGATTTCTGCACAAATTGATCATAAAATGTGATCTGATCTTCATCTAAGTCACAACAATAGACAATCACAGCCGGCTTAACCTAATAACACACAAAGAGTTAAATGTTACCATGTTTTTATTGCACACACCATGTAAACATTCACAGTGCAGGTGGAAAAGTATGTGAACCCTTGGATTTAATAACTGGTTGAACCTCCTTTGGCAGCAATAACTTCCACCAAACGTTCCCTGTAGTTGCAGATCAGACGTGCACAACGGTCAGGAGTAATTCTTGACCGTTCCTCTTTACAGAACTGTTTCAGTTCAGCAATATTCTTGGGATGTCTGGTGTGAATCGCTTCCTTGAGGTCCTGCCACAGCATCTCAGTCGGGTTGAGGTCAGGACTCTGACTGGGCCGCTCCAGAAGGCGGATTTTCTTCTGTTTAAGCCATTCTGTTGTTGATTTACTTCTATGCTTTGGGTCGTTGTCCTGTTGCAGCACCCATCTTCTGTTGAGCTTCAGCTGGTGGACAGATGGCCTTAAAGGGCTTCTGTCACCCTCAAAACACAATTTTTTTTGGGGGGCTTGTTAAAAAATAAAAATATGAAATTCACTTCACTACCAGCAAGTAGGGCGTCTACTTGCTGGTAGACGCCGCAAAAAACCGCCCCCCTCCTCCTGTTGATTGACAGGGCCAGCGAACGCTCTCCTCCTCCGGCTGGCCCTGTCAGCATTTCAAATCCTGCGCCTGTCTTCATTTGGCGCAGGCGCTCTGAGAGAAGGAGGCTCGCCTCCTCAGCCCTCCCTCCGTGCGCCTGCGCAGATGACATCACAGAAAGAGGCAGGGCTAGCCTGGGGGAGGAGAGCAATCGCTGGCCCTGTCAATCAACAGGAGGAGGGGGCGTTTTTTTGCGGCGGCTACCAGCACCCTACTTGCTGGTAGTGAAGTGATTTGCATATTTTAAAAGATCGATTTTTAAGGAAACGAAGCCACAGACAAAGGTAAGATCCCTATATAGGAAATAGTCATTAAATAAGGATTTTAACAAGCCCCCCCCCACCAAAAAAATAAAAAATAAATTGTGTTTTGGGGGTGACAGAAGCTCTTTAAGTTCTCCTGCAAAATGTCTTGATAAACTTGGGAATTCATATTTCCTTCGATGATAGCAATCCGTCCAGGCCCTGACGCAGCAAAGCAGCCCCAAACCATGATGCCCCCACCACCATACCTCACAGTTGGGATGAGGTTTTGAGGTTGGTTTGCTGTGCCTCTTTGTCTCCACACATAGTGTTGTGTGTTTCTTCCAAACAACTCCACTTTGGTTTCATCTGTCCACAGAATATTTTGCCAGTACTCCTGTGGAACATCCAGGTGCTCTTGTGCAAACTGTAAACGTGCAGCAATGTTTTTTGGACAGCAGTGGCTTCCTCTGTGGTCTCCTCCCATGAAATCCATTCCTGTTTAGTGTTTTACGTATCGTAGATTCGCTAACAGGGATGTTAGCATATTCCAGAGACTTCTGTAAGTCTTTAGCTGACACTCTAGGATCCTTCTTCACCTCATTGAGCAGTCTGCGCTGTGCTCTTGCAGTCATCTTTACAGGACGGCCGCTCCTAGGGAGAGTAGCAGCAGTGCTGAACTTTCTCCATTTATAGACAGTTTGTCTTACCGTGGACTGATGAACATCGAGGCTTTTGGAGATACTTTTATAACCCTTTCCAGCTTTATGCAAGTCAACAATTCTTAATCGTAGGTCTTCTGAGAGCTCTTTTGTGCGAGGCATCATTCACATCAGGCAATGCTTCTTGTGAAAAGCAAACCCAGAACTGGTGTGTGTTTTATAGGGCAGCTGTAACCAACACCTCCAATCTCATCTCATTGATTGGACTCCAGTTGGCTGACACCTCACTCCAATTAGCTTATGGAGATGTCATTAGTCTAGGGGTTCACATACTTTTTCCACCTGCACTGTGAATGTTTACATGGTGTGTTCAATAAAAACGTGGTAACATTTAACTCTTTGTGTGTTATTAGTTAAGCCGACTGTGATTGTCTATTGTTGTGACTTAGATGAAGATCAGATCACATTTTATGACCAATTTGTGCAGAAATCCACATCATTCCAAAGGGTTCACATACTTTTTCTTGCAACTGTATTTGTATTTCTTTATTTTATCCACATTTGTCTGTATTCTATTCCCTCGTTCGGCCTACATTGATGTTCGGACGATTTGTGTTCCATGGTTGGAACGCACTTTCGGCTACATGTGACTGGAAGTCGGCGCATCACTGCACAGACGCGCTCCCCATAGGCCTCATGAGGGCAGGACTGTAGGTTTTGCAGGTTAAACTGCTCCTACATATGTTTTAAGTTTATTTTATTAAAATATCCAGTACCTAGGCTGTAATCTGAATTCGTTTTAATGTGTTCTACGGGTGAAGCGCACTTCCGGGGTTACGTGACCAGAAGTAGACACTCCACCATGAGGGGAAGGCCACTTCTTCGTTTGCACTATAAATTCCTGTGAATGTATGCTTATATTACATTATGCTCCTGAGGAAGGGGTTTATAAACACATTGAGCTCATTTCTGAATAAAAAAATACCTTGTGGTTATGCTGGCGTCCCCCGGGTCATCTATTAGAAGGACAACAAGGGAATAACCAACTTACGGGTGATCTCGGCGAGGGAGGGTCTGGCGACAAGTGTCTTGAGCTCATCTTGCGCCACCCTCCCCGGTGAAGTAAGTAGGACACAACCATTGTGCGAATATTACACTGGAATCCAACTTTATCTGCAGTTCTTTTAGCTATGTAACTTTACAAAATTATTATTTTTTTTACTAATTTTATTTTACTACATTATTTTAATATATTTTTTACACATAGAATCTATCACCATTTGACTCTAGAGAGATAATAGTTCTTCTATGGAACCACTGTGTTCCTATTTTGTACTACAAACCGTTATCTACACCTTGGGTCCAGCCAGTGCTGCCTTGTAGATATCCTCTGCCCCCCGGCATTCGGTGTCCTCTGTCACCTCACTCTGCACACCCACAGGGGCACCTGGATTCTTAAACCTTTTTTCCAGTTTCTTGGCGCTCCACTGTTCTTCTTAAGTCTAAAACAAGAAGGGGCCCCTGGGCTCTGAGGAAGGCAGTGATACACTGCTGAAATGCGTGGCTATATTGTATATTTTTTATGTTTTTTCCAATAAACACCATTGTATAAGACACCATCGTAGTGGGCGGAGTTTCCCATTTTTTGGTACAGGGTGGGCCATTTATATGGATACACCTTAATAAAATGGGAATGGTTGGTGATATTAACTTCCTGTTTGTGGCACATTAGTATATGTGAGGGGGGAAACTTTTCAAGATGGGTGGTGACCATGGCGGCCATTTTGAATCCAACTTTAGTTTATTCAATAGGAAGAGGGTCATGTGACACATCAAACTTATTGGACATTTCAAAAGAAAAACAATGGTGTGCTTGGTTTTAATGTAACTTTATTCTTTCATGAGTTATTTACAAGTTTCTGACCACTTATAAAATGTGTTCAATGTGCTGCCCATTGTGTTGGATTGTCAATGCCACCCTCTTCTCCCGCTCTTCACACACTGATAGCAACACCGCAGGAGAAAGGCTAGCACCGGCTTCCAGTATCTGCTGTGAAGATACGAGATGTGCAGCACCTGAAACTACGGATACTGGAAGCCTGTGCTCGCATTTCTCCTATCAGTGTGTGAAGAGCGGGAGAAGAGGGTGGCATTGACAATCCAACACAATGGGCAGCACATTGAACACATTTTATAAGTGGTCAGAAACTTGTAAATAATTCATGAAAGAATAAAGTTACGTTAAAACCAAGCACACCATTGTTTCTTGTGAAATTCCCAATAAGTTTGTGTCACATGATCCTCTTCCTATTGAAAAAACAAAAGTTGGATTTAAAATGTCTGACTTCAAAATGGCCGCCATGGTCACCACCCATCTTGAAAAGTTTCCCCCCTCACATATACTAATGTGCCACAAACAGGAAGTTAATATCACCAACCATTCCCATTTTATTAAGGTGTATCCATATAAATGGCCCACCCTGTACTTCCCTCTTCCGATTCTGTCCTGGCTCCTGATGGTCCCGGAGAGGAGGTGCTGCGTCCTGCTCTCTCTCCCTGAAGGAGTGCTTCTGCCATTATCCAGTGTTGTGCTCTGGAGCTTCATGTACTAGGGACCCATATTTCCCTGTAGAAGGACTTCCATTGGGGAGCACCCCCCCTCTTTTCTTCAGCATTCTGATAAGGGATCTGTCACTTCATTCCACTGCCCTGGTGATATATTCCCTTTAAGTGCACCTAGGGTAGGCCCAAGCCACTATGCACACCAGCCCTCCCTATTCTCCATTTTTAACATGGCCTAATGAGATGACTATGCAGGAAACTAGCCCTGTCAATTGAGAGAGGGAGGGGCTGCCTGCCACAGGAAGCAATTCTGGGTTGCATCCTGTATTATACTCCAGAGCTGCACTCACTATTCTGCTGGTGCAGTCACTGTGTACATACATTACTTATCCTGTACTGATCCTGAGTTACATCCTGTATTATACTCCAGAGCTGCACTCACTATTCTGCTGGTGCAGTCACTGTGTACATACATTACTTATCCTGTATTATACTCCAGAGCTGCACTCACTATTCTGCTGGTGCAGTCACTGTGTACATACATTACTTATCGTGTACTGATCCTGAGTTACATCCTGTATTATACTCCAGAGCTGCACTCACTATTCTGCTGGTGGAGTCACTGTGTACATACATTACTTATCCTGTACTGATCCTGAGTTACATCCTGTATTATACTCCGGAGCTGCACTCACTATTCTGCTGGTGCAGTCACTGTGTACATACATTACTTATCCTGTACTGATCCCGAGTTACATCCTGTATTATACTCCAGAGCTGCACTCACTATTCTGCTGGTGCAGTCACTGTGTACATACATTACATTACTTATCCTGCACTGATCCTGAGTTACATCCTGTATTATACTCCAGAGCTGCACTCACTATTCTGCTGGTGCAGTCACTGTGTACATACATTACTTATCCGGTACTGATCCTGAGTTACATCCTGTATTATACTCCAGAGCTGCACTCACTATTCTGCTGGTGCAGTCACTGTGTACATACATTACTTATCCTGTACTGATCCTCAGTTACATCCTGTATTATACTCCAGAGCTGCACTCACTATTCTGCTGGTGCAGTCACTGTGTACATACATTACTTATCCTGTACTGATCCCGAGTTATATCCTGTATTATACTGCAGAGCTGCACTCTCTATGGTGCATCTTCAGAGCTGAAATCTCCCTGCATTCCCTGCTTGTTCAGAGTCTTCACAGAGCTTTCTGTAGTGGATTGCTGTTTGGAAAGTCTCCTCTTGGGCACATACTCTGTATTGACTGGCTGTGTGCAACCTTCCTGTTCCCAGAAACAACCTGCAAAATTGTGAGTGCAGCTCTGGAGTATAATTCCTCCTCCTACAGATGTACAGACGACCACACGATTTCAATATTAATGCAAAACTAGCAAAATTTTATTTATAGGTCAGTGAGAAATGTTAGGTTTGACAGATATATGAAATTCGTGGAGAGAACGGTGCTTGTCCCTGGCAGAGGTAAAAGCGACGGATTCATCATCTGAACAGGCACAATAAATACAATGTACAATCTATACACAGCGTTATGCGCTAAAAGATACAGGACGCACAAAACTCTGCGCCAATTCTGGAAGTGGCAAATGGGGCCATCACTTCGCCCCAAAATCACTGAAATGGATATATACATTAAAACTCTGTTAATCCGCCACTCCAGGGCTCAGAACCGCAGCATAAGATCTGAGAAAATGGATTAGAGGGCACCACTGAGTAAAACAGACATAAAGTGACCCTCCGCCTTTAGTCACTGGGTGGTTTTCGGGTCCAACATTCTGAGGCTATTTATACATAGTGGTTGGATTTGTTTCTGCAGCGGCCACCAGGGGGAGATCACTGCACGCCCTGGCATCACTCAGCTCAGTGGACTGTGTGCAGTTTGGCAGTCAGCTCCCCCTGGTGGCAGCTGCAGGAAGTTCATCATCAATAGGTAGGAGATTTGAAGATTTACAAGAAATCAGAACAATTGAGAATTTACATAAAAAAACAAAAAAAAAACAAGATGCTGAAGACTCCATAGAGCGGCCGGTTCAGGAATGTGGTGGGGCACGCTGCCCCCTATGGATGTGTGCAGTACATGATACTGTAATAAAGTAGAAATGTTTAGAGAAGGAAAACTTTGGTTGCAGATCTCGGGGTGTGTGACGCCTCAACGTGTGCTCAATATTCTAATAAAATGTATTTACAGCTAGGCTGAGCAGGGGCGGCCGGCCACCCTTGGGTACAGCAGGGTAAGGCAGGAGCAGTTATTGCTGCGGTGGGGGGGTTTAGGGTGCGGAGATGTTCCGCTCACAGGGTGGCGCTCATACGTGGCACACGGTTGGCGAGTGGTTGTGGAATGTTGAAGTCCCGTGGTTAGTGGATTATGACAGCACTGACCACCGCTCAGTAATAGTGGTCATGGTGGGCACCCGGGGTGGTCTCAGGGGTACGGCACCTCCGTCAGCTTGTACCACCTCACCGTCTCCTGGTTCAAGTTGAAATCTTTAAGGGCCAGTGTCAGGCCGCCGAGGAAGAAGTTCTCCCGTAAAGACTCGGCACTGAGGACACTTAGCTGGAGGTCTCTCTGCCGTAGGGTCTCCTTACTGTACCCACTGTACACCAGCTGCAGAAGAAAGAAGAGCATGAGTGACCAGCAGGGGGCAGAGTGCCAGGCTATAACAATCCTGCCCATGAGACATCTTCTGTCCACTGGCCACCAACCGAGTATAAACTTTCTTCTGATCCTCAGGTGTGTCATGTGACCAGCACTCTACTCTAAATATACAGCATCTTATGTGTGGACAGGAAGCCATTTTCTCTATGTATTCTTATGAGAGCCTCAATGGCAGTCTGTCCTCCTGGAGATCAGAGTGTAGGTCACATTAGACACAGCTGAGGATCAGAAGCGAGGTTATAACTCACAGATACAGTCTCTGGTAAGAAGATTACCTTCGCTACAGGTTACATTATGGACCTTTCTAACAGGTCAGAGAATAATATATATATTTTTTTTAGAAGTGTGACTTTAATAGAGCACAGCTACAGTGTAAAGCATAGGGACAGAGCAGCAGTCTGATCTCACATAATCCCAGTCTTCACCCATCAGAATTGTAATCTGCACGGTCAGCGAGTACATTTTCAGAGATCTCATCTTGCTGCCAACGCCTGCGCGCTCCTCCTCCGACTTGATGCACTTTAATGGTTCATGTGCAGTTTCAGAAAAGGGTTGGTGTTATTTCAATGAACAGCGCCACTTCTGTGTACGGGCCCTGCATGGTACTGCAATTCCACTCCATTCACGTGAACGGGCCCCTCTGTAACCTCAGCCATGTCCTGTAATAAGCCGTCAGCTGTGCACACAGGACTAGCTCCGGTTCTCAGACTCCAGCTGCAAATAACAGCTTCCGATTTTCAAGATCTCTGCTTGCTGCAGTCATAACTGGATTTTTGTACTTACTGTAAAATCCTTTTCTCATGGGATGCACTGGGGGACACGGCACCATGGCATATGCCCGCATACCCTCTGCACAGACACTGGACTAATGGTACAAAAGTAGGAGAGAAGCAAATTGCAACAAAGAACCAACATGTTCTGAACCCGGAAGAGAACCAAACAGAACAACTCGCCTGGGAAGATCAGGGACCTGGAAGGAAGAAACACCGGTGGGGTCTGTCCAGGGAACCGACAAAAGAAAGGGTGGAAATCGCTGGATTCACACCAGGAAAAATAGGTCCTCCAAGTGCGATGGTAGAGCATAGCAGACTGAGGCTTCCATGTCTTGAGCATGGTCTGTATGACGGCCTTGGAGCGACCACAGCTACGGTAAACTGGGGTGGAATGGCAGGCATTGGGAGAGGAGGTCAGGGTGGTGCTTCAGAAAGACCAGATCCACGTACCGCGCCCTGCGGGGCAAAGATGGCTGGAACCCATTCCATGTTGAGCGTTCTAGGCTCAATAATACTGGAGCAGGGACATAATATATACACACTGACACCCGGTGACCCTCTGCATTGCCTGAACGGACGAGAGTTGTGGGCAAGCTAATCGGTTGCTCCTTTGAGTATTATCAATAAAGTGATTATTTTTAACACTTTCTTGTCAGGCAAGTGAACCCCAAAAATAAAAAGCAGCAAGACCTGTGGAAAGGTGGCTGCCTCCTACGGACACTAAACTAAAACTGGTTGGTCCAGTGTCTGTGCGGAGGGTATAGCCCACCTGGGCAGAACCATTTATTTTTTTGCAGTGTCAGCCTCCTGGGGGCAGCGGGGTATATACCGATGGTGCTATGTCCCCCAATGAATAAGGTAACATCAATCCACGCTGCTCAGGAATCATAAAATATCAGAGGTCTCCCTTTTCTTCAGGTATCACTGCGCACACAACCCTCTGACTGCTCCTCCTGGCAGCCACAGCACATAACTTACCATCTCGTTAAAGGTTGGGTTGCGGGTTTTCCGGGCAATTTTGGTCTTGCGTTTGGATGTTTTGTGGGGGTCTGGGAGCAGATACGTTTTCACATAAGGATTTGGGTCTGTGCTTTCATCTGTCACCTGTAACAAGAGGCACATGACCTACAGTAATCTGCCGTGACCTACAGTAATCTGCCGTGACCCACAGTGACCTACAGTAATCTGCCGTGATCCAGTGACCTACAGTAATCTGCCGTGATCCACAGTGACCTACAGTAATCTGCCGTGATCCACAGTGACCTACAGTAATCTGCCATGATCCACAGTGACCTACAGTAATCTGCCGTGATCCAGTGACCTACAGTAATCTGCCGTGATCCACAGTGACCTACAGTAATCTGCCGTGATCCACAGTGACCTACAGTAATCTGCCATGATCCACAGTGACCTACAGTAATCTGCCGTGATCCACAGTGAGCTGCACAGTGACCTACAGTAATCCAGTGACCTACAGTAATCTGCTGTGATCCAGAGTGAGCTGCAGTGACCTATAATAATCCACAGTGACCTACAGTAATCTGCTGTGATCCAGAGTGAGCTGCAGTGACCTATAATAATCCACAGTGACCTACAGTAATCTGCTGTGATCCAGAGTGAGCTGCAGTGACCTTCATTAATCTGCTGTGATCCAGAGTGAGCTGCAGTGACCTATAATAATCCACAGTGACCTACAGTAATCTGCTGTGATCCAGAGTGAGCTGCAGTGACCTTCATTAATCTGCTGTGATCCAGAGTGAGCTGCAGTGACCTATAATAATCCACAGTGACCTACAGTAATCTGCTGTGATCCAGAGTGAGCTGCAGTGACCTTCATTAATCTGCTGTGATCCAGAGTGAGCTGTACAGTGATCTACAGTAATCTGCTGTGATCCAGAGTGAGCTGTACAGTGATCTACAGTAATCTGCTGTGATCTAGTCCGACTTCTCACCCCCGCAGCACCATACCCGACTATAACTCACCAGATCCTTTATGTGCATCACCATAATGAAAAGCGTCCCGTTCCGGTAAGAAATAGATAATTTTACTTCCCCTTCAATCTTGCCGGCTGTCGGGCTGAGGGGAGGTTCACCTGCAGCGGAGAGAGGTCAGGGTTAATAAACAGTGCAGGCTACACAGGAGGGATGGCGGTGGAGGATCCTTCATACCGCGCACAGCGACATCACATTCATCGATCTTCTCATCTCGGTTCAGCGGGTGGAAGAAGGTGTACACCAGGTCACACTGTGAAAACACAGGAGGGTGAGGGCAGGTAGGCTACACTGGTCAGACACTAGGAGACAGCTCGTCGGGGCCACCTACCTCCGAGACCTCAGCCGAGCTGTTCAGCAGATCCTGGAGGTAGCTATTTAACTCTACTTTCCTTTTAGCCGCCACATCTTTTATGTGAGTTCTTCCCAGGACGACTTTACTCGGAAAACTAGGAGAACAATATGACATAATACAAGGAGATGGCAGAAGAGATGCAACCATCACACCCATCATCCGCTCCAGTACTCACCCTGGTAACTTCCAGAGAGGAAACAAGATGCTCATCTTATTGTGCAGCTCCTGGAACTCATCAAAGGTGCGGAATATAAAGAGCGACTCCTCCTGTGTCTCCCGTGCCACCCGCACCACGTAGATCTGCCAGAAAGGCGCACGTCAGCATCAGAGAGGGCTCAGGGTGGAGGCCGCGCGTGGGGAAGGGTTAATGAGGGACTCACGTAGTATTTATCCGGATTGTATCGTTTGTGGTACGTGAAGATCGAGGCCTCTCGGATGCGGCCATCTTGCTTTAGGGTATAGGTTTTAGGGGCGAAGGACAGGATCGCGTCATCGCTTGCTGGGAGCCCTGAAAATCGTTGTGCCAGATTGTGGATGAAGAAGTTAAACTTTGTGGCCACACTCCCCAGACTGGACTCAATCAACCTGGAAGAGGAAGCAGCATAATGAGGCCAAGAGCAATGACAGCACCCTTCCTGGGCAGCCAGGAAGCGCTCATCACCTGGTGAAGAAGATGGTGGCCTCGGCGTCCGTGGCTTGTGGTTGCAGAGCATCGTGGACGTATTTTAGATCCTGAGCACTAGTTAGTTCTGGCAGCCCAGATGACAGCATCTGATCAGAGTAGGAGACGTGGGGTTAATGGGAAGCAGCAGCAGAGGAGGATTAATAACAGCTTTAACCAGCTATTGCCTGACAGTAATGGAGTCACCAACACCGTGACAGGAGAAATGATAGATCGGCCACTAGAATGGCGGTCCCAGCTGCTCCAGTGATAGAGCTTGCTGTGGTTGTGCACTGGGGCGGGGGGTCCCCTCTATGGATTGACGAGGGTCCCTTGGTCATGCCCATTGATAGAATATTCTTCACTCTTCCTGGGACCAGGTGCTTTGGGCGGAAGCAGCCCTTTAACCCTTTCTGCACCAAGCCACTTTTCACCCTAAATCCCGGGCCAATTTTTTGACAATTTGACACAAAAATCTTTGTGTTGCCATTTTTTTTTTTTTTTTTGCGATTGTCTTATAAAGGGGCTCATTTTTTGCGGGATGAGGTGATGGTTTGATTGGTAACATTTTATGGTACATACGACTTTTTAATCACTTGGTATTAAACTTTTTGTGAAGCAAGGTGACCAAACAATGGCTGTTTTGGCAGTTTTTATTTTTTACGGTCTTCACCTAACATTGGTGATCAGGTGATATTTTTATAGAGCCGGTGGTTATTGATTTTTCTTACTCTTTTTTTTTTTTTATGAACAGCACTTTTTTTAAACTTATTTTTGTCCCATTGTGGTGTCTAATCCCTTCTATAATGCTACATCCTGTATTGTAATGCAGCTTTTACACCGACAGCCTGCCTATAAGACCCAGCCTAAAGGGCTGGATCTCATTGGCTTCCGTAGGAGGCAAGCCTCTGTGTAAGGCATCAGGCTGCAGTTCCTGCCATCGGGTCCCTGTCACAGCAACGCGGGGATCAGATGGGGTGGGGGAAGGTGCCTGTACCCTCCGCATGCTGTGGTCAGTGCTGACTGCGGCATACAAGGGGTTAATGGAGAATGCACCAATGCCAGTGTACAGAGCAGAGGCCCAGCTGTCAGTAATAGCCGGACCCCTGCTGCAGCTCCGGCAGCCACCTAATCATAGCCGTACAAGTAAGGCGCTGGGACCTGTCATGTCCCACAGCTCAGTACATGTAAGGTGCTGGGATCCTACAGGTTAAAGGTTAGGTTAAATGGTGGGTCCTGGAGCAGCTCAGACATGACGACTGCACCCCCCACATGGGGAAATGAATCTGCTCTTTGTGAGTGTTGCTCCCTTGCAATATGACCGGCCTGACCATGCACGTCCCATAACAGCGGCAATTGCACATAACAGGATAACTATAACTCCTATCAGAGCCATACAGGGATGGAGGATTGCGGCACACCCCTGTGCTGGGCTCAGGAGCGCCACTGTGAGAGCTCCATGATGTGCCCCGCCAGCACATTACTGTACAGCGCTGTTCTCACCAGTGACAGCAGGTTCAGGAAGAGGTTTGTGTGTTTTCTGAGCAGATTGTATGCCTGGCAGCACAGGTCCACGAAGAGCTGGAAGCGTCTGGTGGGCTTCTCCCCTCCATTAATGACATATGCCATGTCTGACGTCAACACAAAGGGAGCTCGGTCTCTGCAGGAAGACACAGTGTGTGATGGTGGTGCAGATCACATTGCCCCCCGCAGTGGTGGGACACTACGGAGGAATCTACTGATGAGATAATCTGAACATTTCTGCCACCCCACTGGAGATTCCCGCCCAAGTGAATACCTCTTAAAACTACCAAACATCTGAGCGTGTCCCAAGAACTTCCCAAAGTCGATGTGAAACATGTGACCACTGCTCCGGAGCATGATGTTATCATTGTGGCGGTCACAGATGCCCAGGACGTAGGTGGCCACACAGCAGCCGGCACATGAGTAAATGAAGTTCTCCGAGGCCTGGAAAGAAATCATGCTGATATGAGCAAGATCGTCCTCCACGTCCACATCTAGGGGAGCCAACATAGACACTTACCTTCTCATACTCCTCCTCTGATGGGTTGAATTTCCGCAGCCACTCAGCCAAAGGTTTGTCCTTGAAGGATCCCGTCAATCCATACTCCACCTGGATCTTTCTCAGTGTTTCTGAGGACAACACCAGCTCCACCAAACCTGGAGAATGAGACAGATGATGGATGGGGTGCACCCACAGAAAGGTACAGTACATGCAGATCTGACCCCGGTGATACTGAAAGGAGCATGTCGACTCCTATAGTGCCACATCCACGTTTATCTGCACAGATGATGTCCACTGCATGGGGATGAGATTAGGAAACCCTCAACCTGCTGCAGACTGTACCTGTGCAAATCTGTAATGTGTGAATTGGCCTAGAGACTGCTGTATAACCCACCTCTGTCTGTGCCTGTGGAGAGACACTTGAAGATGACCATCCTCATGTCCAGGCCATCCTGCAGCCACAGCTTGTCCATCATCTTTATAATCTGCAGGGCCAGCATGTCCTGACGCAGGTCTTCTCCCACCTAGAGACCAAAAGAGTCAGCGAGGCAGAAGATCGGGAGGAGACACCTCAGGGGGCCTGTGGTTACCTTAAACATGGAGTGGATCTCTTCTCCCATGGAGTCGGCATTAACCATCGCCACTTTCAGGGGAACAGCATTAGAATTGAAGAAGGAGCAGGCCTGCAGGATACAGACAGACAGTCATTATATACACCATATAGCGGTACATCAGCCTGCAGAATACAGTCCCTGTATACACCATATAGCGGTACATCAGCCTGCAGGATACAGTCCCTGTTTACACCATATAGCGGTACATCAGCCTGCAGGATACAGTCCCTGTATACACTATATAGCGGTACATCAGCCTGCAGGATACAGTCCCTGTATACACCATATAGCGGTACATCAGCCTGCAGGATACAGTCCCTGTATACACCATATAGCGGTACATCAGCCTGCAGGATACAGTCCCTGTATACACCATATAGCAGTACATCAGCCTGCAGGATACAGTCCCTGTATACACCATATAGCGGTACATCAGCCTGCAGGATACAGACAGTCACTGTATACACTATATATATATATTTGTCCAACAGTAAATTTGTATTGGTTTACATTATATTTTAATGTAACAATCCTGTTATGTTATATGACTAAAAAAAATAAATTACAAATTTTACATCGGTATCTTTGGGTTTTGTTATTTTTTTATTTGAATAGTTAGGTTGTAATTAATTAGTAAATAGGAAATATGTCAATAATTTGTCGTTATAGTTATATTTCTTTTTAGTTTGTTTTATTATTTTATATAAAGTAATATATGTATAAGAATATAACTAAGAAATATTAACGAAAAATTATGATACTTATTAACTATTCAAATTGTAAAAAGTGGTTAGATATGCAGATATAAGCTATAAAATAACTAAACAAGTAAATATTTAAAAATATATAAATAAAAATATAGCTAAAAGGTTTGCCGTCTCATAATTCAATTAAAATAATCCTAATATTTTCATTATATTAGAAAGGATCCATACCTAAAGAGAAAAGTTCAGTTTTATGTATATTTTTTAAAATATTTGGATTCCTTAAGGACCAATATTTAGTGGTTTTCTTCAGAGATAATGAACAGGAGACAAATTAAATTTCCATCTTTCAGGCATGTGTAACTTATTTAGATACTTCTGAGATGGTGAGGATTTCTGGACTTTTCCATTTCTGTAATGTGTGATCTAAGAGTTTTAATTTGGTGCGGAATGTGGCGGTTGAGGAGAAAACAAAGCAAAGTCAGGAGATGGTTGGATGCTTGTATTAGGCTACTTTCACACTTGCGGCAGAGTGATCCGTCGCCGGAACTGCCTGTTGGTTCTGTCAAAAACGTATGCCAACTGATGGCATTTGTAAGACGGATCAGGATCCTGATCAGTCTTATAAATGCATTGAAATGCCGCATCAGTCTTTGCGGTGTCATCCGGAAAAACGGGGACAGCATTTATTTTTTCACCTTTTTTTCAGGTCTGCGCGTGAATTTTTGTGCATGACCACCATAAATGTAAGTATGTTCCCCGGGCTCCACAGTTTAACCAGCATATGTCTGGGTAGTTAGGGTTAGGGTCCATTCACACATCCGTTTGTGTTTTGCGGATCCACAAAACACGGACACCGGCAATGTGCGTTCCGCATTTTGCAGACCGCACATCGCCGGCACTTAATAGAAAATGCCTATTCGTGTCCGCAATTGCAGACAAGAATAGGACATTTTTTTTTTTTTCGGGATCGGAATTGCAGACCCAGAAGTGCGGGTCCGCATTTCCGGATCCGGCCCCTTAGAAGTGAATGGGTCCGCAATTCCGTTCCGCATTTTCGGACGTGTGAATGGAGCCTTAATATGGTTTCGTTTTACTGGTGTTAGATGCCGTCTTAGAGTTATGCATTCCCTTAGATATTTGATTAGTCCAGTTAAAGGGGTTCTCCGGGCTTTTAATATTGATGACCTATCCTCAGGATAGGTCATCAATATCAGATCGGTGGGGGTCCGACACCCACCGATCAGCGGTTTGAAGAGGAGGCATGCGCCGTGCCAGCGCTGCCTCCCCTTCACTGTTTGCCTTCTCGCCATCGCCTCATTTCAATGGGACAGTTCGCTCCCATACACTTGACTTTGCTGTAATTACACCTGTTATTATTGCAATGCCACCCACCCAAGTAAGTGTTGAAAGATTATTTTCAGCTCTAAAAATAATAAAGTTTGATTTAAGAGCCTCTATGAAAGAGGATCTGGCAGAGGCAATTCTCTTCCTTAGAACTCTACATTGAATTGATTTTAAATTGCATTTGCTATAACTACATTCCAAGATTAATATAAATAATTTCTAGGTTTTACAGACGTTATTTTTGGTTCATATAGATAAGCTTTGTTTTTGTTCTAAAACAGCCAAATAATGTGGTTTGCATTTTTTTACTGGTAAAGTTCCTGATGTTTATGCCTGCTGCTACTATCCCGCCACTTGATAAAAAAAAACCTTTGTTGTTTTCATTGTGTTGGTCTTTTGCTTAAACTGTTCAATACAGTAGACTGTTGGCTTCCTAGCCAGTAGTTCTGTGGTAATGACATGTATGTTGCCTTTCTTCCCTTCAAGGAACGTATAAAATACATTTGCATATTAAATACAGAGTTGGAAGTACCAAAAACTGAGGAGTCGGAGCATTTATCGACCGACTCCACAGCCCTGCGTGTAGCATCAGATGTTTGTCTAGCTATAATGAAACCGACTTGGTCTTGGTTGATTATCAAAGGAAGAATATTAATCTGTTTCTATTATTTTCGCATATATTTTGATGTCAGTGGTTAATCGTGAAATTGGGTGGAAATTAGGTGGTGTAGTAGGATCTTTTCCTATTTTAGGTAGGGCGATTAATGTAGCTGTTAGCATTTCTTGTGGGAAGGATTTTATCGTTTCCAAATTCAGTGGTAGTTCTTCTACAAATATTTTATATCTATTGGTGAGGCCGCCTGGGCCTGGAGATTTGCCCAATTTTAGAAGTTTAATAGCATGTGGGTTACTAGCGTTGAATTGATCAGAACTTATTTTTGGTAAATTGACAGATTGGAGAAAACTTGTAATATCAGAAGCTGTTGGTTGTATAATGTTGGGGTCATTTTTGAGATTGCATAGAGAGAAGTAGTATTCTTTGAATTTTTAACTACATGGTGTGGCTTTATTTTGTTGTCATTTTTCTTTGTTTTGCTTCCTTGGCTTTGGCTTGTTTTGCAAGGAATTTTCCTGGTTCATTATTATTGGCATAGTAATTCATTTTATATTTTTGTTATATTTTTTCATATTGATGATTAGCGAGAGTTTGTTGTAGTTCTAATCTAAGTTTTTTTATACTTTCAGAGAATTTGGTTTGTTTTTTATTTCTAGTTTCAAAATTTGTTAATTCCAGTGTGATATGTGAAATTTCTTGCTTTTTTAATTTATTTTTATGTGCTGCTGTTTGTATAAATATCCCGCGCATCATTGCTTTGTGTGCGTTCCATATTGAAAAGGGGTTAGAATCGGATTTGTTGTTGATGTTAAAGTATTCTTTTAGGGAGGATTTATATCTATTAATATAATCTGGATGATTAATAATATAATATTTTATATGACATAAAGGTGTTGATGGATCTAAGTATTGTTCTTTAATATCTATAGATTGGTGCATGGTCTGACCATAAAATATTTGATGGATTTTGAGTTTTCGGTCTGATCTGCTTATTAGGAACATATCAATTTTCTGTTCCATGGTGACCTCTCCATACATCTAGATATCCTTCTCTGATAATGAGGTTCTGTACATTAGAGTTTAGTCTGGAAACATATCATTGAAATCGCCACCAATGATTATAGGGCCTTACTGTATACACTATATAGCGGTATATCAGCTGATGACAATCACTTTACACGCGGCTCACCTTCACATTCAGTTCTTTGGCCTCCAGGCTGGGGTTAAGAGGCAGACGAATCTTGTGATTACGGAACAGCAGCTGCACGCGCTCCATGCCTTCCTGCAGAACCGCCTGCACCAACATAAAAAAACAAACAATGCAACAGCACTCTGCTAACAGAAATGATCAAGTAATTACAATAGTGCCATACTCACTGTAGAAGATGTATAATGCTAATGCTACATTATGAATGTGAGATTCTTGCCAAATACATTTTGTACTAAATTATTTGTGCCTGTCCGCAGGCGTCATGGCGATCTCTTTAGGACAGGAACCCAACACTGTATACTACATTCACTAGGTGCCATACCGGCCTCCATTAAATTCAGGGAATGCAAGTTCTACATGCCTGCTGAGCTCACACTATATTGTACCTCTTTGGAGCACACATAGCTGTATACAGGTATAACTATACACGTCTGCTATACAGGGGAGGTAGCTGTATACAGGTATGACTATACACGTCTGCTATAAAGGGCAGGAAGCTGTATACAGGTATGACTATACACGTCTGCTATACAGGGGAGGTAGCTGTATACAGGTATGACTATACATATCTTCTATACAGGGAAGGTAGCTGTATACAGGTATCACTATACACGTCTGCTATACAGGGAGGTAGCTGTATACAGGTATGACTATACACGTCTGCTATACAGGGGAGGTAGATGTATACAGGTATGACTATACACGTCTGCTATACAGGGGAGGTAGCTGTATACAGGTATGACTATACACGTCTGCTATTCAGGGGAGGTAGCTGTATACAGGTATGACTATACACGTCTGCTATACAGAGGAGGTAGCTGTATACAGGTATGACTGAACACGTCTGCTATACAGGGGAGGTAGCTGTATATGGTTATGTGTTTGTCTATGGGTGAAGGACACAGAAGCTGACACTCACAGGTTTGAAATACTTCATATCGCACATTAGTGGCACATACATTGTGGGACATTACATGGTAACGTCTAGCACAGAACATGGCGTCCGTCTCGCAGAAGTCACATGGTGTACACACACAGCAGCGCTCACCTGTCGCCCAGAACCACTTGCTTGTCTGACTTTTTCTGCCACGACCCCCAGCAGCTGCGTGAACCTGGTCTGCTTCTCTAGTTCTTGCCGTAAACTTTTACCACATATAGAAAGGAGGGCCCCAAGAACCAGCTCATAGCGGGGCCCAAAATGTGGATCATTGAGAGAATCCTTAAGCAACCTGCAACAACAATTACACTTAGATGGAGTGCGGTGCGGACAGGGAGGTCACATGAAGACCTCCACATAATGAGGGGTACAGAGACTGTCCGGACCGCGGTGCCCAAGAGCTGCCTCTGAGGTTTCTCAGGCTCCCTGGCGCAGACTTTTTTGCAGCACTACTTTAACTATCGAGTGGCAGCTGCAGTCCTCAAGATTTCATTCAGCAACATGTCCTGCTGTGGACTGCAGCCCCGGTCTCACATCAGACTGCGACTTTTAGGCTGCATTTACACGTCCGTGGAACACAGACCGCGAGATACCGGACTGACATCCTGCTTAGTGCAGGAGCACACAGCGTCATTGATTGCTATGACGATGTATGCTTCCTGCTGCCGCTGCTGTACAGTGATGTATGATCTATACAGTGCATCACTGTACAGCGGCGGCAGCAGGAAGTGCTTGGACGTGTGAATGCAGCCTAACATCTAATAATACAAAGCTCTCCTAAGGAAACCTAAGACAATGCACAGAAGAGAAAACGGGCTTACCAGTACAAATAATGAGCAACTCGGACGTTACCCAGAGCGCGAGACAGCAGGAACCGCACCAGCGAATTGTCTAGGTGGATCTCAGATTTAATGGCCTGAAAGAGACAGCCATAAAGAATCAGATGTAATGAAGGCACATGGAATAAGCAGAAAAAGCATCACAGAGACAGTGGGGAACAGGGCATGGACCACAGGAGATCTGGCTACAAATCACAAGTGCTCTCTGTTTAGATGGATTGCCCCAATCTGTCGACGACTCTGACTGAGGTCATTTCCACCATCGCTCGTGTTCTTCCATACATGACCAGCACCTGACATCACATAGTTTCTAGTAACTCTGCTGTTCCTTACAGGAAAAATTCCCCCATTGACTTCTCTGACACTTTGTGGGGCTTCTGCGGCCTGCAGGCTTCACTTGCTTTACCACAGATGTCTAGAGGCACATGGACAGTCAGTACTGACCTGTACAAACTGTGGGAGAAGATCGACCAGCTCATCATCGCTCATCCCGTCCCGGATCCAGCCTACTGCTGCTGCGCGGACCTCCTGATCAGCAAACCTGGGGTTCCCAATATAACAGCATCATTCACACTGGCATCAAGGCTTCCTTTATTGTGCTAATCAGTAACCCTACTGCTGCTGACAACCTGCCTCTGCATCATGTCTGAGAAGCTGTCACAGCCTGCCCGTTATGGCTGAAAATAACAGAATACAATTTCACAGACAGATGGAATCAGATCTTCTTATCATTAGTGTCTTAGGGCGGCCGTACATTTTGTCCATGTCACTGATCCCAGCAGCAGGGACGGACTTTGTCAAAGACCCCCTACAGGGAAATTTCCCAGTGGGCCACTGCCAGGGGGCTACCTAAAACCTCTTTATGGCAGCCGATCTGATGCTCTTAACATTAATGCTAGAAACATCAGGCACTTATGCCCCTCGCTGACAGCCAAAGGTGTCCTCCTGAATTCAACCGTATTGCCATCCTCAGGACAGTGATACAGTGGAATACTTCAGCAGGGGCAGTAGGATGCGGTGGTATTTTGTGCTGCACTAAGGTATTGCTGGCCACATCTACTTCTATTGCCCTGCCGTCTATCAAACTGGACCTGCCTAAAACATAGGGCCACTTTTAGTGGGTTTTTTTCCAGGGCCACCAAGTTTTTCCCAGTCCTCCCCTGCACAGCAGCCTGCTTTTCCAGCCTGATCCTCTGCAGCATGAGATTCAGATGCAGGATACAGCGCTCACCTAGAGTTCAGAAGCTCCAGCGCACACACTGGGCTCACGGTCGGCCACGAGTGGATCAGAGCATAGATGTCCGGCAGATAGGCCACATCCCATTTTGGGGCACTGGCCAGGACCTTTGGAAGGCAATCCTTGTAGAGGTGGCAGTAGTAACGTTTCTCCCAAATGAACGCTTTATCTTCCTTTGACATCCTGGAGGGATAAAGAGACCATAAATGTCAGGAATAATCTGCGCCCCCCTGTGTGCATAAGATACCTGCGACTAGACAGTAGGGAACAGCAGGGGGAAAAGCAGACACTTTAGGAAAAGGGCTCTTTCCCTCTTCAGGCTATGGTGTGTGTTCAGGATATGGCGTCAGCAGGGTCCAGAGCTGTATCACGCTCCTGCATGGCATATGGTGGGGGCAGCACTGTGCAGGAAGAACTGAGGGGGCAGCAGTGGAGGTGGCAGTACTCAAACTCCCCATACATCCTAGAAATCTGCCATCACTTAGTAGAAATTCCCCATACTATAAACACCAGGGCAACCTACCCGGAGGGAGACTCTCTGGTGAGAAGTGACAGGAGCCGGCTCTTGGAGTCTTTGTCCAGTGTCTCAAAGCTCAGGGGGACAACGTTCCCAGTTAGATCTGGGGCTTTGTACACGATATTAAAGGCAGGCGAAGGAAAATCCACCTGAAACAAGAGGCAGATGCTTATTGCAGCATTGACACGTCAGTACCAGGAGGTGGCCTCACAGTAGAACACCATTTGTAAGGGCAATCACTTCTGCAATGGAAGTTCTCCCATGTCTGCTGTGGGTAGGTGGAAATAGTATGATCATTACAAGATTTTTCTTCCCTTTCTATCCATGTGTCTGGAACTCGTACGAATGAGGTTGAGCTGCAGTACCACACCCAGAAATGGATAGGAGGGAACCCTCAGACAGCCCTTTTAAAATAAACTGGAGCATCTATGACCATGTGTACCCCACACGTGGCAAGCACCCTTCACTGCACCCTACCTGCAGGACCAGCTTCTGTGTCTGGGTGACTTTTCTGCCCAGGCTAGCAGCTGGCATGGTGTTAGTAAGGAATGATGTCCACAGATTTAATAGCTTGGTTCCACTGGTCAGAGTCCTAAAGGAGAATTGCAAGTTACTGGCATGCCGACGCCAACGACGGCTCAATAATTACCGTCCCTTTAACTTATGTGAACCCATAATAAATGAGAAGTCTTCAAACGCACTCAATTCATTAAATCCCGTGTAATGCAGATAATGAGAGATAATACCAAGAATTTATGGCAAGTCCTCGGCCTTTGTGCAGCCAATGAACCCTCCTCCAGGACTTTGCTACCCTAGGACAGGAACTTACCTTTTAAAGTTAAAGAGGGGTACAGACACCTGGCCCAGCATATCGGGCCCTTTCCTCTGCTTGTTGGAGTCTGGAGAGCCCCCACTATTCGGATTTAATACCCCGTACATCTTCACCTGCAGAATGGACTCCAGGGGCAGCTGCGCCATCTGTATGGGGAAGATAATTCTGCAAAAACAACGTGAATGCACTGAGCACAAGGGAGGACATCATAATGTAACTGCTGAGACCTGTAGTACAACCACAGCTGCAGTGTCTGATTACCATAGGCTTCACAGAGCATCCATTCAGCCTCTGTCAGGCTGTTAAACATCAGAAGTTGTTTTCTGCTGAGCTATACTGTACACAGACATCCTGCACTGTATACACATATTTAGCATGGGAGCCCAAGTACAATGGATGCCACTGTACAACTACAAGGTGGGATTAACTAGGGGTGTACATCAGGAAATTATTGGATGTATACTTGTAATGGACACTGCAATACACATTCTGAAAGTAGCCATGTATTAGAATTTGGTCCACAGAAGTGTCTGGCCAGTGTCTCCTGAGTGGTCTGGAGACTCATGCTGAGCCGTGTATGTGGCACAGCTTGGGTAACACAATACTCAGATTTCTGACTGTTTATACTTACAGTTCGTCCCATTTGATGAGATAAAAGAAGCTCTTGTAGGTCCCCACTTTCTTAGACTGCACAGGTTTGAACAAATCTTTCCCGTTGTACAGCAGGGAACAGATGATAAAATACTTCTCAAAACTGAAAATAACAAAAAAAAAAAAACGGATAGATTAGTGAGACTCACAGAACGGCTATTGTGTCTCCGTCTGTGCGGCAGGATTACTGTAGCTGACACCAGGCCACATTGTACAGTAGTCACAGCGCAGCATCCAAGACCTTACACATGGGACCTGTGAGTGAGAAGATGGAGACGATCTGGGCACTGTCAGCTCTGACTAAGTAGCCATTACTGACCTGGTAGCACTGAGGCCAAGAAATGCTGTATGGAGGCCACATACCATCCACACTGCTGACATCATCCATGACGTGGTGGCCTAACTACAGGCAGCACTAGAGGTCTGTCACATCCTGACACTTTCAGACGTCTCATGTAAAGCAACTGGTGAAGCTGCACAAATGGCAGAATTACCCCAGCTAAGAATTTAAATGGAGAACTAAAAACCAATGCCATGATTTTAAACCATTTCCTAAGTTACTCTGCACCTGCTTGAGATTTAGGCTAGGTCTACACGACGACATTTGTCGCGCGGGCGCAACAGTTGTCGCGCGACATTTTGTTGCACCAATGTCGCGCGACAATTTTTATAATGGCAGTCTATGGTGTCGCACTGCAACATGCGACATGTTGCGACTGCGACGCGACAGTCGCAGAAAAATCCATCTTGAATGGATTTTCTGCGACTGTCGCGTCGCAGTCGCAGTATGTCGCATGTTGCAGTGCGACACCATAGACTGCCATTATAAAAATTGTCGCGCGACATTGGTGCAACAAAATGTCGCGCGACAAATGTCGTCGTGTAGACCTAGCCTTAACCTGTAAAATGCCAAACATTCAGAACTACTTTCTAAACCTAAAACCCATGGCCAGAAAACAAACATCAGGGTTCGTACCTCCCACATTTCATTTATATAGAGGAACAAGCCAGGGATGTCCCGACTTCTCTTTGATTTGGCTATAGAACCATAAGCAAGATCATTAGAGGAATCAGAACTATACAAAGGAATCAATATTGACAGAAAATAAGTAAAACGAGTGGTGCTCACAGATTACATATTTATGTCACAACTAGGGATGAGCGAATCAGCTTCGGATGAAACATCCAAAGTCGATTCGCATAAAACTTTGTTCCAATACTAGACGGAGCAGGAGCTCCGTACAGTATTAGAATGTATTGGCTCAGATGAGCCAAAGTTATTGCTTCGCAAAGTCTTGCGAGACTTCACGTAATAACTTCGCAAATTGATTTCTACTGTGAAAAAACATTTCCCGAACTCGGGTTCAGTTCCAAGGTAGCAGTAATAACTTCGGCTCATTGGAGCTAATACATTCTAATACTGTACGGTGCACTCTGTGATTGCGGACCCATTCAAGTGATGCGGAATGCTCACGGCCAGTGACTGTGTATTGTGGACCCGCTGTATATAGGTCGCAATACGGCCACGGGGGGGCACACGGTCGTGTGCATGTAGCCTGAATCCGTTAGTGAGCACTTCTTCTTTGCCGAGATAACCCATCCCACCTCACAGGTGTGGCATATTCATGCGGTCTAATCTGCACCTTGGTATTGCACAGGTGTGACTGCCCACAATAAAAGGCCACTCTGAAATGTGCAGTTTGATCACACAGCACAATGCCACAGATGTCGCAACGTTTGAGGGAGCGTGCAATTGGCATGCTGACTGCAGGAATGTCTACCAGAGCTGTTGCCCGTGCAATGAATGTTCATTTCTCTACCATAAGCCGTCTCCAAAGGTGTTTCAGAGGATTTGGCAGTACATCCAACTGGCCTCACAACCGCAGACCACGTGTAACCACACCAGCCCAGGACCTCCACATCCAGCATGTTCACCTCCATGATCATCTGAGACCAGCCACCCGGACAGCTGCAGCAACAATCTGCTTGCATAACCAAAGAATTTCTGCACAAACTGTCAGAAACCGTCTCAGGGAAGCTCATCTGCATGCTCGTCGTCCTCATCGGGGTCTGGACCTGACTGCAGTTCGTCGTCGTAACCGACTGGAGTGGGCAAATGCTCACAATCGATGGCGTCTGGCACGTTGGAGAGGCGTTCTGTTCACGGAGGAGGCCTGGTTTTCACTGTTCAGGGCAAATGACAGCATGTGTGGAGTCGTGTGGGTGAGCGGTTTGCGGACGTCAATGTTGTGGATCGAGTGGCGGCGTGGGTTATGGTATGGGCAGGCGTATGTTATCGACAACGATCACAGGTGCATTTTATATGCACAGATACCTTGACGAGATCCTGAGGCCCATTGTTGTGCCGTTCATCCACGACCATCACCTCATGTTGCAGCACGATAATGCACGGCCCCATATTGCAAGGATCTGTACAAAACTCCTGGAAGCTGAAAACATCCCAGTTCTTACATGGCCAGCATACTCACCTGACATCTCACCCATTGAGCATGTTTGGGACGCTCTGGATCGGTGTATACGACAGCATGTTCCAGTTCCTGCTAATATTCTGCAACTTCGCACAGAAGAGGAGCGGACCAACATTCCACAGGCCACAATCAGCAACCTGATCAACTCTATGCCACGGAGATGTGTTGCACTGCGTGAGGCAAATGGTGGCCACACCAGATACTGACTGGTTTTCTGCCCCCCCCCCCCCCCCCGCCCCCCCAATCAGCACCTTGATGTGCCACACCTGTGAGGTGGGATGGATTATCTCGGCAAAGGAGAAGTGCTGCTCACTGACACAGATTTAGACAGATTTGTGAACAATATTTGAGAGTAATGGGTCTTTTGTGTCTGTAGAAAATGTTTCAGATCTTTGAGTTCAGCTCATGCAAAATGGGGGCAAAACCAAAAGTGTTGCGTTTATATTTTTTGTTCAGTGAAGATATATAGATATATATCTATCTCTATGTTGCAAAAATCCACGGCACTCCTTAAAAGTGAAAAAAAGGAGATTTTTTGTATAACTTACCAGTTAAATCTCTTTCTCGCTCTTCCTTGGGGGACACAGACCTTGGGTATAGCTCAGCTCCCTAGGAGGCGTGACACTAAGTAAAACTGTTAAGCCCCTCCTCCATCAGCTATACCCTCAGCCTGGAGATAGAGGCTACCAGTTGCGTGTCCAAGTAGTGAAAGGATAACAACCAATAACGGAAACAACCAACCAGCAACCCAACGGGGCGCCAGACCATAACCCTGTAACCAAACACAGAAGGGTGGGTGCTGTGTCCCCCAAGGAAGAGCGAGAAAGAGATTTAACTGGTAAGTTATACAAAAAATCTCCTTTTCTCGCCCATTTTCCTTGGGGGACACAGACCTTGGGACGTTCAAGAGCAGTCCAAGAAGGGAGGGACCACAAACCCAAGGCGGAACACCACCAGAGCATCAGGAAACCGCTGCCTGCAAAACCAGGCGGCCCAAAGCAGCATCCGCTGATGGATGCGTATGCACCCTATAGAACTTTGTGAAAGTGTGCAGAGAGGACCAAGTGGCTGCTTTGCACAACTGTTCAGCCGAGGCCCGATGCCTCTGCGCCCAGGAAGCTCCGACTGCTCTGGTGGAATGAGCAGTGACGCCGAAAGGCGGAGGTCTGCCCTTGGCTCGATAAGCCTCAGACACCGCCAGTTTAATGAAACGGGCAATAGCCACCTTGGAGACCGCCAACCCTCTGCGCGAACCCTCCGGAACCACAAACAGGGAGTCCGTGCGCCGAAAGGACCCGGTGACCTCCAAGTAAATCCTCAACGCCCTGACCACATCCAGACGGTGCAGTTCCCGTTCTCTGGGGTGGGAAGGAGAGGGACAGAGCGACGGAAGGACGATGTCCTCATTGATGTGAAAGGCGGAGACCACCTTTGGCAGGAAAGTCGGGGGACAGGCCGAAGCACAACCTTATCCTGGTGGAAGATCAGGAAAGGTTCGGAGCAAGAAAGAGCCGCTAACTCCGACACCCGTCGGAGAGACGTGACGGCCACAAGAAAGATGACCTTGCAGGACAGAAGGCGAAGGGAGACCTCCCGTAAAGGCTCGAAGGGGGCTGATTGGAGCGCCGAGAGCACCACATTCAGGTCCCAGGAAGGAACTGGAGGGCGGTATGGCGGAACAGAGTGAGCCACCCCTTGTAAGAAGGTCTTAATTGGCCCTAGAGGGGCCAGGGGACGCTGGAGAAGAATAGACAGCGCCGAAATCTGACCCTTCAGAGAACTGAGGCACAGCCCCAGGTCCAGACCCGACTGGAGGAAGGACAGGATTGTGGGAAGAGAAAACCGGAGAGGTGGGATGCTCCAGGACTCACAGAACCCCAGATAGGACCTCCAAACCCGATAGTAGATCCTAGAGGATACGGGCTTACGAGCCCGGATCATGGTGCGGACTACGTCCGCGGAGAAACCCCGTCGCGTTAAGACGGCGGTCTCAATAGCCACGCCGTCAAACGTAGCGAGCCTAAATGCTCGTGGAAGATCGGTCCCTGAGAGAGAAGGTCTTCCCTGGAGGGCAGTGGCCACGGTGCGTCTGCCAACAGCAACATTAGGTCGGCGTACCAAGACCGGCGGGGCCAATCCGGGGCGATTAGAATCGCGGGGACGCCCTCTGCCGCGATCCTCCGAAGAACCCGTGGCAGGAGGGGAAAAGGAGGAAAGACGTACAGAAGGGAGAATTCGCGCCACGGAAGGACGAGCGCGTCGGCGCCGTATGCCTTCGGGTCCCGTGCCCTGGCCAGGTATAGGGGGACCTTGTGGTTGAATTTGGAGGCCATGAGGTCCACGTCGGGGCGACCCCAGCGAAGACAAAGGGTTTCGAACACCTCTGGGTGCAGGGACCATTCTCCCGGGTCGATGGTGGACCGGCTGAGGAAATCCGCCGCCCAGTTGTCCACCCCCGGGATGTAAATCGCAGATAAGGCCGGCACGTGCGTCTCCGCCCAGAGGAGAATGAGGGTCACCTCTTGCATCGCTGCAGCGCTGCCTCCCTGATGGTTTATGTATGCCACAGCCGTGGCATTGTCCGATTGGATCCGAACAGGGTGGCCCCTCAGCAGATGGGTCCAGTGTCTGAGGGACAGAAGAATCGCCCTCAGTTCCAGAATATTGATTGGAAGTCTGGACTCCGATAGAGACCAAACGCCCTGGACGGACCGGGGAGGGAAAACCCCCCCCCCACCCCCGTAAGCTGGCATCTGTGGTAATCACCAGCCAGTTCAGTGGAAGGAAGGACTTCCCCCTTAGAGGGATATGCAACCACCAGCCGAGGGAAGCCCGAGCCAGGGGAGGCAGAAGAAAGGTCCTGTCCAGACTCCTCGGTGATTTGTCCCAGGCCGACAGAATTGCCCTCTGAAAGGTGCGGGATCGGAATTGTGCGAACGGCACCGCTTCGAAACAGGCAACCATCTTTCCCAACAACCGCATGCTGGATCTGAGGGAAGGGCGGTGATGACGGAGGAGACTGCGAACCGACCCGCGAAGGGCCAGACGCTTGTCCGACGGAAGGCGGACCTCCGCCAACTCTGTATCCAGGAGCATCCCCAGGAAGATCAGCCGTCTGGAGGGGGTAAGGGAAGATTTGGGGTGGTTGATAATCCAACCGAACCGCGTCAGGGTCTCCAGAGTGAGTTCCACACTGCGGGATGTCTGAGAGAAGGAGGGTGCCTTGACCAGGATGTCGTCCAAGTATGGGAGAAGAAAAACACTTCTTGAACGTAGAAGGGCCAAGACAGGGGCCAGGACCTTGGTGAACACTCGAGGAGCCGTCGCCAGACCAAAGGGAAGGGCGACGAATTGGAAGTGATCGTCCCCCACCGCGAAGCGCAGGAAGCGGTGATGACATGGAGCAACCGGAACGTGGAGGTATGCATCCTGAATGTCGATTGAGGCCATGAAATCCCCTCTTTCCAGGGAGGCCACTGCGGACCTGAGAGACTCCATCCGGAATCTCTGCAGTCGGAGAAAACGGTTCAGGCGTTTTAGGTCCAAGATCGGACGCACTGAGGCTTCCTTCTTGGGAACCACAAAGAGGTTCGAGTAGAACCCCCTGAACCTTTCCGTCGGAGGCACGGGGGCGACGACACCCTTGTCCATTAGAGAGTGAATGGCCGCGAAGAAGGCGGCCACTCGTACGGGATCTCGCGGAGGACGGGATCGGAAGAAACGGTCTGGCGGAATGGACGCAAATTCGATTTTGTATCCGCAAGATACAATCTCGAGCGCCCATGCGTCTGAGATGTGGGCCCGCCATACGTTCCTGAATAGGAGAAGGCGGCCCCACACCCGGGTGGGTGGGGGCGCACCTTCAGGCAGAGGGCTGCTGGCCTGTGGGAGCCCGTGCAGGCTGGGACTTGCGCCAGGTAGGTTGCGTCCGAAAAAAACGGCTTCTTGCGTCTATCCTGGGCTGGGCCAGAGGAAGAAGAACTGGCCGCGGGTCTAGACCCGGTGGGCTTGCGAAAGGACCGAAAACGGGACGAACCAGCGCGACCATGGGGGGCGCCCATTGGCCTGGACTGGGGGAGGTGAGTACTCTTCCCACCCGTGGCCTCTGATATAAGTTCGTCCAGACGGGTTCCGAACAGGCGGGAACCCGTGAATGGTAGGCCGGCCAAAGAGCGTTTGGAAGCGGCGTCCGCCGCCCAAACCTTCAGCCAGAGTTCCCTCCTGACAGAAACTGCCAGGGCAGAGGAACGGGCAATGAGGGCACCCGCATCAAGGGAGGCCTCACAGACGAATTTTCCGGCCTGAACAATTAGTTGGGCTAAGGAACGGAGGTCCTGAACAGGGACGACCGACCCTAACTCCCGTTCCAGTTGCAAACCCCATTCAGAGACCGCTTTGCCAACCCAGGCGGAGGCAAAGACCGGTCTAAGGGCCGAACCAGAGGCAGTAAATATGGCCTTGGAGAGGGATTCCGTACGACGGTCCTCAACAGACTGGAGGGAAGATCCGTCCTGTACAGGAATAGTAGTGCTTTTGGACAGGCGAGCCACGGGAGGATCAACCTTAGGCGGGGATGTCCACGTGGTCACAGAATCCGCTGGAAAGGGATAACAAATGTCCAGCTTTTTGGGTGTAATAAAGCGGACGTTAGGCCGAGTCCAAGCCTTGGATACCACAGAAGAAAAATCAGCGTGTATGGGAAAAACCTTGGAGGCCTGTTTGGGGCGGAGAAAGGACACGCCGGCCTGTTCAGAGCTGGGGGGGTCATCGTGTAGCTGAAAGGTATCACAGTTGCTAGTGACAAGATGCCCCACCGCGGACGCCAATTTGGACGGAAGCTCTGAGTCCATGTCCACCTCCGAATCCGCCAGTTCTCCCTCAGAAAGCGTATCCCTTTGAGAGGATAGACTTGACTGAGCTCGCACGCATGGCGGAGAGAGCGAAGCATCTGGAGAAGATGTGCGCTCAACCCTTGAACGTTTCTGAGTATGCCGGGCCCTGGAAGATTCGCTGGGAGGCAGGGAACCAGTGGGGCGGCAGAAACGGTAGTCCCAGCGGGTGCGACAGGGATTGTGGCAGCCTGCGGGAGAGGCGGTCTATCCACGAGACGGCCCACTACGTGTGTAAGGCTTTCCACCGCCTGAGACAGAGACCTAGCCCAGTCAGGGGGTTCAGAGGCACCGGGGGGCGCAGCGGGAAGCGGGCCCTGCACCGGGGCCTGACATGCAAGGCAATGCGGTTCAGATTGCCCACGCGGAAAAAGTTCCTTACAGGCGGTACAGGCATGGTACCAGGGTTTGGGGGCACCTGTGGGATCTGACATGCTGAAGTGTGGTTGTACTCTAATATAGAGACCACAAAGGGTTATAGCAGCTATGACCAGGAGGGTTAGGAGAGGGTTAACTGTCCTACCAGTGCCTCAGAAGAACGTCAGGAGATGGCCCAGATCAGCAGCAGCAGAGAAGCAATGAACAGCAGTGAGCAGCAGAGAGCAGCAGAGAGCGCCCACAGAAGCCGAGCGATGTACACAGGAGGTTAGAGTCCCCCACCGTGTCCCAGCTTCCTGTCAGGAGTGAGGAAGCGCGGGAAACCTCAGCAGAAAGCGCGGGGAACAAGCTCCGCCCCCTCCAGCGCTTGAAATGTCTCCTGTGAAGGAGAACGTAGCTCCGCCCCCAAAATGACGCGCGCGTAAGCCCCGCCCCCTGCCGGGACCGCTAAGCCCCGCCCCCCGTTCTCGGCGGGAAGGGGGAGAGAGAGAAGAGAAAAAATGGAGTCAGCCCCGAATGAGGGGGGGGGGGGGAGAAAGATAGCAGCGTGGGGGGGAACGGCGTGGGGGTGCTGAGGATGCTGCTGTGCTGCATTGTCCTGCAGATGAGCGCTCAGAATGAGCGACCACGGGTGCCCCCCTTAACCAGAGGGGTAGATGCTGCAGATAGGGACGGGGTATGGGCTGGAATAGCCATCTCACCGTCCGACGTCTTCACCCTCAGTCCTTTCCAGCAGGGTCGCCCCTTCAGCCACTGGCACCGCAGTGGCAGGAAGCTGGAAGAGGGGCTTGGCGTGCGGGCGACCCCCTAGCTGGCGGGATGTAGGGGAGCCATTGCTGCCCAGATCCTCCTATTGCTTCTGTGGGGGAGGCAGCAGTGCAGATAAGTTGGCACTGGCACAGCTCAACCCCGGGAGAGCAGAGAGGTCTAATGCGTCTCTGGTATCCCTAGGAAAAAATAAAATAACAAAATTAGAAGAAAAAGTAAAAATAACAAGGAGAAAACAGCCCTGCAGTAGCAGGGAGTGTCTTGCCTCCTTGGACACTAAGCTAAAACTGGTAGCCTCTATCTCCAGGCTGAGGGTATAGCTGATGGAGGAGGGGCTTAACAGTTTTACTTAGTGTCACGCCTCCTAGGGAGCTGAGCTATACCAAGGTCTGTGTCCCCCAAGGAAAATGGGCGAGAAATTTGCTATTTATTCACACAGCAACGTTTTGGTTCTCTCTTAGAACCTTTTTCAAGCCAAGTGAATTATAAAGTGCAACCATGCTTACATTTATACATCATGAAATCAATCAGTACTAATTGATAATCCTATAGAATGCATTGTGCGTTGTGTTGTCTGCGTATATGCGCGTGCGCATTGTGGAGATAGACATCGCGTAAGCTTTTTATAGAAGCAAACATCTATAAAATGTGTGAATATGTATATACATAATACACAAAATGTTACAATACATTTATTACACCTGTGTCTTAATATCAATAATATGTTATATATTTAGATATATATATATAAATATATAAAAAAAAATTGTTTGTTTTTTTGTTTGCTTTATGACTTTAATTTGTTATACCATTTAAATGTACTGTATATGTATTCAACAAAAAAGAACTACGATTCTAAATAAGCCTGTAAAAATAATCAAAAGTTCTGATTTGAAGAGTAAGTAAACCTTTATTAAAAAAATTTATTATGTCCTTAATGACCCAATAAAACGTTTAGCTCCCTAAAGCGCACCATTCACTGCGCTTAAAACTCAGTTCTCTGCACACCGCTGACAGCTCAGCGGTGTACGGAGGATAGAATATATGAATGGGGCCGCAGCAGCGCTGTGAGTACGGGCGGGAGCGCACATTGCTGCTCCTGCCCCCCGGAGGATTACTAACTCCTGGGCAGAGCAAGCTCCTGTTTCGCAAAGCTAAGAGCAGACTTGCAGTTTTCTTAGCTTAGCAGAGAAGGCAGAAACAGGAGCCCGCTCTGCTCAGCTAATGTGCTATGCCAAGAGTCAGCAATCTTCCGGGGGGTGGGGCAGGAGCAGCAATGTGCGCTCCTGCCCGTACTCCCTGCTTATGCGGTCCAAGCTGTCAGCGGTGTACAGAGAACTGAGGCGCACAGTGAATGGTGCACTTTAGGGAGGTAAAAGTATAATAAAAATACCAAATTTATTAATAAAGTTAGAAAAGGTTTTATTGGGGCATTAAGAACATCATAATACAATTTCTTATAAAAGGTTTAGTTACTTTAAAAAAAAAATATAATAATAATACAATATGCTGAAATGCCCCAGGACAGTCACCTCACCTGGAAACCCAAGCTGTAGGGATACCATGAGCTGCAAATATTGTGAATTGGAGATGGTCATCTGAGGTGCGAGCTTCCTTCAGGGGCTTGCTACTGCTGCTTGGGTTGGTAGCAGGGGTGCAGGAGGCGAGATGAAGCTGCAGCAGGGTGTGCACAGCAGTAGTTAAGTGGCTTAAACTCTCCTGTAGAGGACTGTCACAGTCTGGAGAGCCTGCAGGAAAGCAATCATCAATGCTCATCTTATACAGGAGAATATATAAGTGTCACACACACACACACACACAAGCGCCCATCTTACCATCTGAAGCCGTGAGGTTACTTCCAGCAGCAGGACTGGAGGGACCCTAAAAATATAGCACATGTTCAGAGCACACAGACATTTCCTGAACCTTACAGTAAGAGAAATCTAATGTGAACATTACGTTTCCCTTACCTCCACACTACGGCTGCGCGGCAGGTTCACTGCCCTGCGTAGCTTCTTGATGCACTCTGTAATGGCAGGCGTCTCCACACTGTGTGCGGTCCTGCAGATATTCCTCACCACTTTGATGACTTGGTCAGCCGCTCTGTAAGGATTGCTCTGGGGGAAGAAAAACAAAAAAACAAAAGTTAATGTGAATATCGGCTTGCAGCAGAATGTCCTGAACGCATCATCCAGCACATCAAAACATCGATACAACCGATGCCACGTCTGTGATGCACTGCAGGGTCATGTGGATGATCTGGATGTCCCACAGGACAGCACGGCACAGACTTTATTTACAGCTCTACATAGGTCTCCTCTTTCCACCCAATCATTGGTCCAATTGTCAGATTAAGCTTAACGCTGGGTTCAAACCCGCTGTAAAACGCTCAACACATGAAAACCAATGCTTCCCTATGGCCCTGGTTCACACTTTAGCGTTTTACAGCGTGTTTGAACGCGCTGAAAAACGCCCTACGCTCAAAAAAGTTCTTGAGCTTCTTTGGGGCGTTTTGTCGCGCGTTCCCGCACATAGACTTTCGGGAACGCGCGACAATGGGCGTTCGCTTGTTTCTGTATGCGCGATTGTAAACGCCGGTACAGACGCGCATACAGAGCGCTCCTTTTAGAACACTCAGGTGTGAACCCAGGGTAAATATCTGCCTATGGTGGAAGCAACGCACAAATCTCACATAGTCTCCACTGATCAGCAGATTCACAGACGGCTTCGTGCTGAATGCTTCTGCCGTCTGCTTGCATGTTAAGGTCCTGGGCAGCAGCCATCATGGCTGCTCAGGTGAGAGCACACAGCTATGGCACGACTAAGACTTGCACTATGAAGAGCAGAAGCCAATGAGAAGTCAGAGAGGTCACAAAGTCGACCTGCTCAGTCACAGTGGACAACAGGGATAAGGGCAGTTGTACATGAAGAGGGTATACAAGTACCAGGGGTGACGCCTCTACACATACCTCATTTTTAAGGCACATACTGACTTGCTCATGGTAGGCATCCAGTAATTCTTCGATGTCCTTCCTGCGGAAACAAATTTTTATAATTCATTAAAACTGCTTGTAGAAACACTGAATTGTAACTTCACACCACATAAGAATAAAAAACAAAACAGGAAAACATCAACCAAGAGTGTGTAGAATAGATATAGACAAGCTAGGATGACCTCCGTGTATGGAGGTGACATGTGACTGTATACAGATAGATAATTATATATTATATATATATATATATATATATATATATATACACACACACACACACACACACACATCAGACAAGAGGACCTTAATGTATAGAGGTTGCATGTGACTATATACAAGATGTAGAATACATATACACTACTCACAAAAAATTAGGGATATTTGGCTTTCAGGTGAAATTTATGGAAACATATAAAGTTCCCGCTCCAGTGATATTATATCATGAAAGTCGGCCATTTAAGCAGAAGCTGCAATGGAGATTTCCTCATCTCAAACAAATTATTGAAACAAAAAGAAAACCCCAGTGCCGCCACAAAATGTCAGCGTCTCAGTAGCTTGTCCTGTGGCTTTGAGCATCAATTACAGCTTGAACACAACGTCTCCTGCTGTTCACAGCAAAGGACGTCCACTTCTCTGCCTTTCTGTGACTCTTCCTGCATCTCTGATACAACCTGCTGATGACTCTGTGACACTCTAAGTCCAATGGCCACTTCCGTCTAAAAACATCCTGCTTGAAGTCTCGCAATGGCGAGGTACTGTTCATCAATTGTTAGGTCTCATGATGTTAAAATGTGAACAGCATGATGAGGAGGACTGTTTAAAAGGATAACTGTCATATTATATATTTTTTTTTTTGCTAAAGTGTAGGGCATTTGATAGGTAACAATTTTGCAATAGACTTTATTTAGCCAAAATGTTTATTTTGGGTAGAAAACTGGGGCTGAAATGGCCCTTAGCAGCACTCTTCAAAAGAGCGTTGCTAAGGGCCATCCTTCTCCGATTAGAAAAGACGGGGTGTGCAGCCAGACGCTATGCCAGACTGACCTCCGATCCCTGTGATAATAATTCATGAAGCAGCCGCCGGAAGTAGTAGCACTGTGCACAGTGAGCCGGCGGCTGCTTCATGAATTATTATCACAGGGATCGCAGGTCAGTCAATGTAACGGAGCCTTAGATTGCATAGAAAGGGGGAATATAAATGTAATTTAAACTCTTAAGACTCCTGTGTCCAGCCTTCTGTTTCCCAGGGAAGCACCGGAGGCAGAAGCATAGCGTCTGGCTGCACACCCCGTCTTTTCTAATCGGAGACGGATGGCCCTTAGCAACGCTCTTTTAAAGCAAAAAAAAATAAAATAAAAATAATAATATGACAGTTATGCTTTTAATACCAATTCTAATTGAATATTTATTGGGTGATTCATGGATCAAACACCTGTTGTAAATTTTGCTGTTAAGCTCCTTGTTAGAGAACAGCAAGTTGTACAAAAAGTACCGAAACACTGAACAGTTGGACATGCGCATTCAGAAGATTGGAGGTTACATTAAGTTCACCTGTAAAAGGTTAGAGGGCATTTTAGGTTCATCCTGAAATTTCACCCACAAGTCAAATATCCCCAACTTTGAGAGTAGCAACTTAGGCCCCTTTCACACGGGCGAGTATTCCGCGCGGATGCGATGCGCGAGTTGAACGCATTGCACCCGCACTGAATCCCGACCCATTCATTTCTATGGGGCTGTTCACATAAGCGGTGATTTTCACGCATCACTTATGCGTTGCGTGAAAATCGCAGCAAGCTCTATTTTGTGCGTTTTTCACGTAACGCAGGCCCCATAGAAATGAATGGGGTTGCGTGAAAATCACAAGCATCCGCAAGCAAGTGCGGATGCGGTGCGATTTTCACGCACGGTTGCTAGGAGACGATCGGGATGGAGACCCGATCATTATTATTTTCCCTTATAACATGGTTATAAGGGAAAATAAGGAGATTTTTTGTATAACTTACCAGTTAAATCTCTTTCTCGCTCTTCCTTGGGGGACACAGACCTTGGTATAGCTCAGCTCCCTAGGAGGCGTGACACTAAGTAAAACTGTTAAGCCCCTCCTCCATCAGCTATACCCTCAGCCTGGAGATAGAGGCTACCAGTTGCGTGTCCAAGTAGTGAAAGGATAACAACCAATAACGGAAACAACCAGCCAGCAACCCAACGGGGCGCCAGACCATAACCCTGTAACCAAACACAGAAGGGTGGGTGCTGTGTCCCCCAAGGAAGAGCGAGAAAGAGATTTAACTGGTAAGTTATACAAAAAATCTCCTTTTCTCGCCCATTTTCCTTGGGGGACACAGACCTTGGGACGTTCAAGAGCAGTCCAAGAAGGGAGGGACCACAAACCCAAGGCGGAACACCACCAGAGCATCAGGAAACCGCTGCCTGCAAAACCAGGCGGCCCAAAGCAGCATCCGCTGATGGCATGCGTATGCACCCTATAGAACTTTGTGAAAGTGTGCAGAGAGGACCAAGTGGCTGCTTTGCACAACTGTTCAGCCGAGGCCCGATGCCTCTGCGCCCAGGAAGCTCCGACTGCTCTGGTGGAATGAGCAGTGACGCCGAAAGGCGGAGGTCTGCCCTTGGCTCGATAAGCCTCAGACACCGCCAGTTTAATGAAACGGGCAATAGCCACCTTGGAGACCGCCAACCCTCTGCGCGAACCCTCCGGAACCACAAACAGGGAGTCCGTGCGCCGAAAGGACCCGGTGACCTCCAAGTAAATCCTCAACGCCCTGACCACATCCAGACGGTGCAGTTCCCGTTCTCTGGGGTGGGAAGGAGAGGGACAGAGCGACGGAAGGACGATGTCCTCATTGATGTGAAAGGCGGAGACCACCTTTGGCAGGAAAGTCGGGGACAGGCCGAAGCACAACCTTATCCTGGTGGAAGATCAGGAAAGGTTCGGAGCAAGAAAGAGCCGCTAACTCCGACACCCGTCGGAGAGACGTGACGGCCACAAGAAAGATGACCTTGCAGGACAGAAGGCGAAGGGAGACCTCCCGTAAAGGCTCGAAGGGGGCTGATTGGAGCGCCGAGAGCACCACATTCAGGTCCCAGGAAGGAACTGGAGGGCGGTACGGCGGAACAGAGTGAGCCACCCCTTGTAAGAAGGTCTTAATTGGCCCTAGAGGGGCCAGGGGACGCTGGAGAAGAATAGACAGCGCCGAAATCTGACCCTTCAGAGAACTGAGGCACAGCCCCAGGTCCAGACCCGACTGGAGGAAGGACAGGATTGTGGGAAGAGAAAACCGGAGAGGTGGGATGCTCCGGGACTCACAGAACCCCAGATAGGACCTCCAAACCCGATAGTAGATCCTAGAGGATACGGGCTTACGAGCCCGGATCATGGTGCGGACTACGTCCGCGGAGAAACCCCGTCGCGTTAAGACGGCGGTCTCAATAGCCACGCCGTCAAACGTAGCGAGCCTAAATGCTCGTGGAAGATCGGTCCCTGAGAGAGAAGGTCTTCCCTGGAGGGCAGTGGCCACGGTGCGTCTGCCAACAGCAACATTAGGTCGGCGTACCAAGACCGGCGGGGCCAATCCGGGGCGATTAGAATCGCGGGGACGCCCTCTGCCGCGATCCTCCGAAGAACCCGTGGCAGGAGGGGAAAAGGAGGAAAGACGTACAGAAGGGAGAATTCGCGCCACGGAAGGACGAGCGCGTCGGCGCCGTATGCCTTCGGGTCCCGTGCCCTGGCCAGGTATAGGGGGACCTTGTGGTTGAATTTGGAGGCCATGAGGTCCACGTCGGGGCGACCCCAGCGAAGACAAAGGGCTTCGAACACCTCTGGGTGCAGGGACCATTCTCCCGGGTCGATGGTGGACCGGCTGAGGAAATCCGCCGCCCAGTTGTCCACCCCCGGGATGTAAATCGCAGATAAGGCCGGCACGTGCGTCTCCGCCCAGAGGAGAATGAGGGTCACCTCTTGCATCGCTGCAGCGCTGCCTCCCTGATGGTTTATGTATGCCACAGCCGTGGCATTGTCCGATTGGATCCGAACAGGGTGGCCCCTCAGCAGATGGGTCCAGTGTCTGAGGGACAGAAGAATCGCCCTCAGTTCCAGAATATTGATTGGAAGTCTGGACTCCGATAGAGACCAAACGCCCTGGACGGACCGGGGAGGGAAAACCCCCCCCCCCACCCCCGTAAGCTGGCATCTGTGGTAATCACCAGCCAGTTCAGTGGAAGGAAGGACTTCCCCCTTAGAGGGATATGCAACCACCAGCCGAGGGAAGCCCGAGCCAGGGGAGGCAGAAGAAAGGTCCTGTCCAGACTCCTCGGTGATTTGTCCCAGGCCGACAGAATTGCCCTCTGAAAGGTGCGGGATCGGAATTGTGCGAACGGCACCGCTTCGAAACAGGCAACCATCTTTCCCAACAACCGCATGCTGGATCTGAGGGAAGGGCGGTGATGACGGAGGAGACTGCGAACCGACCCGCGAAGGGCCAGACGCTTGTCCGACGGAAGGCGGACCTCCGCCAACTCTGTATCCAGGAGCATCCCCAGGAAGATCAGCCGTCTGGAGGGGGTAAGGGAAGATTTGGGGTGGTTGATAATCCAACCGAACCGCGTCAGGGTCTCCAGAGTGAGTTCCACACTGCGGGATGTCTGAGAGAAGGAGGGTGCCTTGACCAGGATGTCGTCCAAGTATGGGAGAAGAAAAACACTTCTTGAACGTAGAAGGGCCAAGACAGGGGCCAGGACCTTGGTGAACACTCGAGGAGCCGTCGCCAGACCAAAGGGAAGGGCGACGAATTGGAAGTGATCGTCCCCCACCGCGAAGCGCAGGAAGCGGTGATGACATGGAGCAACCGGAACGTGGAGGTATGCATCCTGAATGTCGATTGAGGCCATGAAATCCCCTCTTTCCAGGGAGGCCACTGCGGACCTGAGAGACTCCATCCGGAATCTCTGCAGTCGGAGAAAACGGTTCAGGCGTTTTAGGTCCAAGATCGGACGCACTGAGCCTTCCTTCTTGGGAACCACAAAGAGGTTCGAGTAGAACCCCCTGAACCTTTCCGTCGGAGGCACGGGGGCGACGACACCCTTGTCCATTAGAGAGTGAATGGCCGCGAAGAAGGCGGCCACTCGTACGGGATCTCGCGGAGGACGGGATCGGAAGAAACGGTCTGGCGGAATGGACGCAAATTCGATTTTGTATCCGCAAGATACAATCTCGAGCGCCCATGCGTCTGAGATGTGGGCCCGCCATACGTTCCTGAATAGGAGAAGGCGGCCCCCCACCCGGGTGGGTGGGGGCGCACCTTCAGGCAGAGGGCTGCTGGCCTGTGGGAGCCCGTGCAGGCTGGGACTTGCGCCAGGTAGGTTGCGTCCGAAAAAACGGCTTCTTGCGTCTATCCTGGGCTGGGCCAGAGGAAGAAGAACTGGCCGCGGGTCTAGACCCGGTGGGCTTGCGAAAGGACCGAAAACGGGACGAACCAGCGCGACCACGGGGGGCGCCCATTGGCCTGGACTGGGGGAGGTGAGTACTCTTCCCACCCGTGGCCTCTGATATAAGTTCGTCCAGACGGGTTCCGAACAGGCGGGAACCCGTGAATGGTAGGCCGGCCAAAGAGCGTTTGGAAGCGGCGTCCGCCGCCCAAACCTTCAGCCAGAGTTCCCTCCTGACAGAAACTGCCAGGGCAGAGGAACGGGCAATGAGGGCACCCGCATCAAGGGAGGCCTCACAGACGAATTTTCCGGCCTGAACAATTAGTTGGGCTAAGGAACGGAGGTCCTGAACAGGGACGACCGACCCTAACTCCCGTTCCAGTTGCAAACCCCATTCAGAGACCGCTTTGCCAACCCAGGCGGAGGCAAAGACCGGTCTAAGGGCCGAACCAGAGGCAGTAAATATGGCCTTGGAGAGGGATTCCGTACGACGGTCCTCAACAGACTGGAGGGAAGATCCGTCCTGTACAGGAATAGTAGTGCTTTTGGACAGGCGAGCCACGGGAGGATCAACCTTAGGCGGGGATGTCCACGTGGTCACAGAATCCGCTGGAAAGGGATAACAAATGTCCAGCTTTTTGGGTGTAATAAAGCGGACGTTAGGCCGAGTCCAAGCCTTGGATACCACAGAAGAAAAATCAGCGTGTATGGGAAAAACCTTGGAGGCCTGTTTGGGGCGGAGAAAGGACACGCCGGCCTGTTCAGAGCTGGGGGGGTCATCGTGTAGCTGAAAGGTATCACGGATGCTAGTGACAAGATGCCCCACCGCGGACGCCAATTTGGACGGAAGCTCTGAGTCCATGTCCACCTCCGAATCCGCCAGTTCTCCCTCAGAAAGCGTATCCCTTTGAGAGGATAGACTTGACTGAGCTCGCACGCATGGCGGAGAGAGCGAAGCATCTGGAGAAGATGTGCGCTCAACCCTTGAACGTTTCTGAGTATGCCGGGCCCTGGAAGATTCGCTGGGAGGCAGGGAACCAGTGGGGGCGGCAGAAACGGTAGTCCCAGCGGGTGCGACAGGGATTGTGGCAGCCTGCGGGAGAGGCGGTCTATCCACGAGACGGCCCACTACGTGTGTAAGGCTTTCCACCGCCTGAGACAGAGACCTAGCCCAGTCAGGGGGTTCAGAGGCACCGGGGGGCGCAGCGGGAAGCGGGCCCTGCACCGGGGCCTGACATGCAAGGCAATGCGGCTCAGATTGCCCACGCGGAAAAAGTTCCTTACAGGCGGTACAGGCATGGTACCAGGGTTTGGGGGCACCTGTGGGATCTGACATGCTGAAGTGTGGTTGTACTCTAATATAGAGACCACAAAGGGTTATAGCAGCTATGACCAGGAGGGTTAGGAGAGGGTTAACTGTCCTACCAGTGCCTCAGAAGAACGTCAGGAGATGGCCCAGATCAGCAGCAGCAGAGAAGCAATGAACAGCAGTGAGCAGCAGAGAGCAGCAGAGAGCGCCCACAGAAGCCGAGCGATGTACACAGGAGGTTAGAGTCCCCCACCGTGTCCCAGCTTCCTGTCAGGAGTGAGGAAGCGCGGGAAACCTCAGCAGAAAGCGCGGGGAACAAGCTCCGCCCCCTCCAGCGCTTGAAATGTCTCCTGTGAAGGAGAACGTAGCTCCGCCCCCAAAATGACGCGCGCGTAAGCCCCGCCCCCTGCCGGGACCGCTAAGCCCCGCCCCCCGGTCTCGGCGGGAAGGGGGAGAGAGAGAAGAGAAAAAATGGAGTCAGCCCCGAATGAGGGGGGGGGGGGGGGGAGAGAAAGATAGCAGCGTGGGGGGGAACGGCGTGGGGGTGCTGAGGATGCTGCTGTGCTGCATTGTCCTGCAGATGAGCGCTCAGAATGAGCGACCACGGGTGCCCCCCTTACCCAGAGGGGTAGATGCTGCAGATAGGGACGGGGTATGGGCTGGAATAGCCATCTCACCGTCCGACGTCTTCACCCTCAGTCCTTTCCAGCAGGGTCGCCCCTTCAGCCACTGGCACCGCAGTGGCAGGAAGCTGGAAGAGGGGCTTGGCGTGCGGGCGACCCCCTAGCTGGCGGGATGTAGGGGAGCCATTGCTGCCCAGATCCTCCTATTGCTTCTGTGGGGGAGGCAGCAGTGCAGATAAGTTGGCACTGGCGCAGCTCAACCCCGGGAGAGCAGAGAGGTCTAATGCGTCTCTGGTATCCCTAGGAAAAAATAAAATAACAAAATTAGAAGAAAAAGTAAAAATAACAAGGAGAAAACAGCCCTGCAGTAGCAGGGAGTGTCTTGCCTCCTTGGACACTAAGCTAAAACTGGTAGCCTCTATCTCCAGGCTGAGGGTATAGCTGATGGAGGAGGGGCTTAACAGTTTTACTTAGTGTCACGCCTCCTAGGGAGCTGAGCTATACCAAGGTCTGTGTCCCCCAAGGAAAATGGGCGAGAAAATAGCATTCTGAATACAGAATGCATAGTACAATAGCGCTGGAGGGGTTAAAAAAAAATAAAAATCTAAAATTTAACTCACCTTAATCCACTTGATCGCGCAGCCCGGCATCTCTTCTGTCTGTCTTCTGTGCTGTGTGGAGGAACAGGACCTGTGGTGACGTCACTCTGGTCATTACATGATCCATCACCCATGTGATGGATCATGTGATGGATCATGTGATGTCACCACAGGTCCTGTTCCTCCACACAGCACAGAAGAATACAGACAGAAGAGATTTTTACCCCTCCAGCGCTATTTTACTATGCATTCTGTATTCAGAATGCTATTATTTTCCCTTATAACCATGTTATAAGGGAAAATAATACAATCTACAGAACACCGATCCCAAGCCCGAACTTCTGTGAAGAAGTTCGGGTTTGGGTACCAAACCTGCGCGATTTTTCTCACGTGAGAGCAACACGCATTACAATGTTTTGCATTCGCGCGTGTTCCCGCAACGCACCCGCACATTTTCCCGCAACGCCCGTGTGAAAGAGGCCTTAATGTCCCATTTATGGTTTCATATTTTCCGACTATACCGCTGATGAATACAACCACCCGTAGATCATGCAGAGACTGAGGATGAATGATCTGCTGCCATAAAGATGAACGACTGGAGGCGGCCATTACCGTGTGACTGGCTCTTTGAACGGCCTGTCCAGCAGGGCCAAGTGTCTATTAAGGTCAACTGGTGTCTTGTCATCTTCAGCCTACAAGAAGAACATGCTGTTACGTACATATAATGGTGCTCAATCACATGAGCTGCAGGTGAACACACATAATGAGATATTATAAAGCAAGCAACCAAATTCTTCCATCGTGGGTCCTGTCCGGACCACCCTGTGAACGGCTGCAGCAGCGACTCCTGCACTCCCCCTCCTGCAGAAAACACTGACTGGCTGCAGGGTGGGGGCTGTGAAATTCAGGGTTCATTCACATCTTCTGTTTGCTGCCACAATAAAAAAAATAAAAATAACAGAATAACCCCTCATTTCAAGTTCTTAAAGGGCTTCTGATAGCCCACTAAAACTTTTTTTTTTCTCGTTAATATTAATCCCTACACTGCGAGCTCCCTGTACATATGCTAAATATGAATTTTCGTTCAGTAGATATTGTTAAAAATCAAGTTTTATCATATGTAAATTACCTTGCTACCAGCAAGTAGGGCGGCTACTTGCTGGTAGCAGCCGCATCCTCCTCTCATCATGACGCCCCCTCCGCCGTTTGATTGACAGGGCCAGGGAACGGGTTCGTTCTCTGCTGGCCCTGTTCGAATTCAAAATATCGCGCCTGCGCCGTACCGCAGGCGCATTGAGGATGGAGCGGCCGGGAGAGAGGCCGCCTCTCAGTGCGCCTGCGCCGATGACGTCACATCCACACCCGGCGCAGGCGCATTGAGGATGGAGCAGCCGGGAGAGAGGCCGCCTCTCAGTGCGCCTGCACCGATTAAAGAAAGGTACGGCGCAGGCGCGATATTTTGAATTCGAACAGGGCCAGCAGAGAACGAACCCGTTCTCTGGCCCTGTCACTCACACAGCGGAGAGGGCGTCATGATGAGAGGAGGATGCGGCTGCTACCAGCAAGTAGCCGCCCTACTTGCTGGTAGCAAGGTAATTTACATATGATAAAACTTGATTTTTAACAATATCTACTGAACGAAAATTCATATTTAGCATATGTACAGGGAGCTTGCAGTGTAGGGATTAATATTAACGGGGAAAAAAAAAAAAAAAAAAAAAAAAAAGGGTTTAGTGGGCTGACAGAAGCCCTTTAAGTCGCCAGCTTCACTGCTCCACACAAGGATTCACCACAGAATACGCCTGGTAACGAGCAGAGTCCTTACGTCTCCAGCGTGTAACAAGTGAACACCCCCCCCCCCGGCTTGCAGCACTGTGTATGGGGGCATGGGGTACACAGCCCCATCCTCCACCATATTTTATGGCAAATAAATGATCTGCAGACGTCTGAAGCAGAGCAATGAGCCGGAGCGAAGCGTCTGGAAACCAGTGCAGAGTCCACACCATTACAGGAAGCGAGCATGCAGCTCAATGTCAGAAATAATGCAAGCTCATTTCCCAGGACGGAGGGGTTGAGAGCCTGTTGTGCCCTCTGCAGGACTCCCCTCCCCCGGCATAGGTCTGTGAGGACACCCCACCACTGAGGGAGGTAGCAGTGTGTGAATGGAGCCCGGAAATCTTCTCCTGGCTCAGGCAGTGGCTGAAAATGCTGACATAACATGAGCAGCATCCAGCGGAGGACGGAAATGAGAAATATTTGATCAGCACCCAGCCGTGGCGAAGCTCCAAGCACAAGCGATAATACTTGACTGAGAGACGATCTCTCCATGACAGAAAAACCAAGAAAACAGAGAGCCATACTTACAGTCCGTGCCAGTGCCCTGCACACGGTGCGGTGACACAGCAGCTGCAGTCGGATCTCCGTGTCCCATTTACGGCACATCTGGATATATTCATGGCTGCCCAGACAATGCTTACTGTGGACACAGAACACATGACCGATACTTTACCATACATGCTCCACATACAGTCGTGTACACTAACAGCCCTGTATTCAGGGCTTCTAGGCGAAAACAGGGTCTGAGACTGAGACCCCATAGTCGCAGGTCTGCATGGGGCACATGGATGAGGCTGTAGGCTACACAATACAACTGGGCGCCTTCAGCGTCTGAACAGGTAGGAGCCAAATGATATTTCACAGCTGCCGCCTCTCCTGACATGACTGAATAGTGTCAGACTGTGCACCCCCTACTAAAAAAACACCCAGCTTTTTTTCTTTTCCCCACACATTCCCAGCAGGAATAACAGAGGAACATCACAATACAAAGGTGTAAGAGAAAATGCTTGTTAATTGGTAACTAGTGGGGAACACAAGTATTTACTAGATCAGACATGTCAGGAAAGTGGACGGATCCTCAATTTCCATGTCTATTGTTGGACTAAAGGCATCTAAACCAAAAAATTCAGCAGCCAAATTATATTTTTTGGTCGACCATTTTACAACCTACTGGAACTTATTTTTGGCATTATTGTACTTTATCCGATTTGCAGGGTGCTGCTGTATTGTCTCTTTTTTTCCCTCTGGAACTTAAAGGGGTTGTCTCAACTAAGACAATGGGACCATATCGCTAGGATATGCCCCCATTGTCTTATAGGTGCGGGTCCCACCGCTGGGACCCGCACCTATATCGAGAATGGAGCCCTGAAATTGAAGGAGGGCGCACTGCGCATGAACCCTTCATTCATTTCTAGGGGGCCGAAAATTGCCGCCTGCCCCATAGAAACGAATGGGAGCATGGGCTGCGCATGTGCAGCACGCTCCTATTCACTTCTATGGGAGAGGTGGGGATTAGCGCTTGGTGGTGGACGGACCCCGGGAAATCTGGGGTCCTCCAGCCACAGAGCTCCCCGCTCCATTCTCGATAAAGGTGAGGGTCCCAGCGGTGGGACCCGCACCCATCAGACATCTATCCTAGCAATATGCCCCCATTGTCTAAGATGGGAATACCCCTTTAAAAGGTGTTGTCCGAATTATGTATATATTAAAAAAAACACACACTGTTCATCTCAAGGTCAGCAATACATACATAAGCTAAACAGGGTTGTAGGCTACTTTCACACTTGCGTTCAGAGCGGATCCGTCAGACGGATCCGCTCATATAATGCAGACGGTGGATCCGTTCAGAATGGATCCGTCTGCATTATATTGTAAAAAAAAAATTCTAAGTGTAAAAGTAGCCTCAGACGGATCCGTCCAGACTTTACATTGAAAGTCAATGGGGGACGGATCAGTTTGAAAATTGAGCCATAGTGTGTCATCTTCAAACGGATCCGTCCCCATTGACTTACATTGTAAGTCTGGACGGATTCGCTTGCCTCCGCACGGCCAGGCAGACACCCGAACGCTGCAAGCTGCGTTCAGGTGTCCGCTTGCTGAGAGGAGCGGAGGCTGAACGTTGCCAGACTGATGCATTCTGAGCGGATCCGCGTCCACTCAGAATGCATTAGGGCTGGACGGATGCGTTCGGGGCCGCTTGTGAGCCCCCTCAAACGGAACTCACAAGCAGACACCCGAACGCTAGTGTGAAAGTAGCCTTAGGCAAAAAATAAATAAATATTTCCCAATATTTCCTCTGTTGACATGCAGTTGCAGAGCTGTGGGGGCGTGTAACTAACAATTTCCCCTCCCCCTGCTCAGCAAAGGGAGTGCATAAAAGTGCTTACTTACTTTTGGAGCACTTCTTCCTGGCCGCACACCTTCAGGATATAGCTCTCAATGTCCACCTGGCTCAGGTCATCATGGACCCAGCAGAGCGCCTGCATAATGATCAGCTCTACCGGAGAGCTCACTGCGGGAAGAACACAGAACAGCACATAATTAGCCACTAGAGACCACGTGATAACCCAGGCGCCCTCGCCGCAGGCTCCGCTTCTACAGGAACCTTCCTTCTCATCTCCTCCAGTGATTGCACAAGTATAATGGAGATGTCGGGCAGATGCTTCCTTCCCCAAGTATATGAAGCCTTGGAAGGGCTGAATGACATTAGAAGGAAGGCCCTGCTGACACATGGCTGCATCTGCACTCATTGAAAGGGGATGAGCTGCAATACTAGACACAACCACGAGGAGGAGTGGGGCTGTTCCTGGGGGAAGGGGAAGCAGAACCTTCCCTCTGCTCTTTACGAGACCCCCTAACCTGAGGGCCCGCCAGAGAGAAGACTGGATGCTAAAAAAAACTGACAAAAAGCCAAAATGTAAACCTTCAAAAACAGCCTGATCCAAGGAGCCTGCAGCAAAATATGAGAAAACTGCACAAAGAGTGATTCCCTAATCTGTGCTCATTGTGATAAGAGGCTCGGGTGCTGCTGACAGGGGCGTAGTGTACGAAGCAGCCACACAGCTTATTTTTGGCAGTGGGATTGGGGGGGGGGGGATAATAAATGTGTATTAGATGATATTAAGGGTCAATTCACATGTCTGTAGTGCATTGCGGATCCGCAATACAGACGGTCGGCACCCCCATAGAACTGCCTATTCTTGTCCGCAATTGCAGACAAGAATAGGACATGTTATATTTTATTCTGGAGCTGCAGACCGGAAAATCGGGTCCAATCCTGCCCCATTGAGAATGAATGGGTCCGCACGCTTTCCGGATATTGCAGAATGCATGCGGACCCATACCACAGAGGTGTAAATGGACCCTAACAGGGAAGATCACCTAGACTAAGGCTGAGACCAAAACTCTACAGGTCATTACTACCAGGGTAAGTACCCAGCTGCCCTTCCGGGGTACTCACCGTCACAAGTGAATGTCACTGGCTGCTGGAAGCCCTCAATCTCTATGGACACCTTAGTGCTGGAGATCTCGCTGCTCGGCGTCCACTGCGTCATCACGGGGCTCAGCACAAAGCCGGGATTACTGAGCGAGCTGTCACTGGGGCAGAGCGTCCTCAACCTGCGAGAAAAAAAGCGTGAGCGTAGATGTCCAGCAGCAACGCTAAATGCCAGTGATGTGAACAGAGTGAAGAGACCAGTTGCATCTGGGCGGTGGTGCCGCTGAAACGAATATCGTTCCAAGGGGCGCAGTGAATCCAAAAGACAGCATCGTTTCAGCACCAGGATAAAGGGATACATAAAAGATACACTTTATTGAAATTACTGACAGGTACCACCAATGCATTACGATAGATACATATATCAGGTACTACCAATGCGTTACGATCGATAGTATACTATCAGGTACCACTAACACGTTACAATCGATACTTATACTGCCATGTACCACCAATGCATTACATCACATTCACCTCATAACATGCAGCTTCTCAGCCAATGGTTTGCAAAATTAATAGCCTGACGTGCGATTGTGTGAATGAGCCCCATCCAGGCAGAACTGGCAGCTAGCAAGGTAAATGACCGCTATCCTGGGCACTATATACGCAGCCAGCATGCTCCTGTGCCTGTACCACTGCTCCCGTTATTCCTCCTGGTGACCACTATGTAGACATACAGCATATATGTTGTTATTTCACATGCAGAACAAATGTCCCCTGTAAAGCGCGCTGCAGCCCCCCCCCCCCCCCCCAGGTTCAGACGACTCCATTAGGGTCACTTTCCTTCTGGATACAGCTGGCACCGGTCTCCATCATAATGACGCACAAAGGCACAGTCACCGGCTCACCAGACACCAGTTAATCATCTACAGGGCAGAAGATGCCAGGAGGAGTCGACTCTGCCCGTCCATAACATGCTGAAGAAAAGCCTGGCAGGTTTAGCCCTAGAGACTACCCCAGAAAGGGAAATAAGACTGCACCCCAGTGGGCACAGCAGTGGATGGGAGTGATAATCCTTGTCCGGTGCTACAGAATATGGGACGGCTATGTAAATAACAGAGGTCCAACATACCTCCAAAGTGGAGGTCGCACAGATTAGTGCCAATCCCCCAATCCTAACATGGGGTGTAAAAGTCAAATACGGGAAAGAAAAAACAGAGGTTAAGGCTGTGGACAGCCTCGGGCAGTATTTTTGGCTACATTTATTTGCAATTGGGCTGTGCTCACCATTTTGCACTGTTTGGCTCCCGCAGCTTGCTAAATTAGGATAGAATGGTGGTCAGCCTTGTTCTAGTGATGGTCCCATGTCTGCCCCCTGCAGTCAGGTGACACAATGGCAGCGTTGTCACACACAAACCTTAGACACCGCACAAGAAGCCGAGGACGAGCAACGCTGCTCTCTTTACACTCTGAGGAGGCTGCTAAGCTAAAAATAATAAGGCCCGGCACACACATGTACCCAATCCCAAGATGAGCCCCAGCAAAAGTATGTCCCCAACCCAGAGATGAGCCCCAGCACAAATACAGTTGATATAAGAAGTCTACACACCCCTGTTAAAATGTCAGGTTTCTTTGCTGCAAAAAAAAAAAAATAATAATAATAATAATAATAAGAGAAAGATAAATCATTTCAGAATGTTTTCCACCTTTAATGTGACCTATAAACTGTACCACTCAATTGAAAAATAAACTGAAATATTTTAGGTGGAGGGAAGAAAACTAAAATAATGTGGTTGCATAAGTGTGCACATAAGTGTGCACATCCCCTTATAACTGGGGATGTAGCTGTGTTCAGAATTAAGCAATCACATTCACACTCCTGTAACATAGGAGTCAGCAGACACCGGCCATCATGTCAAGGGCCTCTGATTAACCCCAAATAAAGTGCAGCTGCTCTAGTTGGTCTTTCCTGACATTTTCTTAGTCGCATCCCACAGCAGAAGCCGTGGTCCACAGAGAGCTTCCAAAGCATCAGAGGGATCTCATTGTTAGAAAGTATCAGTCAGGAGAAGGGGGTCAAAAGAATTTCCAAGGCATTAGATCCACCATGGAACAGAGTGAAGACCGTCATCATCAAGTGGAGGAAATATGGCACAACAGTGACCTCACCAAGAACTGGAGGTCCCTCCAAAACTGACGAGAAGAAAACTGGTCTGGGAGGCTACAAGAGGCCTACAGTAACATTAAAGGAGCTGCAGGAATATCTGGCAAGTACTGGCCGTGTGGTACATGTGACAACAATCTCCTGTATTCTTCATATGTCTGGGCAATGGGGTAGAGGGGCAAGACAAAAGCCTTTTTTTTTTTTTTTTTACAAAGAAAAATATCCAAGCCAGGCTACATTTTGCAAAAACACATCTGAAGTCTCCCAAAAGCATGTAGAAAAAGGTCTCATGAGACCAAGGTGGAACTTTTTGGCAATAATTCCAAAAGATATATGTTTGGCGCAAAAACAACACTGCCCATCACCAGAAGAACCCCATCCTCATAGTGAAGCATGGTGGTGGCAGCATCATGCCAAGGGGCTGTTCTTCAGCTGGTACTGGGGCCTTAGTTAAGCTAGAGGGAATTATAAATAGTTCCAAATACCAGTCAATATTGGCCCAAAACCTTCAGGCTTCTGCTAGAAAGCTGAACATGAAGGGGGAACTTCATCTTTCAGCAGGACAACGACCCAAAGCATACATCCAAATCAACAAAGGAATGGCTTGAGCAGAAGAAGATTACAGTTATGGAATGGCCCAGCCAGAGCCCAGACCTGAATCCGATTGACAATCTGTGGGGTGATCTGAAGAGGGCTGTGCCCAGGAGATGCCCTCGCAATCTGACAGATCTGGAGTGTTTTTGCAAAGAAGAGTGGGCAAAACCTGCCAGGTCAAAATGTGCCATGCTGATAGTCTTTTTGGATATGAGTCTGAGTGCTGTAATAAAATCAAAAGGTGCTTCAACAAAGTATGAGTTTAAGGGTGTGCACACTTATGCAACCATATTTAATTTTTATATTTTTTTCTTCCCTCCACCTAAAAGATTTCAGTTTGTTTTTCAATCGAGTTGTACAGTTTATAGGTCACATGAAGGGTCCATTCACATGTCCGTAACGGGTTTTGCAGATTCGCAAAACATGGACACGACAATGTGCATTCCGCATTTGCAGACCGCACATCGCTGGCACTAATAGAATATGCCTTTTCTTGTCTGCAATTGCGGACAAGAATAGGACATGTTCTATTTTTTTCGGGAACGGAAATGCGGACACGGAAGTGCGGGTCCGCATTTCCGGAGCCGGCCCGCACATTGTGCGGCCCCATAGAAGTGAATGGGTCCGCAATTCCGTTCCGCAAAATGAGAAACGAAATTGCGGACGTGTGAATGGGGCCTTAAGGTGGAAAAAGTTCTGAAATTATTAATCTTGGCTCTTTTTTACATCACAGAAACCTGACATTTTAACAGGGGTGTGTAGACTTTTTATATCCACTATATGTACCCAACCTCGAGATAAGCCACAGCACACAGAGCACATGTACTGAACCCACCCTCAGACCCTCCACTGAACCCCCAGACTCCAGGTTCAGTGCTGTCAGATGGTCTCACCTTTCCACTTCTTTACAGAAGGCTGTGACTTCCTCATTTTGCACCTCCATATCCTGCAGGAAAGAGCTTCCCGGGGGCATCTTCGTGCTGGTCCCACCATCATTCTAGGAGGGAGAGGGAGAGGGAGAGGGAGAATATGATATAAATCAGAGTTATGGACTCCCCACACTATGTCCCGAGAGATGGGATTACTGCTCTATGCACCCACTTTAATGTCGTTCCCACTGCAGCCAATCACTGGTCTCTTTGGTGCACAGCTGAGGCCAATGATTGGCTGCAACAGTCACGCGTTGCTGACAGGATGTCACCACTGAGCCAGGTAAACAGATCTCAGCTGGAAGAACAGAGGGGGGGGGGGGGTCTGTCAGTATAATATACTTCTTTAAGGCAGTTCCATCCCTTGTGCTGTCTGGGTGCTCCTGAAACTGTAGGACCCCTTTAACCACCAGCGGACTAATCAGAGCTTCTCAGATCGAGCCCTGCATACGGGGTTCATTATAATTAAACGAGGAACCAGTCAGGATGCTGCTTCCATTCTCTCATAAGCCTTAGGTTCCGTTCACATGTGGCAGATTTATTGCACATACCTCTAAAACTCTGGTCTGTAAGGGATTCTTAGAAACCACACTGAGATGAATGATAATCTGCAGCATGTGAACATACCCTTGGTGAGGACGGCTGGGATCAGACTGGTTAAGCAGCGCTTTTACCGTTACAGGTCCTCCTCCCCGGGAGAAGCCATTTATATCTGTCTCTCTGCTGGTTCTGTTTACACTGTGTGGGGGATGGGAGACCTTAGTGGCCCTTTTTATCGATCAGGTGCGGTCACTGATTCCAGCATTGGCCGGGACATAGATCAGACTCGGCTGCACTGCACATTCTTTTGGTTTGGCATCTTCATATAAAGGAATAAGAATTGCTGAAAAAAATACGACCTCCTACAAGGTGTCATCCAAGGACCGAAGAGGGACGTGATGCAACCAGTAATTGACCTGGAGGAGGGGCGCTGGTTCTGTAATAATCTGGGACAGGACATTGGAGTGGCCATCAATCAGTATGCAGCTCCATGTGGTGCATATTCAGTGTATGGAGTACTTTTGTCTGAATGCACGTGTACTCTGGGGCACAGGAACTGGTGGAGGTCTCTGTACCGCCCTACAGATCCATGAATGACGCCCGCTCCCTATTACACTTACCTCGGTGCTCTGACTCCTGGACAGCTGCCCGGGTGCTGACCGCAGGTTTAACGAGTGGCTTCTGGCAACTGTGGGCCCTGATGGAGATTTGCCACTCGCTTTCCTCTCGCAGTACGATGATTTTATAGGCTGCTCCTCCTGTAATACAGCATCCCAGGGATCTCCAGCAGACGACCCGAAGGACACCGCCTCACTGACCTGGCCACTGCAGAGCTCTACAGAATCCACCTTGGGTTTACTGAGGGGGTCCAGGTCCAGCCAGTCGAACTTGCTGATGTCATCTGTCTTGTCTACGACACCATTCCCAGGGGAGCCAGGGGTTCGGGGTAACTGGGTTTCATGGTTGGACTTCCCGTTCCTCAAGAACTCTGACGTCCTTGCTATTTTATCAAATAACTTCGCCATGTCAGGGGTGACAACGCTGGAATATGCCGGCAAGGTTCCCCTCATAGGGAAGGGAGCACGAGCTGGCATGGGGAAGGAAACATATTGGGTGGGTGTTGGAAGACTGAGAAAAACCGGCTCCCTGCATCGCACTGAGGGGTGGAAGCCATTCTGGAAAGGATCAGAGCGTTTTAAATATGATGCAGAGAAGGTCGGCTGTAAGGAGCAAGGCACCGGCGGTTGGGGTGCCCACTGACTGCACTGAAACGAGGGGATGGTATAACATTGTGCTGACACAGACGGATTCAACACAGGAGTCTGAGGTACAGCGGGGGGCTTGGGGACCACCTCAAAACTGTCGTCCAGAAGCAGCTTTTCTAATTCAGCGAGCGGAAGTTTCTCTAAATCAATGTTATGCAGAGACTTTTGTGCTGTGGTCTTGGCATCCATCTCCGGGAACACCATGAGGTCCTGATCAGGCATGGCCGGGCTGGCAGATCTCTGCTGCACCCTCATGAAGGTGGTGCCCTGTCTCTTGTCTCTCCGCAGCTTGTCCAACGCCTCGGTCTCCATCTGTAAGGCTTCCTCCTTCCCCACATCTCTTGTTCCCAATGTGTGTGCAGACGAGGACACCTTTTGTCTGAAGCCATTGCTGTTGGAGATCTGGGCCATACTGTGCCCACGGGGCAGATCCGCGTGGAAGTCCTCTGGTGGATCCTCACATGTATGATCTGGGGAAACAGAGGGAAGTCACTAAAGACACCAAACTGTAGGCAAAGAAAACAATAGAACAGCGCCTGGCTGGTCGCTGTCAGTGACATCTAATATCCTAGAACTGTATCCCGCCAGTCCGTCCATAAAACACGCTGCACAAGTCCTTGTCATCATTATTCCATTAAAGAACTGTCCACACTCCATTTTTTATTATAGCTTTACATACTGCTGTTCCTCTCCTATTCCTCCCGGAAACTTAAGAATGAACCGACACTGGTTATTACCAGTTTGAGGGTGTGCCCCTACACAATGATACTGTCCAATTATCCATGGCAGACGGATTGTCACACGACCCCTCTGACAAGGAAAATGGTAACGCCCCTTTATCAATTTACTCAAATGCTCAGGAGGAACAACATCACATAAAAGATGCTCCAGAACAGTTCTATCCTGGGGAATACAAGTAGTCAGTAGAGCAGACCAGTCAGGACAGCACAAACCAGTAGTCAGAGCCACCAGTAAGAGCTGTTTCACACGAGCGGAATCCCGCGCGTGTCATCCGCAGCGTGAAAGACGTGCAATGGACCGATAACGCTCTGTGCCTCTCTGTGATCTTTTTACTACAAAATCACAGTGAGATAAAGTGGTCACTGTGGTTTTGTAGTAAAAAGATCACAGAGAGGCAAAGAACATTATCAATCATGTTACTGCTCCGTGTCTCTGCTGTCCATACCGCGGCTTGACTGTCTTTCACGCTGCGGATGATGCGCGCCATCCGCTCTTGTGAAATAGCCCTAAGAGCACAAATCAGTAGTCAGTCTCCCTTCCCTAGTGAACTTCAGTACAGGAAGAGGTACAATGTGTGTATGTCAGGAACTTCCCTAAAACCCGATCCTGGTAATGAGCACAATTAGGCGCCGACACCCCTCCCCCGGCATAGCTCACTACTAGGGAGAGATGAGCAGATTACATAGGAACGATGGAAAACCCCACCGCACGTTGATTAATCACGTATGATCCCAGGGCAAGGATCTGCAGTCACTTCCACATCATACAGCGAGTCATGGAAACTGAGAACACATGGGAGGCCCAGGAACATGGATATTACATAACACACTGTCAGACTGAAATCACATACATTGCACATGACAGCTGTGTACGCCGGCTGCACACACGCGCGCGCGCGCGCGCGTTCTACGCAGAGTGCGCCGGCTGCACACACGCGCGCGTTCTACGCAGAGTGCGCCGGCTGCACACACGCGCGCGCGTTCTACGCAGAGTGCGCCGGCTGCACACACGCGCGCGCGCGTTCTACGCAGAGTGCGCCGGCTGCACACACGCACGCGCGCGTTCTACGCAGAGTGCGCCGGCTGCACACACGCACGCGCGCGTTCTACGCAGAGTGCGCCGGCTGCACACACGCGCGCGTTCTACGCAGAGTGCGCCGGCTGCACACACGCGCGCGTTCTACGCAGAGTGCGCCGGCTGCACACACGCGCGCGTTCTACGCAGAGTGCGCCGGCTGCACACACGCGCGCGTTCTACGCAGAGTGCGCCGGCTGCACACACGCGCGCGTTCTACGCAGAGTGCGCCGGCTTGCACACACGCGCGCGTTCTACGCAGAGTGCGCCGGCTGCACACACCCGCGCGTTCTACGCAGAGTGCGCCGGCTGCACACACGCGCAGCGTTCTACGCAGAGTGCGCCGGCTGCACACACGCGCGCGTTCTACGCAGAGTGCGCCGGCTGCACACACGCGCGCGTTCTACGCAGAGTGCGCCGGCTGCACACACCCGCCGTTCTACGCAGAGTGCGCCGGCTTGCACACACGCGCGCGTTCTACGCAGAGTGCGCCGGCTGCACACACGCGCGCGTTTCTACGCAGAGTGCGCCGGCTGCACAGCACGCGCGCGTTCTACGCAGAGTGCGCCTGCTGCCACAGGCCGCTCGGCGCGTTCCTAACGCAGAGTGGCGCCGGCCTGCACACAAACGCAGCGCGTCGTTCCTAACGCAGAGTGCGGCCGTGCCACACACGCGCGCGTTTCTACCCAGCAGTGGCGCCGGCTGCACGCGCGCGTTCTACGCAGAGTGCGCCGGCTGCACGCGCGCGCGTTCTACGCAGAGTGCGCCGGCTGCACACGCGCGCGCGCGTTCTACGCAGAGTGCGCCGGCTGCACACACGCGCGCGTTCTACGCAGAGTGCGCCGGCTGCACACACGCGCGCGTTCTACGCAGAGTGCGCCGGCTGCACACACGCGCGCGTTCTACGCAGAGTGCCGCTGCACACACGCGCGCGTTCTACGCAGAGTGCGCCGGCTGCACACACGCGCGCGTTCTACGCAGAGTGCGCCGGCTGCACACACGCGCGCGCGGCGTTCTACGCAGAGTGCGCCGGCTGCACACCGCGCGCGCGCGCGTTCTACGCAGAGTGCGCCGGCTGCACACACGCGCGCCGCGTTCTACGCAGAGTGCGCCGGCTGCACACACGCGCGCGCGCGTTCTAACGCAGAGTGCGCCGGCTGCACACACGCGCGCTCGCGTTCGTACGCAGAGTGCGCGGTACGCAGAGTGCGCCGGCTGCACACACGCGCGCGCGTTCTACGCAGAGTGCGCCGGCTGCACACACGCGCGCGCGTTCTACGCAGAGTGCGCCGGCTGCACACACGCGCGCGTTCTACGCAGAGTGCGCCGGCTGCACACACACGCCTTCTATGCAGTGTACACTGGCTGCACATACATGTTCCATGCTGCGGGGCCCACTGTTTTGTTCAGTCTGCTGCACACTGTGTGGGTCAGGAATGCAGTCTGGACGCCCTATCCGGCTTCTTCTGCACACCAGCTCTCACCACAAAAATGCAAACAATACCGGTCGTACATGCAACAGCCCAGTCCATGAAATCAACAGAACTGTGGACCGCGGTATCAGGCATGAGCAGTGAGGACGGCAGTGACCTGTGGACTCCCCAGCTGTGACCTGCTGCACAACAGTGAAGCCCTATGTGTTGTCAGAGGACGACGCTACATCACTGTCAGCACCAACATCTTCGCCGCCTCCTGGACCTGACATCCCAGGTCTATTACACACCAAATGTACATTCTGCTCTAAGGGCTCATTCCCTGAACGTGTAATTACTGGGCCCATGTTGCAGACCACAAATAAATGGTCCATAAAACACGGGCACCAGTTGTCTGAACTCCACTTCACGGATGAAGACCCACTGACTTGAATGAGTCATTCAGAGTTCACATGGCTGGCGAGTGTGTTATGCTTATGGCAACACGGGCACAGTGATCATCCACTACAGATGTCACAGTAGGACTGAGCACTTTCCATCCATATTTATATCTAGACCTGGGCTACATGCCAGCTTCTACCAAGAGACATAACATTGTGGGGATACTGCATTCCACATGAGCATACAATGTGAGCTCTCCTCTATGGAGAACACTGCATGTGACATCTGCAACAGAACTGGCTGCAAGCAGTGAGGAGGCGCAGCAGAGTCATCTGAGGTGTTAGCACTGTGCTGGGACCTGTGTCCTATAGGGTCCTGAGGAGCAGTCTGCACCCATCTGTCCTATGGGGTCCTGAGGAGGAGGCACAGCCCCTGCAGTCAGCACAGTGCTGGGACCTGTCTCCTATAGGGTCTTGAGGAGGAGGCACAGCCCCTGCAGTTATCACTGTGCTGGTACCTGTGTCCTATAGGGTCCTGAGGAGCAGTCTGCACCGTGCTAAACCTGTGTCCTATGGGGTCGTGGGGAGGAGGCACAGCCCCTGCAGTCAGCAATGTGCTGGGACCTGTGTCCTATAGGGTCCTGAGGAGCAGTCTGCACTGTGCTAAACCTGTGTCCTATGGGGTCCTGGGGAGGAGTCGCAGCCCCTGCAGTCAGCAATGTGCTGGACTTGTGTACTGTAGGGTCCTGAGGAAGAGGCACAGCCCCTGCAGTCAGCAATGTGCTGGACCTGTGTACTGTAGGGTCCTGAGGAGGAGGTGCAGCCCCTGCAGTCAGCACCGTACTAAGACCTGTGTCGTATAGGGTCCTGAGGAGGAGGCACAGCCCCTGCAGTTATCACTGTGCTGGTCCTGTGTCCTATAGGGTCCTGAGGAGGAGGCACAGCCCCTGCAGTCAGCAATGTGCTGGACCTGTGTCCTGTAGGGTCCTGAGGAGGAGGCACAGCCCCTGCAGTCAGCAATGTGCTGGTCCTGTGGGGTCCTGAGGAGGAGGTGCAGCCCCTGCAGTCAGCACCGTACTAGGACCTGTGTCCTATAGGGTCCTGGGTCCTGAGGAGGAGTTTCAGGATTGGGCTGAGGTCAGTGATTGGCTGCAGCAGTAACATGTTCCTGGTCTGCCATCAAGACTGCAGTAAACAAAGCAATAGATGCTGGAACGGCGGTGAATTTAACATCGAACATGTACACTGAACAGGTGACCAGAATTCAGACGCTGCAGATTTATTAAAGCTTCTCATCTTCTATAAGATTGAGGGTGACAGAAGTGACTGGGAGACGCCTCCGCTGGCTCGGACGCCCAACATCACCCGGCGCTGCACTTCCTGCGTCCTGTCCTTGGATAAAACGGAACTGAGCGAACAATTACAGACAAGTCAGGAGATCCTGATTAACCCTGCATGTGCTGGAGCAAGGGGGCAGCAGCCTGGCAGGAGCTCATTGTTACTGTGTGAATGTATGGCTCCTTGCCCGGGCAGAGCTCAGCACCATCAGGCCCCCAGACAAAACAAGAGGAGAACGGTGGGGGCTCCACCTACACTACTCCTCCCATCTCTGCTCATAAACACCATCATCCACTCCACACTTCCCAGAAACATTCTTCCTTCCAGTATCAGGAACTTGGCAGAAAACCAAACTATCTGCAGGATTCCTATTTTAGGAGCAGAATCCTTCATCCCAGGCAGACAGAGAACAACCTGACAGCACAGCCCAGGACAGAGAGGGTTAACTGTGCATTATCTTCCGTCTCTCTAATCCCCAACACCAAACCTCATAAAACCCCAGAGCATCCAAATAACCCCATGCCGAGGCCTCCACCGGTGCCATAAACCGACCACTAACCTGAACCTAAAGGGGAACACCAGAAAAAAACTCATCAATGACTACTGAACCTGCAGTGCTAAGCCTGAGGCTACAAAAGCGACTGCACCCCCCACTGGGGGGGGGGGAGCGGAGAGGGCGCTCATGGAGCACTACATCCTCCTCCAACTGCTGGGAAAACCACTAACGTGTCAGCAAAAGCATAATCTTATCATTCAATACATCAGCTCTGTGTCTATAAGGGGCCACACACCATTAGTCCAGCTTATATCAGCGCTGGAGCGTTATAAGAGGAGCGGCTGATATCAGTCACATAGGATGTAATGTCTCTGGAGGTTATATCAGTATTGGAGCGTTATAAGAGGAGCGGCTGATATCAGTCACATGTGATGTAATGTCTCTGGAGGTTATATCAGCGCTGGAGCGTTATAAGAGGAGCGGCTGATATCAGTCACATGTGATGTAATGTCTCTGGAGGTTATATCAGCGCTGGAGCGTTATAAGAGTAGCGGCTGATATAAGTCACATAGGATGTAATGTCTCTGGAGATTATATCAGTACTGGAGCGTTATAAGAGTAGCGGCTGATATCAGTCACATGTGATGTAATGTCTCTGGAGGTTATATCAGCGCTGGAGCATTATTAGAGGAGCGGCTGATATAAGTCACATAGGATGTAATGTCTCCGGAGATTATATCAGTACTAGAGTGTTATAAGAGGAGCGGCTGATATCGGTCACATATAGATGGGTGTCAGCACTAGAGATGTAATATTGTAGGTGTCATTGGGAATTCTGCAGTCAGCCTTTACACTGCCAGACACAGCTGACAACATGGAGCCAAACAATGCAGACTCCGGCACAGTGACCTGGTGTCAGACAGTAGGTGTCCGGCCCCTTTATGCTGTTCACCTGTGGATGCATCATGTGAACACTTACCTGCTCAGCAGTAAATCAGAGATGGGGCATAGGGGGCGCTCCATTATCCTGCATGAAGATACAAATAAGGATCATCACTGCGACTTAATCAGAGCCTGGACCCACTCTGCCCCCAGCACCCAAGAAAACTAAAATACAGAACTATATATACTCCCCCCGCATACCGGTCACTGACCCCCCCTCCCCTCCTCACATACCGGTCACTGTCCCCCTCACCCTTCTCCACCCCACATACCGGTCACTGCCCCCTGCCCTCCCCACCCATACCGGTCACTGCCCCCTGCCCTCCCCACCCATACCGGTCACTGCCCCCCTTCCCTCACATATCGGTCACTGTCCCCCCTCATCTCCCCTTCACATACCGGTCACTGTCCCCCTCATCTCCCCCTCACATACCGGTCACTGTCCCCCTCACATACCGGTCACTGTCCCCCTCACATACCGGTCCACTGTCCCCCCTCACATACCGGGTCACTGTCCCCCCTCAATCTCCCCCTCACATACCGGTCACTGTCCCCCCTCATCTCCCCTCACATACCGGTCACTGTCCCCCCTCATATACCGGTCACTGTCCCCCCCTCATATACCGGTCACTGTCCCCCCTCATATACCGGTCACTGTCCCCCCTCATATACCGGTCACTGTCCCCCCTCATATACCGGTCACTGTCCCCCCTCATATACCGGTCACTGTCCCCCCTCATATACCGGTCACTGTCCCCCCTCATATACCGGTCACTGTCCCCCCTCATATACCGGTCACTGTCCCCCCTCATATACCGGTCACTGTCCCCCCTCATATACCGGTCACTGTCCCCCCTCATATACCGGTCACTGTCCCCCCTCATATACCGGTCACTGTCCCCCCTCATATACCGGTCACTGTCCCCCCTCATATACCGGTCACTGTCCCCCCTCATATACCGGTCACTGTCCCCCCTCATCTCCCCCTCACATACCGGTCACTGTCCCCCCCTCATCTCCCCCTCACATACCGGTCACTGTCCCCCCTCATCTCCCCCTCACATACCGGTCACTGTCCCCCCTCATCCCCCCCTCACATACCGGTCACTGTCCCCCCTCATCCCCCCCTCACATACCGGTCACTGTCCCCCCTCATCTCCCCCTCACATACCGGTCACTGTCCCCCCTCACATACCGGTCACTGTCCACCCTCACATACCGGTCACTGTCCCCCCTCACATACTGGTCACTGTCCCCCCTCATCTCCCCCTCACATACCGGTCACTGTCCCCCCTCATCTCCCCCTCACATACCGGTCACTGTCCCCCCTCACATACCGGTCACTGTCCCCCCTCACATACCGGTCACTGTCCCCCCTCACATACCGGTCACTGTCCCCCCTCATCTCCCCCTCACATACCGGTCACTGCCCCCCCTCATCTCCCCCTCACATACCGGTCACTGCCCCCCCTCATCTCCCCCTCACATACCGGTCACTGCCCCCCCTCATCTCCCCCTCACATACCGGTCACTGTGCCCCCTCATCTCCCCCTCAAATACCGGTCACTGTCCCCCCTCATCTCCCCCTCACATACCGGTCACTGTCCCCCCTCACATACCGGTCACTGTCCCCCCTCACATACCGGTCACTGTCCCCCCTCACATACCGGTCACTGTCCCCCCTCATCTCCCCCTCACATACTGGTCACTGTCCCCCCTCACATACCGGTCACTGTCCCCCCTCATCTCCCCCTCACATACCGGTCACTGTCCCCCCTCACATACCGGTCACTGTCCCCCCTCATCTCCCCCTCACATACCGGTCACTGTCCCCCCTCACATACCGGTCACTGCCCCCCCTCATCTCCCCCTCACATACTGGTCACTGTCCCCCCTCACATACCGGTCACTGTCCCCCCTCATCTCCCCCTCACATACCGGTCACTGTCCCCCCTCACATACCGGTCACTGTCCCCCCTCATCTCCCCCTCACATACCGGTCACTGTCCCCCCTCACATACCGGTCACTGCCCCCCCTCATCTCCCCCTCACATACCGGTCACTGTGCCCCCTCATCTCCCCCTCAAATACCGGTCACTGTCCCCCCTCATCTCCCCCTCACATACCGGTCACTGTCCCCCCTCACATACCGGTCACTGTCCCCCCTCACATACCGGTCACTGTCCCCCCTCACATACCGGTCACTGTCCCCCCTCATCTCCCCCTCACATACCGGTCACTGTCCCCCCTCACATACCGGTCACTATCCCCCCCATCCCCCCTCACATACCGGTCACTATCGCCCCACCTCCCCCTCACATACCGGTCACTATCGCCCCACCTCCCCCTCACATACCGGTCACTCTCTCTCTCTCTCGCTTCTCCTATATTCGGCCGGTGTTCTCCGCTAATAGTTCCGCTCTTTCCTCCACTCAACGTCCTGCGCGCTCCCGCATTCCAGCGGCTAATGACGTGCGCGCCTCCGTGTCTCTGCAACGCGCATGTGATCTGTCTACACTCACTTGCGCCACCTCCTGGAGACTAGGAGAATAGCAGACCGATAAGGTATAGCAGTGTATAGTCTGTGGATGGAAGGCCCGCCCCCTAATTATACTAAATAAAAATGTCCGTTTAGTTGCCATCCTGAGTCCCTGCTTCCCCAGTGGTGTATTGGTGTAGTGGTGTAGTGGTGTAGTGGTGTAGTGGTGTAGTGGTGTAGTGGTGTAGTGGTGTAGTGGTGTAGTGGTGTAGTATCCGGGAAGCAGTGGATTTATCTTTGGGGGATGCCGGTACAGGCAGGGTACGGCCATGGGGACACCGGTGTCCTGTACGTTTGTTAATCTATACCTGGCAGTCTTTGAGGACCGTTATGTTTGCAGCACATGAAGCTATTTTTACGCTCCGTGGATGACGTCTCTATGGTGGGGCAGGGTCCGCGGCTGGCGTGTGAGGGGTTTGTCCAATTCTTAAATGACTATAATGAAATTCACATTAAACTTCGGGGGGCACCACTTTGGATTTCCTCGATGTTCGTGTGACAATTGAGGAGGGCGCTCTCACCGCCACCGGTTTTCGAAAACCCACAGCCACTAACTCGCTGCTCCACCACGACAGTCACCATCCACGTAGCGTGAAACAGGCGGTCCCTTATGGACAATTTATACGTCTCAAGCGTATTACCAGCACAGCAGTAGGGTATAGGGAGCAGGAACTAAGGGAGAGGCTCTCAAACAGCGGTCGCCCGGAGTCAGAACCTGACGCAGCTCTGGAGAGCGCAGCAACACAGTGAATTAGAGTGAGTTCTAGAAGAAAGGTCACCAATAGGTTCGCATTTGCTTTCAAACATAGTCCCCTAGCGGACACCATCAGACAGGGGATATACAAAAACTGGGACATCCTCAAAAATGAGGAGCGCCTCCAGGATTTAGCACCGAATAAAGCACTTATTACATTTAAAAGGTGCCGGACAATAAAGGGTTAACTAGTGAGAAGTAAGGAAAGCAGAAGCAGCCATTGGCTCGCCGAACGCCGACCCACAGGAAACTAAGTGCGGCGACTGCTCCTTTTGCCAATATATTAACCAGGGCAAACACCTATTTTTTGCAGGTATCAAGCATACAGGTAGCAGTTTGTTACACGCAGGACCAAGTATGTGCTTTACCTGGTTTTGTGCTCCTGTGGATCTTTCTACATAGGGAAGACCATACGCCCCATGTATGAGAGATTCAGGGAGGTCGGGAGAAGGATGCCCTAGGCTTATTGACCATGTCCGCAATAGGCATGATCATAACACTAAGGCCCCTTTCACACGAGCGAGTAATCAGCGCGGGTGCAATACGTGATGTGAACGCATAGCACCCGCACCACGGTGATTGGACCATGTGATTGGACCATGTGATTGGACCATGTGATCTGACGTCACCACAGGTCCTTTAGCCGGCAGCTCATGATTAAAGAAGTAAGAAGAGACCGGCAGCTACGCGATCAAGAGGAGAAGGTGAGTTAATAATTTTTTATTTTTTAACCCTCAATTGACCACCTACTAAGTATTCTGTATTCAGAATGCTATTATTTTCCCTTATACCCATGTTATAAGGGAAAATAATACAGTGAATAAACTATCATCTTAGCAACCATGCGTGAAAATCGCACCGCATCCGCACTTGCTTGCGATTTTCACTCAGCCCCATCAACTTCTATGGGGCCTGCATTGCGTGATAAACGCAGACTATAGAGCATGCTGCGATTTTCACACAACTCACAAGTGATGCGTGAAAATCACCGCTCACGTGCACAGCCCTATAGAAATGAATGGGTCCGGATTCAGTGCGGGTGCAGTGCGTTCACCTCCCGTATTGCACCTGCGCTGAAATCTCGCCCGTGTGAACTCAGCCTAAATGTTTGAAGTTGGCAGCTCTTGAACATGTCCCTGTCCCAGTACAGGGCGGAGATGGGCACCGTCTCCTCCTTCAGCGGGAGGCGCAGTGGATCCTCCGCACCGCAGCCACGGGTTTTTGTAGTGGCTTGAGGTTTATATACGAGTCGCACACATCTCTAGTGTTAGGGAGTGTATTGTTTTTACCTTTCTCGTTCCAGTTTGGACGAGGGTGTTCTAGCGTCTGTGGTTGCCTAGGCAACGTGTACGCATTTAAATGAGCGCTAAGCAAGCGCGATGAGGTCAGAGGCCAGAAGAAGCGCAAGTGCGCGAAACGGCCATCGCCAGCTGATGACTCAGTGTTGGATGCTTCATGTCCGCCCCAGCCCATGTAACCCGTCTATTCAAGTCAATAAAGAAGTGATTTTACCGCAATGGTGACTGCCGCTATTATTTCCTATCTCCGGATTGCACGGGCCAGCTTAATTGGGTAAAAATCCGGATGACGTCAGTGTGCCCCCTAACAGCTGGCCCCCTAACAGGGCAGTACTATCCTTGTCCGGACAATAATACAGACATGTTCTATTTTTTTTTTTTGTATAACGGAATGTACCTTTTTTTTTTTTCTTTGCGGACCCATTGAAATGAATGGTTCTGTACACGGTCTGCAAAAAAAAAGTCACGGACACGTAAAGAAAATACATTTGTGTGCATGATCCCTAATAGTGTGCCAGCGCCACCGTAGCCCCCCCCCCCCCTCTTATAAACTGTGCGTGCTGTGCGTGCTATGAGACAAACGGATCCGTCGAGACTTACAATGGAAGTCAATGGGGACGGATCCGTTTGAAGGTGACACCATATGGCTCAATCTTCAAACGGATCCGTCCCCCATTGACTTTCAATGTAAAGTCTGGACGGATCCGTCTGAAGCAACTTTCACACTTAGAATTTTTTCTAAGCTATAATGCAGACGGATCCGTTCTGAACGGATCCCATCGTCTGCATTATGGGAGCGGATCCGTCTGTGCAGACCCCAGACGGATCCGCTCTGAATGCACGTGTGAAAGTAGCCTAACCCTGTGCCTGCTGCTTATTAGGGCTCATGCACACAAGCGTTATGGCGCAGTGTCGGTCGGTCTGCAATGCACGGGCACTGGCCGCGTGCACTCCGTTTGCAGAGGCAGACCCATTGACTTGAATGGACCTGCGATCTGCAACATATGGCCAAAGAGAGAACATGTTCTATCTTTTTGCCTTGGGGAGGCACGGAACGCATATCCTGCCTCCGCTCTGCAAAAGCCGTTTACGGTCCACAATATGGGCATTACACTAATGTGAATGAGCCCTTATACAGTGTGTCACCGACATACAGTCCCTTCCATGAGCTGCCCTGCTTATTACATAGTGTCACAGTATACAGGAACTAGCAGAGCCGACAGCACGCACAGTTTATAAGGGGGGCTACGGTGGCGCTGGCACACTATTAGGCCTCTTTCACGCGACCATATGGCTTTTTCAGTGTTTTGTGGTCCGTTTTTCACGGATCCGTTGTTCCGTTTTTTGTTTCCGTTCTTCCGTCTGGCATATACAGTAATTACATAGAAAAAATTGGGCTGGGCATAAAATTTTCAATAGATGGTTCCGCAAAAACAGATCGGCTACGGAAGACATATGCATTTCCGTATGTGTTTATTTTTTTTGCGGACTCATTGACTTGAATAGAGCCACGGAACATGATTTGCAGGCAATAATAGGACATGTTCTATCTTTCAACGAAACGGAAATACGGAAACGGAATGCATACGGAGTAAAAAATAAAAACTGTTGTGTGAAAGAGGCCTAAAGGAATATTCACACGTCCGTATGTGTCTGACACCGGCAATGTGGGTTCCGCATTTTGCCGGCACTCTCATAGAACATACCTTTTCTTGTTTCTTGTCCGCAATTGCCCAATTCATATTCCTGCTATGGGGCACAATGATTTTTTATGTACACCAGTGTGTGTGTGTGTGTATATATATATATATATATATAGTGGAGGGGCAGGAGAGCAGAGGGGTGGTACACACACATATATATATATATATATATATATATATTACACTGCTCAAAAAAAATAAAGGGAACACAACACAATGTAACTCCAAGTCAATCCCACTTCTCTGAAATCAAACGGTCCACTTAGGAAGCTACACTGAGTGACAATGTCACATGCTGTTGTGCAAATGGGATAGACAACAGGTGGAAACTATAGGCAATTAGCAAGACCCCCCAATAAAGGAGAGGTTCTGCAGGTGGTGACCACAGACCACTTCTCCGTTCCTATGCTTCCTGGCTGATGTTTCGGTCACTTTTGAATGCTGGCGATGCTTTCACTCTAGTGGTAGCATGAGACGGAGTCTAGAACCCACACAAGGGGCTCAGGTGGTGCAGCTTATCCAGGATGGCACATCAATGCGAGCTGTGGCCAGAAGGTTTGCTGTGTCTGTCAGCGTAGTGTCCAGAGCATAGAGGCGCCACCAGGAGACAGGCCAGTACATCAGGAGACGTGGAGGAGGCCATAGGAGGGCAACAACCCAGCAGCAGGACCGCTACCTCCGCCTTTGTGCAAGGAGGAACATGAGGAGCACTGCCAGAGCCCTGCAAAATGACCTCCAGCAGGCCACAAATGTGCATGTGTCTGCTCAAACGGTCAGAAACAGACTCCATGAGAGTGATATGAGGGCCCGACGTCCACAGGTGGGGGTTGTGCTTTCAGCCCAACACCGTGCAGGACGTTTGGCATTTGCCAGAGAACACCAAGATTGGCAAATTGGCGACTGGTGCCCTGTGCTCTTCACAGATGAAAGCAGGTTCACACTGAGCACATGACAGACGCGACAGAGTCTGGAGACGCCGCGGAGAACGTTCTGCTGCCTGCAACATCCTCCAGCATGACCGGTTTGGCATTGGGTCAGTAATGGTGTGGGGTGGCATTTCTTTGGAGGGCCGCACAGCCCTCCATGTGCTCGCCAGAGGTAGCCTGACTGCCATTAGGTACCGAGATGAGATCCTCAGACCCCTTGTGAGACCATATGCTGGTGCGGTTGGCCCTGGGTTCCTCCTAATGCAAGACAATGCTAGACCTGGAGTGTGTCAGCAGTTCCTGCAAGACGAAGGCATTGATGCTATGGACCGGCCCGCCCGTTCCCCAGACCAGAATCCAATTCAGCACATCTGGGACATCATGTCTCGCTCTATCCACCAACGTCACGTTGCACCACAGACTGTCCAGGAGTTGGCAGATGCTTTAGTCCAGGTCTGGGAGGAGATCCCTCAGGAGACCGTCCGCCACCTCATCAGGAGCATGCACAGGCATTGTAGGGAGGTCATACAGGCACGTGGAGGCCACACACACTACTGAGCCTCATTTGGACTTGTTTTAAGGACATTACATCAAAGTTGGATCAGCCTGTAGTGTGACTCCAAATCCAGACCTCCATGGGTTGAAAAATCTAATTTCCATTTTTTAATTTGTGTGTGATTTTGTTGTCAGCACATTCAACTATGCAAAGAACAAAGTATTTCAGAAGAATATTTAATTAATTCAGATCTAGGATGTGTTATTTTTGTGTTCCCTTTATTTTTTTGAGCAGTGTATATATACACACACACACACACAGCAATCTGTAGTATCAAAGCAGCAAGAATAGTCAGCTGGGTAGAGATGAGGCAATGTGGCATCCGACTACAGCAGTAGACAGGCTGAGGTGGAGATAAGACGTTAGGGTAGTCAGATAGTAAGTAAGGGCAGGCAGAGTAGTCAGATTTTTGGTAAGGGCAGGCAGAGTTCAGGCAGTATGGTAGTCAGATGATAGGTAAGGGCAGGCAGAATTCAGGCAGTATGGTAGTCAGAGGATAGGTAAGGGCAGGCAGAGTTCAGGCAGTATGGTAGTCAGATAATAGGTAAGGGCAGGCAGAGTTCAGGCAGTATGGTAGTCAGATGATAGGTAAGGGCAGGCAGAGTTCAGGCAGTATGGTAGTCAGATGATAGGTAAGGGCAGGCAGAGTTCAGGCAGTATGGTAGTCAGATAATAGGTAAGGGCAGGCAGAGTTCAGGCAGTATGGTAGTCAGAGGATAGGTAAGGGCAGGCAGAGTTCAGGCAGTATGGTAGTCAGATAATAGGTAAGGGCAGGCAGAATTCAGGCAGTATGGTAGTCAGAGGATAGGTAAGGGCAGGCAGAGTTCAGGCAATATGGTAGTCAGATAATAGGTAAGGGCAGGCAGAGTTCAGGCAGTATGGTAGTCAGATGATAGGTAAGGGCAGGAAGAGTTCAGGCAGTATGGTAGTCAGATAATAGGTAAGGGCAGGCAGAGTTCAGGCAGTATGGTAGTCAGATGATAGGTAAGGGCAGGAAGAGTTCAGGCAGTATGGTAGTCAGATAATAGGTAAGGGCAGGCAGAGTTCAGGCAGTATGGTAGTCAGATAATAGGTAAGGGCAGGCAGAGTTCAGGCAGTATGGTAGTCAGATAATAGGTAAGGGCAGGCAGAGTTCAGGCAGTATGGTAGTCAGATGATAGGTAAGGGCAGGCAGAGTTCAGGCAGTATAGTAGTCAGATGATAGGTAAGGGCAGGCAGAGTTCAGGCAGTATGGTAGTCAGATGATAGGTAAGGGCAGGCAGCGTTCAGGCAGTATGGTAGTCAGATAATAGGTAAGGGCAGGCAGAGTTCAGGCAGTATGGTAGTCAGATAATAGGTAAGGGCAGGCAGAGTTCAGGCAGTATGGTAGTCAGATGATAGGTAAGGGCAGGCAGAGTTCAGGCAGTATGGTAGTCAGATGATAGGTAAGGGCAGGCAGAGTTCAGGCAGTATGGTAGTCAGATGATAGGTAAGGGCAGGCAGAGTTTAAGAGTTATGATAAGCAGATGATAGATCAGGATGGGTAGCAGACAGGTAAACAAGGTCAGGAGACAATGAATTAACCGAAACACTAAAGAATATGGACCAGAAGAACTCCTGACAACTAACCGGCACCAAACTTGTCAGACACACAAGGACAGTCCTGGTAAAACCTGTGACAGCCGGGCAATGGCTGCAGGGAAGGTGAATCAGTCAGTGCACTGGTAAGAGGAAGGGGCTGAGGACCCGCAGCAGGTGAAGATGGGAGTAGTAGGGAAGATGGGAGTGTACACAGGGGCGGCAGGGAAGATGGGAGTGTATAATAATACAGTGGTTGTAGTGAAAATGGTGGTAAACATATGGGTAGTATGGATGATGGGAGTATACTTAGGGAAGCGGGGATAATTGGATGTATATACAGGAGGAATAGGGATGATGGGAGTATACCCAGGGGTAGTAGAGATGATGGGAGTATACCCAGGGTTGTAGGTTTGATGGGAGTATACACAGGGGTAGTGGAGATGATGGGAGTATAAATGAGATGTTGGGAGTAGACATGGGTAGTAGGGATGATGGGAGTATACCCAGGGTTGTAGGTTTGATGGGAGTATACACAGGGGTAGTAGAGATGATGGGAGTATACCCAGGGTTGTAGGTTTGATGGGAGTATACACAGGGGTAGTAGAGATGATGGGAGTATATCCAGGGTTGTAGGTTTGATGGGAGTATACACAGGGGTAGTAGAGATGATGGGAGTATAAATGAGATGTTGGGAGTAGACACGGGTAGTAGGGATGATGGGAGTATACGCAGTGATGACGGGAGCTATCAAGCTATGATGAGGTGGTAGGTGAGATGAAGAAGGCTGTGGCTCAGCTGTTGCTAAGTGACAGGGAGGAGGCTGCTGCTTGCTAGGTTACCGCAGTATTTCGTTATCATTGCGCCACGTTTCAGACGTCTCGCTCAATCTTAGGTCCACCTACGACACTCAGCCAATCAAATGTCACCGCGAGCAATGACGTCAGGAAGTAATAACCAATCGGGTGGCAGATGGCGGAGCATGTTTCCTCGGTAACACATGCTTAATCCACGGGAAAGGCGGAGCCTGTCACTGGAGGAGGTTGTTAGTTTACCGGGTCTGGAGAAGGAATCAGAGCGGAGACCGGAGGATGAAGCAGGTGAGGCCGGTGCTGTGCGCCCGGGGTAGAGCACGCGTTACAGGCTGTGCAGTGTGACTAGGGGCCGTGCGGAACCTGCTCCCTCTATACCGCACAGTATGTATGTATACACCGCACAGTACCACTTCTCTCAGTATATATACACCACACAGTATCACTTCTCTCAGTATATATACACCACACAGTCCCACTTCTCTCAGTATATATACACCGCACAGTACCACTTCTCTCAGTATATATACAACACACAGTATCACTTCTCTCAGTATATATACACCACACAGTCCCACTTCTCTCAGTATATATACACCGCACAGTACCACTTCCCTCAGTATATATACACCACACAGTCCCACTTCTCTCAGTATATATACACCGCACAGTACCACTTCCCTCAGTATATATACACTGCACAGTACCACTTCTCTCAGTATATATATATACACTGCACAGTATCACTTCTCTCAGTATATATATATATACACCGCACAGTCCCACTTCTCTCAGTATATATACACTGCACAGTACCACTTCTCTCAGTATATATATATATACACCGCACAGTCCCACTTCTCTCAGTATATATACACTGCACAGTACCACTTCTCTCAGTATATATACAACACACAGTATCACTTCTCTCAGTATATATACACCACACAGTCCCACTTCTCTCAGTATATATACACCGCACAGTACCACTTCTCTCAGTATATATACACCACACAGTATCACTTCTCTCAGTATATATACACCGCACAGTACCACTTCTCTCAGTATATATACACCACACAGTATCACTTCTCTCAGTATATATACACCGCACAGTACCACTTCTCTCAGTATATATACACCACACAGTATCACTTCTCTCAGTATATATACACCGCACAGTACCACTTCTCTCAGTATATATACACCACACAGTCCCACTTCTCTCAGTATATATACACCGCACAGTACCACTTCCCTCAGTATATATACACTGCACAGTACCACTTCTCTCAGTATATATACACTGCACAGTACCACTTCTCTCAGTATATATATACACTGCACAGTATCACTTCTCTCAGTATATATATACACTGCACAGTATCACTTCTCTCAGTATATATACACTGCACAGTACCACTTCTCTCAGTATATATATACACCGCACAGTATCACTTCTCTCAGTATATATACACCGCACAGTATCACTTCTCTCAGTATATATACACCGCACAGTATCACTTCTCTCAGTATATATACACCGCACAGTGCCACTTCTCTCAGTATATATATACACTGCAGCTAAGTATCCTCTCTCAGTATATATATACACCGCACAGTATCACTTCTCTCAGTATATATACACCGCACAGTATCACTTCTCTCAGTATATATACACCGCACAGTGCCACTTCTCTCAGTATATATATATACACTGCACAGTATTACTTCCCTCAGTATATATACACTGCACAGTATCACTTCTCTCAGTATATATACACCGCACAGTCCCACTTCTCTCAGTATATATACACCGCACAGTACCACTTCTCTCAGTATTTATACACCGCACAGTATCACTTCCCTCAGTATATATACACCGCACAGTCCCACTTCTCTCAGTATATATACACCGCACAGTACCACTTCTCTCAGTATATATACACTGCACAGTACCACTTCTCTCAGTATATATACACTGCACAGTACCACTTCTCTCAGTATATATATATATATATATATATATATATATATATACACCGCACAGTACCACTTCTCTCAGTATATATACACCGCACAGTATCACTTCTCTCAGTATATATACACCGTACAGTATCACTTCTCTCAGTGTATATATACACTGCACAGTACCACTTCTCTCAGTATATATACACTGCACAGTACCACTTCTCTCAGTATATATACACCACACAGTACCACTTCTCTCAGTATATATACACTGCACAGTACCACTTCTCTCAGTATGTATACACCGCACAGTCCCACTTCTCTCAGTATATATATATATATACACCGCACAGTCCCACTTCTCTCAGTATATATACACCGTACAGTATCACTTCTCTCAGTATATATACACTGCACAGTACCACTTCTCTCAGTATATATACACTGCACAGTACCACTTCTCTCAGTATATATACACCGCACAGTACCACTTCTCTCAGTATATATATATACTGCACAGTCCCACTTCTCTCAGTATATATACACTGCACAGTGCCACTTCTCTCAGTATATATATATATACACCGCACAGTCCCACTTCTCTCAGTATATATACACCGCACAGTACCACTTCTCTCAGTATTTATACACCGCACAGTATCACTTCCCTCAGTATATATACACCGCACAGTACCACTTCTCTCAGTATATATACACCGCACAGTACCACTTCTCTCAGTATATATACACTGCACAGTACCACTTCTCTCAGTATATATACACTGCACAGTACCACTTCTCTCAGTGTATATATATATATATATATATATATATATATATATACACACCGCACAGTACCACTTCTCTCAGTATATATACACCGCACAGTATCACTTCTCTCAGTATATATACACCGTACAGTATCACTTCTCTCAGTATATATACACTGCACAGTACCACTTCTCTCAGTATATATACACTGCACAGTACCACTTCTCTCAGTATATATACACCACACAGTACCACTTCCCTCAGTATATATACACTGCACAGTACCACTTCTCTCAGTATGTATACACCGCACAGTCCCACTTCTCTCAGTATATATATATATATACACCGCACAGTCCCACTTCTCTCAGTATATATACACTGCACAGTACCACTTCTCTCAGTATATATACACTGCACAGTATCACTTCTCTCAGTATATATGTATACACTGCACAGTACCACTTCCCTCAGTATATATACACTGCACAGTACCACTTCTCTCAGTATATATACACTGCACAGTACCACTTCTCTCAGTGTGTATATATATATATATATATATATATATATATATACACCGCACAGTACCACTTCTCTCAGTATATATACACCGCACAGTACCACTTCTCTCAGTATATATACACTGCACAGTACCACTTCTCTCAGTATATATACACTGCACAGTACCACTTCTCTCAGTATATATACACCACACAGTACCACTTCTCTCAGTATATATACACTGCACAGTATCACTTCTCTGAGTATATATACACTGCACAGTATCACTTCTCTCAGTATATATACACCGCACAGTATCACTTCTCTCAGTATATATACACCGCACAGTATCACTTCTCTCAGTATATATACACCGCACAGTATCACTTCTCTCAGTATATATACACCGCACAGTATCACTTCTCTCAGTATATATACACCGCACAGTATCACTTCTCTCAGTATATATACACCGCACAGTATCACTTCTCTCAGTATATATACACTGCACAGTACCACTTCTCTCAGTATATATACACTGCACAGTACCACTTCTCTCAGTATATATATATACACTGCACAGTATCACTTCTCTCAGTATATATACACTGCACAGTATCACTTCTCTCAGTATATATACACTGCACAGTATCACTTCTCTCAGTATATATGTATACACTGCACAGTACCACTTCTCTCAGTATATATACACCGCACAGTACCACTTCCCTCAGTATATATACACTGCACAGTACCACTTCTCTCAGTATATATACACCGCACAGTACCACTTCTCTCAGTATATATACACCGCACAGTACCACTTCTCTCAGTATATATACACCGAACAGTACCACTTCTCTCAGTATATATGTATACACTGCACAGTACCACTTCTCTCAGTATATATACACCGCACAGTACCACTTCTCTCAGTATATATGTATACACTGCACAGTACCACTTCTCTCAGTATATATACACCGCACAGTGCCACTTCTCTCAGTATATATGTATACACTGCACAGTACCACTTCTCTCAGTATATATACACCGCACAGTACCACTTCTCTCAGTATATATGTATACACTGCACAGTGCCACTTCTCTCAGTATATATACACCGCACAGTACCACTTCTCTCAGTATATATGTATACACTGCACAGTACCACTTCTCTCAGTATATATACACCGCACAGTACCACTTCTCTCAGTATATATGTATACACTGCACAGTGCCACTTCTCTCAGTATATATACACTGCACAGTACCACTTCTCTCAGTATATATGTATACACTGCCACAGTACCACTTCTCTCAGTATATATACACCGCACAGTACCACTTCTCTCAGTATATACACTGCACAGTACCACTTCTCTCAGTATATATACACTGCACAGTACCACTTCTCTCAGTATATATACACCACACAGTACCACTTCCCTCAGTATATATACACTGCACAGTACCACTTCTCTATTATATATACACCGCACAGTCCCACTTCTCTCAGTATATATACACTGCACAGTACCACTTCTCTCAGTATATATACACTGCACAGTATCACTTCTCTCAGTATATATGTATACACTGCACAGTACCACTTCCCTCAGTATATATACACTGCACAGTACCACTTCTCTCAGTATATATACACTGCACAGTACCACTTCTCTCAGTATATATATATATATATATATATATATATATATACACCGCACAGTACCACTTCTCTCAGTATATATACACCGCACAGTACCACTTCTCTCAGTATATATACACTGCACAGTACCACTTCTCTCAGTATATATACACTGCACAGTACCACTTCTCTCAGTATATATACACCACACAGTACCACTTCTGTCAGTATATATATATACACTGCACAGTATCACTTCTCTGAGTATATATACACTGCACAGTATCACTTCTCTCAGTATATATACACCGCACAGTATCACTTCTCTCAGTATATATACACCGCACAGTATCACTTCTCTCAGTATATATACACCGCACAGTATCACTTCTCTCAGTATATATACACCGCACAGTATCACTTCTCTCAGTATATATACACCGCACAGTATCACTTCTCTCAGTATATATACACTGCACAGTACCACTTCTCTCAGTATATATACACTGCACAGTACCACTTCTCTCAGTATATATATATACACTGCACAGTATCACTTCTCTCAGTATATATACACTGCACAGTATCACTTCTCTCAGTATATATACACTGCACAGTATCACTTCTCTCAGTATATATGTATACACTGCACAGTACCACTTCTCTCAGTATATATACACCGCACAGTACCACTTCCCTCAGTATATATACACTGCACAGTACCACTTCTCTCAGTATATATACACCGCACAGTACCACTTCTCTCAGTATATATACACCGCACAGTACCACTTCTCTCAGTATATATACACCGAACAGTACCACTTCTCTCAGTATATATGTATACACTGCACAGTACCACTTCTCTCAGTATATATACACCGCACAGTACCACTTCTCTCAGTATATATGTATACACTGCACAGTACCACTTCTCTCAGTATATATACACCGCACAGTGCCACTTCTCTCAGTATATATGTATACACTGCACAGTACCACTTCTCTCAGTATATATACACCGCACAGTACCACTTCTCTCAGTATATATGTATACACTGCACAGTGCCACTTCTCTCAGTATATATACACCGCACAGTACCACTTCTCTCAGTATATATGTATACACTGCACAGTACCACTTCTCTCAGTATATATACACCGCACAGTACCACTTCTCTCAGTATATATACACTGCACAGTGCCACTTCTCTCAGTATATATACACCGCACAGTACCACTTCTCTCAGTATATATGTATACACTGCACAGTACCACTTCTCTCAGTATATATACACCGCACAGTACCACTTCTCTCAGTATATATACACCGCACAGTACCACTTCTCTCAGTATATATACACCGCACAGTACCACTTCTCTCAGTATATATACACCGCACAGTACCACTTCTCTCAGTATATATGTATACACTGCACAGTGCCACTTCTCTCAGTATATATACACCGCACAGTACCACTTCTCTCAGTATATATGTATACACTGCACAGTGCCACTTCTCTCAGTATATATACACCGCACAGTACCACTTCTCTCAGTATATATGTATACACTGCACAGTACCACTTCTCTCAGTATATATACACCGCACAGTACCACTTCTCTCAGTATATATACACTGCACAGTACCACTTCTCTCAGTATATATACACTGCACAGTCCCACTTCTCTCAGTGTGTATATATATATATATATATATATATATACACCGCACAGTACCACTTCTCTCAGTATATATACACTGCACAGTACCACTTCTCTCAGTGTGTATATATATATATATATATATATATATATATACCGCACAGTACCACTTCTCTCAGTATATATGCACTGCACAGTCCCACTTCTCTCAGTATATATATATATATATACACTGCACAGTACCACTTCTCTCAGTGTATATATATATATATATATAACAAGAAAAATGAGCGGCACTCCAAGTAATAAAGTAGTGAATCCTTTATTCACACCAGTGGTGCAACGTTTCGGCTCTGATCGCGAGCCTTCCTCAGGCTTGAGGAAGGCTCGCGATCAGAGCCGAAACGTTGCACCACTGGTGTGAATAAAGGATTCACTACTTTATTACTTGGAGTGCCGCTCATTTTTCTTGTTATTTTCAATAGGGAAATCATTCCATTCCCTCTGAGGCGTGCACCCGCTTTTTCTTCGTTGAGCCAGTGCCGCCTTTTTTCTTCATATATATATATATATATATATATATATATATATATATATATATATATATACACCGCACAGTACCACTTCTCTCAGTATATATACACTGCACAGTCCCACTTCTCTCAGTATATATATATATATATATATATATATATATATATATACACCGCACAGTACCACTTCTCTCAGTATATATACACTGCACAGTCCCACTTCTCTCAGTATATATATATATATATATATATATATATATATATATATATATACACCGCACAGTACCACTTCTCTCAGTATATATACACCGCACAGTACCACATCTGCTGTCTTTGTTCCTTTTTACTATATCTGATTCACAGCGCCATGCTTTACCCTGCTTTCACACTGGCTGCTGTCTGATCCGTTGTGCTTTACACTGCTGCTGTTCTATCACTTGTGCTGTAGAGTTCAGCTGCACGCCGTCTTATTGTCGCACGACGTAAGGTCACAGCCGCACAGCGACATTTCTTGTACTGACGGTCAATGGTTTTGCACTGTGACCCGTTAATCGCTCATGTATGCTATTTGGATGGAGGTTTCGGCGCAGTCGCCGCAGGTCACATGTCACAGTGCAGCGCCATCGACGTCATGTTGCTGTGTAGCCCTCGCCCTCTGCTGCTCCCCTTTTTTAGGACGCAGCTGGGAGGGGCGGCTCCACTTCAGATTCGTTGTCTGTTGGTATTTCATGTAATCTGAAGTCACCGCCCTTTCCCCTTAGATTTTCCAGTTGCAGTTTATCTGCCCTCCATGCTTTACAGTGCATCTCTACTCCTGATTGGCTGCTGTATTCAGTCGCAGCGTTTGGCAGCTGTCCTTTGTGCCGTCGGGTCCCTGTGATTTGGGACACGTTTGTCAGACGAGCGTTGTCAGCGTCCTCCCTGGCTTTTCCCCTCCCCCGCAGCTGGTAGAACCGGTTCTGCTGCCCGAGGAGGATGACAGCGACTTATGAGCGTTTTTGGCGCATGATGGATGTGAAGCCGCACAAAGTGAGGCCCCGGGCCCCGCAGATCATCGCACCGCCTCATGAACAGAGTGGAGCGTGTGATCTTCACTGCCCCGGACCATCAGAGAGTCTATCATTAACTGTTTACTGCCCAGGTGAAGAGGGGCTTTACCGTCAAAGTTGCTTTCACACGACTGGCTCCCCATCCGTTCCGCAACTTTGCATAACGGACCCATTCATTTCAATAGGGCCACACAAGTTGCGGACAGCACACCATGCGCTGACCGCATCCGTACTCCCATTCCGCAGCCCCGCAAAAAAAGTTACTGTGTCCTATTGTATCATAGAAATAGCCATGTGCGTTCCGCAAATTCATAATGCGCACAGCCGGTATCCATGTTTTGCGGATGCACAGTTTGCGGACCGGAAAACACATTTGATCGTGTGAATGTACTCTAAAGAGGATATCCAGGATTATAAGAGAATTGCCTTAGGATAGTTTCAGATGGGGGGGGGGGGCTTGTTTTCCCAGACTGTGGCATGAGCGCACAATTTTATATAATGCTGTGTGTCCCTGCCCGACCTGGCATCTCCTGAACTGTACTGACGTGATACTGTCAGTACAAATCATTACAGCTGATATCAGGCACAGCATTATAAAATATTATGGGGGTCATTTATTATCCTGAAATTCGGCTATATTAGGTGCACTTGGCCAGACACCCGCTACATCTGGCCTAACGATATCCACAACTTGCCTGACACCCGCTGAATTCAGCCCCACAGATTTTGGACACCTGCTGTATGACGCCCCGGCTGCGGTCATTGCTCATCAGGGATGTGATGATCTCTTTGCAGATACATTGGTGGAGCAGGTGGCGCCGCCCTGCCAGTCTCCTGCTGATCTGCACCCTGATAACAATCGGCGCCGTGCCGATCGACACAGATAAAACCAAGGCGAATGTGGAGGCGGCAGATGAGGGGCAGAAGTCTCAGTCCTCTGTGAGTAATGGATGGTTATACAAGGGAAGGGGGGACACACAGGTGAATGACACACGTGGTGGTGACTTGTTTCTTGTGACAGGACACAGGACTCTACTATGACCGGTACCTCAAGGAGGTGGTGGAAGTCCTGGAGACCGACGAGCATTTCCGAGAGAAGATCCAGTCTGCTGACATTGAGGACATCAAGGTAAGAAGAGCCTCATTATACCCCCAAACCCATGAGGGGGGGGGGGTCATATACTTTACAGCAAGACAGACCCCGTGTACTAACGAAGACAATGGATGTCCTTTATTGTCTCCACAGAGCGGGAGGATCAGTAAGGAGCTGGACTTGGTCAGCCATCACATCCGGACCAAGCTGGACGAGCTGAAGAGGCAGGAGGTGGCGCGGCTGCGGATGCTGATTAAGGCGAAGCTCAGCGCCCCAGAGAGTGAGGTTCTGGTGATCTGTTATGTGGTGGACATCACCCCACCTCCTCTGCTTCTATAAAATTTGGGGTGTTGTAGTTTCTAGCAGTTGATAGAGACGGTGCTCTGCTTGTCCTGCTGACTGTACCCCTTTTTTTTTTTTTTTTTTTTTATATACAGAGGATCTTCTATCTGGGTGTGACCCCACAGCCACTGTATGTAATAGCAGGAGCTGACACTTGTGTCTATTCCTCAGGTGCAGGTATTGATCGTCGACTACTCCTTCAGAAGTTTAATCACCTCAATCACAAGAACCCTCACTCGTTTGAGCCCCAAGATCTAGACATGCTCATCAAAGCGGTGAGTGTGCAGATGATGCTGTGGCTGATGGACAGGCTGACATGGGTGGGGCTGTGGCAACACCACTGTAGGAGCTATAGCTGTCAGGGGTGGGGCTGTGGTGACATCATTGTATGAGGCAGAGTGTCGTCACTGTATGAGAACTTGCATTTGGTGTGTAACTAACTCCCTACTATTCATAACCTCTTCCTCTCACAATCTCTGAACTGCTGGCCCTGGTTGACGAAATTTCTTCCTCAGTGGGAAAAAAATAACATCAAACCCTTGGGTTTTAAGCATTTTAGCCCAAGGATATTCTTCAACCCCTCCAAATAGGTTTCAGGTCAATTCCTATTGTCCCAAAGTCAGGGTTTAGAAAAATCTGCAGCGATGATCTCGGTTCTGGATTCAGAAAAAGGTTTTACTCAAAACTCTTCCTAGTAAAAAACAAAACTGCCGGTTCTTCACGTATTATTATAAACCTGAAGCAGTTGAACAAATCAGTCCTTTACAGAAAATTCAAGATGGATTCAAGAACCTCTACAATCCCATTAATAGGGAAAGGTGCATTTGTGACATCTGTACATTTGAAGGATGCGTACTATCGCGTACCGATACACAAAAGTTCCTAAGATTTGCAATAAGAAATCCCACAGGGGTATTGTGCCACTCCCCATTCACAGCTCTCCGGAATATCATTAGCTCCAAGAGTTTTTACAAAGATAATTGTAGAAATGGTGGCCTTATTCATGGAAAGAAGTATAACGATTATTCCATACATGGACGACTTCTTGTTAGTGGACAGAACCAAAGAGGTTTCTGTCAGACACACAGATTACAAAAAATACAGGATCTAGGTTGGATCATAAATAGGAAAAAATCCTTCCGTCAACCAACCACAAAAATAATGTTTTTAGACGTTCTTTTAGATTCCGCGGTACAAGGCTCTTCCACAGGAAAAGATAAAGATAAGTAAGATTCCAGGGCATGAAGACTTTAGGACTCCTAACATCATGAGTAACGTCATTCTCTTGGAGCCAAGCGCACACCAGGACTCTCCAAAGTTGAATATTGAAAAATTGGGACAAAAAACAATCTTCCTTGGACAAAAAGATCCTCATACCTCAATCGGTAAAAAGAGACTTAAGAGTACTTTCACACTAGCGTTTTTCTTTTCCGGTATTGAGTTCCGTCCTAGGGGCTAAATACCGGAAAAAAACTGATCAGTTTTATCCCCATGCATTCTGAATGGAGAGCGATCTGTTCAGGATGCATCAGGCTGTCTTCAGTTTTTTGGGCCGGAGAAAATACCGCAGCATGCTGCAGTTTTCTCTCCGGCCAGAAATCCTGAAATCCAGTTTTCTCTCCCGGCCAGAATGCCGGATCCGGTATTAATTTCCATTGAAATGCATTAATGCTGGGAATAACATAGTATTAGCATGGATGGGAATAACATAGTATCTACAAGAAAAAAGGCAACATAAGATTACAACATCAAAGTAAATACAAAATAACAAGTGCGGAGAATCGGGCAATGTTGAGCAAACAGCGAGGTACATGATACAGTTATGTAATCAATCACCACTAATCTGATCCGGCCCCGAGTGTTCCGGCAAAACGGATCCGTTCTTTCTATCCGTGCATGGGCAGACCATTAAATCTGTGGAGAAAAAAAATACCGGATCCGTTTTTCCGGATGACAACCAGAAAGACGGATCTGGTATTGCAATTCATTTGTGAGACGGATCCGCATTCGGGTCAGTCTCACAAATGCATCCGTTTGCACCCAGATTGCCGGATCCGGCAGGCAGTTCCGGCAACGGAACTGCCAGCCAGAATCCTCTGCTGCAAGTGTGAAAGTAGCCTAAGTTGGTGGAAGAAAAAGGAGAACCTTCAAAATGGAATACTTTGGCAAAAACATCCAGAAATCCAAATTCAGACCGATGCAAGCAAGTCGGGATGGGGAGCAAAGGTTGTCACTCTTTCTTTTTTACCAAAAGCACAAGCGACCGATTGTCACATTACAGAGAACTTACTGCAGTCTGCAACATGTTAAAGGTGGCAAAATATCTCTGAAGAACCAGCATGCCAAGGTCTTTTCAGACAACATAACAACAGTAGCTTATTTAACACCAACGAGGCACAAGATCCTCAGCCTTGGAACACTTGGCAGGGAAAATAGCTGTGTGGGTGGGGCTGAGTGACATCACTACATGAGATGTAGCTGTGTGGGTGGGGCTGAGTGACATCACTGCATGAGATGTAGATGTCAGGGAAGAGGCTGAGTGACATCACTGCATGAGATGTAGATGTCAGGGGAGAGGCTGAGTGACATCACTGCATGAGATGTAGATGTCAGGGGAGAGGCTGAGTGACATCACTGCATGAGATGTAGATGTCAGGGAAGAGGCTGAGTGACATCACTGCATGAGATGTAGATGTCAGGGGAGAGGCTGAGTGACATCACTGCATGAGATGTAGATGTCAGGGGAGAGGCTGAGTGACATCACTACATGAGATGTAGATGTCAGGGAAGAGGCTGAGTGACATCACTACATGAGATGTAGATGTCAGGGAAGAGGCTGAGTGACATCACTACATGATATGTAGATGTCAGGGAAGAGGCTGAGTGACATCACTACATGAGATGTAGATGTCAGGGAAGAGGCTGAGTGACATCACTACATGAGATGTAGATGTCAGGGAAGAGGCTGAGTGACATCACTGCATGAGATGTAAATGTCAGGGAAGAGGCTGAGTGACATCACTACATGAGATGTAGATGTCAGGGAAGAGGCTGAGTGACATCACTGCATGAGATGTAACAGAGAAAGGAGAGGGGGCGCTCCCTGGACTGATATCTCCTAGGAGGTCATTGTATTAAGCCCTGTGGGTCAGTGCACCTTACCGGATTATGTTGTGCAGACCAGGCACGATACTGGTGAAGGGCGAGGTTCCTGCACACCAGGAGGAGAGACCCGGCTGCTGCGCTCGTTCGCCAGACACTGCAAAAAAGGAGAAGTGAAGGCAGAGAAGCTCCCGAAGGTAGCAGATAAAAACAGCTCACTGCACCGGATACTTCGAGGTAGGTGTTTATCGAATAAAAAAATAAACAATAGCTACGCATTTTGTTGCGGGTCCGCCGCCTTCTTCAGAGCCTGATGAAGGTGGCAGAACGCAACCAAACTGCTTAGTTTTTATTTGTTTTTTATGTGTTTTGATTTAATAAACACCTACCTTGAAGTATCCGGTGCAGTGCGCTGATTCTATCTGCTACTTCGGGAGCTTTGCTGCAATCACTGCAGTCATGAGTGACATCACTGTGTAAGGCGGGGCCCAGATGACATCACTGTATGAGATGTGGCTGCTGTGACATCACTATATACAGATGTCCTCGAATCCGTGTACACATCTATAACCCCACATATATCAGTTTTATTTTCTTCTGCAGTTTGCTTTACGCAGATTCTACTAATTTATTAGACGGCGCGGTGCTTTTGCTTAGATTTCTGGATGCTGGTGGCTGACATGAGTTGCTCACAGCTGACACCATCTTTATTACTGAGAATGCTCAAGAAAGTGGCGCAGTGAGCATGAGTCATGTGACGGGTGATGGCGCCCACTGCTGCCCATATTGCTCAATGACGCTTTGCTGTTTTTAGGCCACTAAAGACTTGGAGAACTACGACAAGGAGCATCACGACGAGTTCAAGCGATACGAGATGATGAAGGAACACGAAAGGAGAGAATATCTAAAGAGTCTGGATGACGAGACGCGGAAACAGGAGGAGGCCAGATATGAGGAGATGAAGAAGAAGCACAGAGAGCACCCCAAAATTAACCACCCGGTGAGTGGCTGGAGGTCATGTGACCATTGTGTACATCCCACGCATGCTTTCCCCTCTGTGCACATCTGGATAGATGCAATCAAAATCTTCACGAAAGTAGACAAATCATCATTAAGAAACATAGCTGGCATGAAAGCCGAGCTCTGGCAGCATAGGAATTGTGGAGCAAGGTCCATCATGTGTCCACATTCTTCTTAGTATGCCCCAAGTCGGCATTGTCAAAGCTCCATTGCCCATGTCTGGCACACACTGTGTTTCAATCACATCCAGGGTAGCAACAGAATATCACACACATCATGTATAATCAGAGGCTACCACACACGTCATGTATGATCAGAGGCTACCACACACATCATGTATAATCAGAGGCTACCACACACGTCATGTATAATCAGAGACTACCACACACATCATGTATAATCAGAGGCTACCACACACGTCATGTGTAATCAGAGGCTACCACGCACGTCATGTATAATCAGAGGCTACCACACATGTCATGTATAATCAGAGGCTACCACACACTTCATGTATGATTAGAGGTTACTGCTTATGTCATGAATGATCAGAGGCTACCACGCATGTCATGTATGATCAGAGGTTACTGCTTATGTCATGTATGATCAGAGGTTACTGCTTATGTCATGAATGATCAGAGGCTACCGCGCATGTCATGTATGATCAGAGGCTACCACACACGTCATGTATGATTAGAGGCTACCACACACGTCATGTATGATCAGAGGCTACCACACACGTCATGTATGATCAGAGGCTACCACACACGTCATGTATGATCAGAGGCTACCACACACGTCATGTATGATCAGAGGCTACCACGCACGTCATGTATGATCAGAGGCTACCACGCACGTCATGTATGATCAGAGGCTACCACGCACGTCATGTATGATCAGAGGCTACCACGCACGTCATGTATGATCAGAGGCTACCGCGCACGTCATGTATGATCAGAGGCTACCGCGCATGTCATGTATGATCAGAGGTTACCATGCCTGTCATGTATGGTCAGAGGCTACGGCGCATGTCATGTATGATCAGAGGCTACCACACACATCATGTATGATCGGAGGTTGCTAACCATATCACTACCAATAATCCCTCGTGGCTGCTCCCCTGCTCGGATGCTGTTACACATACTCACTTAAAGCACCACAGCACACATATTCTTCACTTCATCTCTCCGCCGGATACCTGAATCCACTAAGAGAGTGAGCGTCGTCCATCACACAGAGCGGCATTGGCAGCTCCGTACACATAAGGAGAGGAATGTGCCACCTCTTCCCATAGCTCAATGCAAGCACAGAGCAGATAATAAAGAGAACTGTCTGACCCGCATCCCAGGGGACTACTCCGTGTTCACACTGTCCCTGTTACCCCCGACGGTCAGTCAGGAGTATTCTATGTCAATCCTAGGACACCCACCTCCAGAACATGTTTCACAATTGATCCAGTTTCCACTCTGGTTCTGCATAGTGCCTGGCTCCCCGTACAAAAAGTGTAAAAAAGTGTGTCAGTAAAATGATGCAAAAGGGTCAAGCCCAACTGGGAGTCTGCCATTGTCTGTGGAACAGCCCCCTACTGTAAAGCCCAAATCAGGGCCCTTGGGGGCCAAGCATCTAATGATGCAGATCAGTGATTTATCGCCCTTGCTTCAGTACAGGACGCGGTCGGTCACTCCAAACCTCAGCAGCTTCGCTGAATGTCCCTTTCCATTAAAAGGTTTCGTATGCCAGGTTATTGCCCGCTGACTTCCGCAGTAGCCTCGCCAGTGTATATCCGACCACACGGGCATTCAGGCTGGATCAACGTTTGTAACCACAATAAGGATGGTGGAACCCGTCACCCTGAACCATATTCCCACCAGTCTCAGCGATGCTGAATCCCATTATACTGCTTCCCTGCGTCTATAACTCAGCGACATAAGAGGGAGTTATACATTCGGGAATGTCTAGATGACCGCTATGTGAAGGAGGCCATTGCTGTCTCAGAATTTTATCAATGGCGCCACTATAGCCAAAATAGGTGGGGACACACAGCGTGCGCATAGCAAAGCCCCTTCAGATTCCAGACAATCCGATCTCCTCAAACCCTTGACCTTAGATTTATCTTTATCCCATTACCAGGGCAGCAAAGATCAGTTGAAGGAGGTCTGGGAGGAGACCGACGGCTTGGACCCCTCAGATTTTGACCCCAAGACTTTCTTTAAGCTGCACGGTGAGTAATCAGCGCCAAACACCAGCTGCGGCATCGCTGCCGACCACCAGCTCATCGGTCAGGAGGCTGGGGGTTATACTGACAGTCCCTGATGTGGGCATGTCTGCTGGGTGGGTGCAGAGACTATTAAATACACTGATAACTGACCTCGGCTGACGTCCACATAACCTGGTTACAGGATGCATCCTGCACCGCTGTCAGTCGCCCGGTAGGTCTCCAGGAGGGGGCATCTTAAGAAGTCTGTGTATTGGCAGCATTGAGCTCCTATGTGGACTTGGCCTCTGCCATGTAGGGGGCTTGTTCACATCTGCATTGCAGGACTTTATTTGTAATACAGCAGGATCCTGAACAGACCCCATTGTAGTTGGCTCTGTCTCTTCCGCTCTGTTCTTGGTTATGTGCCGAATCTGGCACCTCGGTTGTCCTGATGCTATAATGGGAGTAATATATATCTGTGTGTACCACGAGTGCCGGACAACCGGGGGCAGCAGCCGGAGCCAGAGTATTACCTCTCATCACTGCAGCTTGTGCATCTCCTTACAGACACCAACGGCGACGGCTTCATTGATGAGCAGGAGCTTGAGGCACTCTTCACCAAGGAGGTAAGAGGACGCTCCGACCACACGACGCCCGTGACTCACCGCTGCTGGCTTTTCACATTTACATAATGTCTCCTTTTGTTTTTTTGTAGCTTGAGAAAGCATATGACCCAACAAATGAGGAGGACGACATGGTGGAGATGGAGGAAGAGCGATTACGGATGAGGGAGCATGTGATGAGCGAGGTGAGGAGCTGTGTAGCCCTGGGTGATCGGAATCCAGGGCAGGATCATTGATGGACTGGGCTGTATGGGGGCAGGGTGTCTGACAAAGGGGCAGCAGCTCAATCCACAAACCCCCACAGGGGTCAGTGTAAAATGTCTCATGACGCACGTAACCTCACGTGTGAAGACTCCTATGTACCGGCGGAGCCTCATGTATAAAGACCCCGAGGCAACATCCTCCACAGCAGCCATCAGATGGCTCATGACACACAAAGCCTCACGTTTGAAAACCCCCAAGGTGGCATCCTACACAGCAGCCATCAGAGGGATCATGATACACGGAGTTTCATGTATAAAGACCCCGAGGCAACATCCTACACAGCAGCCATCAGATGGCTCATGGCACACAGAGTCTCATGTATGAAGACCCCGAGCTGGCATCCTACACAGCAGCCATCAGATGGCTTGTGGAACCTCATTTATGAAGACCCTGAGGTGGTGTCCTCGGCTCCACAGCAGCCATCAGATGGCTCATGAATCACAGGTTAAAGTGCAGCCACTATGGAGCTCAGGGCGTCCTGACTCAGGGAGTGTTAAGCTTTGTCCTCAGGGACAGCGTCCAGGTACATACGGTCATTGTGACCTGCACGTCTGGTGCTCCACGTAAGGCTGGTATAAACATTAACCCCTTCATGACATGGGCATGAACTGACACATGACGGGTGTGTCAGATACAGTGTCTGTGGGTGTATACAAAGTTCACATAGAGTAGACGTGTGGCAGTGGACCTGTAACGTGTCGGCACTGAGTATACCTACATGACATAACACACTCACATAACTGGCACTGGTGCAGCAACATGTAGACCTTGACGTGGATGCTGATGGGGGCCGGCAGCATGTAGACATTGACGTGGATGCTGATGGGGGCCTGTAGGATGTAGACATTGACGTGGATGCTGATGGGGGCCGGCAGCATGTAGACATTGACGTGGATGCTGATGGGGCCTGTAGGATGTAGACATTGACGTGGATGCTGATGGGGGCCGGTAGCATGTAGACATTGACGTGGATGCTGATGGGGGCCTGTAGGATGTAGACATTGACGTGGATGCTGATGGGGGCCGGCAGTATGTACACATTGACGTGGATGCTGATGGGGGCCGGCAGCATGTAGACATTGACGTGGATGCTGATGGGGACCGGCAGGATGGGAACTGGATTCTGTTTTTATTGTCTTTCCAGTCACTTCTCCAAGGTCACTTCGCCCATTAACGAGTCTACTTATTTTTCATATGTCTCAGTCACTCCAAAATGAAAAGAAGCCACATTACTCGCCCTCAGCGATTCCCCCTCCACTGCTGCTGCGGTTCCTGGTCTGCCCTCCAATTCCTGCTGACACTGCAGAAACGGCGGAAGATGGCGGATCCGCCAATAGCTGGCCATGTGGTAACTGGCCTCAGCGGTATCTCTGTGTCAGCAGGGAGCAGCGCGGCGGTAGAACTGCAGCGCCAGGGAATCGGTGAGGGTTGGTGCGGCTTCATGTAAATAAAATTGATACCACTGGACAATTGGTTAACACTGGTGCGACAGAGCCGCATTGGAATGTGCAGACATTTTTCCACTTCCCCCTGATGATTATATCGGACATATTTGTCCTCTGCCCCTGCAGGTGGACGTGGATAAGGATCGACTGATAAATCTAGAAGAGTTCCTGCGAGCGACGGAGAAGAGGGAGTTCCTGGAGCCGGATGGCTGGGAGGTAACACACCGAGCTCTGAGTGATAGCGGGTGAAATGGTTGTCATCCACAAACCCATCCCGTGTCCTCATCTTCCCTTACATTACCTTGTCCATCTCCTCCCTTACCCCTCCTCTCTCATCCACTTACCTTGCCTCCCTTACCCCGCCTCTCTCATCCACTTACCTTGCCTCTCTTACCCCGCCTCTCTCATCCACTTACCTTACCCCCTCCACACTTACCCCTCCTCTCTCATTCACTTACTTTGCCCCTCTCCTCCCTTTCCCCGTCCCTCTCCTCCCTTTTTCCCCGTCCCTCTCCTCCCTTTTTCCCCGTCCCTCTCCTCCCTTTTTCCCCGTCCCTCTCCTCCCTTTTCCCCGTCCCTCTCCTCCCTTTTTCCCCCGTCCCTCTCCTTCCTTTTTTCCCCGTCCCTCTCCTTCCTTTTTTCCCCGTCCCTCTCCTTCCTTTTTTCCCCGTCCCTCTCCTTCCTTTTTTCCCCCGTCCCTCTCCTCCCTTTTTTCCCCGTCCCTCTCCTCCCTTTTTTCCCCGTCCCTCTCCTCCCTTTTTTCCCCGTCCCTCTCCTCCCTTTTTTCCCCGTCCCTCTCCTCCCTTTTTTCCCCGTCCCTCTCCTCCCTTTTTTCCCCGTCCCTCTCCTCCCTTTTTTCCCCGTCCCTCTCCTCCCTTTTTTCCCCGTCCCTCTCCTCCCTTTTTTCCCCGTCCCTCTCCTCCCTTTTTTCCCCGTCCCTCTCCTCCCCTTTTTCCCCGTCCCTCTCCTCCCCTTTTTCCCCGTCCCTCTCCTCCCTTTTTTCCCCGTTCCCTTTTCTCCTCCCTTTTTTCCCCCGTCCCTCTCCTCCCTTTTTTCCCCGTCCCTCTCTTCCCTTTTTTCCCCGTCCCTCTCTTCCCTTTTTTCCCCGTCCCTCTCCTCCCTTTTTTCCCCGTCCCTCTCCTCCCTTACCTTGCTGTTTGTCATGGGTAGACCCTGGATGAGCAGCAGCTCTACACCGAGGAGGAGCTGCAGGAGTTTGAGAAACATATTTCTAAGACCGAAGATGAACTAAAGAGGAAAAAGGAAGAGCTGGACAGACAGCAGGAGGAGCTGCACAAACAGCACCAGCACATCCAGGCTCAGCGCCAGGAGCTGCAGCAGGTAACCCTGGGCACAGGGGATGGGTGCATGTCTGCAGGATTAGCAGCACGGGAGGATTACTGGGCTGATACCAGCCACCAGTCTCCTGCTGCGGCTCCTGATAACACTAGACCACTTGTGTTCCTCAGGTCGTACAACAGATGGAGCAGAACAAGCAACAGCCGCCTGTTCCACACTCAGTCCCTGAACCCGGAGTCCATTTCCAGCCAGGTATGTTTCATTATGATCCATGGAAGAAAGGGATGCAAATGAGCTCTTAACAAGCTCTGCCTCTAATGCCACCAGATGTAGGGCAGCTATCCTATAAGTCAATGTTCAACCCTTTAAATAGGCCTTGAAATATGACTCAAATATTAAATAAACCTTGAAACATGACTTAAAAATAAATAAGCCAGCACCTCATCTGCAGACAGCTGTTTTGGGGGGATTGCCCCTCATCAGTGCAGAGCAGAGAGCACTGGCTTAACTGGGCGAGAGGCCAAAGTCAGGATTTGGACGGTACTATCTCTTCTTCGGGAGAGAGCGCCTTAATCGGTGCAGCTGTCTGCAGATGAGGTGCTGGCTTATTTAATATCATGTCTCAAGGCTTAGGTAATGTGTCGAACATTGACTTATAGGATAGCCGCTCATACATCTGATTGAATTAGAGGCAGAGCTTGTTAAGAGATCATTTGCATCTCTTTCTTCCCAGAATTCCAGAGGAGCATGTATGGCCTCTAAGTCTCCTCACGCCGATGAGAGAGAAGTACCTGCCCAATTATGATCCATTACACTGGAGTGCAGACTGGGACCACATCATACAGCAGGGGTGGGGAACCTTTTTGCTGCCGATGGCCGATGGCCATTTGGATATTTGTAACATCATTCGTGGGCCGTACAAAATTCTCAACTTAAAAATTTGACTGCTATATTTCTTCTAACATATAATTGACTAAGTTACATAAATTCATAAAATTGCACTTCAATAAAAAAAAAAATCTATAGCGCTGTATTTTTGCAGCACAAAATGGTACCTGTGCTGTATAGTACATAGTACAGATGCCATTTTGACCACACATAGCAGTCATAGTGCGCATCTACGTGCTCTACCTTCTGACACCTTTATGCTTCTTGGACACGACCGTATGTATTTTGCGGTCCGCAAAAAAATGTATCTGCAAAAAATACGGATGACGTCCGTGTCCATTCCGTATTTTGCAGAACGAAACAGCTGGCCCCTGATAGAACAGTCCTATCCTTGTCCATAATGTGGACAATAATAGGACGTGTTAAATTTTTTTGCGGAATGGAAATACGGAAACGGAATGCACACGGAGTACCTTCCATTTTTTGTGGACCCATTGAAATGAATGGTTCCGTATACGGTCTGCAAAAAAATGGAACGGACATGGAATGAAAATACGTTCGTGTGCAAGAGGCCTAAGTGTCAGGACACAGAGCGGGGGCCGGAAGAAGACCAGGGAAGGTGAGGACAGCCGGTGCAGCGACGTTCTCATGTTCCTGTGCCTCCCGCATGCTAATGACCGCTTCCATAAGGCACGCGGTCATTAGCATATTCATTATGTGTTCTGGCAGGGGCCACATGAGATGATCCTGAGGGCCACATGAGATGATCCTGTGGGCCGGAGGCTCCGCACCTCTATACCATGCCCACAGAAGTGATGATTATTCTCAAGTGACTGATGATAATACCAGTAGTGATGGGGAGAATAATGGTGGCAGTGATGGAAGTGATGATGATTATACTGCTGGTAGATGATGGATTTTTGTGATTTTGGATTTTTTTTTCTTTCGTAGTTGGTGAACAAGTCAACCACTTGGCATCTCCAGATGTTGGGAATCGTCAGCCATTGCCCCCAGGACACTTATCAGATGCCTCAGTAGCGCACAGCCAGCAAACGCCATAGGTGCCAGCCGCCCAGAGCTGACCTTACCCGAAAACTACTGATCTGCCTACAAACTTCTCATTATCTCGGGGTCCCCTTCAACCCCAACCTGTAAATGTTATTTACCCTCTAACCTTGTGCCCAGGACCAACCAGGAGAATAAAAAGTCATTATTTTCTGTGTATTGGATGGGGAGGTGTCATGTATCGTATTGCGCCGACATGACTGTTCCGGATATCGCTTATCGCAGAGCACTGGGTTTTCTGGGAGCTGCTCAATGAGGGGTGACCTGATCTCATAGAAGACGGATGCCCTTATTTTATCCACAGAACGTTACTGTGTACAGGTGTCCTGGCTTCTCCTTCAGACGTGAACACCGCCTGTAACCACAGCGAGAGGCCAGAGAGGAGAAAACGGGAAACTTGTGATAAGGATGTGTCGTGGGGAAAGCTAAGTACATACGTAAGAAACCATCGACCGCACAGACTGAAGGATCCTCGCTGTGACGGGAATGGGAAACCTGTGATAGCGAGGCGTAAGAAACCATCAACATCATAAACAGAAGGATCCTCACTGCAAAGAAAAAAAGCAGGTCACCGACAATTGTAATGATATTGAGAAGTAGAAGATGGCGCCCTGGAGTCCAAGTAACATTCCGTTTATTCTAGGCAGCAAGGATTTTCTGTCAGTGGAGCTGCCGGGGTGTTTCTTACGTCTGTAGTTAGGATGTTGCATGATATTTCACTTTTCTTTCTTGCCGTTATTTTACTTTGTGTTTAACCTGGAAAAAAACACATCTTCAGTGCGCAATTCTGGAAAAATATAAGGGCAGCAGTCGTCTTCGGGTTTTTGTCTAATATGCAGAACCTGAAAAAAAAACAACACTTTCCTACTTAAAGTTTTTTTTTTTGTGTGGGGGTCCCCTACTTCATCTGGGATAGAATCGTTATGGTCATGGACTGTGGTCCAAGCCCCGCAAAGGTCAACAAACTACTGTATTTTCCAGACTGTAAGATGCACTCCCCATCTCCCCCCCCCCCCCCAAAATGGGGGAAAAAAGTTGCAGTGCGTCTTATAGTCTGAATGCTAATGACTGCATCCATTATGGAAGTGGTCATTAGCATGCGGGAGACACGGGGAGGTGAGGGCAGCGCTGCGCTCCCCTGATCTTCTTCCAGGTGCCGCTGAGGTGTCCTGAGATGGAGCAGTGAGTCCTGGATATGCAGCGCCGCCTGGAGCAAGCGAGGTACTTTTATTTTTTTATTTTTGGGGGAAATGTCTGATGGGGGAGGGTGAAATCTGAGGTTACGTGAGGTTGGTGGTGTCTGATGAGTATGATGGGGGCTGTGGGGTCCCATGTGAGGCTGATGGGGGGGGGGGGGGGGTTCAATTTGAGGCTGATTGGGCATCTGATTTGAGTCTGGAGGTTGAGGGGTCTGACTGAGGCTGATAGAGCTTGGGGGTCTGATTTGGGGGGGGGGGGGGGGGGGGGTGTCTAATGGGGATTGAGGGCCTGAGCTGAAGTCTGAAGAATAGAGGTCTGTTCTGCGAAAATATTTTTTTCTTATTTTTCTCTACAGAATCTTAGGTGCGTCTTATAGTCCAAAAATACGGTTTGTTCCGTCACAATGAGGTGTTCTGTGCTAATGCAGCTTTTCTAGGGTTGCATATTTGTCATACATGTTTATATGTGAAATATAATTCATTATTTCTATGGCACCAAGATATACAAGAGGAAGAGAGGACCTGATCACAAGAGCTTACAATCTATTAGGACTCACAGGAGGAGGGAGGACCTGATCACAAAAGCTTACAATCTATTAGGAGACAAAGGAGGAGGGAGGACCTGATCACAAAAGCTTACAATCTATGAGGAGATACAAGAGAATCGAGGATCTGATCACAAGAGCTTGCAATCTATGTGCCCCCTCACAGTAGGTATAGCCAGATGTTCCCCTTCACATTAGTTATGCCTACATGTGGGACGTCAGGGGTGGAGCTTAGAGATGCAACAAATCAGAGCTTAGCCCGGGGACGGGGCAGAGTTTAGCGATGTATTGGGGGCCCACGGACATAACTTCGCTTGTGGACGCAGAAATGCCAAATCTGGACTTAAAACTCCTAGAGGAATACAACTTAAAATCATGGTGTGGGATTCTGATGTGATAGATTAGTAAGGCCAGGGTCACCCCCCAAATTTGACAGTTATGTACAGCGGGAATATACGCCCCAGATCTATGCAACCATATTGAAACTACTAAAAAAAACACAGTTGTTGGAAGTTTATTTTTTTTTTTAACTTTTTGTGCCACCTAGTGGACAATCTGTTAACTGCGCATTTAGATTGTAGAGTCCCTCTAAACCCATGTATCTCTTAGGCTAGGCTCACATCTGCAACGTCTTCCATTTTTCTGTTTCAGTATAGGAACAAAAGAAAAAAAAAAGAAAATGAGTTTGCATGAAGTAACATTCACGCTCCATTGCTGCTATATGTTCCCACTCCCAGCTTTCTGGGAAAGATATTGCAATTAGCATTTCTTCTGAGACAGAAAAGAATGCTAATAATTTCTCATGCCAGCTGAATTAAGATATGTGATCTGTACACACTCTTACTAGAAACCAAGAGTAGGGTCTCCAGGCATACAATACTCATGCATATTTTTTGGTCTCCATAAGGATAAAGAGCATCCCAAAGAATACCCCACAAGGCAAATCAACCAAGTAAGAAAAGTGTCTCCTGAGATATTCTTGTTCTCTTGTCCTTCTAGAAAGAGACCTAGCTTGCATGTTTCTTTGAGAGAGGCGTGAGCTTTGTAGGATGTTATAATTCTACTGTTTCACTTTCAGAGCTATAATTATTAAAGAGAACCCATTAGATAAACATTAAGGAGAACCCAACAGCAATGAGCACTGCATTATTTTCAAAAAGTGGATTGGCAGAGATGCTTTCCTGAATTTTAAACAGGCTTATATAGCAAGGCTAAAAAAATAACGAAACCAGCCTCACATCTGCAATTAGTTATTTCAGGACAGAAGCCCTTAATCAGAGAAAGACGCACATCGTAGGGGCATCGTCTGGCCTACAATACTGTGTAGCGGCGTACCAGGGGCTCTGCGTAATGAGAGAGTACCACTTAGACAATGAATGTATATTGTTGAGATGCACACATTTGTGTACGAGGTTCTCTCTCTCTTTTTCTGTCTTTAGCAATTACTTCCTAAAGCTGCAGTACAAGACATCACCACTAAGTGGCAGCAGAGTCACATTCTTTTCACTGTCCATTATGGCCGCTGGGGTTTTTGGACTTACAGCTTGTGGCTCTCGAGGGATGCGCCTTCATAGAGTGTGGTGACCACTGGTGATAACGTGGAGTCAGTAGCTGCATGAAATCCCAGTCCACCCAATGTTAATAAGTTACACAAAAGACCCATAATAATCTATAATGACTTCACACTTGGAGAATGTTACAGATTCATTACCAGTGGCATTCACAAAATGGCTTTCCCCAAAATGAAGGAATGGAAGCCCCATGTAATTTTGGCTTTTAAGAACTTTAGATGAAAGAGAGTAGAAAACCACCGGGGAGCGGACCAGTGCCGGGCCGTGGATCATTTGGTACCAGGCCGCAGGGGGCGTTGGAGTTAAACAGCGGCTCCTGTGCCCCACTATACTACTGAGTGGGACTGAGGCCAAACTGGGGATGATTACGAAGTCAGGGCATAAAAGGAGGCAATAGTACTAAATACGTGTGTGTGTGTGTGTGGGAATAAGTTGCGGTCAGGAGAAGTCATCATGGTGATCTGGGCAGGACCGAGAACAAAAAAGAAAAGAGAATGACTCCAGTCAGAGGAGACTTCACCTGTAAGTCACTGAGTGGGATTAGGCTGGGATATAAATATGTATGGTCATGGTGGAGCGGTATTATTTTGCCCTCATGTAGTGTTGGCCTCTGATTCTGTAATATGCTCTTTATTGTATTTTATTATGATTTCTCACCAATGTCTTTGGGGAGAATCATCTTGGTGCAAAAACGGAGTAATCATTAGCAATAATACTGCGGATGTATTGCTGATCCTATATACACGCCGTACACCCAGGCCCTGTCCAAGAGTGGACAGGATCGGCGAGCGCCCGGGCCATCACTGTGCCGTGCATTTACAGCTTGGTGCAGGAAGAGGTTAATATTTGGGACTTCTCCGTAAGTCTTATTCTGAGTGGTTGTGAGGAGTTTACTGGGGACATGGACGTCAGTCTCTCCTCTAACCTCTTCTATTGGCTTGAACCTCAAGGGGTTTTTCTTCAATCTCCGAGTCTTTGCCCGAAACCGATCCGGCTTGAAGTGAGCGGCGAAGTGTAAAATGAGCTCAACTTCTATGTATGAGTTCTCGAGAGGAGGATTCGCCGTCACCACCACGGCTTCTGCTGCAAATCACATCCATCTCTGACTGGTGGTGATAGCTTGTCTTAAGGGGCACCTGTCAGCAGGATCACCCTTATTAAAATGCATATACTGCCTGGTAGGGTTGAACCTGCTGATTAAAATGATACCTGTCTTGTGAAAATCGGTTGCGTCGTTCCAGAGGAAAAAAAAAAGACTTAGGCTAGGTCTACACCGACATTTGTAGCGCGACAGATAGGGCACAACTACGCTGCGACATTTGTCGCGCCACAATTTTTATAATGATAGTCTATGGTGTTGCAATGCGACATGCTGTGATGCGACAGTCGCCGAAAAATCCATCTCGCAGTGTGACACTATAGACTATCATAATAAAAATTGTCGCGCGACTTTAGACCTAGCCTTAGATTCTTTCTGCAAATGCCAATGCAGCGAAGTGCGCTTTTTTTTTTTTGTCTGGAACACCGAAACTGATTTTCACAAGACGGGTCTCATTTTTTTTATTATTAGCAGGATCAACCCTTAGGCCCCTTTCACACGGGCGAGTTTTCCGCACGGATGCGATGCGTGAGTTGAACGCACTGCACCCGCACTGAATCCGGACCCATTCATTTCTATGGGGCTGTGCACACGAGCGGTGATTTTCACACATCACTTCTGCGTTGCGTGAAAATCGCAGCGTGCTCCTCTTTGTGCGTTTTTCACGTAACGCAGGCCCCATAGAAATGAATGGGGTTGCGTGAAAATCGCAAGCATCCGCAAGCAAGTTGCTAGGTGACGATCGGGATGGAGACCCAATCATTATTATTTTCCCTTATAACATGGTTATAAGGGAAAATAATAGCGTTCTGAATACAGAATGCATAGTACAATAGCGCTGGAGGGGTTACATTTTAAAAAAAAAAATATAATTAAACTCGCCTTAATCCACTTGATCACGCAGCCGGCATCTCTTCTGTCTTCTTATTTTGCTGTCTGCAGGAACAGGACCTGTGGTGACGTCACTCCGGTCATCACATGGTCCGTCACATGATCTTTTACCATGGTGATGGACAGGGCCGGACTGGCCATAGGGCAGACCGGGCATTTGCCCAGTGGGCCGGGCCGCCTCAGGGTTCGAGTGGGTGTGCCGTGAGTCCGTGACTGCCGGCCGGGTATGGCCTAATCACACCCCTGTCACTGTGACTGCTCCGCCTCCTGCCAGCCCCGGCCGCCCACTGTGACACAAAGAACAGACACATATACTGACTCATGTGTGAGACTGAGTCCGCCTCCTGTAGGCCGCCTCCTGTGCTCCGCCTCCTGTACTCCGCCTCCGTGCTCCGCCTCCGTGCTCTGCCTGACTGCCTCCCATCTTCCGGCGGCCGGCAGCGTAACGTCGCTCACTCTGACGTCACGCGCCTACTCCGCCTTCAGTGTGGGAGGAGCAGCACGTGCGACGTAACGTAGTGAGTGACGTCACGTCACGTTACAGTTACGCTGCCGCCGGCCGCCAAGTTTGAATGTTGAAGAGCGGGACTGGAGCACTGCCAGTGCCCGCCCCTGCGCCCCAGTAGTGCCAACTGGCTGTCGCTGCCGCCTGGCGCCTGCCCATGCCCACAGTCTGCCACAGACAGTGAATGGATGTTGTGTGGACAGACGGACTTGAAATCACTTGTGAACCGTGAATGATTGACAGGCAGTCTTTTGTGCACTGTCTGCAGCACATTGACTACTGCACTGTCTGTGAAACACAGTGAATTGTACTAAGTTGTGAATACAATTTGGAGTCCTCCTGACTGTCCCAGCCTCCAGGCAGTAAGTTAGTGATGATAGTGATAGATTATATTAGATAAGATAGTAACTTATGTAAGTGAGCTATTGAGCTTGTAAATAAACTTGTGCAAACTGCAAACTATATGAGTAGTTACTAACTACTCATATACTTTGCACAAGTTTATTTACAAGCTCAATAGCTCACTTACATAAGGAACGGACGTCTTACAATAGGGTGGGACACTGTCAGGGACACTGTTATGGGGGGGGGGGGAGAGATGTGATATGTGGATGATGACACATTTATATAGCACAAGATGCTTGCGCTGTCATATATGTGTGTCATCCACAGATCCCCCCCGGCCACCCATAACAGTGTCATCCACAGATGCCCCCCGCATCTGTGTCAGATTCCATCATTCCACAATCCACGCAGATGCCGCCATGCCAGTGTCATCCACAGATGCCCATACCAGTGTGTCATCCACAGATGCCCCCTAATAGTGTCATCCACAGATGCCCCCTAATAGTGTCATCCACAGATGCCCCCTAATAGTGTCATCCACAGATCCCCCTAATAGTGTCATCCACAGATGTCCCCATAAGTTCCATAACAGTGTCATCCACAGATGCCCCCATAACCGTGTGTCATCCACAGATGCCCCCATAACCGTGTGTCATCCACTGATGCCCATAACAGTGTGTCATCCACAGATCCCCCATAACAGTGCGTCATCCACAGATCCCCCATAACAGTGCGTCACCCACAGATCCTCCATAACAGTATGTCATCCACAGATTCCCCCATAACAGTGCGTCATCCACAGATGCCCCCATAACCGTGTGTCATCCACAGATCCCCCATAACAGTGTGTCATCCACAGATCCCCCATAACAGTGCGTCATCCACAGATTCCCCCATAACAGTGCGTCATCCACAGATTCCCCCATAACAGTGCGTCATCCACAGATTCCCCCATAACAGTGCGTCATCCACAGATGCCCCCATAACAGTGTGTCATCCACAGATGCCCCCATAACAGTGTGTCATCCACAGATGCCCATAACAGTGTGTCATCCACAGGTCCCCCATAACAGTGTGTCATCCACAGATGCCCATAACAGTGTGTCATCCACAGATTCCCCCATAACAGTGTGTCATCCACAGATGCCCATAACAGTGTGTCATCCACAGATCCCCCATAACAGTGTGTCATCCACAGATGCCCATAACAGTGTGTCATCCACAGGTCCCCCATAACAGTGTCATCCACAGATCCCCATAACAGTGCGTCATCCACAGATGCCCCCATAACAGTGCGTCATCCACAGGTCCCCATAACAGTGTGTTATCCACAGGTCCCCCATAACAGTGTGTTATACTGTCATCCACAGGTCCCCCATAAGTGTGTCATCCACAGATGCCCATAACAGTGTGTCATCCACAGGTCCCCCATAACAGTGTCATCCACAGATCCCCATAACAGTGTGTCATCCACAGATCCCCCTCCATAACAGTGCGTCATCCACAGAGGCCCCCATAACAGTGCGTCATCCACAGGTCCCCCATAACAGTGTGTTATACTGTCATCCACAGGTCCCCCATAACAGTGTGTTATCCACGGGTCCCCCATAACAGTGTGTTATCCACAGGTCCCCCATTACAGTGTGTTATACTGTCATCCACAGGTCCCCCATAACAGTGTGTTATCCACAGGTCCCCATAACAGTGTGTTATCCACAGGTCCCCCATTACAGTGTGTTATACTGTCATCCACATGTCCCCCATAACAGTGTCATCCACAGGTCCCCCATTACAGTGTGTTATACTGTCATCCACAGGTCCCCCATAACAGTGTCATCCACAGGTCCCCCATAACAGTGCGTCATCCACAAGTCCCCCATAACAGTGCGTCGTCCACAGATCCCCCATAACAGTGTGTTATCCACAGGTCCCCCATTACAGTGTGTTATACTGTCATCCACAGGTCCCCATAACAGTGTGTTATCCACAGGTCCCCCATTACAGTGTGTTATACTGTCATCCACAGGTCCCCCATAACAGTGTCATCCACAGGTCCCCCATTACAGTGTGTTATACTGTCATCCACAGGTCCCCCATAACAGTGTCATCCACAGGTCCCCCATTACAGTGTGTTATACTGTCATCCACAGGTCCCCCATAACAGTGTCATCCACAGGTCCCCCATAACAGTGCGTCATCCACAAGTCCCCCATAACAGTGCGTCGTCCACAGATCCCCCATAACAGTGCGCCTGCGCACTGAGGAGAGACAGAAAGGAGGGCACATAATCAGTGGAAGCAAGCAGAGGACGGTACAGCAGTCGACTGAATAGCTTCTTTTGTAAGTAAATTGTTTTATTATAAATGTAGTTTAATGTTTTTGTCTTTTATTATATTCTGGCTTTTGCTTGGTTATGTATGATGCTTTTTGATAATAAGTAAATGTAGTGGTGCTATAATGTGGCCCCCAGGCCTCTCTGATGTCCTGCAGGCTGGCGCTGTGGCAGCGTACGGTTGGTCAGGCAGCAGAAAGGCTCTGGGGCTGTCATTGTGCTCTGGAACTTTCCCCTTCACAGCCGCTGCTCTCTCTCTCTCGTAAAGTGCAGACTCTGCAGGAGGCTTTCCGTTTGCTCTACAGGTTGGCTGAAGCCTTCCTATCTTACTGGTGGCTGGCCCTGCCCCTCAATTGTGCTTCCGGTGTTGGCTCCGCCCCTAGACTGCAAGGGGGTGGGGCCTGTTGGGGGTCATGTGATTGGGCTGCTCAGTCAAAAATGCCCGGGCCTATTTTTTGTCCCAGTCCGGCCCTGGTGATGGATCATGTGATGACCGGAGTGACGTCACCACAGGTCCTGTTCCTACACAGCTAAGATGAAGACAGAAGAGATGCTGGCTGCGCGATCAAGTGGATTAAGGTGAGTTTAATTATTTTTTACTTTTTTTTTAACCCCTCCAGCGCTATTGTACTATGCATTCTGTATTCAGAATGCTATTATTTTCCCTTAGAACCATGTTATAAGGGAAAATAATACAATCTACAGAACACCGATCCCAAGCCCGAACTTCTGTGAAGAAGTTCGGGTTTGGGTACCAAACATGCCGATTTTTCTCACTCGCGTGCAAAACGCATTACAATGTTTTGCACTCGCATGGAAAAATCGCGCATGTTCCCGCAACGCACCCGCACCTTTTCCCGCAATGCCCGTCTGAAAGAGGCCTAACAGACAGTATGTCTGGTTTAATACAGTTGATCCTGCTGACAGGTGCTCTCTAATCCGTGCAGCCTTGAGGCTGTGGGTGACACCGTTACATTAAAGGCTACACTATGTCTACCATTTTTTTTTATTGTCCCAATAGATCTAAACTGAATAATTAGGCAACAGTTCTGAAATAGAATGTCCTGTCGATTTGTTTCCACAGCTCCTGCACAGACAATGCATCCCCACGGCAACAGACAACAAAGACAATTCATTGTAGTCTCATCCTCCAGTCCCACACTGCCTCCCTTATGTCCACTACTTTGTGCTAATGTCAAGTGAGCCAAAGGATCAGACTACACAGCGGTTGTTTGTAGTCTGTTACCATGGAGATTGAACTGTTGAAACAAAACAATAGAAAACTTTTACTGAAGACATATTGCAAACTTGCTTCATTTTTTTATACTTTACAAAAATTTACATTCATCGGGACAGTAATTTTTTTTTTGTGAACTGTGAGGTGGATAGGTCCTCAGTATCTGACGGGTGGGGATCTGACACCCGGGACCTCCGCCGATCAGCTGTTTTAAGGAGGCAGCAGCTCTCCTGTGAGCGCTGCGGCCTTCACACACCTTACCAAGCACAGCGCCGTACATTGTGTAGTGGCCGTGCTTGGTATCGCGCTCATCTCCATTCACTTCTATGGGGCTGAGCTGCTCCTAGGCCACGAGATCGATTAATGTAAAATCACTGGCTAGGAAAAGCTGAGATAAGGCTGCGGCGCTCACAGCTGTTTGGTGGGGGTCCCGGGCGTCGGACACCACTGATCAGATACTGATGACCTATCCAGAGGATAGGTCAGCAGTAAAAAAATATCGGAAAACCCCTTTAACTACCAGCGCCGTACATGTACAGTGCTGGAGCAATGTGTAAAAATGGCGCCCGCTCGCATGTGCAGCGGGCGCCATGTCCGAAATGTCTCTGCTGTTTCGAACAGCAATTATGCCGATCACAGTCATTAAAGCATTCACTAAACAGTGAAAAACCCAGAAGCGTGTGCTTCCGGGTTATTACCGGCATCCCCATGCGGCCAATGGGGATGACGGAAATTCACTTTAATAGGCTGGGCCTCTCTGAAGAGACCCAGCATATCAGAGCTGCAATTCTTATGTTGTCAAAAAAATATATAAAAAATAATAATAAACGTTTAAATCACCCCCTTTCCTTAGAATAAAAAAAATTATAAAAAATATAAATATCATTGGTATCACTGTGTCCGAAAACGCCCGTACTATTGCGTAATGGAGAAAAGTATCAAAGTGACAGATTCGCCATTCTTTTCATAAACAAAGCTAATAAAATGTGATAAAAAAGACAGACACAATCCAAAATTGTATCAATAAAAACTACAGATTGTCCCGCTAAAAAATGAGCCCCCCACACAGCTCAGTAGACATAACTATAAAAAAGTTATGAGGGTCAGAATATGGTGATGTAAAAAAAATATAAAATTTTTTTCAAAGTTTTCATTTATTTTTACAGTATTGAGACATATAAAACCTATACATATGTGGTATCGTTGTAATTGTACTGACCCAGAGAATGAATAGCACTGGTCAGTTTTGCCACAAAGGGAACTTTGAAGGGACAAAACTTATAAAACGGTAGAGAAATTGTGTTTTTTTTCCAATTCCACCCCTTTTGGAATTTTTTTTCCCGTTTCCCACTTCATTGTATGCCATAATAAATGGTGGCAATAGAAAGTACAGCTTATCCCACAAAAAAACAAGCTTTTGTATGGATATGTAAATAGAAAAATAAAAAAGTTATGGCTCCAGGAAGATAGGGAAGAAAAATGAAAAAGCCAAAAACGAAAAAACCTCTGGTATCCAAGGTGTTAAAGCTGCGCTCATGTATTGCTGGCAGTTCTATGGAGTGTCTATGGCTCCATAATACAGATCCCATGGGGGGCTCCATGTAGCGCTGTGCAGGACCCCCTAGTGTCCTATATCACACAGTCCCTCGGCTCCGTCAGCAGTTCCCGTAATCCAGTTCTGCAATTGTGCGATGGGAACATTGTATCACATCAAGTTTGCCTCAGGAACAAGGTATTTCCATGATTTCCAGATGCTGAATTTGCGTTTTTCTCCTAAACTCAATTTATTTCTGTTCTTTCTCTTTATTTTATTTATTTTCCCCGCCGACGCTGCCCATAAAAGCGCTCTTATTAAATGACGCCATTACCATGTAAATGCGAATCCTCGGAGATGACACCGCCAGGTTACGCCACTTCCATTCTGTATTTGCCCCGCGCTGAAGTCCTCAATTTATTTAAAAAAATAAAAAAAAAGCTCTCGTTGAGCCTTAATCTTGATTTTTTTTCAATTAAAACTGCGCCTTTTTTGTGCACGCCGCAGCGATTTTAATGCACAAGAAAAGTTAAAATGACTTTCGTCAGGAAGATATGATAAACAATTAACGCTCCGGCTGCAAAATGGAAAGAATAGATTTAGCGCTTGGGGTAAAATACTGCCGTAAAAGACAAAAAATACTATAAAACGTAAAATATTATAACCAAGTGTTGAAAACTGTGAAAATTAAAATACACGTTACAGGAATAAGGCTAAGGGTACATTCTCGTCTGCGGCGTGCCTGATCCGGCCCAAATCACCGCTGTCAGCCAGAAAAAAACTGTTGTATGCAACTTTTTTTGTCCGGCCGAAACCCTACATTTATATTTGCGGCAATGCAATATGCGGCGACTGCGACGCAACAGTTTCACCGAAATCCATCCAAGTTGCAGTCGCAGCGTGTCGCATGTCGCTGGGAGAAACCATTGACAATCGTTACAAAAAATGTGGCGCTACATTGCTGTGACCCTGAATTATAGAATCCAGCACTGCCAGATCCGGCGAAATCCATCAGGGTTCTCTGCAGGAACAGCCGGATCTACTGCTGCAGATGCAAGCATACTTTTACGGATACACGGCGACATGTGTCGTGCGAGAAGACAGTCGCATGAAATTTCATATACTGTATGTTTTCACAGCTCTAAAATAGTTGCAGACAAGTCGCAGGTATTTTTGTGTTGCACGACTTTTCTGCGACATGTTGTGCGACACATCACCGTACTGCCCTAGCTGTCATGTAAATTTAGCATCCTGGGGGTTAGGTCCACACAGTTCAGAACCACAGCGGCTTACGGTACCAGGCGAGTGGGCGATGCTGCAAATGATTGCCTTAGGGCTCATGCACACGAACGTATTTTCTTTCTGTGTCCGTTCCAGATTTTTTTGCGGACCGTTTGAGGAACCATTCATTTTAATGAGTCCGCAAAAAAAAAAAACTGAAGTTACTCCGTGTGCATTCCGTTTCCGTAGTTCCGTTCCGCAAGCAAATAGAACTTGTCCTATTATTGTCCGCAGACCAGGATAGGACTGTTCTATTAGGGGCCGGCCGTTCTGTTCTGCAAATTACAGAATGCACACGGACGTCATCTGTATTTTTTGCGGACCGCAAATTAGCTACGGTCGTGTGCATGAGCCCTTAGAGAAATTGAACTTGGGGGAAGATTTTAAATCTGCAGAATGCCGATTAATTTCACCCCTTTTGATGCAGCTGGGGTGAGATCCATGGGGAGTTTTCATTAAAATCTGCATGCAAAAAGTTGATTCTGCAGCAGATTTGACACAGATTTACCTGCAAGTATTATTATTTTTTGCAGTATTTGTGGAGCCCAAATGTAGAAAATATAACATTACTTAAAAGGCTTCATTAAGGTTAGGGCTGTACACAGCAGATTTTGCTGCATTTCTGCAGTGGAAATTCTGTTGCAGATTCGCTGCGGATTTGCAGTTTTGTTTTTCAATCTGTGCATTTCTAAGAGTAAAAAAGTATCCGGGTGCATTCACATGGGAGGGAAAATACAGCAGAAACGTTTGCTGCTTATATTGCGGTGGCAAAAACCTCTACAAAAACTGCATGCGATTTTTGTGGTGCAAATGGCGGCAGAGGGAGAAATCCGTAAGGTAAATTGACAAGCTACAGATTTCAAAGTCTAGTTGCACTGCACAAAAATCCATGGCGGCAAATCCACAGCGTATCTGCTGCGCAGGAACCCACCCTAAACTGACAAGCTTTGGTTTTGAAATCCGCACCGCAGGTCAATTCACACTGCAGATTTTCTCGATCTTTTGTGCATAATTTTCCAGTTCTTTGAATGCAGCCAGCGATGTAAAGAATGGAGGTTGTCATCCTGGCCTCCATGGCTACCTCTAGAACAGAGATGTTGAACTCCAGCTGTTACAAAACTACAACTCCCATCATAGCTGGATATCCTACAGCTATCAGGGCGTGCTGGGAGTCGTAGTTTTGCAGCAGGTGAAGGGCCATGAGTTTGCTCTACTACTCTGTGCGCTAGCCTCATTGTCTGGGCTCATCAGTAGAGCAGACATCTTTCCTACCACTAGGAGGAGCTGTATACAGGGGCCGCCCCCTACTGGTCGTAGGAGGAAACCGCATTCTGTCATTGAACTCTATGAATATTGAATTGTTTATGGGTTCCCAATGTTTTCACTGCTTATTAGGGGGCACATTGATGGCAGTTTTTATTGGGGTACTATAGTTGCACTGCTTATTAGGGGGCACTCTCCAGGCACTATTTATTGGAGGCCCTATGTTTGCACTGCTTATTAGGGGGCACATTGATGGCACTATTTATTGGGGGCATTATGTTTGCACTGCTTATTAGGGGGCACTCTCCAGGCTCTGTTTATTGGGCACACTGTGCTTGCATTGCTTATTAGGAGGCACTTTACTGGCACTAGTTAATGGGGGCACTAAGTTTGAACTGCTTATTAGGGGGCACTCTCCAGGCACTATTTATTGGGGCACTAGGTTTGCATTGCTTATTAAGGGGCATTCTGCTGGCACCATTTATTGGGGGCACAATGTTTGTTCTACTTATTAGGGGGCACTCTCCAGGCACTATTTATTGGGGGCACTAGGTTTGCACTGCTTATTAGGGGGCACTCTCCAGGCACTATTTATTGGGGGCACTATGTTTGCACTGCCTATTAGGGGGCACTCTGTTGGCACTAGTTATTGGGGGCAATAAGTTTGCACTGCTTATTAAGGGGAACTCTATGGGTACTATTTAATGGGGGCACTTTGTTTGCCTAGCCCTAACCTGCCAACCCAGGGTGACTTGAAACCTGCCAGTGTTCCTCCTCTCCTCACGAGCCCACCAGGGCAGCATGGTCATTGGGTTGGTTCCTGTGGAGAGTGGGGATCCCTGTCCGGATTCACACTACCGATTGGGGAAAAGATGTGACCACCCTGAGGCTGCAGGGTCTTCTTCTATGGGACATACATGGTCATCCCCGCCCTGTACATGCGGCTGGAAACCATCCTTTACTCAGCTCACATGTTTGACGTCCCAGCTGACGGGCCTCACATCATCGCCTCCTGAATCTGATTTGCAGAGTCTGGAAATTGCTGTTGAGTCCGCACTTCAGGGTCTCTACGAGGTCCTGACTTCCCCAGACAATCCCTCAACCTCCAGAATCTAGAAATAATGAAAAATAAACAGGGCACCCCCCAGGAGAGCGGGCGAGCGTAGGCGGCAGCAAGGCCGAGGGGCTGAATACACAGCAGAAGGGAAAACCACCAAAATATCTATCTATTGTCTATCTCATATCTATCTATCTCATATCTATCTATCTATCTATCTATCTATCTATCTATCTATCTATCTCATATCTATCTATCTATCTATCTATCTATCTATCTATCTATCTACCTATATCTCATATCTATCTATCTATCTATCTATCTATTGTCTATCTCATATCTATCTATCTATCTATCTATCTATCTCATATCTATCTATCTATCTATCTATCTATCTATTGTCTATCTCATATCTATCTATCTATCTATCTATCTATCTCATATCTATCTATCTATCTATCTATCTATCTATCTATCTATCTATCTATCTATCTATTGTCTATCTCATATCTATCTATCTATCTATCTATCTATCTATCTATCTCATATCTATCTATCTATCTATCTATCTATCTATCTATCTATCTATCTATCTCATATCTATCTATCTATCTATCTATCTATCTATCTATCTATCTATCTATCTATCTATCTATGCCATTGAGAAATCTGGAAAAGCTGGATGAGTGCCTTTAGGCTACGTCTACACGGCGACATTTGTTGCGTGACATATAGGGCACAACTACACTGCAACATTTGTTGCGCAACATTTTCATAATGATAGTCTATGGTGTCGCATTGCAACATGCGACATGCTGCGACGCGATCCATCATGAATGGATTTTTTGCAACTGTCGCAGTCGCAGCATGTCGCATGTTGCAGTGCGACACCATAGACTATCATTATAAACATTGTTGCGCAACATTGGTGCAACAAAATGTCGCGCGACAAATGTCGTTGTGTAGACCCAGCCTTCTAGTTTTCACCCAGCTTTCCCAGAAGCAGATATAAGACCGATGTGGAGCAGAGGAAAGGCTAGGACAGCGCACGCTCTGCACCAGGAATTCTTCTTTCACGTAAGTTTGTGCCCCCAGTTCTACTTCACCCCCCTGAATCAGGAGCATCTGTCACATCAGTCATGTTTTGTGTTTGTCCTTGAGCTGGAAACATTTCCGTCAGCGTTTTTAGAATTATCTTACGCCCGCCCGCCGCTCCTGAAAATGTCACCAGTTGGTGTTTCGAGTTAGAGCCGTTTTATGGCGGAATTGACAACTTTGGGAAATTTACAGCCATTGCCCCTGATGAATTTATAATACGTCTAGAGCTAGAAGAAAAGAAAAGTCTGTTCTTCTCTCCTGTCCTAGGACCGATCGATATATCACCGCAATAAGGGACATAAATCACATCCAAATGGCAATGCCAACCTTATGGTCTTCGGCACGAATCAGAGGGATCCTCGCCATTATGAATACTCTCTATCGCTGCATCTCTCCATGGTTTGTGTCTGATATTGCTGCTCAGCCCCAATACATTAAGCCGCAGTACCACACACAACCTGTGGACAGGTGTGGCGCTGTTTTAGAAGAAATAATAATTATTTTTAATTTTTTTTTGCAGGATTTTTATATTTAACGTGAAAAAATAACATTTCCTACATATCTGATGGCGCAGGCTCTTTCTACCTGATCTCACCCAAGGCGGAGGGTTTTTAATGGGACATTTAGTCATCTTAATTGGTCTCATCAGACTGCGTCACTCCGCTGAGTAATTACCCGCGCTTCACCTACACAAATCTACGACTCTCACCGTCCTATTCTATGAAATGTGTCCTGGGAGAGATGAATCCGCATCCATCCATTTTGTGGAGCCACTCAAGCTGCGAAGAGCAATTACGCTGTCGGCTCATTCCGGGCGCAAGATATTTTTTTTGGAGCAATTAAAAAAAACAAATATTGAAATATTTTGACGTAAAGTAAAAGGTTTCCCGTATCAGCGCAGCGGATTTATCACGATGCCTCAGCGGGGCGCCTAGTAATTATTTCTATCGGCTGCTGGTGACGACACTCAGAAAACCGCCGGCCGGCTTTGCTGATACAAGCAAGAACTCGCATACCTTAGTGACCGTAATGGCTGCTTACCGTCTGTTGACTGGCACACGTGGACGCGACCGGCAGGCCTGGCAGCGCTAGATTCATGATAATGACGGGGCTCTTGTCTTATCTTTACGTCAAACTAATTTGGGCGATAGATTACGGTGGTCGTAAAGCGCAAGTTTAATCAGATCTACGGACGATTTAGAAAAAAACTGATGAGGTGAGCAAGGTCTGCTAAGCTCAGATTCCATGTCTACATTACCCATTTCCTTAACACACATCCCTCTCACATTACACAAATAGAATGGCCTTTGTTTGAATCAGTGCCTATGCTGCTGTAATCACAGGGCATTATTAGTAAGTCCCTTGTCCAGATGCACAAACTACTTGTAATTCCTTGTCTTATCTTTACATCAAAATAATTTGGCCGAAAGATTACGGTGGTCGTAAAGCGCAAATTTAATCAGATCTACAGACGATTTAGAAATAAACAGATGAGGTGAGCAAGGTCTGCTAAGTTCAGATTCCATGTATAAATTACCAATTTCCTTCTTTTTTAATACACTTCTATAGTGATATCCCTCTCACATTACACAGATAGAAAGACCTTTGTTTGAATCAGTGCCTATGCTGCTGTAATCACAGGGCATTAGTAAATGCCTTGTCCAGATGCACCAACTACTTGTAATTACTTGTTTCATCTTTACGTCAAACTAATTTGGCCGATAGATTGCGGTGGTCGTAAAGCGCAAGTTTATTCATATTTACAGACACTTTAGAAAAAAAAAAAAAAAGATGAGATGAGCAAAGTCTGCTAAGCTCGGATTCCATGTCTACATCACCCATGTCCTTTTTTTTTTTTGTTTTTTAACATACATCCCTCTCACATTACACAGATAGAATGGCCTTTGTTTGAATTAGTGCCTATGCTGCTGTAATCACAGGGCATTATTAGTAAATGCCTTGTCCAGATGCACCAACTACTTGTAATTACTTGTTTCATCTTTACGTCAAACGAATTTGGCCTATAGATTGCGGTGGTCGTAAAGAGCAAGTTTATTCATATTTACAGACGCTTTAGGAAAAAAACAGATGAGATGAGCAAAGTCTGCTAAGCTCAGATTCCATGTCTACATTACCCATGTCCTTTTTTTAACACACATCCCTCTCACATTACACAGATAGAATAGCCTTTGTTTGAATCAGTGCCCATGCTGCTGTAATCACAGGGCATTATTAGTAAGTCCCCTCTTCAGATGCACTGACTACTTGTAATTTCATTGTTTGGGCAAGGCTAGTTTCACGCTAAGTTCCTTCTCTGCCGGAACAGCCTGTCGGAGGACATTGTATTCGGTACAGCCAGTAATGGCCCGTTAACTATAATAGGACTTGGCGGGGAGCCGGCCTGTTTCTGCCATTAGTGCAGGGATTCGACTGGACAAATGCCAAGTCAATGGGCTCCGGTGGGTTGAGGTAGGATGTCTTACATAGTTAATACGGTTGAAAAAAGACATACATCCATTAAGTTCAACCAAGGGATAGGTGGGGACGCGAATCCCAGAAGAAAGAGAGTCTCAGATTTCTACACGTTTTTATAAGCATTTATGTTTTTTTTTTTTTTACTTTTAAGAATTCGTCTAAACCCTTTTTGAAACTGTCCACTGTTCCTGCTGTGACCAAGTCCTGAGGACGTCTATTCCACAGCTTCACAGTTCCGGCAGGATGTTCCTCTACCACAAGAGCCCACTGGAAGAATTTACCGCCAGTGGCTGAAATAATGCACAGCTGAGGGTTTGTTACAATTGTATCCAGTTTTGGTTGAGATCTTTCCTGGTGTAAACTTCCTCTACTGGCATCTATTATCCACTTCAGCCGCCTCCGAGGCCATGGAAGACGCAGTCGCTTTGTAACAGGAGACCTGCTGTTTAATCTTTTATAACCTATTATTTTCTAAAATGAAAAAAAAAATAATGATCCCAAAAAATGAAACGCATTTAATCCATTTTAAGTGTTTACTAAATGATCTCATGTTATAAACTGATAAATAGAAAAATCCCCTGTCTGACTGACAGAAGCAGCGGCGCGGCGCACGTTCTCCACGCGTAGGACACAGATCTCAACCCCACATTGGGGTGGAAAGTATTCTAATAGTCCTGAGTCCAGATCTCATGGGTCCTGTCACTTGTATCAGGGAAACCTGCGAATTATGACTGGTTATACTGGGATCTAATAAAGAAAATGCTGCACTACCGCCAGGCATGGGTTACAGAGGGATCCTGTATGAGAATCCTATGTGCACCCCTTGATCACCATCAGTTAATTAACCCCCATCCTGCCCTCACTGGACACCAGACACTGGGGTGTTAAACCTCTGGGCACCAGGTACTAAAGTACTAAAACACTAGACACAAAGGGCTAAGGTTATACGCCAGTGGACACCAAAGACTGGGACAGTAAACCTCTGGACAATGCTTTGGACTGGTATGGTAAACCTCTGGACACCAGGGACTGGGATGGTAAACCTCTGGACACCAGGGACTGAGATGGTAAACCTCTGGACACCAGGGGCTGAGATGGTAAACCTCTGGACAGCAGGGACTGGGATGGTAAACCTCTGGACACCAGGGACTGAGATGGTAAACCTCTGAACACCGGGGGCTGAGATGGTAAACCTCTGCACACCAGGGACTGGGATGGTAAACCTCTGGACACCAGGGACTGAGATGGTAAACCTCTGTACACCAGGGACTGGGATGGTAAACCTCTGTACACCAGGGACTGGGATGGTAAACCTCTGGACACCAGGGACTGGGATGGTAAACCTCTGGACACCAGGGACTGGGATGGTAAACCTCTGGACACCAGGGACTGGGATGGTAAACCTCTGTACACCAGGGACTAGGATGGTAAACCTCTGTACACCAGGGACTGGGATGGTAAACCTCTGGACACCAGGGACTGGGATGGTAAACCTCTGGACAGCAGGGACTGGGATGGTAAACCTCTGGACACCAGGGACTGGGATGGTAAACCTCTGGACACCAGGGACTGGGATGGTAAACCTCTGGACACCAGGGGCTGAGATGGTAAACCTCTGGACAGCAGGGACTGGGATGGTAAACCTCTGGACACCAGGGACTGAGATGGTAAACCTCTGTACACCAGGGACTGGGATGGTAAACCTCTGTACACCAGGGACTGGGATGGTAAACCTCTGGACAGCAGGGACTGGGATGGTAAACCTCTGGACACCGGGGGCTGAGATGGTAAACCTCTGGACACCAGGGGCTGAGATGGTAAACCTCTGGACACCAGGGGCTGAGATGGTAAACCTCTGTACACCAGGGACTGGGATGGTAAACCTCTGGACACCGGGGGCTGAGATGGTAAACCTCTGGACACCGGGGGCTGAGATGGTAAACCTCTGGACACCGGGGGCTGAGATGGTAAACCTCTGGACACCGGGGGCTGAGATGGTAAACCTCTGGACACCGGGGGCTGAGATGGTAAACCTCTGGACACCAGGGGCTGGGACAGTAAACCTCTGGACACCAGGGACTGGCATGGTAAACCTCTGGACACCGGGGGCTGAGATGGTAAACCTCTGGACACCAGGGGCTGAGATGGTAAACCTCTGGACACCGGGGGCTGAGATGGTAAACCTCTGGACACCGGGGGCTGAGATGGTAAACCTCTGGACACCAGGGGCTGAGATGGTAAACCTCTGGACACCAGGGGCTGAGATGGAAAACCTCTGGACACCGGGGGCTGAGATGGTAAACCTCTGGACACCAGGGGCTGAGATGGTAAACCTCTGGACACCGGGGGCTGAGATGGTAAACCTCTGCACACCGGGGGCTGAGATGGTAAACCTCTGGACACCAGGGGCTGAGATGGTAAACCTCTGGACACCAGGGGCTGAGATGGAAAACCTCTGGACACCGGGGGCTGAGATGGTAAACCTCTGGACACCAGGGGCTGAGATGGTAAACCTCTGGACAGCAGGGGCTGAGATGGTAAACCTCTGGACAGCAGGGGCTGAGATGGTAAACCTCTGGACACCGGGGGCTGAGATGGTAAACCTCTGGACACCGGGGGCTGAGATGGTAAACCTCTGGACACCAGGGGCTGAGATGGTAAACCTCTGGACACCGGGGGCTGAGATGGTAAACCTCTGGACACCAGGGGCTGAGATGGAAAACCTCTGGACACCGGGGGCTGAGATGGTAAAGCTCTGGACACCAAGGACTGGGATGGTAAAGTTCTGGACAGAAATACAAACCCACTAGATACAAAGGCCTGAGCCCCTGAAATAATAGACACTAGGGATTGGAGAACACTCGACAGGAGGGACTTTGGTGATTATCTTAAACCCTTACATTAAGTTCAGCTTAGAAGAAATTATGTTCTTAGAGCCTTTTTTATGTTTTTTTGTAGTGCACTGAAGCCGCCATATCAATATACCACAGGTATAGGGGTTCAGAGCACAGTGTGAATGGAAGCGTATGAGCTACTGTTGTATGACATGTAATATGTGTCGTATGGTAGACGTAATGAAGCCGGTGCATTGCCGGGGATTGTCTATTGTGAACCGGGCCTTACGGCTCCATCACCTATAGCTGTAGTATAGATGCATACAGGCGCACCTCAATACATCACAATATCATTGAAAAGTTAGTTTATTTCAGTAATTCAATTAAAAAAGTGACTAATATTTTCTATAGATTATTATAGAGGATCTATTTCAAGCGTTTATTCCTTTTAATGTTGATGCTTTGGGTTTAATTAGCTGTAACAATATAGTCAGGGTCTCAGAAAGTTAGAATATTATATAAGAACAATAAAAAAAAGATTAATACAGAAATGTTGGCCTACTGAGGTCTGTCCAGTATTCGCGCTCAGTACTTGGTCGGACTCCTTTTGCATGAGATACTGCATCAGTGTCCGGGAGGCGGTCAGCCCGTGGCACTGCCGAGGTGCTATGGAAGCCCAGGTTGCTCGGATAGTGACTTCAGCTCGTCTGTGTTGTTGGGTCTAATGTCCCTCATAGATTCTCTGTGAATCCCCCCCCATGCCAAATTCTCAACCTAACCCATTCCCGCCAGTCCTCCTACTGTTAAAGGGGTTGTCCTCTTTTTACTACTGACGACCTATGTACCTCTTCCATCCAGTGATGTCTCCTCTGATGTAGACGTTCTCTTTCCTCATCTTCTCCTTCAGACCAGACCACCATGATGACTTCTTTCAGCCTTGTCTCGGCAGAGTTTAACAAACAGACATCTTACTTTCCTACTTTTCCATCATCCTCCTCACCTTTTCAACACCCCATTCTGTCCCGTCCCCCCCATCCCCAATACTATACTGTAGAAACAGTCCCCCTGAAAATACTGGTACCACGCAGATAATCAGACCAAAAAAATACCCTCTTACCTTTCAGATTAGACCCCTATATCAAACCGCAGATGAGACCCCCCCATCTCAGACCAGACCCCCTTTAGACCTCTCTCAAACCCCCATTAGACCTCAATGTCAGACCCCGCCCCAATATCAGACCTCAGATAAGGCCCCCATTAGACCTCCAGACCCCCATAAAAGACCCTCATTAGACATCCAGACCCCCATTAGACCTGAAACCAGACCTCCAAACTCCCATATCTGACCCCTATTAGACCTCTAGACCCCCCATCAGACCCCCCATTAGACTTCCAGACACCCATTAGGCCCCCATTGGACATCCAGACCCCAATCAGACCCCATTAGACCTCCAGACCTGCAATCAGACCCCCATTAGACTTCCAGACCCCCATTAGACTTCTCTAGACCCCTAATCAGACCCTTTAGACCCCCATTCAGACCCTTGAGAGCCCCGATCAGAACCTTTAGATCCCTAATCAAACCCCCAATCAGACCCTTCAGACACTCAATCAGACACTTTATACCCCCAATCAGACCCTTTAGACCCCCAATCAGACCCTTCAGACCCCCAATCAGACCCTTCAGGCCCCCAATCAGACCTCAGATCAGACTATAAAATAAATAAACTCCCCTCTCGTGCTGTGCCGCTCCTCTTGCGGTCAGGCTGTCTCCTGGGCTGAGTGCGCTCTGTACGTCCTGACGCTGCAGGCAGCCAGGACACCGCAGCACCGGCCCCGGGCAGAGCGAGCAGGAGGAGGGGTAAGTACTGTACAGCACTCACAGCGCTTCTCTCCTCCCCCTGCAGACTAGTAAGAGCTTTCGTTATGGAAGCGCTCGCTAGTATTCCCTTTATAAGATGTAGTGCATCGCATAAAGGGAAATAGGCCCGGTCGCAACTGCGTCCGCTGTGACCCCTATAGTTACGCCCCTGCTCGACAATCCTTTCAAGGCTGTGATTATCCCTGTTTCTTGTGCACATTTTTCTACCACACTTTCTCCTTCCACTCAGTTTTAACAGCCAGCTTTGTGGAGGGCGTCATTGACTGTCTTCTGGACAACTGTCAAGTCAGCAGTCTTCCCCGTGATAGTGTAACCTACTGAACCAGACTGAGGGACCCGGTGTTTTGTGCTGATTAGCTGAACAGAGTGCGACACCGCGGGCCTCATTCCTCAAAACGGTCTAACGGGAAAACTGCCGATAGCAGCCAATCAGAGCTCCCCTTTTTTTTTTTTTTCAGATGAAAGGTGAGCTATGATTGGTTGATATGGGCAAGTAATGCACTATTCCTGTTAGGCCTCGTGAGTCTACAATATTCAACTCCTTCACAAGATTCTAATTTTCCGAGATCCTGACTGTAACCATAATCATCAACATTAAAAGGAATAAACACATGAAATAGATCCTCTGTGTGTAACGAATCTATAGAATATATGAGTTTCACTTTTTGAATAGAAATACTGAAATAAGTAAACTTTTCCACAACATTCTGATTTATTGAGATGCGCCTGTACTCCCCATAAATGCCTGAAATCACCAGCAGATGGCAGCACTGTCCTGTGTTCCGCCCTGTGAGCCTCTGTTCACATTGCTGCCTGTTTTGTTAAGGTTGTTGGTGTTCAGCAAAATTCGCTGTTTGCGACAAAATAATCCCCCCCCCCCTTGTGACAAATGGCATCTCCTAAAAATGTCCCCTTGTGCAGATGTTAAGCACGGATGGGAGTTGCTAAAGGGTTAAAAGAGTAAAGAAGTATTATATATAAATCTGCTGTATTCTGCCTCACTCCTCTGATCCGGACTTCTAGTTCACATTATAATGCGGAGCTGTAGTAATAATTCTGCACCTTCAGACCTGACATGTTTCAGCACTTTCAGAGCTTAGCAGGGCTTGCTGGGATTTGCAGTCATTCAGCACCAGTCTTTGCGCCTCCCTGAGTCTCTGATGTCACATTTCTTACTTGCTCATCTTCTTCAGTTTTCTGTTTGTTTTAGCGGATATGTCTTATTATCCGGAAAGTTCTACAGACTTTTCCCAGAACTTCCTGAGATGTCCAGATCCATGTCCGTCTCTGCCGGTTGCTTTGTTCAGAGGACGGCACCAGATTACAGAACAGTTCTCCATCCGATCAATGGCATCCAAATGTTGGGATCAATAGTGAGATGTAGATTAATGGTGTCTGCGGCGGCGGCATGAAATATTCATCCAGACAGATCCACACGTTTCCTTCGTGTCAAGGTTTTCGTTATACTGACATTAAATAGATGTTACCAGTGTCGTCTACTCAGCCGGTGTATCTAAGCTGCCTCTTATGTCTGATGAAGTATCTAAGCCTGGCATGTGTGAGACTGTACGATAACCCGGTGTATCTAAGCCTGGCATGTGTGATACTGTCTTATGTACCACGTATCTAAGCCTATCATGTGTGAGGCTGTATGATGTACTACGTGTATCTAAGCCTGGCATGTGTGATTTTCAGAGACTTCCTGACAGTCCCTTGAGTTCAGCCGTCGCCGTCATGGTCACAGTCTTGTTGCTTCCATTAATGGGACAGAAGAGATTTTTTCTTCACCTCCATCCCGGACCCGGCGGTGAGAGCCTCGTTCTCGGGGCTGAGACGCTGGCGAGCCATACGGAAGGAGTTAGGGTCGGTTCCAGGAAGACCTGATGGTTTGGCACAAAAGTTCAATCGGTTTTGTCTGTGACAGTGTTCAGAGTTTCAGTATTTCCACGCGGACGCCGTCAGTGTATGATGTGCTTTCCTGTGAAGAATAACACTTACCGCCTAACAACCATCAGTGAAGAACGCATCGCATCTGGAGGACTTTCACGCGTCCCCATTCACTTCTATGGAGCCCGGGAAGTGTGAAAAATGAACAATATAGAAGTTGTTGCGATTTTTCCTGAATGCAGAGATCATGTGTGAAAAACAGCGATCGTGTGAACAGAGCCATTGAAAAGAAACGGTCAGGATTCAGTCCGGATGCTCTGTGTTCACTGCACGCATCGCACCCAGACGGAAAACTCCCTTGTGTGATAGAGGCCATAACCCAGGATCAGTAATGTATGTACACAGTGTCTGCACCAGCAGAATAGTGAGTGCAGCTCTGGAGTATAATACAGGATGTAACCCAGGATCAGTACAGGATCAGTAATGTGTGTACACAGTGACTGCACCAGCAGAATAGTGAGTGCAGCTCTGGAGTATAATACAGGATGTAACTCAGGATCAGTACAGAATAAGTAATGTATGTACACAGTGTCTGCACCAGCAGAATAGTGAGTGCAGCTCTGGAGTATAATACAGGATGTAACTCAGGATCAGTACAGGATAAGTAAGGTATGTACACAGTGTCTGCACCAGCAGAATAGTGAGTGCAGCTCTGGAGTATAATACAGGATGTAACTCAGGATCAGTACAGGATCAGTAATGTGTGTACACAGTGACTGCACCAGCAGAATAGTGAGTGCAGCTCTGGAGTATAATACAGGATGTAACTCAGGATCAGTACAGGATAAGTAATGTGTGTACACAGTGACTGCACCAGCAGAATAGTGAGTGCAGCTCTGGAGTATAATACAGGATGTAACTCAGGATCAGTACAGGATCAGTAATGTATGTACACAGTGACTGCACCAGCAGAATAGTGAGTGCAGCTCTGGGGTATAATACAGGATGTAACTCAGGATCAGTACAGGATAAGTAATGTATGTACACAGTGACTGCACCAGCAGAATAGTGAGTGCAGCTCTGGAGTATAATACAGGATGTAACTCAGGATCAGTACAGGATCAGTAATGTATGTACACAGTGACTGCACCAGCAGAATAGTGAGTGCAGCTCTGGAGTATAATACAGGATATAACTCAGGATCAGTACAGGATAAGTAATGTATGTACACAGTGACTGCACCAGCAGAATAGTGAGTGCAGCTCTGGAGTATAATACAGGATGTAACTCAGGATCAGTACAGGATAAGTAATGTATGTACACAGTGTCTGCACCAGCAGAATAGTGAGTGCAGCTCTGGAGTATAATACAGGATGTAACTCCGGATCAGTACAGGATAAGTAATGCATGTACACAGTGACTGCACCAGCAGAATAGTGAGTGCAGCTCTAGAGTATAATACAGGATGTAACTCAGGATCAGTACAGGATAAGTAATGTATGTACACAGTGACTGCACCAGCAGAATAGTGAGTGCAGCTCTGGAGTATAATACAGGATGTAACTCAGGATCAGTACAGGATAAGTAATGTATGTACACAGTGACTGCACCAGCAGAATAGTGAGTGCAGCTCTGGAGTATAATACAGGATGTAACTCAGAATCAGTACAGGATAAGTAATGTTTGTACACAGTGACTGCACCAGCAGAATAGTGAGTGCAGCTCTGGAGTATAATACAGGATGTAACTCAGGATCAGTACAGGATAAGTAATGTTTGTACACAGTGACTGCACCAGCAGAATAGTGAGTGCAGCTCTGGAGTATAATACAGGATGTAACTCAGGATCAGTACAGGATAAGTAATGTATGCACACAGTGACTGCACCAGCAGAATAGTGAGTGCAGCTCTGGAGTATAATACAGGATGTAACTCAGGATCAGTGAAGGATAAGTAATGTATGTACACAGTGTCTGCACCAGCAGAATAGTGAGTGCAGCTCTGGAGTATAATACAGGATGTAACTCAGGATCAGTACAGGATAAGTAATGTATGTACACAGTGACTCCACCAGCAGAATAGTGAGTGCAGCTCTGGAGTATAATACAGGATGTCACTCAGATCAGTACAGGATAAGTAATATATGTACACAGTGTCTGCACCAGCAGAATAGTGAGTACAGCTCTGGAGTATAATACAGGATGTCACTCAGATCAGTACAGGATAAGTAATATATGTACACAGTGACTGCACCAGCAGAATAGTGAGTGCAGCTCTGGAGTATAATACAGGATGTAACTCAGGATCAGTGAAGGATAAGTAATGTATGTACACAGTTTCTGCACCAGCAGAATAGTGAGTGCAGCTCTGGAGTATAATACAGGATGTAACTCAGGATCAATACAGGATAAGTAATGTATGTACACAGTGACTGCACCAGCAGAATAGTGAGTGCAGCTCTGGAGTATAATACAGGATGTAACTCAGGATCAGTGAAGGATAAGTAATGTATGTACACAGTGACTGCACCAGCAGAATAGTGAGTGCAGCTCTGGAGTATAATACAGGATGTAACTCAGGATCAGTACAGGATAAGTAATGTATATACACAGTGACTGCACCAGCAGCAGAATAGTGAGTGCAGCTCTGGAGTATAATACAGAATGTAACTCAGGATCAGTACAGGATAAGTAATGTATGTACACAGTGACTGCACCAGCAGAATAGTGAGTGCAGCTCTGGAGTATAATACAGGATGTAACTCAGGATCAGTACAGGATAAGTAATGTATGTACACAGTGACTGCACCAGCAGAATAGTGAGTGCAGCTCTGGAGTATAATACAGGATGTAACTTAATGATTTTCCTATTTCATGACGTAAAGTCATGGTTTTATTAAAGACACGGAGGCTCCTATTGCTTTCTCCTTCTTTACTTCCACCAATAGCAGCAAAGGAGAAATTAACATAATCAAAACAATAAAGGACCCTCCCCTGACAGATCCTATAATAAGCAGTGTCCTCTTCATATCTTCCTCTTTCTTTGAATCCACGACACCAACCGCCAACCATAACCGAAAACGAACCGAACTGGAACTGGTTCCGACACCGACCATTCTGGTCCCTCCAACTGAAGAACTCAAGCCAACATGGCTAACATCTCAGGAAACCTGGAACAACACGGAACGCCATCTGCCAAGGAGTTTTCAACCTGAAACAGAACAAATAATATAGCCAGTGTAAACACATGGGTACAAAATGCGCAATCTCGACCCTGTAACAGTCGCACATCAAAGAGGTCGCTGAAACAAAACCATAATAAACCTTAACGGTAAAACGTCATAAATAACAATAAAAGACAGTTGAATAGTCAATAACAATAATACCATAACAATAGGGGGGGCAAGAGAAACCTAGGGCGGGCAATACTCGCCTCCGTGTCTTTAATAAAACTATGACTTTACATCATGAAATAGGAAAATCATTAAGTTTTACAGCAAGACACGGAGGCTTCGTATTGCAAGTTCAAAGCTGCTCAATAATAGCTGAAAACACATGAGTGGGAGGACGGAAATAAAACTCTGTGAACGTCGTGGCCCTAGACCAGTCAGCCAGACGCAGAATGTCCTCCAAACGAGCCCCCGAAACTGCCAGGGCAGTAGCAGCCGCGCCCCTGGCCGAGTGAGCGGTAAAGATCGTCGTATCAATCCCGGAAAGGGACATGACCCACTTCATCCAACGCGCCAAAGTGGGACTGGTCACCGGGCCAAAGGGATGGCGAATAGAGAGGAAAAGCTGCGGATTGTCCGCAGAACGGTGAGACCGAGTGCGCAACTCATATTCCCGCAGGCAAACTACAGGACAGAGCGCCGGAGAAGACGGAAAACTGGGATAGGACACAGACCGAATATTGGTCTTGGTACGCCGTGTGATGTTAAAAGTAACACCCTCGGGCGTAAAGGATCTGGCATCATGATCCAGAGCCCTCACATCAGAGACCCTCTTACAGGAAATGAGGCAAAAAAAGGGTCAGCAATTTGGCCGACAGCTGACGGAGGGAAAGAGCCGCATTGTCGGGCCAGGAAGAGAGGGAAGAAAGGACCAGGGAAACATCCCACGTAGTGGTGAAACGTGGCCGAGGAGGCCGAGCCAAACGCGAGCCACGTAAAAGTCGAGACACCAAAGGGTGTTGACCAGCAGGAACGCCATCAAATCCCTAATGAGTCAAGGAAATCGCAGAACGGAACAAATTGATGGTCCGATAAGCTTTCCCTGCTTCAAAAAGAGATGTCAGGAATTGCAATAAATGGGTTACAGATGCCGAAACGGGATCCAGGTCCCGTTCCATGCACCAGCCAACCCAAGATCCCCAAGCTGCCGGTAAGATTTTCGGGTGCCGGGAGCCCAAGCGTTGTCCAGGAGGCGTCTAGTTGCCTCCGAAATTCCCTCGACCTCTCCTGGAGTCCTGAGATTCGGCACGCCAGAAGTTGAAGGGAGCCCTCGACCAGGAGGGGATGTGGGGCACCCAGCGGGTCCTGGAGGAGATCCGTCCGCGTCGGGAGTAGGAGAGGTACATCGACTAGGAGTTCTAGGAGGATCGGGTACCAGGCTTGAGATCCCCAGAAGGGAATCACCACCACCAGCTCCGCCACCTGACGCCGAGTCTGTAGCAACATCCTCGGAATCATGGCAAACGATGGGAACGCGTAATGTAGGGCTGAAGACCAGTCCTGTAAAAACGCATCCACCGCTTCTGCTGCCGGGTCCGGCCGCCAGCTGAAGAACCTGGGCAGGTGAGTATTGAGCCGGGAGGCAAAAAGGTCTATGGAGCAAGGACCCCAGACGTCCGAGATTGTGGAGAACATCTCCGGATTCAGCCTCCAGTCGCTGCCGTCCATGAAGCATCGGGAACTCCGATCCGCTTTGTAGTTGTGAAGACCCGGAAGGTACTCCGCTTGAATCATGATGTCCCTGGACAGACAGTAGGACCAGAACTCCTTCGCCAGTCGGGCTAATGTGGCCGATTGAGTGCCGCCTAGGTGATTGACGTATCGGACCGCCGACACATTGTACATGCGTAGACGGAGGCATGCATGAGCTATGCCCTTGGTGAAACTTCTGATGGCAAACGAACCCGCTAGAAGTTCCAGAGCGTTGATGTGAAGATGGGTCTCGGACTCCGACCATCGACCCCCAGTGGAGATACCCTCGCAGTGGGCACCCCAGCCTTGGAGACTCGCGTCCGACTCTACCGTGAATTCCGGTTGGAATCCGAAGATTGCTCTGCCGTTCAAGGCTTCCAAGTTGCTTAACCACCAACGAAGTTCCTCCTGAGCTTCCTGATCCAGAATCACCGCGTCTGCAAACGAGGCCCCGGCACGGAGGTGGGCGATCTTCAGGCGCTGTAAAGCCCGATAATGGAGTGGAGCGGGGAAGACCTCCTGGATAGAGGAGGCTAATAGCCCAATGATGCGAGCCAGATGGCGTAGCGATAGGGAGGGAGTTGAGAGAGCATGTCTCAACTCCTTGCGTATCGTCCGCAATTTCTCTGCAGGAAGACTGAGAGATTCCACGACAGAGTCCACCGTAAAGCCCAGAAACTCCATACGTCGAGTTGGTGTGAGGCAGGATTTCTCGAGATTGAGTAGAAAACCCAGACCCGTCAGAAGATCCGAGGTCCACTGGAGGTGTTGTAGCAGAGACGGCTGACATTGGTGCATAATGAGGATGTCGTCCAGGTATATGACAAGACGCACCCCACGACTCCGCAGCCAGGCCATGACTGGGCGCAGTAACTTGGTGAAGCACCAAGGCGCTGAGGAAAGGCCGAACGGTAGGCAAGTGAAGCGCCACACTTCGCCCTTCCACAGGAAGCGAAGAAGGTCCCTGGAGGAGGAGGCAATCGGAACCGTCAGATAGGCATCTTTGAGATCCAGCTTCACCATCCAGTCCCCCGGAATCAGCAAGTCCCGAAGGAGGTGAATCCCCTCCATCTTGAAGTGGCGGTAGCGCACCACAGAGTTCAGTGCCCGGAGATTTATGACCGGACGAAATTGTCCCCCTTTCTTCTGAACTAGAAAAATATGGCTGAGAACGCCCCTTTGGGTAGGAGGGGCCCTTTCTATCGCATCCTTGTGCAAGAGGGAAAAAAGCTCTACGTCCACTAGCTCCCTGTCCGGTAGCGCCAGGGGAGGGGGAGAAAGGACGAAATCTGGGAAACCCGTAAGTTCTATGTGGAACCCCTGCACAGTGTTCAGCACCCATGGATCTGATGTGATGCTGGACCAAACGTGGGAACATAGACGGAGTCTGCCCCCTACACGAGGAGTGAAAGAAGTCCCCACAGGGGAAAGACTTACCGAAAGATTTTCTGTAGTTCGGATTTCCTCTAACCGACCTGGAATGCCATTGGCCGCCTCTGGCCGGGAAGAACGAGGGGGGATTCCTCTGGTCCTGGAAAGGAGGCCTCTGGTTGAAGGAGCCTCTGCCCGAGCTGCGGGCTTGATAACTGGAGCGGCCGGACAGACGGCCCCTACCACTGCCGGCCCTAGTGGAGACCCGTCCCTGGAATACCTTTTTCATGGAGGACTGGGCCTTGTCCAATGCGGTAAATGCTCCAACGTACCTGCTGAGGTCCTTAATGAAGGAATCCCCGAACAGTTGACCCTGAGCGTCCTTCCCTGTCTCAGTGAGTGCCAGGTTGGCCAATTTTGGGTCAATTTTAAAAAGAATGGCTTTACGCCTTTCAATGGACAGGGAGGAGTTAGTGCTGCCCGCAATGCAAATGGCTCTTTGAATCCAGCCAGTAAGCTCCTCCGGATCAACCGGAGAGCCGTCCACTCTGGCCGATTCGGCCATCTCAAAGATCTTGGCGAGGGGGCCAAAAATGTTGAGGAGCTTGTCCTGACAACTCTTTATAGCGGAATCTAGCCCCTTACGGGGATTCCAGCCGGTTTTGGCCAAAAACTGCGTCATCTTTTGATCCACAGCTGGCGTTTCACAGACCTTGTTGGGGATTAACGGTCTGGGGCATTCCGCACGGAGCTTGCTGCGCGCCTCTTTGCTGAGAGGGCGACGCACCCAATGCTCCAGGTAGTCGCTCACATGAGCTACCGGCATCCACTCCGCCGACCTAGGGTGGTGGAGGGCATCAGGGTCAAATAGTGGGTTGCCTGAAGGATCCACCAGGGTAGAAGCCGTGTTAGGGGCAGAGGTGAATGCGCCCACGGACCCAGATGTGGACGGCCTAGGGCCTGAGGTGCTTGGAAACTCCTGTTCCATCTCCAACTCTCCATCAGTTTGTCCTCTAGCACATTTCCACGTTTGCACCCTTTCTGCCTGGCGCGGTAAGGCTCTTTTGCGCGATCTAAGCGCGCTATCCTGGGTGGCTTGAATCACACCAATCAAATTCTCCTGGGCAGGAGGTTCAATGGCAGGCTGCGGGTTAGTGGGCGTAGGCATTAGATTAGAGGGTCATAAATCACAGAAGAAATGCACCACACGGATATGCCACTGACTATACTGGCTAGTCATAAATGCAGATATTAAAAGCTGAGACTTTTGCCAATATATTCCTGTCAGGAAGATATCGGAGCCCACATGCACCACGTCACGGTTCTCAGCATGGCAAGGGGTCCTACCACTACGCTACCTATGGTGTGAACAAGGTCTGAAGGTGATGTAATCCAGCTCACAGCCAGGCTTCCACACAACCGCCTAGCAGGACAACTAGTGCAATGTGAACAAAATTAGATTAGAGGGGCCTGGAGCATGGGCAGATAAGGCCTGAGAAATGGTCTGAGAGATCATTGAGGACATGGAGCCCATGGCCTCTATAATGGCACTAGACACTGAGCGTTGTAGCTCCAGGGCCTGTGCGCTCATGGCTGGCAAGCTGGGGTCCCCCGAGGGTGGGGGGGGGGGATTAGGCCCAGAGGGAGAGCGGTCTGAGGACATGATCTCGTTTATTCTAAGCTAAGATCTAACTGCAGAGTAACCGATGGGGGTACCTAGTCTAACGGTGCCTAATCTGTGGCAGAAAACTAACCTAAGCAGGGGTTAATCACCCCAAGCGCCGCAGTGTAGCAGGAGCCGATCCGGAGCTGAGTGGAGCAGCAAAGCACTGGTGAATGCTCCGAAATCCCGCGAGAGGATGGGCGGGAACTCCCAAGATGGCCGCCGAGATCTCGCGAGATCTCGGAGCCGCGGGAAGCAACAGAAAAATGCCACCGAAAACCTATGCCGCCGGAGACCAGCGGGGAGGAATCGGAGCGGCGCGAAGGTAGGGGGAGAGGAGGGGGGTCAAAGAACACACCCCAAAAAGGAAAGGATTCAGGGGATAAAACGTCGATGCAGCAAGGCAGAGGGGAGAGAGAGGGAGGGGGGAACGACCCCCAGAAGAAGGCCGCAATAGGTGTATGGGGGATACAGCAATACTGCGATAAAATCTCCAAAAATGAAGGGAAAAGGGAGACCCTGTTACAGGTCAGAACAGTATATATATACTAGGCCAGTATTAAAGCACCATGCAAAGACATAATTGCTTCCAAATCTAAAATCACATAATCGAATATATAAATAACTTATCTTTGGTGGAGCAGCAAAGAAAGAGGAAGATATGAAGAGGACACTGCTTATTATAGGATCTGTCAGGGGAGGGGCCTTTATTGTTTTGATTATGTTAATTTCTCCTTTGCTGCTATTGGTGGAAGTAAAGAAGGAGAAAGCAACATGAGCCTCTGTGTCTTGCTGTAAAACTCAGGATCAGTACAGGATCAGTAATGTATGTACACAGTGACTGCACCAGCAGAATAGTGAGTGCAGCTCTGGAGTATAATACAGGATGTAACTCAAGATCAGTACAGGATAAGTAATGTATGTACACAGTGACTGCACCAGCAGAATAGTGAGTGCAGCTCTGGGGTATAATACAGGATGTAACTCAGGATCAGTACAGGATAAGTAATGTATGTGCACAGTGACTGCACCAGCAGAATAGTGAGTGCAGCTCTGGGGTATAATACAGGATGTAACTCAGGATCAGTACAGGATAAGTAATGTATGTACACAGTGACTGCACCACAGAATAGTGAGTGCAGCTCTGGGGTATAATACAGGATGTAACTCAGGATCAGTACAGGATAAGTAATGTATGTACACAGTGACTGCACCAGCAGAATAGTGAGTGCAGCTCTGGAGTATAATACAGGATGTAACTCAAGATCAGTACAGGATAAGTAATGTATGTACACAGTGACTGCACCAGCAGAATAGTGAGTGCAGCTCTGGGGTATAATACAGGATGTAACTCAGGATCAGTACAGGATAAGTAATGTATGTGCACAGTGACTGCACCAGCAGAATAGTGAGTGCAGCTCTGGGGTATAATACAGGATGTAACTCAGGATCAGTACAGGATAAGTAATGTATGTACACAGTGACTGCACCACAGAATAGTGAGTGCAGCTCTGGGGTATAATACAGGATGTAACTCAGGATCAGTACAGAATAAGTAATGTATGTACACAGTGACTGCACCAGCAGAATAGTGAGTGCAGCTCTGGAGTATAATACAGGATGTAACTAAGGATCAGTACAGGATAAGTAATGTATGTACACAGAGACTGCACCAGCAGAATAGTGAGTGCAGCTCTGGAGTATAATACAGGATGTAACTCAGGATCAGTACAGGATAAGTAATATATGTACACAGTGACTCCACCAGCAGAATAGTGAGTGCAGCTCTGGGGTATAATACAGGATGCAACTCAGGATCAGTACAGGATAAGTAATGTATGTACACAGTGACTGCACCAGCAGAATAGTGAGTCCAGCTCTGGAGTATAATACAGGATGTAACTCAGGATCAGTACAAGATAAGTAATGTATGTACACAGTGACTGCACCAGCAGAATAGTGAGTGCAGCTCTGGAGTATAATACAGGATGTAACTCAGGATCAGTACAGGATAAGTAATGTATGTACACGGTGACTGCACCAGCAGAATAGTGAGTGCAGCTCTGGAGTATAATACAGGATGTAACTCAGGATCAGTACAGGATAAGTAATGTATGTACACAGTGACTGCACCAGCAGAATAGTGAGTGCAGCTCTGGAGTATAATACAGGATGTAACTCAGGATCAGTACAGGATAAGTAATGTATGTACACAGTGACTGCACCAGCAGAATAGTGAGTGCAGCTCTGGGGTATAATACAGGATGTAACTCAGGATCAGTACAGGATAAGTAATGTATGTACACAGTGACTGCACCAGCAGAATAGTGAGTGCAGCTTGTCTCTCATGCCGATCCCTGGTACATATACAGTTGCAAGAAGAAGTATGTGAACCCTTTGGAATGATATGGATTTCTGCACAAATTGGTCATAAAATGTGATCTGATCTTCATCTAAGTCACAACAATAGACAATCACAGTCGGCTTAACCTAATAACACACAAATAGTTAAATGTTACCATGTTTCTATTGAACAGACCATGTAAACATTCACAGTGCAGGTGGAAAAAGTATGTGAACCCTTGGATTTAATAACTGGTTGAACCTCCTTTGGCAGCAATAACTTCCACCAAACGTTTCCTGTAGTTGCAGATCAGACGGGCACAACGGTCAGGAGTAATTCTTGGCCGTTCCTCTTTACAGAACTGTTTCAGTTCAGCAATATTCTTGGGATGTCTGGTGTGAATCGCTTTCTTGAGGTCCTGCCGCAGCATCTCCATCGGGTTGAGGTCAGGACTCTGACTGGGCCGCTCCAGAAGGCGGATTTTCTTCTGTTTAAGCCATTCTGTTGTTGATTTACTTCTATGCTTTGGGTCGTTGTCCTGTTGCAGCACCATCTTCTGTTGAGCTTCAGCTGGTGGACAGATGGCCTTAAGTTCTCCTGCAAAATGTCTTGATAAACTTGGGAATTCATTTTTCCTTCGATGATAGCAATCCGTCCCGGCCCTGACTCAGCAAAGCAGCCCCAAACCATGACGCCCCCACCACCATACCTCACAGTTGGGATGAGGTTTTGAGGTTGGTGTGCTGTGCCTCTTTTCCTCCACACATAGTGTTCTGTGTTTCTTCCAAACAACTCAACTTTGGTTTCATCTGTCCACAGAATATTTTGCCAGTACTGCTGTGGAACATCCAGGGGCTCTTGTGCAAACTGTAAACGTGCAACAATGTTTTTCTGGACAGCAGTGGCTTCCTCTGTGGTATCCTCCCATGAAATCCATTCTTGTTTAGTGTTTTACGTATCGTAGATTCGCTAACAGGGATGTTAGCATATGCCAGAGACTTCTGTAAGTCTTTAGCTGACACTCTAGTATTCTTCACCTCATTGAGCAGTCTGCGCTGTGCTCTTGCAGTCATCTTTACAGGACGGCCGCTCCCAGGGAGAGTAGCAGCAGTGCTGAACGTCCTCCATTTATAGACAGTTTGTCTTACCGTGGACTGATGAACAGCAAGGCTTTTGGAGATACTTTTATAACCCTTTCCAGCTTTATGCAAGTCAACAAGTCTTAATCGTAGGTCTTCTGAGAGCTCTTTTGTGCGAGGCATCATTCATATCAGACAAGGCTTCTTGTGAAAAGCAAACCCAGAACTGGTGTGTGTGTTTTATAGGGCAGCTGTAACCAACACCTCCAATCTCATCTCATTGATTGGACTCTAGGTGGCTGACACCTCACTCCAATTAGCTCTTGGAGATGTAATTAGTCTAGGGGTTCACATACTTTTTCCACCTGCACTGTGAATGTTTACATGGTGTGTTCAGTAAAAACGTGGTAACATTTAATTCTTTGTGTGTTATTAGTTTAAGCCGACTGTGATTGTCTATTGTTGTCACTTAGATCAGATCACATTTTATGACCAATTTGTGCAGAAATCCATATCATTCCAAAGGGTTCACATACTTTTTCTTGCAACTGTCAATGCATGTGTTGATCCTGCTGCCGGTCTTGGTGCTCCGCAGGCCACACGTATTGACAGTCTTATAGGAGTCACTGAATTATCACCTTCCCTTTAAATACATTTTGTGTGAGTCGACCTCCTGGGGCAACATCTTCACGTGTCTCTAATTAAACATGAGAATGGGCTGATAATAAGTAAGTGACAGATTAGTCCTTTATAGAAACATGGATCCTCTAAGTGAAAAAAAGGAAATTCGAAAAGGTATTTTAAGAAACCGGTAGAAACTGCTTGTAATAAGAGCGCAGTGAGAGTCCACGGAGCCCGGGGCCCCGGAGGGAACATCAGGAGCGAGGCCGAGGAGCGATGGAACCAGGAGGCAGTGACAGGTTCCTGCAGTAATTGAGACACACGCTGTCAGTACCTGGACCCGGGGTGGGGGGAGGTCAAGCCAAAAAGCAGCTTCTTATAGAGATGACTCCAAGATGAACCCTTTACAAGCCTGTAAGAGAAATGCCTGGCACAGTGCCAACTGGCAATGCAAAGGGATGATGGGCGACAGTGTGTAAGACTCCTTCATGAAGGCGGCTTTAACGAGAGGTCTTCTGTGGAGGTCGCCGCGCGCTGCGTCAGCTTTTCTATTGATTTGCCTGAAACCAAAGGACTGTAGGCAGCAAGGACCTGCCTAGTGTTTCCACAACGGATCTGCAAAACACGGATACCGGCCATGTACATTCCACACGGAACGTAATGGTCAGTCCTGTGACAGAAGGGCCTAGTCTTATCGGCAGTTGCCGACAACAATAGGACAGGTTCTGTCGTTTTTGCCGCGGCTACGGAAGGAAATATGGATGCGGACAGCGTGCTGTGTGCTGTCTGCATCTTTTGCGGCCCCACTGATATGAATGGGTCCACAAAATAGCAGAACGGATGCAGAAACTAATATACGGTCGTCTGATTAAGCCTGTTCTTGACTTTGGGTACAGGATAATGACAGTGACACTTGGGGTACAGGATAATGACAGTGACACTTGGGGTACAGGATAATGACACTGATATACGGGGTACAGGATAATGACACTGACACTCGGGTACAGGATAATGACAGTGACACTTGGGGTACAGGATAATGACACTGATATACGGGGTACAGGATAATGACGCTGACACTTGGGGTACAGGATAATGACGCTGACACTTGGGGTACAGGATAATGACAGTGACACTTGGGGTACAGGATAATGACGCTGACACTTGGGGTACAGGATAATGACAGTGACACTTGGGGTACAGGATAATGACGCTGACACTTGGGGTACAGGATAATGACAGTGACACTTGGGGTACAGGATAATGACGCTGACACTTGGGGTACAGGATAATGACGCTGACACTTGGGGTACAGGATAATGACACTGACACTTGGGGTACAGGATAATGACGCTGACACTTGGGGTACAGGATAATGACACCCTGACACTTGGGGTACAGGGTAATGATACTGACACTTGGGGTACAGGATAATGACACTGACACTTGGGGCACAGGATAATGACACCCTGACACTTGGGGTACAGGATAATGACGCTGACACTTGGGGTACAGGATAATGACGCTGACACTTGGGGTACAGGATAATGACAGTGACACTCGGGGTACAGGATAATGACACTCGGGGTACAGGATAATGATACTGAGACTTGGGGTACAGGGTAATGACACTGAGACTTGGGGTACAGGATAATGACGCTGACACTTGGGGTACAGGATAATGATGCTGACACTCGGGGTACAGGATAATGACACTGACACTTGGGATACAGGATAATGACGCTGACACTTGGGGTACAGGATAATGACACCCTGGCACTTGGGGTACAGGATAATGACACTGACACTCGGGGTACAGGATAATGACGCTGACACTCGGGGTACAGGATAATGACACTGACACTCGGGGTACAGGATAATGACACTGACACTTGGGGTACAGGATAATGACACCCTGACACTTGGGGTACAGGATAATGACACCCTGACACTTGGGGTACAGGACAATGACACTGACACTTGGGGTACAGGATAATGACACACTGACACTTGGGGTACAGGATAATGACACTGACACTTGGGGTACAGGATAATGACACTGACACTTGGGGTACAGGATAATGACGCTGAGACTCTATAGTGAGTAGTTACATTTCATCTTAATTCCAGTCATTCGTCTTTTGCTTCGCTTTCTATTAATTGTTACAATGTGTCATCCGATTATTTATCCATTGTCCCTATATTACAATCTCTCACAGTCATAGTGGTGCGTTGCTTAGCAACCCCAGCATGGTACCATCAGTTACGTGACCCATAACATTTCGATGTTTTCTGTCAGTCAGTCCAGCGCTCCTGGCCGCTCGGTTGGGGGAATGCTCTCCGCCATCTGCTCTTTGTGTAGTGTTTCCCGGCGGTCAGTAATCTCCATTATCCCACATTCCTGGAATGTCGGACTCATCTGTATACAGAGAATCGTGAGGTGTTGACTGAGGTGACACATTACACTCATCTGGATCCGTAGCTCTTCTGTGGTCCCCTTCAGGTTTGTCCCCCTCTAAAGGGGCTCTCCACTCCTTTTATACTGATAGCTTGTCCTCGGGATAGGTCATCACTATCTGACCGTCCGAGGTCCAACATCCGACACCTCCGCCGATCAACTCTTCTGCAGTAGGATGACGCAACTACAGCTCTGTCCATTGTGCTGTACACGGAGCTGGTTAGTGCGGGGTTCTCCTTTTGAAGTGGTGCACAGACTGCCATAAGATGCCCAACATTTCCTTAGAGGCCCATGCTACACTTAGAACTCATGGATTGTTCTGAGGGACATTGCCACCAAAATCCTGACCGTTGGCATCTATGCATGGAGTCTATATCCACTCCTCTGGTCCTACACTCCCTGGCTGCCTGTTCCCTACAGTAGAGGGTGACCTTCAGCCGTACACTGCTCCTGGTGGCCTGAATAGGAACTCCACCCCCAACATATACAGATGGAGCAATCCTTAAAGGCTATGTACACCTTTGGGGGCAATCTTCTATTATTGCATTGTACTCATTTTGAGCTAAATGTTGAGCCCCTTTTTCTATGCAGCCTTACGTTTCTGTAGTAGCAGAGTCTGAATTGTTACTTTGTTCCATCAGACCAGGAGCTGAGGGCCCATCATCTCTGCTCTCTGACCTCCTCATTATAGCTCAGTTCTTATCTGACTGATAACAATGTGGCTTAAATAAATGTTGATGACCTTTTAGTAATTTGGAGATAAGGTTTATTAGATGACCCAAGTGAAAGTACCAGTCACACAGTTAACCCTTTGTGACAGAATGGCTCAATATTTTTAATAAAGACCAATTGAAGCAATGATTTTTATCTCAAAATGGGTAAAATGCAATAATAATAATAAAAATTGTCCCTGAAGGTGTACATAGCTTTTAAGTAACACAGTAAGGCCTCTTGCACACAAAAGTGTGCGCCCCGTGGCCGTGGCAAATTGCGGGCTGCAATGCACGAACACCAACCGTGGGGCAGCCGCAGCGGATCACGGACCCATTCACATTAATGGGTCCGCCCGTTCCGCAAAAAGATAGGACATGTTCTTTCTTTTTGCGGAACAGAAGTACGGTCCGAAACCCCACGGAAGCACTCCGTAGTGCTTCCGTAGGGTTCCGTTCCGTGCTTCCGTTCCGCACCATTCCGCATCTCCGGATTTGCGGACCCATTTGAAGTGAATGGGACGGCACCCGTGATGCGGAATGCCCACGGAACAGCGCCCGTGTATTTCGGATCCGCAAATGCGGTCCGCAATAGGGCCACGGAGCGCACACATTCGTGTGAAAGAGGCCTGAGGCTTAATTCACACTTCAGTTACTTGGTCAGTTATTTACATCCGTTTTTGTGAGCCAAAACCAGGTGCAGTTCCTATTCACTTGAATGGGGTCTGCGATCCTCATCTGACGGTCCATGCTCTACATTTTTGCGCTGCGGAGGCACGGACAGAAAACCCACGGAAGCGCTCCGTGGGGCTTCCATGGGCTTCTGATCCACACCGCACCGTATCTCCCAGATTGCGGACCTATTCAAGTGAATGGGTCTGCATCCGTGATACAGTGCGAACAGGGCCAGTGACCGTGTACTGTGGACCCGCTGTTTATGGGCCTCAATACGGGCACAGCCGGCACGTCGTCATGAGGCCTTATACCATATCTCTGAGGAGGCTTCACTACTACTGTCTAGCTAAAGTTTTGATACATGTGTATCAGCATCACCATATATTTATTAACCCTGTGATCACTGGGAGACCCTACAAAAAATAAATACATTTAAAAAAATATATATATATATTGAAAAAGATGCATAGTAAAAATGTAAAAACATGCAATAACTATGGCACAATGTTTTCTTTTTTCTGCATCTGCATCCAAACAATGAATACGTGGTATTGTACCCAAAAGTGGTGCTCTTGAAAAATGCAATAATGCAACTTGTTCTGACATGGCTGACGAATAAAAAGTGATGACTCTTCGAATGTGATGATAAAAAAATAAAATTGTGTGGACCTTGAGGAGATAGTATCGGACGAGTCCTTACTATTTGTAAACATTTGGTGCCTTTTTTTTAATGCTTTTTGCAATAAATTACCCCAAATGACCAACATTTCCGTGAGCCCCTGGGCAGTGACGGGACCCTGATGGAGGTGGCACCTGTCCCCGAGATAAGCAGACTGGAAGGTGCAAGGACAGAGCTTAGGGTAATAGTCCTCCTACTAATAGTACTGGCTGAATGGATCTCCGGCTCTCGGCGGGGCGGCCACTCTCACAGCCCATTTCCTCTCTAAAAGAGGATTAAATCTATAATGAGGATTAGAATTCGGAGCCTCTGTAAGGCGGAGGAGACGCCAGGCTTTGAAAGTTTGCGCTGCTCAGAAGCAAGCTGCTTCTTGGAGAAGAGGGACCTCATATTGGGAGGTGTAGAGGCTCCTCTCTACGTCCCACGCGTTTCAACCTCGGCGGTTGCCATCTATCTAATTGATATTTCCTCTATAAATACAGTATCTATTCCGTCATAACACCAACGGCAAGATGTCCGCCAGCAGAAGACTCCTGCTCCAGTCTTCAGACTACCCAAATTTTATTAACTGTTTTCCTGCTGATCCGATGTGTTCTGATGTATGATTGACCTAGCGACCTCTAGGGGAGAACTTCTCGCTCCATCTAATCGGAGCCCAAACATAATGTATCTGTTTGTTTGCTTTGCTCATCAGATTCCGCAGCTATTCTGTGCCATCGCTGTGCCCACAGCCCCACGACGTTCAGCTTCATCGGCCTTAGGTATCATCTTCTGATCCTCAGCTGCATCGTCTTTTATACTCCAGTCACATCTAAATCCACATTCAGATTTCTGCTGGCTGCTGCTTGGAATCTGTCAACGTTGTGCGGACAGACAATGGCCTCCAGTAGCTCCATGTGTCAGTGTGTTTGCTTCGCGTGTGCTCATTTTTTTTAGCTGCTGTGTCATTTTCTCCAGTCACACCCAGAGCTGCACTCAACTCTGTTTGATAGATGGAATTGGTCATGACAGTTAATGGGTTAATGACTAGCTATACGGCTGTTTTGCTTGTTGTGGGCTGATCTTCTCGTACATATATACATCACATACTCCCATATAGTGGCCCCACAACACCGCCATACAGTGCCCAAACAATACAGCTAGACAACGTCCGAATGAAACCTCCATAGAACGCCCAAGATATATACGGTATATATATATACTTAGATAATTAAGCAATAGTAGTTGATGACAGGGTGACTCGCACCGACCTGCCGTGTTTTAGGCACAAACTAAAACTTTCTGAACAAATTTTTACTTTCTTGGAAAAACAAGACATTTAACCTTGAAATGAAATCTTTGTCTCTGAGGCCCCGAGCAGCCGATATTTCAGAGGAGCCTTTTTTTGTTGTTGTCATCTACACATTTAGAAGCAGCAAAAAGTACAAGATGTGAAACATATACGTGATAAACCTGAAATGCGCTGCTCACAACTGCAGGACTGCGCTTCTTTACTTGACATCATTTGTACATTGCAACATTGTAAGGCACAGCGGATGTACATATGTCTAGGGTTGTCAGTGGCTACAACTTTGCAGTCGGGTATGAATTGTATCAGTGTCGTAGCTAGAAGTGACTGGGCCCCACAGCAAATTTTTGAATGGGCCCCCCTCCCCCAGTAATTTTTTTGCAACCCCTTCCTTTTCATGCCGCCCCCATTCCTGTGGCTAGTAAAGGTCGCTCTCAGACCAGGCCCGGCCGCTGTTCCATCCGTTTTCTATACTGTATAATACTGTGGAGGGGGCCCCGACAAAAACATTTAGTCCTCCTCCTCCTGGATGGGCCCCTTGTGGGTCAGGGCCCCAAAACAGCCGCTTCCCCTGCTTCACCTATAGCTACGCCCCTGAATTGTATGCATAAGACAGGTGCAAATAGGGAGCAGTTTTTCAGTTTATTGTTACTTTTGTTAGGCTCGATTCATTTCTATGGGGCCACACTATGTGCTGTCCGGGTCCGCAATTCCATTCCCGGAAAAAAAATAGAACATGTCCTATTCTTGTCCGTACAGTTAATTAAGTAAATGATGCAACATCATGAAAATAATAGCATTCTTAAAGGGCTTCTGTCACCCCCAAAACCAATTTTTTTTTTTTTTGGGGCTTGTTCAAATCCTTATCCTTTGAAATGCAGACAGGGCCAGCCGGAGGAGGAGAGCGTTTGCTGGCCCTGTCAATCAACAGGAGGAGGGCGGTTTTTTGCAGCGGCTACCAGCGCCCTACTTGTTGGTAGTGAAGCGATTTGCATATTTTAAAAGATCGATTTTTATGGAAACGAAGCCACAGACAAAGGTAAGAGCCCTATATAGGGAATAGTCATTAAATAAGGATTTTAACAAGCCCCCCCCCCCCCCCCAAAGAAAGGGTTTTGGGGGTGACAGAAGCCCTTTAATACAGAATACTTACTAAAATGTGGCTTGAGGGGTTAAAAAAAATATATAATTAACTCACCTCATCCTGTTGATCGCGCAGCCGGCATCGTCTTCTTTCTTCTTCTTTCAGGACCTGCAAAAGGACCTTTGATGATGTCAGCGCAGGTCCTGCTGAGGTCCTTTTGCAGGTCCTAAAAGAAGAAGAAAGAAGACGATGCCGGCTGCGCGATCAACAGGATGAGGTGAGTTCATTTTTATTAATTTTTTTAACCCCTCAAGCCACATTTTAGTAAGCATTCTGTATTAGGAATACTATTATTTTCCTTTATAACCATGTTAGAAGGGAAAATAATACAGTGAACTGACTTTTATCAATTTACTAACATCATCTCCTAGCAACCATGTGTGACAATCGCAGTCCATCCCCACTTGCTTGCTGATGCTATGTGATTTTAACGCATCCCCAATCATTTCTATGGGGCCTGCGTTGCATGAAAAACGCAGAATATAGAACATGCTCTGATTTTCACGCAACGCACAAGTGATGCATGAAAATCACCGCTCATCTGCACAGCCCCATTTAAGTGAATGGGTCTGGATTCAGTGCGGGTGCAATGCGTTCACCTCACGCACTACACCTGCACGGAATTCTTGCCCGGCCTAAGCCACAGACCCCAATGCAGAATCTGTAACAGGGTTCCTACCGACTAAGTGACACTTATAATACTTTGTCTTTTTGTGAGGCTTTTGGGCTTCCTCAAAACAACAGATTTTGGTTGCAACTGCTATTTGTGCATCGCCTGTAGCTGCGCCCTTGGGGTGTTTAATGCAATGTAATTTGGCCACTGGTCAGGACTTTACCTCAATACAAAGATCCAAACAGAAGATCAGAACCATTCATCAAAGGTTCTGCAATAGATCAGTTAAGTTATTAAAATGGTGTGTGTCCACAAGCTTGCTTATGATTTGTACTAGCAACTAGTGGAATGGTGATTGCAGCTCTGGAGTATAATACAGGATTCAATTTAGGATTAGTACAGGAGAAGTCATTTATTGTATGTACACAGTGACTGCCCCAGCAGAATAGTGAGTGCAGCTCTGGAGTATATTACAGGAGGTAACTCAGGATCAGTACAGGATAAGTAATGCATGTACACAGTGACTCCACCAGCAGAATAGTGAGTGCAGCTCTGGAGTATAATACAGGATGTAACTCAGGATCAGTACAGGATAAGTAATGTATGTACACAGTGACTGCACCAGCAGAATAGTGAGTGCAGCTCTGGAGTATAATACAGGATGTAACTCAGGATCAGTACAGGATAAGTAATGTATGTACACAGTGACTGCACCAGCAGAATAGTGAGTGCAGCTCTGGACCAGCTGTTCCTGAGCTGCGATTACCTGTGGGTGTGGTCGCCTGTGGCTGTGTGTAGCTGCTGCTGCTGCTGCTGCTGCTCCTGAGCGTTTGGAGGAAAATCTATCCACCTGAGGCCGGCTCTCTCCTCCCCAGGGGGAGAGTGGGTTCTCAGGCATGAGCGAGGGAAGCAAGCCCCAGGCTCCTGTTCCCAGCGGCAGGCCTTCAGGGGACAGGAGAAGCCAGCGTTTGGCCTGCATGGAGGACTCAGGGGTAAGAAGATCTGGCAGGAGTCGCAGTAATGTGGCTTCTGTCTCCCCTGAGTCTGAGGGTAGTAGGAAGAGCCGCAAGGCTGGATCCGCTAAGGAGGACCCGAATGCCAGCATGGGTGAGAGTGGCCCTTCCGGGGCCCAGCAAAAGCCGAGTGTTCACGGAGGTGAAGCAGATCTTGAGGAGGAAGGCTGGGGCGTACTGAGGGCCCGGGAGTCCATTTCCACCTACGGATCCCGGGTCATGAGCCACCTCCGTGAGTACGAAGACGCGACTAAGACCCTGAGGAGGCTCCGGGAGGAGCTGCGCGGCTTGAGGTCTTGTGTTGGAGTGGCCCCAAAGAGGAAGAAGCAGGGGCTGGAGAACCAAATAAAGCAGCTACAAGCTGACATTGGCGAGATTGAGCAAAGGCGGACTGTACTCCGAGATAAAAGCGGCCCGTTTAAGGAAAAACTCCTAAACGAGGAACGTTTTCGGAAGATGGCGGAGGAGAAGGGGCAGATGGGGCAGCAGCCTGACAGCCAGGTGGAGAAGGAACCAGTCGTGCAGGAGGAGGATGATGATGATGACCAGCAAGATCCACCTGGCAGCCTGCAGGAGCAGATTCCGTACAGTGGGCCCCCTGCACGCCAAATAGCAAGGTCACCCAGCTGCGGCTCGGGGGATGAGTATGAGACCTGCAGCCCGGGAGGGGCCCTAGTGGAGGAGATCCAGCTCCTGGAGTCCCCAGTGCGTTTCCAGGACTTATGCTTTGGTGATGAGTTGCCACCGGAGACGCCTGGGGAAGGAAAGAAAAAGGCTAAGAAGACCAAGCTCCAGGAGCAGGTAAGATATGTATACACCCCCCTCCCTGGGACCCCCGGGTCGACCGCAGGGCCGGCTCACTGTATTAGCCCCTCTTCTCAGCCCAGCCCGTGTTCTGCGGTGGACTCGGTGCAGGAGAGAGGGGAGAGCGAGGTATCCGATATGGTGGTGAGCTCCGTCTCTGTTTGCAGTAACGGGGATGGAGCTGGTGCGACACCGGCTGAAAAGCCGGACAGGAAGGTTACTGCGGAGGATGAGAGAAAAATCTCTGGCGCTGGAGTTTGCTCCCTGATGGGAGGAGGGTGTGGCTCCACGCCACAGATGGCTGCAGGAGCTCCGATGGCTCCAACCGCTGATGACGCTGTTCCCTCGGGCCAGCAGAGGCATGAAGGAGCTGTCGGAGCTATGACGGTTACGCCTCCCAATGAAGGTCAAGAACTGAGGCCAAAGCCTTTGTTTTGTATTGGCGCTGCTGGTCCAGATGAGCGGCGCCATGAAAGAACAGATCAGCAGCGTTTGGATCAGCGGCGCCCGGTAATGGATCAGCGGCGCCCAAAAGTTGTAAATGGTAGTACTGAGGAAGCGGAGGGCAATGATAAAAGTGGGGTTGGGGCTGTGGCCTGTCTTTTGGGGGCAGCTCCGACCCCAGGGCCCAGTGATGCTGAGGTACCAATAATTACACCAAAACACACCGGTTCAGCCAGTATGAGTGAGGGAGCAGGTGGGGGGCAGAAAATTATTTTTAATAAAAATATGTCTGGGGGTTTGGATGGTGGAGTGAATGGTGTTAGGAGGGAAGGAAGGGAGGTCGCAGAATCTGTTGTAAGTAAGGCTGGTTTGGGGATGGAAGATATGGAAGTGGGTGGTGGAGGGTCTTTGGTAAGTGGGGAGGGTGTGGAACCTGGTCCGGTTGCCCCCCCGGCTGTGGCAGCCCCTGTGCGCAGTTTTGCTACTGTCACAGCCGGGGTGAGTAGGGGACCCTCCTTGTCCTCTGGCTCTGGGGACGGCGTTTTGCAGCGGCGTCTTCTGGAGGCTCTAAAGAGAGGGGAGAGCACAATCAATGTAGAGGGGAGGGAGGTTGATCTATCCTTTTGGATAGATAGGCATGGCCTCTCAGCCTTCCGAGAGCAAAGGAGCGGGGAGACCACGTGGTCCCTCCCGACAGCTGGGCAGGGTGCTCTCCGTAGGAATGTGGTCCGTCTGAGGTGGAGGGGCAGTGATACATGTCCTTCAAGATCAGAAGTTGTTGAGCTCCTTCTAAAGATGGGCTTCAAGGCGACAGACATCTACGCCTTGATACATCCCTATGGGACCCCTGAGTTCGATGTCAGCTTTGTTCGGCCGGAGGGACTTGAGCTCTTCTGGTCGAACTATGAGATGGCAAAGGACGAGCCCAGCTGGCGAGATTTTGCCGTCCAGGCAGTGTCTCGTCAGAACAATGTGAAGAGGGTGACCGTTCTAACCCGTAACGAGTCACTCTCGTGTATTGACATCATGACGTGGCTCGGCCGATATGGGGAGGTGGTGGAGGTTCCCAAGAAGAACAGGGATGAACATGGCATCTGGTCTGGGGCCTGGACGTTCATGGTAAAACTTAGGCTTTTAGGAAACACAGTTACTCACATACCATCTGCCACCTTCCTTGGAAGGGATCGCATCCAGATTTTCTACCAGGGTCAGCCGAAGCTCTGTCACAGATGCGGCAGCCCCACACACTTCAGTGCTAACTGCACTGTACAGAAGTGCGCACTGTGTGGGGAGATTGGCCACCTCGCTGCATCATGTGCAGAGATTAGGTGTCACCTGTGTGGTGACTTAGGTCACCCATTCAGTCGCTGCCCTCATTCCTTTGCCAATGCGGTCAATGCCCCGGCGGGAGGAAGCCGTGAGGCCAATTCTACTGGGGCAGGGGCTGGCAGAAGTGAAGGAACAGAGGGGCCAGGGAAGAAAAGTAAGCAAAAGACGCCTGCCCAACTGAGGCGTCAGGAAAATCGCCGAAGGGAGAGGGAGATGGGTGAATCCCGGGAACCTCAGGCAACTGGGGAAGCTGGGATGACCCCTGATCTCACCCCTGAGACTGCTGCTACTGCTGAGGCCCAAAGGGACAGTGAGCTGGATGAGGAAATTAGGAGGATCCAGGAAGAGGAAGGTGCCATCTCCTCATTATCCCCCCATGACGGGGGAAGTGGGGGATGGCAAAAGCAGGGTAATAAACGTACAGGGAAAAAGGGAGATTTAAGATCTTCTCCCACCCGCCAGATGCCAAAGGAAGGTACAACCAACCCCCCTCTGATTAGTCTCTCAAACCGGTTCCAAGCCATTGGTGACACCTCCCCTTCCTCAGGGGAGGGAGCCGGTGGGGAGGTTTCGGGAGTCGCGGTGACACCTGGGCCTGCGGGGGACGCCGAGCCTCCTTCTACTGGGGAAAACATGTCCTCAGGGGTGGGGGCTGGCTTGGAGTCAGAGCACAAGGGCAGAGGTGAAATGGACACATCTGTTTGTTTGAAGAGGGGTAAGCCATCATCTGATGAAAAAGTTGGTGGGGGCAGTGGGAAAAGAAAGCCATCTAATTCAATCACCCATGATGGCGGCACTCACTCCGTTGACGCTGGCGTCCATTAATGTCGCCAGCATTAAGTCAGATACGGCTAGATTTGCGGCCTTTGATTTTTTCAGCCGGGTTGAAGCTGACATTTTGTTTTTGCAGGAGACCAGGCTGCCAGATTTGGCATCTGTATTTAAAGCTAAAAGGGAGTGGCGACGCGGATCCTCCTACTGGTCTCTTGCGGCCGAGCCGTATAGCGGGGTGGCAGTCCTTTTTACTGCACCGGTAGAATGCCGACGGGTTATTGAATTAGAAATGGGGAGGTGCCTGATCCTGGATGTCCTCATGAGGGGACAAGAACTTCGTCTAATTAACATCTATGGTCCCCAGTCCAAGTGGGACCGTAAGTGTCTCTTCATGAGGATCAAGCCCTATCTTTTTACAAGTCGGCAGGTGGTCTTTGGAGGGGACTTCAATACTGTCACGAGGCCCCAGGATAGGGGAGGTTCCAGGGACAAGCTGACTTACGACAGCATTGCGCTTAATAAAATAGCTAGTGAGGCTCGTCTGGTGGATGTCCACATCCGGCACACCCCAGGCCACCCGGGGTTCACCTATCATAGGGCTAGTTGTAGGTCTAGAATAGACAGGTTTTATTTAAAGGAGGAAGCCGTCTCTTCAGCCGTGTCCGCTGTGGAGGTGGAGTTCTCCGACCACTGTATGATTTTGTTTTCTCTGAATGTTGCAGAGACCCCCCGAATGGGAAGGGGCTACTGGAGGCTCAATTCGTCTCTCTTGGAAGAAGCGGAGATAAGACAGTCCTTTGAGGATTTCGTTCAGAGCCAGGTACCATTGCTGGATCTCTGCGGCAGTAAGTCTGAGTGGTGGGAGATCTTCAAGGAAAGGGTGGGGAGATTCTTCCGCCAGCTCTCGAGCCTCAGGAGTCTGAGTAAGTATCGCCTGTATCAGGGCCTGAGGAGGAAACTCGAACGTCTTGTCTCGACTGGGGGTAGCCGTGAGGAGATCTCCAGAGTGAAGTCTTTGCTTATGAGGTGTCAGTACGATAGGCACGCATCTTTGGTTTTTGAGAGGGATTACGGGAAATACCGCTCGCCCGACCCTTACAAAAACTGCAGGATGTCAGTGAGTAGTAAGATTGTGTCAGGACTGATTGATAGTACGGGTTCTCTGAGAAGGTCCAGATCAGGGATCCTGGAGGTTGTCAGATCCTTTTACTCACATCTCATGGCAAGGAGGGATCTTGATCGTGATAAGATATCGGCTTTCCTGACTGAAACTGTCCCTGAACCAGGGGTAGACCCCTCTCTTGACGGTTTGACGGAAATGATCAGTGAAGAGGAAGTCAGTCTGGTGATTGAGGGGCTTGCTCCCAAAAAATCACCTGGTCCGGATGGCTTAACATCTGAGTTTTACAAGACCTTTAAGGACACCTTAGTTCCCCTCTTGACTGAGGTATTAAATGAGTGTCTCTCCTCGGGTACTCTACCAAAGTCAATGAGGAGGTCGGCCCTGATCATCCTGTCAAAGGGTAAAGATCCTTTCCACATTGAGAATTGGCGTCCCATAGCGCTCCTCGGTGTGGACAGAAAGATTTTGGCAAAGGTGCTATTTAATCGGCTGGTGAAGTTTGCACCCCAGCTCCTTTCTGGGGCCCAGCATTGCTCTGTTCCCGGCCACAGTACTTTTAGTGCTGTGCTCAGTGTCCGGGAGGCCGTGGAGCAGGGCAGGGCAGGTCACTGGAAGGGGTACATGCTGTCCTTGGATCAGGCAAAAGCATTTGATCGTGTTAACCACGAGTACCTCTGGTCTGTCCTTCTGAGATATGGCCTGCCCGGGGGGTTTGTTGATTGGCTTAAGACCTTGTATGCAGGGGCAGAGAGTTTCCCGCTTGTGAATGGTTGGATTGGGCGTCCTTTTGGGGTGGGATCTGGGGTTCGCCAGGGTTGTCCTCTGAGCCCGCTTTTGTACGTGTTCGCGATCGATCCCTTCCTTAGAGGGGTTGATCGTGGGCCGTTGGCGGGCATCGGGATGGACCGGGCGGCTCCGGAGACTACACTGAGGGTGGTGGCGTATGCTGATGACGTAACTATCTTTGTGTCTTCGAGAGGGGAGGCAGAGTGGGTACTGTCTGAGGTAGAGCGCTACTCAGAGTCATCTGGGTCCAAGATCAACCGAGATAAGTGTGAGAGTCTCTGGCTGGGAGGTGGAGATCCTGGTTTTGATCTCCCGGACACCCTTCCAGAGCCCCAGGAATCTACAAAAGTCCTCGGCATTGAATTTGGCCAGGGGGATTACCCCCATCAAAATTGGGATAGCAGGCTTAAGATTGCCGCTCAGAAGGTGGACCAGTGGAAGGGTTGGTCTTTAACCCTCAGGGAAAGGGTGAACATTATCAAAACCTACCTGATCCCTTTGCTGTTATATCTGGGCAGTGTGTGCGTCTTGCCGGAACCTTTCTGGACTCGGGTCTACAGTCTGTTCTTCCAGATGTTATGGGGAAACAGACTGAACCTTGTCAAGAGGGAGGTTACTTACCGTACGAGGAGACTAGGAGGGTTGGGTATGGTCAACCCTGTGGTGTTCCTGGTGAACACCTTTATTAAGATTAATCTCTCGAACCTCTGGCAAGAGAGGGCTCCTCTGTGGGTAGCCTCCTGTCGGGGATGGTTTCGGCCTTTCTTCCAGGAATGGGAGACAGGGGGGCAAGTGAAGGATCTCCGCACACCACATGGGCATCTCCCGGCTTATGCTGCCCTGGTTCTGAAGGTATTACGTCGGTGGGGTCTGGGGATGTGGGAAATCAGGACTCAGTCAAGGAGACTCCTTGACCAGAGGGTTCTGTTGACCCATTTCCAGAAACCTCTGGCCCTCAGGGACTGCCTAGGTCGGGATCTGAGGGTTGGGTTACGGCTTTTAAATTCCAATAGGATCCCCTTGAAGTTCTTTGACTTGACTTGGCGCTGCTTCCATGGGAAACTGTGTGTGAGGGACAATCTGAAGTGTAGGAGCTCTGAGGACAGGGGGTGTCCCCGTGAGGAGTGCGGTGGTGTGCTGGAAAGCATGGACCACTTCCTGCTTCATTGTCCCTTTAACACAGAGGTTTACACCAGGGTGGGGACCTCCATTGGCTGGCCTAGGCTGGTCACTCTCTCCTATGCGGAATGGGCCTATGGAGCATTCAGACACCTGGGTGGTAGGGACCTTTGCACTTTATTCCTAGTCAGCTCAGTGGTCAGGTACTACACGTGGCATGCACGGTGTTTAGTTTCGACGCAACGCAAAATCCTCCCCGAGGATGAGGTGGTTAGGAACATTCTCGGAGACCTGGTGAAGGTGCGCTCTCTGGAGTACGAGAGGTTGGGGGCGGGTAGAGCCTCTCTCCTCTGGAGGGGTTTTGCCTTTAGGGTACCCTAGCCTGTTGTCTCCCCTCCTGGTGGTGGGCTGAAGCTGACACTGTAGATTTTTGTTTTGTTTTGGTGGCTGTATGAGGACATAGGGCTTGCAGGCGCCAAACTTGGGCTTTAATGGGTTGTGTGTGGCTGAAAAGCCTCACGGTGGGTGGTGAGGTTAAGGTCTACTATGTAATGTACTATGTAATGTAGTTTATATGTCTTTATGTCTATATATATATTTGTATATTTGTATAGGTTGAGTTGTCGGGTGTAGTGTTAGGTTGGGTGGTGGGTAAATGGGGGGAGGGTTCCATGGAACATTGGGGACTTTGGGACATATAAGAAAATCCTGGGCTGGTTCATGGACGTCTGTTATCATGTACTGGGGGCATGGGATGCGGGACCAGCTCAGGGACCCAAAAGAAAAAAAAAACAAAAATATATATATATATAATATTAAAAAAAAAAAAAAAAAAAAATTTGTGTGTTGCATTGGGGTGGTGGTGGGTGGGCTTTTTGTAAGTTTAACTTCTGTATTTGTTAAGTGTAGGTAGGTGCAACCGGATCAGGAAGGTTAGTACATGTACATAGATATTGTAAATATTGTACATAGCTGGTGTTCTGTGGCGAGTGGGCTGGACCGGTGCTGTCTGCGCCGCGCTGAGGAGCATCATGTCCTGTATGGTTGGTTTGGTCTCTGTTTTATATATTTATTTATCTGTTTGTTTTAAAATTTTAATAAAAGAAATACAGGATGTAACTCAGGATCAGTACAGGATAAGTAATGTATGTACACAGTGACTGCACCAGCAGAATAGTGAGTGCAGCTCTGGAGTATAATACAGGATGTAACTCAGGATCAGTACAGGATAAGTAATGTATGTACACAGTGACTGCACCAGCAGAATAGTGAGTGCAGCTCTGGAGTATAATACAGGATGTAACTCAGGATCAGTACAGGATAAGTAATGTAATGTACACAGTGATTACACCAGCAGAATAGTGAGTGCAGCTCTGGAGTATAATACAGGATGTAACTCAGGATCAGTACAGGATAAGTAATGTATGTACACAGTGACTGCACCAGCAGAATAGTGAGTGCAGCTCTGGAGTATAATACAGGATGTAACTCAGAATCAGTACAGGATAAGTAATGTATGTACACAGTGACTGCACCAGCAGAATAGTGAGTGCAGCTCTGGAGTATAATACAGGATGTAACTCAGGATCAGTACAGGATAAGTAATGTATGTATGTATGTACACAGTGACTGCACCAGCAGAATAGTGAGTACAGCTCTGGAGTATAATACAGGATGTAACTAAGGATCAGTACAGGATAAGTAATGTATGTACACAGTGACTGCACCAGCAGAATAGTGAGTGCAGCTCTGGAGTATAATACAGGATGTAACTCAGGATCAGTACAGGATAAGTAATGTATGTACACAGTGACTGCACCAGCAGAATAGTGAGTGCAGCTCTGGAGTATAATACAGGATGTAACTCAGGATCAGTACAGGATAAGTAATGTAATGTACACAGTGACTGCACCAGCAGAATAGTGAGCGCAGCTCTGGAGTATAATACAGGATGTAACTCAGGATCAGTACAGGATAAGTAATGTATGTACACAGTGACTGCACCAGCAGAATAGTGAGTACTGCTCTGGAGTATAATACAGGATGTAACTCAGGATCAGTACAGGATAAGTAATGTATGTACACAGTGACTGCACCAGCAGAATAGTGAGTGCAGCTCTGGAGTATAATACAGGATGTAACTCAGAATCAGTACAGGATAAGTAATGTATGTACAAAGTGTCTGCACCAGCAGAATAGTGAGTGCAGCTCTGGAGTATAATACAGGATGTAACTCAGGATCAGTACAGGATAAGTAATGTAATGTACACAGTGATTGCACCAGCAGAATAGTGAGTGCAGCTCTGGAGTATAATACAGGATGTAACTTAGGATCAGTACAGGATAAGTAATGTAATGTACACAGTGACTGCACCAGCAGAATAGTGAGCGCAGCTCTGGAGTATAATACAGGATGTAACTCAGGATCAGTACAGGATAAGTAATGTATGTACACAGTGACTGCACCAGCAGAATAGTGAGTGCAGCTCTGGAGTATAATACAGGATGTAACTCAGGATCAGTACAGGATAAGTAATGTATGTACACAGTGACTGCACCAGCAGAATAGTGAGTGCAGCTCTGGAGTATAATACAGGATGTAACTCAGGATCAGTACAGGATAAGTAATGTATGTACACAGTGACTGCACCAGCAGAATAGTGAGTGCAGCTCTGGAGTATAATACAGGATGTAACTCAGGATCAGTACAGGATAAGTAATGTATGCACACAGTGACTGCACCAGCAGAATACTGAGTGCAGCTCTGGAGTATAATACAGGATGTAACTCAGGATCAGTACAGGATAAGTAATGTATGTACCCAGTGACTGCACCAGCAGAATAGTGAGTGCAGCTCTGGAGTACAACACTAGACCTCCAGGGCTGCTACATTAGGCCTTCAGTCTGCTACACTGGTGTTCATTGAACTCGGCTACAACACTTCTACACTGGGTTCCTGCTAATTCTGCTATAACACTGTTACACCAGTCTCCAGTTAAGGGCTCGCTCACACGGCCGTGGTTTGGTTCCTCATCCGAGCCGCATTTTTTATGCCTCGGGTGTGGACTTATTCACGTCAATGTGGTCGCAAAAGATGCAGACAGCACTCCATGTGCTCCGTTCCATGGCCCCGCAAAAATTATAGATCATGTCACTGAGGTTCGGGTTTGGGTTAGGTGTTCTATTCATTTTATTATTTTCGTTCGGCAAATTGCGGAAGGTACATGGGCGACATTTGTGTTTTGCGGATCTGTAATTTGCGGACTGCAAAAAAATGGCACGGTTGTGTGAATGAGCCCTAACTGTGCTTAACTTTCCTCTACTTGAACTCTGCTGCATCAAATTACATCTCTGCTACACCAGGTGGCCCACTCTACTACACTGGTTCTACAGCGAAGCTACATTAGCTCTCCAGTTTTGCTGCAGCAGCGCCACCTGTCTGTGTTGGTCAAGATCTGCTGTACTGGACAAGCGGTTTAGCAGGTCCACCTCACCAGGTGAGAGTATGACAGCGATGGATCCGTTTCCTTAACCCTACTAACTGGTGACAAATACCCTTGAAAATGTCTTGAGCCAGATCTGCCTCTTGTCTCTGCACAGGCAGAATATTAAGCACATTAGTGTTCGGCTGAATACCGCGTGTGCTCTACCGCGATGCTCGAGTCTCCTCCCTGCACGTTTGTTGGCTGCTGGCCATACAGTGAGTGGCCGGCCGGAAGAGGTCATCGGGTGCTATATAGCACCCGATGACACGTGTTAGGCTCAGTCTTAGTCAGGGAGAGCTGGAGAGCAGAAGGGACAGATAGTGTAGGGAGTGAAATAGCAATATTTTAGTTTTTATATTTGTTATAGACCCAAAAGTGGCCGTGCTGCTGATGGGGCATGCAGAGGCCGTGGCCCTGGGCGCGGTGAAACTGTGCCTGCTGCCAGAGCACAAGAAACACACTCATCCACGATACCTAGCTTCATGTCCCAGTTTGCAGGGCGGCGCAGGACACCACTCTCGAAGTCAGACCAGTGCGACCAGGTGTTGGATTGCAGCAGATAATGCTTCCAGTCGGTTAAGCACCACCCAGTCTTCCACAAAGTCCAGTCTCAGTAGCCAAGAGTCTGGTCAACAGAATCCTCACCCTGATCCTCCCACCATGGAGAGTCTTGGCAAACAAGTCATCCCACACTCGGATATTCCGGATATTCCGAGGAGCTGTTTTCATCTCCATTCCTTAATTTGGGCCTCTCGCCAAGCCAGAGGGACAAGAGGAGATCTTGTGCACTGATTCCCAAACTCTGGAGCATCCACAGTCAGAAGAAGATGACGGTGGGGAACGGCAATTACTGCTTAATGAGGTGGATGATGATGAGACACAGTTGCCAATAAGTTAACGGCAATTAATGTCTCAAGAGGTTGATGAAGAGGATGAGACACAGTTATCAATCATTGAGGTTGTTGTAAGGTCAATAAGTCAGGAGGATGAGCAGAGTGAGAAAAAGTGGAAGAGGAGGTGGTGGACGATGAATTCACTGACCCAACCTGGGAAGGTGGCAAGCCGAGCAAGGACAGCAGGACAGAGCTGAGGGGGATCCGCAGCACCGCAACAGGCTGGAAGGGGCAGTGCGGTGGAAAAAATGGAGAAGGCGGGCCACACTAAACAACCCTGCAACTGTTACCCGGAGTACCCCCTGCGGCAATCTCCCTTGCCAAAGGGTAGGTGTTCCGCAGTCTGGCGCTTTTTTTAGGAAAGTGCAGATGACAAAAGAATTGTAATTTGCAACCTGTGCCATACCAAAATGAGTAGGGGCGTGAACAATAGCAACCTCACCACCACCAGCAAGATCCGCCACATGGCATCAAAGCACCGTAATAGGTGGGCCGAACGCCTGTGTGGCGAAACCAACCTCGCCACTGGGTTTTGGAGAGGACTGTTTAAAAGCCTCTTGCCTCAGGATTATGGCCCATAGTAACTGTAAAGGAGAAGACAGACCGGCCGCACAGCTTAAATCTGTCTGTAGAATTGTATTTTATGTTATTATGCGTTCGGTTAAATTGTATGTTATGTGAGGGCACCCAGATAGCTAATATTATTGTATTTGTGTATTCTGAGTGCCATTCGCCTAATGATATGCACTCAGACTTGAGCTATCTGGGGATATGTTAAATGTCTGTGTTTGCTGTGGGGGTGTGCCATTGTGTGTTTGGGTGGTGATTCCTGTCCTGTTGTCTCCACATGTGTATTGGTGATCTCCCCTTTGTCCTGAGAGATAATTGGATTGTCTTTGGTCGTCTCCGGGACAGAGGGGAGGAAACCATGATGCATTGTGGGGATATGTTGTATCTGCAACAAACTGTAATAAAAACCAGGCTGGGTGTGCCAGCACTTCAGATCACTGCTTGACCCTCAACACGGAGCCTTGTCTCGTTATTGGGGGGATTCCCTGTATGCTGTTGGAGACTGATTGCCAGGAGTGTAAGCTGACGGATACGCTTTTCCTGTTCGTCTGCTGGCAGCTACTTGCGAGGTTCCAGTTTGGAGTGCTATTTTGTATCCAGTTCGGGAGGTTGGTGTTCTGCAGTAGCTGTGCCTGTCTCTCGGAAAGGGGCCTATCGCCTAAACTGATTCTAACCCCTTGTCCGCTGAAACGGTCCGTTACATTGGTGGCAGCAGTGGGATCGTTCCTACAGCCAGAAGGACAGCTACAGGAGACACCATTTCTGTGGATTCTACAATTTAAGGGCAACGCATGTCTCAGTACAGTGACCCTAAAAGCACCAGGATGGAACCAGCAGTGGAGTACAGATACTCTGTGGAGGAATTTGACCGTATGATGTGTTTGCGGCTGAACTTCTTCGGACCCAATCCAGCTGAGAAATACGTGAAGTTCGTGAGGAATCTAGTGTCTACGACCCTACTATACCGGGCAGAAGGTGACGGTCAGCTGCCACGTTGGGTGGACCTCCATCGGAAGTTACGGTTGCGGGACAGTGAGAGCCCAGTCTCCATTCCCCAGCGGCAGTGTGAAGTGCAGGGAGAGGAGAGCAGTGGCCTCCCTCCCCAGCGGCAGGCTGAGTTACAGGGGGCAGAGGTAGTTGTTCCTGCCCCCCAGCAGCAGAGTGATATGCCGGGAAGGCAGTGTGAAATGCAGGGAGAGGAGAGCAACGGCCTCCCTCCCCAGCGGCAGGCTGAGTTACAGGGGGCAGAGGTAGTTGTTCCTGCCCCCCAGCAGCAGCATGATTTTTTGGGAATTGGGAGCCTAGTCTCCATTCCCCAGCGGCAGTGTGAAGTGCAGGGAGGGGAGAGCATCGGCCTCCCTCCCCAGCGGCAGGCTGAGTTACAGGGGGCAGAGGTAGTTGTTCCTGCCCCCCAGCAGCAGCATGATTTTTTGGGAATTGGGAGCCGAGTCTCCATTCCCCAGCGGCAGACGGAGTTACAGGGGGCAGAGACAGTCGGTCCTGTCCCCCAGCGGCAGAGTGTCCTACAGGGAATAGAGAGCCCAGTCTCCTTTCCCCAGCAGCAGGACACTGTATTGGGAGCGGAGGCGGTCGGTCGCCCTCCCCAGCGGCTGGAAGTATGTATGGGAGAGGAGCTCGTTACCCCCTCTCCCCAGCGGCAGCTTAACGCACCAGGGGGAGACAGTAAGCCCCACAACAGTGCAGATGGGACCATGGTCTCTGCACTTATAGCACAGGGGGTAGGGACAGTCGGTCCTGTCCCCCAGCAACAGGGCTGTTTAGCCAAAGGGGAGACAGTCGGTTTCCCCCTCCAACAACCAGGCTCCAACCAGGCTTCTTCCGTGGTAACGCTGGCACCAGGGCAGAGTACCGCTGATACCTGCCCACAAAGCAACCTCCACTCCAAACCAGGGAGCAACACAGAGACCGGGAGTACCAGCTTCCAACATCACCTTGGTGGACTTACTGGACAGAGACAGGCTACGAAATTCAGCAGGTCCAGTATTGGGTTGTGGGTGGGCTGCCAGACTAACTCAGGTACCGACCGGCGTGAGGTCAGGTATCTGGTTAGTCTTCCCTGGGGGGGGGAGATGTGTGGCGAAACCAACCTCGCCACTGGGTTTTGGAGAGGACTGTTTAAAAGCCTCTTGCCTCAGGATTATGGCCCATAGTAACTGTAAAGGAGAAAACAGACCGGCCGCACAGCTTAAATCTGTCTGTAGAATTGTATTTTATGTTATTATGCGTTCGGTTAAATTGTATGTTATGTGAGGGCACCCAGATAGCTAATATTATTGTATTCGTGTATTCTGAGTGCCATTCGCCTAATGATATGCACTCAGACTTGAGCTATCTGGGGATATGTTAAATGTCTGTGTTTGCTGTGGGGGTGTGCCATTGTGTGTTTGGGTGGTGATTCCTGTCCTGTTGTCTCCACATGTGTATTGGTGATCTCCCCTTTGTCCTGAGAGATAATTGGATTGTCTTTGGTCGTCTCCGGGACAGAGGGGAGGAAACCATGATGCATTGTGGGGATATGTTGTATCTGCAACAAACTGTAATAAAAACCAGGCTGGGTGTGCCAGCACTTCAGATCACTGCTTGACCCTCAACACGGAGCCTTGTCTCGTTATTGGGGGGATTCCCTGTATGCTGTTGGAGACTGATTGCCAGGAGTGTAAGCTGACGGATACGCTTTTCCTGTTCGTCTGCTGACAGCTACTTGCGAGGTTCCAGTTTGGAGTGCTATTTTGTATCCAGTTCGGGAGGTTGGTGTTCTGCAGTAGCTGTGCCTGTCTCTCGGAAAGGGGCCTATCGCCTAAACTGATTCTAACCCCTTGTCCGCTGAAACGGTCCGTTACAGCCTGCGTCCACAATCAGTGTCTGCGGGTCACACCACTGCCCCCCCCCATTGTTTTACGTGCTGGCCAATCCCCTGCCCAAGATGCAGGCCCGGATGCCTCCCGCCATGCACCTGGACCTTCGCAAGCACCATCAGCTAGGACATCCACTTCTGTGTCCCAGCGCAGCGTACAGATGTCCTTACCCCAGGCCTTTGAACGAAAGCGCAAATACCCAGCCATCCACCCACAGGGCATAGCACTAAATGTGCACCTTTTACAAATTGCTGGCCCTGGAAATGTTGCCATTTAGGCTTGTGGACACTGAGGCTTTCCACAGCCTGATGTCGGTGGCCGTCCCTCATTACGCAGTCCCCAGCCACCACTATTTTTCACGGTGTTCAGTCCCAGCCATACACCAGCATGTGTCCCGTAACATCACCCATCCCCGCCTTACACCAACATGTGTCCCGTAACATCACCCGTGCCCTGACCAACGCAGTTATTGGGAAGGTCCACCTAACAACTGCCACATGGACAAGTGCTTTCGGCCAGGGACGCTACATTTCCCTGATGGCACACCGGGTGAACTCTGTGGAGGCCGGGATTGAGTCGTACCCTGGGATGGCACAGGTGATACCGACGCCAAGGATTGCGGGCCCTACCTCCATCAGGGTTTCCTCCGCCACCTACGTTAGTGGCTTCAACCTCCCCCCCCTTCTCCTCCTCCACCTTATCCTCCTCCACCTCCTCCTCCACTTCCACCTCAGAAATATCCTCTTGCAGCACCAGTCAGTCATCAGTCGGTAGATGTAAGCAGTGTAGCACTGCAGTGGGGAAACGGCAATAGGCCGTGCTGAAGCTGATCTGCTTAGGTGACAAACAGCACACCGCCGCAGAGCTGTGACAGGGGATAAGGGACCAGACTGAGCTATCGCCACTCAACCTAGAACCAGGCATCGTTGTGTCTGATAATGGCCGTAACTTGGTGGCGGTTTTGGAGCTGGGCAAGCTTACACACATACCATGCCTAGCCCACGTCTTAAACTTAATGGTTCAGCGGTTTCTCAAAATCGACCCCAATTTGCCTGAGCTACTGGGGAAGCTGCGCCGCCTGTGTGCCCATTTCTGCAAGTCATCTACGGCTTCCGCCAGACTGGCAACGCTGCAGCAGCACTTGCGGCTACCAGCTCACGACTGTTGTGCTACGTGAGCACGCGCTGGAACTCCACGTTCCACATGTTGGCCAGGCTTTGTGAGCAGCAGAGGGCAGTAGGGGAATACCAGCTGCTACATGGTCGCCGCCTTTCCAGTCAGCTTCCGCTCTTCACAAGTGACGAGTGGGCATGGATGTCTGACCTCTGTGAGGTTTTATGTAACTTTGAGGAATTGACACAGATGGTGAGCGGCGATAACACTATTATCAGCGTCACCATCCCACTTCTGTGTCTGTTGAAACGCACGATGCTCACAATGAAGGCGGACGCTTTGCATGTGGAAGAGGTGGAAATGGGGGAAGACAGTACACAGGGAGATAGCCAGACCACCCTCCGTCCGTCTTCTCAGCGCAAATTGGATGATAAGGATGAGGAGGAGCAGGAGACGGTTGCCTCCGCTACAGAGGGTAGTACCCATGGAAGATTAATTCCATCTGTTCAGCTGGGATGGGCCGAAGAGGAGGAAGAGGATGAGGAGATCGAGATCCATCCTCCTGATGACGACAGCGAAGTCTTGCCTGTTGGGACTCTGGCACACATGGCTGACTTTATGTTATGCTGCCTTTCCCGTGACCCTCGCATTGTACGCATTTTGGCCAACACCGATTACTGGTTGTTCACCCTTCTCGACCCCTGCTACATAGAGAACTTCTCATCTCTCATTCCTGTGGTGGAGAGGACGAGCAAAATGGTGCAATACCAGAAGGTCCTTGTGGAAAACTTGCTCCAAAAATTTCCAGCTGACAACGCTAGCAGCAGAGTCCGTAGTTCCTTGGGCAACCGAGGAGGGGAGACGAGGGGAACACACAGCAGTCAGAGGCAGGGCAACACTCTCCAAGGCCTGGCACAGTTTCATGACACCCCGCCAGCACCCTCACCCTGATGCGCAGCCTAGTGTCACAAGGAGGGACATTTTTTGGAAGATGGTGAAGGAGTACATAGCAGACGGTGTCAGCGTCCTCAATGATCCCTCTGTGCCTTACAACTACTGGGTGTCCAAGCTGGACACGTGGCATGAACTGGCGCTCTACGGCTTGGAGGTGCTGGCCTGCCCTGCTGCCAGTGTTTTGTCAGAGCAGGTATTTAGTGCTGCTGGGGGCATAATAACTGATAAGCGCATCCGCCTGTCAACTGAAAATGCCGACAGGCTGACTCTTATAAAAATGACCAAGGCCTGGATTGGCCTGGACTTCTCTTCTCCACCAGAGGAAAGCGGCTTAACATAAAGGCCCTTTAAATGTGGCTTTTATGGTGTCTTGAATACATTGTATTCCCTGCACCCCTTCTACCACAACAAAAGATATATGGTTCAATCTTCCTCTTCTCATCCATCATATCAACATACTTATTAGGCTGCCCTCGCTCCTAATGTTGTAGAGGGCCAGCTCACCTGTAGGTCCTCACCCCTAATGTTTTCGATGGTCAGCTCGGCAGCAGGCCCTCACCCCTAATTCTTTAGATGGTCAGCTCGGCAGCAGGCCCTCACCCCTAATGTTTTAGAGAGTCACCAGCACAGGCCCTCGCCCCTAATGTTGTAGATGGTCAGCTCAGCAGCAGGCAATTACCCCTAATGTTTTTGAGGGTCACCAGCAGGCCATCAATCATAATTTTTCAAGGCTGTGTATGATGCCCTCCTTTATGTGTAATAAAGGGTGTATTGCAGCTCTGGTTCCTTGTAATTTTTGGCCGCCCTTTCCCTGCATAGGCTTTATGAGTGTAGGAGTCCCACTACCTGAACAATTGTGCCACAATGTGAATGAGGCCCTCCTCTATGTGATATACAGGTTGTATTGGAGCGCCTCTTCCTTGTAATTTTTGGCAGCACTTGCACTTTATATACAAGTAAATATACAGGAAGGAATGTTTCCTAACAATTTTTCCTCTAAAATCGTTTTTATCTTCGGTTTTGTGCGTATTATTGTCAGTCTGTAAAAGTGGCGCACTACTCGGACAACATGGTTCCCAGCAGCGACCTGGGAGTCCAAGATGCAGCCAGACATCCTCCCCATGCTGTTCCCCAACCATTTCGGTGGTGTTTCCATCAATTTCTGACCTTTTCCTGTGAACCAGACGCCCTTTCCTGTGAACCAGACGTCCATTGCGCTCGGTAGAGCCCCCGACCATCCCGAGGTGTTCTACTCGAGGACCCGAGCACTATGGTGCTCGACCAACACTAATGTAGACCATTTACTTGCAGCCATTTTGTAACCAAAATAAAAAACCAAAACCCTAAAAACCACCATAATGTCTCAGATAAACACCGTAAGCAGATGTCATGTCCAAACACGTTGTAGGGTGAGGATTAGCGCTCGTTTCCAACAATTCTTTTACCTTTGGGTGAACGCTCGTCTTTATAGCTGGCGCCGGTATCATTTCTCCCAAGCTTTAATGGTGCACATAATTAATTTTTTAGCTACCTCCAGCTCCTGCATTAAATTAGTAAATTAAAATTCCCACTCGAACAGCCTTCAAATCATGCTCCATATGGCATTTTTACATTACGGTAATTCTGCTCGCGAGAAGCATTTGGGCAGCATACAGTGCGGCTCCTTATTGGTTTAGTCGTCCAGATTAGTTCAGTGGAAATTTTTCAAAGTTGTGAAATTGCAAGAAGAGGAAAAAAAAGAAAAGAAAAGAAAACTTTTACAAAGACGCTTTGGCATTTGAATTTTTTCCAGTTGGTGTAACGTGGATATTTTTGTGTCCTTTGTAAGATTGCTGCCTGCAAGTCCCATTTACTAAATCTCTCTCTGTTATTAAATCCAGTGCAGCATGAAAAGCAAAAAATACCGGCGAGCTTGTGACAATGAAGTCACTGCCCCTGTTCACAAACTGCTCGCAGGGCTCTTAATAAGACGCCTTTCAATGACTTAATGATAGGATGCTGCCAGCAGAAAACAAAATTCTTGCAAACATTTTTCTTCTCTATAATTTACTCCACCCCGTTCCATATGCAGCAAAACGGCGCTGTATTTTATTAGAATATGACTGGGGTAGGTTCATAGCAACAGGAAGGTGACCGCCATGTTCTTACTGGTTTAATAATGGGCAACTTGATAGAGGGGGCAGTACATCCTTTAGACAACAATGTAAGTGGGTACAGATAGTACTACCTCCCCATCTCTACCTGTAAATCATGTAGGTACAGATAGTACTGCATCCCTGTCTCTCCCTGCAAATGATGTAGGTACAGATGTTTATGCGCCCTTGTCTCTCCTTGTAATTGATGCAGGTACAGATAGTACTGCCTCCCTTTCTCTTTCTATAAATTATGTAGGTACAGACAGTATTGTCTCTTTGTCTCTCCCTGTAAATGATGTAGGTACAGATAGTACTGCCTCCCTGTCTCTCCCTGCATATGATGTAGGTACAGATAGTACTGCCTCCCTGTCTCTCCTGTATATGAGCCTCCCTGTCTCTCCTGTATATGATGTAGGTACAGATAGTACTGCCTCCCTGTCGCTCCTGTATATGATGTAGGTACAGATAGTACTACCTCCCTGTCTCTCCTGTATATGATGTAGGTACAGATAGTACTGCCTCCCTGTCTCTCCTGTATATGAGCCTCCCTGTCTCTCCTGTATATGATGTAGGTACAGATAGTACTGCCTCCCTGTCTCTCCTGTATATGAGCCTCCCTGTCTCTCCTGTATATGATGTAGGTACAGATAGTACTGCCTCCCTGTCGCTCCTGTATATGATGTAGGTACAGATAGTACTACCTCCCTGTCTCTCCTGTATATGATGTAGGTACAGATAGTACTGCCTCCCTGTCTCTCCTGTATATGAGCCTCCCTGTCTCTCCTGTATATGATGTAGGTACAGATAGTACTGCCTTCCCATCTCTCCCTGCAAATGATGTAGGTACAGATGTTTATGCATCCTTGTCTTTCCTTGTAATTGATGCAGGTACACATAGTACTGCCTCCCCTTCTCTTTCTGTAAATTATGTAGGTACAGATAGTACTACCTCCCTGTCTCTCCCTGTATATGATGTAGGTACAGATAGTACTACCTCCCTGTCTCTCCCTGTATATGATGTAGGTACAGATAGTACTACCTCCCTGTCTCTCCCTGTATATGATGTAGGTACAGATAGTACTGCCTCCCTGTCTCTCCCTGTATATGATATAGGTACAGATAGTACTGCCTCCCTGTCTCTCCTGTATAGGATGTAGGTACAGATAGTACTGCCTCCCCATCTCTCCCTGTATATGATGTAGGTACAGATAGTACTGCCTCCCTGTCTCTCCCTGTATATGATGTAGGTACAGATAGTACTGCCTCCCTGTCTCTCCCTGTATATGATATAGGTACGGATAGTACTTCCTCCCTGTCTCTCCCTGTATATGATATAGGTACAGACAGTACTGCCTCCCTGTCTCTCCCTGTATATGATATAGGTACAGATAGTACTGCCTCCCTGTCTCTCCTGTATATGATGTAGGCACAGACAGTACTGCCTCCCTGTCTCTCCTGTATATGATGTAGGTACAGACAGTACTGCCTCCCTGTATATGATGTAGGTACAGATAGTACTGCCTCCCTGTCTCTACCAGGATATGATGTAGGTATAGGCAGTTTTGCCTTCCTGTCTCTGTAAGTGATGCATGTCATGGTGGTATAGCCTGGGCACTCTCTGGCATATGACTATGTAATAATACAGTAACACAATGTATCTTGCAGTATTAGATTTGCGCACTATTCCTGCACTGATAACAGAACTGTCTTCATTGCAGTTATTAAAGGTTGACATTTTTCAGAATGTTCTCAACCCTCGTAAATGAAGACAACGCTTACAATTGTTTAGCTGAAGTTTAATTTGCCATGCCTGGAGCCAAGACTAATTAAACAAAAGTACTATTTCAGGATAAAATATGTTGGTTTAACTGATGAATACAGCAGGCGAAGACTAGGGGATAATCACTACTCTGAAAAATCCCTTGTTTGGCACTTAAACAAAGACGAAGATTCACCTCATTTACTGTCGTCCTTTGAGAGTATTTACAATCTTCAGGAGCAGACGGGAAGGATCAGATTGTATTTCTGAGCTGCACTCGAACTACCCCCCATATTTATTAGAATTCATTTAATAAGTGTTTCTCATCTCTCCGGTTGTGTTTCTATTTCCATTTGCGAGATCTCTGCTTGCCTTCAGTCAATATGACCATTTTTATTTACTTAAAGAGGACCTCTCCCCGCTCCTGACACGCCTGTTATAATAATTACATGCGTTCCTCATGTAATAACAATTCTGGAGCATCTATTCATATGGCTCTATGTTGTTCTGTGCCTTTATTATTTCAACTAGAAGTTACAAATGAATTGCTTGCAGTCTGCAGCAAGGGTACCGAGGGGAGGTAACTAGTTGGGGGTGTGTCCCTGCACAGACTCACTCTATCCAATCGGTGCTGCCATTGTCAGTCTGTGCAGGGACACACCCCCAACTGGTAACGCCCCTCTGTACCTTAGTGCAGACTGCTAGCAATTCATTCATAACTTCTAGTAGAAATAATAGATGAATGACACAACATAGAGCCATAAGAATAGACGCTCCAGAATTGTTATTACATGGGAACGCGTGAAGCTATTAAACCAGGCCTGTCAGGAGCGGGGAGAGGTCCTCTTTAAAGAGGCTAAAAACCAACATGAATTTACCAGAATTTTTTTCCTTTTAAAGGGATGTTTGGGGGTCTTATAGGCTTCTCAATGGGGCTATTCCCCACTGTGACAATGGCTCCATTGTAATCAAAAGCTTTCTGCAGTTGATATGAAACCAATATTTTACTTCCAAATTATTATGCAAATTGGTTCTAAGTGTCATAAAAGATGTAATTTTTGGCTTTTCAATTAAACACCTGGATGGTTTTGGGTCTCAGGGCTCTTTGGATCACGGAAATCAATCTCAGACCTCTGTGATAATTCGTTTTGCCAGGTGAGCCCAATTAAAGGGAAACTACTTAAGAAGGACGCTCCACATTATCACACAGGCCACATGTTTCAAGCAATATGGGAAAGAAAAAGGATCTCTGCTGCCGAAAAGAGTCAAATAGTAAAGGGGTTGTCCGGGATCGGCCCACATTTTCATCCATGCACCCCCCCCAATATGAGCATTTCATGCCCCAATGCTCTCCTTTGCCCTGCACTGAATGGTGGAGGGCAATGGCTTTTTTAGGAGATCCGGTGACGTACCGGGCTCTCCACAGGGACTGCTAGGTGGAGGGTTCCTTTAAACGTGATCATCGTACTGTGAAGAGATTTGTGGCTGATTCAGAGCACAGACGGGTTTGTGCAGATAAAGGCAGAATGAGGAAGGTTTCTGCCAGACAAATTCGTCGAATTAAGAGGGAAGCTGGTAGCAAACATGTATCTGAAGGTGCTGGTGCCTCTGGCGTAGGATGGTCAGATGTCCGGTTTTAGGCCGGACAGTCCGGTTTTCTGGCTCTCTGTCCTCAGTCCGGCGCAGGGATGTCTACCCTTTTAGTAGCTCACGCTCAGATAGCAGCACTGCGCTGTCTGAGTGTGAGCTGCAGCAACTGACTGAGGCTTCTCTCACCCTAAGTCAGTCACTAGAGCTGCAGACATGGATCCCTGTGCCTGACTGAGGGGGAAAGAAGCGCCCCGGGCTCACCTTCCTCTCAGAAACTTCTTCCCTCTCCTCCCCACGTTTTTTTTCCAGGCCGGCGGGGCATTGCAGTGGCTTCACGGCGGCAGGCGTGGTTTATTGGTTTCAGGGTGTGGCCGGTGAGGTCTGGCTTTCCTGGGTGAAGTCAGTGGCCACCCTACTCTGGAGTCCCGCAAACCTCAAGGTGTAGGATCCTCCAGAGCTCGCAGTTGTGCATAAACCTACTATTCGCCCACCCCTAAACAGCGCTCACAAGCAGAACGGTTGCAGTGGGCCCAGACATACATGAAGACTAATTTTCAAAAAGTCTTGTTCATGGATGAGGGCCGTGCAACCCAGAATGGTCCCGATGGATGGAGTAGTGGATGGTTGGTGGATGGCCACCATATCCAACCAAAGCTGCAACATAAGCAAGGAGGTGTCAGAGTCATGTTTTGGGGCCAGAATAATAGGCAAAGTATATAGAGATTCTGACTGACCACTTTCTTCCATGGTAGAAAAAGAAGAATCATGCCTTCCGTAGCCAGTTCATCTTCATGAATGACAATGCACCATCTCCTGCTGCAGAGAAGACCTCCGATTCATTGGCTGCTATGGACATAAAAGCAGAGAAACTCATTGTGTGGCCACCATCCTCCCCTGACCTCAACCCTATTGTGAACCTTTGGAGTATCCTCAAGATCTATGAGGGTGGGAGGCAGTTCACATCAAAACGGCAGCTCTGGGAGGCTAGTCTGACATCCGGCAAAGAAATTCAAGCAGAAACTCTCTGAAAACTCACAAGTTCGATCGATGCAAGAATTATGAAGGCAATATCAAAGAAGGGGTTCTATGTGAACATGTAACTTGGCCTGCTAAGATGTGTTTGGTTGAAATGTGACCTCCTAACGCTGCAAATTCAACAAATGACCATTTTCAGTTCTTTATAACCTATAAAATGTTTGAGTTTTTCAATTTGTTCTCATTGGGAGTTTTTTTCAATAAAATTTGATTTATTATCTAACGGTTGAGGACTTGAAAATTATACTGACTGTCATCTGCATCGACCATTTAGGAAAATCAGAGAAAAATATAATTTGCATAATAATTTGGAACACGGTGGTAGATTTTTTTTTTATTGAAATTTCTTGCTCTTAAAGGGGTATTCCCATTACATACAATGGGGGCATATCGCCACCTCTGGGACCCGCACCTACAAGAGAACTGAGCGGGGAGAGCTGTGGCTGGAGGACCCAGGATTTCCCGGAGACCGTCCACCACCAAGCGCTGTTTCCATAGAAGTGAATGGGAGCGCACCGCGGACGTGCAGGCCCTGCTCCCATTCATTTCTATGGGGCAGACGGAAATAGTCGGCTATTTTCAGCAGCCCCATAGAAATGAATGGAGGGCGGCTGCGCTCTGTTCTCATATTAGCGATATGCCCCCATTGTCTGAGATGGCAAAACCCCTTTAATATGATAAATGTGTCAGAAACCAGGGGCGTCCCGCTTTGCTCTCTGTGTCGCCTGGGAATGTTTGATGCACGTGTACTGGGAAGGGGGGGGGCATACTACGTTTTTCTGTGGGGCCCTATAAGGTCTGCGAATGCCCTTAGATACAATTTTGGTTTTATTTTGTTTTGTTGCCCTTTATTTGACTTGACTGTTCCTGTCTGTATCCTAAATTCAGTCATGAAAATATCAATATTTCACACCCATAAAACATGGAGATACAAAGAGGTTGTTAATTGTCATTTTGCAGGATGTAATTCCTGGGTGTTTGATGCCGGGAGACGCCTGGGATGCGACAAGCCCCAGGTACATTGTATTCTCTACATATTTCCCGTGCTCGGTATTGTGCAATGACATTTTTATTACTAAGTCTCACTAATTTAAATCTGCAATCAACAGAAATGATGGGCGCGCGTGAACCGACTGAGTAATTCAAACCGCTGGCAGCTCAGTCACACGGAAGGAAGCAATAAAGCAGGGTAAAGCATGCATTTCTCTTAATTCTTTCTTAATCATGTTAGGAACTGAATTTGCCGATAGTCTTGTCCATACATTTTGTTATATTTATAGAGGTTATCCAACCCCTATAATGACCCCCCTAATACCCGGGCACCTCATATAGGTTTTACTTTTACCCCCACTCCCCGGCACCCGTATGGTTCCTGATGCCCGCACGGCCGCCGCTGCATCTCCCTGGCGCCCACGTTGCTCCTGCTCCCCACATGGCCTCCGCTGCATCATCCCAGAAACGGTAGGGGGCAGCCAATAGCAGGCAGTGACGGGGACGAGTCTAGGGCGGCTTGTCTCCGTCGTGGCCTGCTATTAGCTGCACTCTGCCGTCACCAGATTATTTGATCTGTGCTACGGGGAGATGCAGAAGTGGCCATGTGGGCATCAGGAACCATGTGGGCGCTGGGGATCAGGGGTAAGTAAAAGCTATATGAGGAGCCAAGCATTAGGGGGGTCATCAGGGCCGGTGCAAGGATTTTTGCACACACAAGCGAAGCTACATTTTGGCGCCCCCCCCCCCCACATAACTCAGTGGGGGTGATGTAAAAAGGAGGGCGTGATGTGACATGGAGTAGGGTGAGAAATGTGACATGGAGTAGGGTGAGAAATGTGACATTGAGGGGGGTGAAAAATGTGACATAGGGGGGTTATGTGACATGGAGGGGGAGAAATGTGACATGGAGGGGGAGAAATGTGACATGGAGGGGGAGAAATGTGACATGGAGGGGGAGAAATGTGACATGGAGGGGGAGAAATGTGACATTTCTCCCCCTCCATGTCACATCACCCCTTGCTTTTTACATCACCCCCATTGTGTCACATTTCAACCCCCTCCATGTAACAATTCTCCCCCTCCATGTCACATTTCTCCCCCTCATGTCACATTTTAACCCCCTCCATGTCACATTTCTCCCCCTCCATGTCACATTTCTCCCCTCATGTCACATTTCTCCCCCTCATGTCACATTTCTCCCCCTCTATGTCACATTTCTCCCCCCTCATGTCACCTCACCCCCCTCTATTTATGTGTAAAAATAAACATTATGCTCCTCACCTGGGCCTGTTCCCGTCTGCAGCAGCTCCCCTTCTCCTCTGTGTGGTCCTGGTATCTTCTCTCTGTGCTCCCGACAAGACTTTTAGGACTTTTCCCACTCAGCCAATCAGTGGCTGCAGCTGTGTCATGTGTCAGACCAGTGAATGGCTCAGCGGGAAATCACTGCCCTGACACGTGACACAGCTACGGCCACTGATTGGCAGAGTGGGAAAGGTCCTCAAACAACTTGTCAGGACTCGGGAGCCCAGAGAGAAGATATGAGGACCACCACACAGAGGAGAACAGCCGCAGGAGGCCGGCGGCATGCAAGTGATTAATAAAAAAAAAAGGGTTTCTGGGATTTTAATATTGATGACCTACAGTATCATCAGGATAGGTCATCAGTATCTGTTCAGTGGGGGTCCAACACCCGGCGCCCCCGCTGATCAGCTGTTTGAGACGGCACCAGGTCTCCTGTGAGCGCCGCGGCCTTCTCCCTGCTCACAAAGCACAGCGCCGCACATTGTGTAGTGGACGTGCTTGGTATTGCGCTCAGGCCGATTCACTTCTATGGGGCTGAGCTGCTCTTTGGCCACGTGACTGATGAACGCGTCATCACTGGCCTAGGAAAAGCTGTGAGAAGGCTGCAGCGCTACTGCGAGCTCCGGGACCTTCTCGAACAGCTGATTGGTTAAGGTCCCAGGTTTCGGACCCCCCACCGATCAGATACCGATGACCTATCCTGAAGATAGATCATCAATATAAGAATCTCAGAAAACCCCTTTAAATTAAATACTTTTTCAACCACATGGGTTATCTTTAAGAGGTTCAAAAAAGTTTTCTAAGTTGGGCAGAGGTCCAACACCCTGCACCTCCGGCAATCAGCTGGTCTGCACAGCTTCATCAATGGACGGCGGTGCTGGAGCTACAGAGCACCGGCAGGACCTGCTACCATAGTGCTGCTCCCATTAAAGTCAATGGGAGCAGCTCTGCAGTAGGGTAACTGCCACTACTATGCCGATAGTGCTGTGTAACTCTGGCTCTGCCTTCCGGTAACGGAGATGCACAAACCAGATGATTGGTAGGAGTGGAGGATAAACCATCACTTAAAAAATCCTGGACAAACCCTTTAATCATATTAGGATCTGAATTTGCAAACGTGACTATTAAATCCCCCCCCCATGTTTACTTTTTGATGCAAACATATATAAAAAGGAGATTGTGGGAAGTTTGTGGCTTATAATGTGATTGGCAACACATAAACTGCTCCCTCCAGGTAACGGAAAGATTATCTTACATTTCATGTAATGTTTTTGAGAAATTCTCTCCAATCCTTAATATGTATCTTTGTTTTCATCTTACCGGCATTTCATCCTACCTTCTGTGTAGTAGCCATTTATTTGGCTCTGACTTCAGACTGGGGATAAAACAGCTCTCTTCCCCTCTCTCCCAGCGGGAAATCCCAGCATGATCTTAAATACCAATCAGCGGCTAAACTACTTCCAGCCAATCAGCGGCATGTAGGAAAGGCTTAGTCTCTCCCTATGTCCCGGAGGATGAGAATGCCTCCTGGGTGCTGCTCATCATCTCCTTGCTAAAGAAACCAGTTTGGTGATGAGAACGGAAATTGTGATTTTTGCCTGACAGGGAAGGTTACTTCAAAAATATATAAAAAGTATCCCCAGAAAGATTGATGGCAGGGCACTGCAATGTGTCGCTTTGTCCTGTTACATCAATTATATTTTAGCCATCTGGAGAATGTTACTTAAAGGCTATGTACACCTTTGGAGGCAATTTTGTTTATGATTGCATTTAACTTATTTTTGGCTAAAAGTCATATTTTCAATTGGCCTTTATTAAAAATATTAAGCCGTTCTGTTACAAAGGGTCAACTGTTCTTCTAACTGTTTGACTGGTTCTTTCACTTTGTGCCGGTCATCTAATAAACCTTATCTCTAAACTACGGAGCCGTCATAAGCCACATTCTTATCAGTTAGATAGGGACTGAGCTATAATGAGTGTTTATAATGTCAGAGAGCACAGATAAGGAGCCCGTCTGCTCCCCAGATGACGGAAAAGACAGAAACTCCACAGGCAGCTGCTAGAGCATCTCAGCTCTGTACAGAGAAAGGGCTCCATATTGTTAAGGCTACTTTCACACTAGCGTTTTTGCTGGATCTCGGTTGCACCCAGACCCTCCAGCCCCTGCATCTTCTGTGCCGCCCCCCACCTCTGTGATGTACTGGTCAGGCAGTCCTTCAAGCCTCGCCGGATTGCGTACTGTACATGTGCAGTATCCATTTGTACGCCAAATTGTTTTCAACATGTTGACCTTGAAAACACACTACTGGCTCATGACGTAAATTCATCTGAACTCCCACAATGCACTGCACCGTGGTAACGGAGAACCTGCTGAATTTTGAACGTAGCTTTGGATGCAAACAGAGAAGAATGTTGTAAGATCCTCACCTGCTTTGCACTCCAGGGGAACCAAGAGGGGTCCTCGTGGAGTTGCGGGACAGGTTATGCGTGTCTCTGATGCACCAGCGCTGACCCCTTTGCGAGCCAGTGCGGAGATGCGTTCGCGTGGACATCGGAGGGGAGGACCGTCGGAGTCCCGGGGACAGAGTGGCCAGGCGAGTGACAAGACGCCGCGGCCAGGGTTGTCTCCGGTGTCTCCTGCGACTTCCGTTTCCGCATCTGGGTCCACGCGCTCGCATACTCGCGCTGAGTCAATCATGCGTCCGTGCGTACGCACGAGGGCAGGTTCGCAAAGGGATACACTGTTGCGAGTACGCGCTTCTTATGCACTTCGTCGACCAGTGGCGCATATTATACTGACTCACAAGAGCAAAGTGGATTAGGGAGCCAGCCATGGGTTAATCAACTTGTGATTGCCTTAGGCCTTGTCCTCAGGTGCAGGGCAATTTGTTCACCTATGGTAGTGGACACTTGGCACCCTGGGATTGGTCAGCAGGCATTTAAAAGGAGGTCTCTCAGGGTGATCAGTGCCCACTGTTATTTTCCCTCAACCAGGTATAGGTCACAACTCCTAGTGACTGAAGACTGCCAGGAACTTTGTCCTTACAGCGGACCCAAGATCTGGAGTGACTCGACTGCCAAGTGCACAGCATCATTCAGCACTGGTTGGGACTATTCCTGGAATCTCCTTGCCTGGTTTTTTGTTATTATTCCTTGTTACCAGCAAGTGTCCTGGACGTTTATGTTTCTGGTGAATAAACACCTTTTTGCTTTCATCACTGGCCTGTTTGTTGGTGCCTTGCATTACAAATGTATTATATCACTTAAAGTCGCTACACAATAAATAAAGGGTTTGCAACATTTTGTGCAGATTTAAATGTTGCCATATTGGATGCATGCCCCTTTTTATAAAGTTCTCCCCCGTGTGGTCTTCACCACTTGCCTATAACGCAGCCTGAGAGAGCTCGAGTGATGAGGCTGCAGCGGCGCCGCTGCTTGGGAAAATGTAAATGGATTCAATCTGAAGTTCTGTCATGTTCACTGATGTATGTCTTGTATTGTAGAGGAAGAACAACATGTTACATCAGACAATTTGTCCGCACAACACTAAAGTGGAGAAGACCTAATAAAGCTCAGTCTTGGGTGACGCAGCGGCTCCGGCACTTGACAGAACTCAGATTTGTTACATTTCTCTAGGTTACTTGTATCTGCTTCATTGTAACCAAAGCTAAAACCTTGTATCATTACCAGCCTGGTGAGAGGACAGCAGATGCCCAGATGCCCAGAGGTGTAACAGAGCTGGGCTCCCACCTGCCACATGTCATTTATAATCGTGGTGTCTTCTATTGTGGCTTTTGCCTCATGTTGGTAGAGAGCAGGCATGATCAATCTGCGGCCCTCCAGCTGTTTCAAAACTACAACTCCCAGCATGCCCTGCTGTAGGCTGATAGCTGTAAGCTGTCCGGGCATGCTGGGAGTTGTAGTTTTGCAACAGCTGGAGGGCCGCAGGTTGAGCATGTGTGGTATAGAGGATTGATGTTTTTCTTTTGGATCAAATGACGTCTGTGTCGCTTCTGGTGCCTGCTGCACCTTCTTTCGCCAGGTGTGGCTATTGGGGTAATTTAACCTTCTCTGTTTCTTGTTGTTTCTCCCACAATGCTGTGCGGTTTATAGCTTCTGTTGGACTTATGGTTAGCTTGTGTCTGGTTCTCGGCTGAGTTCTTGGTGCTACTAAAGCTTCATTGAAGATAAGTGTTTCCTTTCCCTTTTGTATTTTATTTTGATATATGTGTTTGTTGCCTTTCCCTGTTGTTTATCATTAGGCCTGAGGGAGACTCCTGGTCGTCCCTCCCTTTGAAAGAACAGGTAGACTCAGTCCTGACATTAGTTCCAGGGTCCTATAGGGTGAGATAGGATTCTAGGTATCCGGTGTATGAACTTGCCTACCTTTGGGGCCTCTTCATACTGGTATTCAGTCAGGACTGGATCTAGGGTTTTCTCTAGGAGGTGTCCATCTGTCTTCCTTAGTTTCCAGGCCTTATTCCGGTACCCCCTTTCCCTCCTATGCTCGGTGTAAGTGTTTTAACGCTCTGGAGCCAGTGTTTTAACGCTCCAGGATGTTCCTGGTTTCTAATGTTTCAGTGTTCCATAGTCTTCCTAGTCTTCACTGTGCTAGGGATTCAGATAGTCCCTGGTGTCCAGTGTGCTAGGGATTCAGATAGTCCCTGATGTCCAGTGTGCTAGGGATTCAGATAGTCCCTGGTGTCCAGTGTGCTAGGGATTCAGATAGTCCCTGATGTCCAGTGTGCTAGGGATTCAGATAGTCCCTGGTGTCCAGTGTGCTAGGGATTCAGATAGTCCCTGATGTCCAGTGTGTTAGGGATTCAGATAGTCCCTGGTGTCCAGTGTGCTAGGGATTCAGATAGTACCTGGTGTCCAGTGTGTTAGGACCCCAGATAATCTCTGGTGTCCAGTGTGTTAGGACCTCAGATAATCTCTGGTGTCCAGTGTGTTAGGACTTCAGATAGTCCCTGGTGTCCAGTGTGTTAGGGTCTCAGATAATCCCTGGTGTCCAGTGTGTTAGGACCTCAGATAATCTCTGGTGTCCAGTGTGTTAGGACTTCAGATAGTCCCTGGTGTCCAGTGTGTTAGGGTCTCAGATAATCCCTGGTGTCCAGTGTGCTAGGACTTCAGATAATCCCTGGTGTCCAGTGTGCTAGGACTTCAGATAATCCCTGGTGTCCAGTGTGTTAGGACTTCAGATAATCCCTGGTGTCCAGTGTGTTAGGACCTCAGATAATCACAGGTGTCCAGTGTGCTAGGACCTCAGATAATCCCTGGTGTCCAGTGTTTTAATGCTCCACAAAATTCTAGGTTTCTAGTGTTTTAGTGCTCCATATAGGACCTAGTCTCCACTGTGTTAGTGCTCTAGATAGTCTCTTTCCAGTGTTTTAGTACTGCAGACAGTCCCTGGTGTACAGTGTTTTAGTTCTGAAGACAGTCCCTGGTGTGCAGTGTTTTAGTACTGCAGACAGTTACTTGTGTACAGTGTTTTAGTACTGCAGACAGTTCCTGCTGTACAGTGTTTTAGTACTGCAGACAGTCCCTGGTGTACAGTGTTTTAGTACTGCAGACAGACCCTGGTGTACAGTGTTTTAGTACTGCAGACAGTCCCTGGTGTACAGTGTTTTAGTAGACCATGCCTATCCAGTTCTTTAAAACCCCCTTTACAGCACCCTGTTGTGCAGGTTAATCGACCAGTTTCAATTTTTCCTGCCACCCAAAATCAAAGAGTTAGTACCAATTAAAGCTTGGGCCCCTTCTCTCCATGGGCACAATGGTAACGGCATGCCCTGCCTCTGTGATATACAGACCCTTGCATCCAGTGGTGAGTTATCTGCCACCTTACTCACTAGGTTGTAACTTCAGCTGATCGGTCCAATGCTCCTACAGGAATAAGAGGTCAGAGCTGCTCCTTTCCTGGTGATGACGATGAGCGGTGACATCAGACACTGTACAAGGTGTCTGCACTCTCTTATAGACAATCTTAAAGAAGTTGACAGAGAAGACTCTCTCCAGGCAGGGGTGACACAGACAATTGTCTCTCATGCCGATCCCTGGTACATATACAGTTGCAAGAAAAAGTATGTGAACCCTTTGGAATGATATGAATTTCTGCACAAATTGGTCATAAAATGTGATCAGATCTTCATCTAAGTCCCAACAATAGACAATCACAGTCTGCTTAACCTAATAACACACAAAGAGTTAAATGTTACCATGTTTTTATTGAACACACCATGTAAACATTCCCAGTGCAGGTGGAAAAAGTATGTGAACCCTTGGATTAAATAACTGGTTGAACCTCCTTTGGCAGCAATAACTTCCACCAAACGTTCCCTGTAGTTGCAGATCAGACGCGCACAACGGTCAGGAGTAATTCTTCACCATTCCTCTTTACAGAACGGTTTCAGTTCAGCAATATTCTTGGGATGTCTGGTGTGAATCGCTTTCTTGAGGTCCTGCCACAGCATCTCCATCGGGTTGAGGTCAGGACTCTGACTGGGCCGCTCCAGAAGGCAGATTATCTTCTGTTTAAGCCATTCTGTTGTTGAGTTACTTCTATGCTTTGGGTCGTTGTCCTGTTGCAACACCCATCTTCTGTTGAGCTGCAGCTGGTGGACAGATGGCCTTAAGTTCTCCTGCAAAATGTCTTGATAAACTTGGGAATTCATTTTTCCTTCGATGATAGCAATCCGTCCAGGCCCTGACGCAGCAAAGCAGCCCCAAACCATGATGCCCCCCCCCCCATACCTCACAGTTCGGATGAGGTTTTGATGTTGGTGTGCTGTGCCTCTTTTTCTCCACACATAGTGTTGTGTGTTTCTTCCAAACAACCCACTTTGGTGTCATCTGTCCACAGAATATTTTGCCAGTACTGCTGTGGAACATCCAGGTGCTCTTGTGCAAACTGTAAACGTGCAGCAATGTTTTTTGGACAGCAGTGGCTTCCTCTGTGGTGTCCTCCCATGAAATCCATTCTTGTTTAGTGGTTTACGTATCGTAGATTCGCTAACGGGGATGTCAGCATATGCCAGAGACTTCTGTAAGTCTTTAGCTGACACTCTAGGATTCTGCTTCACCTCATTGAGCAGTCTGCGCTGTGCTCTTGCAGTCATCTGTACAGGACGGCCGCTCCCAGGGAGAGTAGCAGCAGTGCTGAACGTCCTCCATTTATAGACCATTTGTCTTACCGTGGACTGATGAACAGCAAGGCTTTTGGAGATACTTTTATAACCCTTTCCAGCTTTATGCAAGTCAACAATTCTTAATCGTAGGTATTCTGAGAGCTCTTTTGTGCAAGGCATCATTCACATCAGGCAATGCTTCTTGTGAAAAGCAAACCCAGAACTGGTGTGTGTTTTTATAGGGCAGGGCGGCCGTAACCAACACCTCCAACCTCATCTCATTGATTGGACTCCAGTTGGCTGACACCTCACTCTTGAAGATGTCATTAGTCTAGGGGTTCACATACATTTTCCACCTGCACTGTGAATGTTTACATGGTGAGTTCAATAAAAACATGGTAACATTTAATTCTTTGTGTGTTATTAGGTTAAGCCGACTGTGATTGTCTATTGTTGTCACTTAGATGAAGATCAGATCACAGTTTATGACCAATTTGTGCAGAAATCCAGATCATTCCAAAGGGTTCACATACTTTTTCTTGCAACTGTATCTCAATGTCATCTATCCTGCATCAGTAAATTTTCTGACAGCTTTTAGCCTTTCACTTCCAAACGCATTCAGATTATTTCCCACATTATCTGTGCTGACGTGAATTCAATCATTTCGCGGTGTCCGTAAGTCATAAACCTTGAGTTCTGCGCCAAGCACCCGCCGGTCTCCATTCACTGACATGCCTGCTTGGTGTTCGCTGGAGCGATGGTTATTCAGATTAGACGGAAAGATTCATTATTATTCATTTCTGCCACCTACTTAATGTTTTCCATGACTTAAAACTGCCGTGGCGGTCTGGAGAGTGAGGATGGCGGTCACTTAACATGCGATTTGCAGCCTCCGTGGTAGTAGAAATTACATTCGACTAAAAGGGATTCCATTATGGATGTTCCGTAAATGTGTTAGAGCAAACAAATCAAAGCCCGCTCTTCACTAACCACATAACACTGAGAAAACAGCAATCCCTGCCGGTAAAAGCCGCCATTATAATATTAGGGTTAAGGCCGCAGCTGAAGTTCAGATTTCAGTATGATGGCGGCACATCTAACATCCGCTAAAAGTCTCTGCACTTGATCAAACAGAAGACTCAGGTCATCTCAGGTTTTCACCCAAAGTGAGACGTTGCGGGGCACGGCTCTCCGCCAGGCGGCTCGCGGCCATCTGAAAGCCCGTCACAGTTGGGTGCCGCGTTCTGCTGCCTGATTTCATCATTGGACAGCACATTAGCCACTACGATGAGGACAAGATGGCGGCACCAGGCGACACATTATTTCAATTCCTTGAAGTCAGAATCCAGACAGAATAGAAGGAGAAGAACGAGAAGCCGGGGACAATTATGGGAAGAGACAGTAGAGGCCTTCGGGACGCACACAAACCCTGCAGATAGTTTCTATATCGTCCTCCTCCGCACTAATACCGCTGCCCCCGTCACATGGAGCCCCGTCCTGATCACTGCACGAGTGGACAGGATACTACTACACCCCACAGGATCAGCACAACTCCTTTCCTAAAATACTCTGTGCTGCTGTGTGACCCTGCTAGTTCCTCTATGTAAATATATGAAATCCTCTGTGCTGCTGGGACCCTGCTCCTTCCACTATGTAACTCTCATCCTGTGACCTCCACAAGATCAGCACACTGCTCTCCTGAAATCCTCTGTGCTGCTGCGACCCTGCTCCTTCCACTATGTAACTCTCACCCTGTAACCTCCACAGGATCAGCACATTCCTCTCCTGAAATCCTCTGTGCTGCTGGGACCCTGCTCCTTCCACTATGTAACTCTCAGCCTGTGATCTCCACAAGATCATTGCACTCCTCCCCTGAAATCATCTGTGCTGCTGGGAGGACCCTGCTCCTTCCACTATGTAACTCTCAGTCTGTGACCTCCACAAGACCAGCACACTCCTCTCCTGAAATCCTCTGTGCTGCTGGGACCCAGCTCCTTCCACTATGTAACTCTCAGTCTGTGACCTCCACAATATCAGCACACTCCTCTCCTGAAATCCTCTGTGCTGCTGGGACCCTGCTCCTTCCACTATGTAACTCTCACCCTGTAACCTCCACAGGATCAGCACACTCCTCTCCTGAAATCCTCTGTGCTGCTGGGACCCTGCTCCTTCCACTATGTAACTCTCACCCTGTAACCTCCACAGGATCAGCGCACTCCTCTCCTGAAATCCTCTGTGCTGCTGGGACCCTGCTCCTTCCACTATGTAACTCTCACCCTGTAACCTCCACAGGATCAGCACACTCCTCTCCTGAAATCCTCTGTGCTGCTGGGACCCTGCTCCTTCCACTATGTAACTCTCACCCTGTAACCTCCACAGGATCAGCACACTCCTCTCCTGAAATCCTCTGTGCTGCTGGGACCCTGCTCCTTCCACTATGTAACTCTCACCCTGTAACCTCCACAGGATCAGCACACTCCTCTCCTGAAATCCTCTGTGCTGCTGGGACCCTGCTCCTTCCACTATGTAACTCTCATCCTGTGACCTCCACAAGATCAGCACACTCCTCTCCTGAAATCCTCTGTGCTGCTGGGGACCCTGCTCCTTCCACTATGTAACTCTCAGCCTGTGACCTCCACAAGATCATTGCACTCCTCCCCTGAAATCCTCTGTGCTGCTGGGAGGACCCTGCTCCTTCCACTATGTAACTCTCAGCCTGTGACCTTCACAGGATCAGCACACTCCTCTCCTGAAATCCTCTGTGCTGCTGGGAGGACCCTGCTCCTTTTACTATGTAACTCTCACCCTGTAACCTCCACAGGATCAGCACACTCCTCTCCTGGAATCCTCTGTGCTGCTGGGACCCTGCTCCTTCCACTATGTAACTCGCATCCTGTGACCTCCACAGGATCAGCACACTGCTCTCCTGAAATCCTCTGTGCTGCTGGGACCCTGCTCCTTCCACTATGTAACTATCATCCTATGACCTCCACAAGATCAGCTCACTCCTCTCCTGAAATCCTCTGTGCTGCTGGGGACCCTGCTCCTTCCACTATGTAACTCTCAGCCTGTGACCTCCACAAGATCATTGCACTCCTCCCCTGAAATCCTCTGTGCTGCTGGGAGGACCCTGCTCCTTCCACTATGTAACTCTCAGCCTGTGACCTTCACAGGATCAGCACACTCCTCTCCTGAAATCCTTTGTGCTGCTGGGACCCTGTTCCTTCCACTATGTAAATCTCATCCTGTGACCTCCAGAAGATCAGCGCACTCCTCCCCTGAAATCCTTTGTGCTGCTGGGAGGACCCTGCTCCTTCCACTATGTAACTCTAACCCTAAGTTCACACCTGAGCGTTTTACAGCGCGTTCAAACGCGCTGTAAAACGCTCAACACGTGAAAACCAATGCTTTCCTATGGCCCTGGTTCACACTTGAGCGTTTTACAGCGCGTTTGAACGCGCTGTAAAACGCCCAACGCATAAACAAGTTTAGGAGCTTTTTTTGGGGCGTTTGACGCGCGTTTGGGCCATAGACTCTTTGGACAACGCTGCTGTCAATCACCCAAACACGCGTCAAACGCGCGTTTACTATTACAAAAGACGCGCATAAAAACGCGCGACAAAAACGCGCATAAAAACGCGCGTTTGAGAAACTCTTAGGTGTGAAACCAGGGTCAGACTGTGACCTCCACAAGATCAGCGCACTACTCTCCTGAAATCCTCTGTGCTGCTGGGACCCTGCTCCTTCCACTCTGTAGCTATAAGTCTGTGTAGCACATTCCTCTCCTGAAATACTCTGTGCTACACTCGGATTCTTTGTTTCCATACATCAAATCTGGTATTTGAAAAGCAGATGGGACGATGCAATATTTTCATGTCTGCATTGGAAGCATAAAGTCCCATTAACACCATAGGATGGATTTCTGACCCTTGCAGAACAATGGCGCCTCCTGCTCGTTCCGTACCAGACCCCCTGACTGCGGCGCTCGTGAGGATCTCGCCTTCCAGAAATGAATATTTCAGTAACAGGGAACATATTGCAGAGAATTCTCCCCGACTGAACCTTCTCTCTTGTTCTTGATAAATAATAGAAATATTCCTGATTGAAGTCTGGATATTGTGCGGCCTCCCGGGAAACGGATTTGCGCTGCCAATTACAGCGAGGGAGACAAAATGACCCTTAGGAGTGCAGCGTCCCGCACCAGTGTGTAAATGGGGCCCTTTAAACACCTGCTTCTTTATGTATGTATCTAATGTATGGTATTTCCCATTATCAGTCCGGCATTGTCCCTCCACCCATTCGCCCTTATTGGAAAGGTCAAGATAAGTAGAAGACAGCACATCGAGTACCAGAGTGCTAGAGATTAGGCTTAGAACTATTATAAGAAGTCTTGCCTGTAAAGTGTCAACCGTAAAGAGAAAACTCCTCAACTGACAATTGCCTAAACCTGATACGTGGAATACAATTGTACTATATTTATGCCGTATGAATGCACTGTATTGATGGACTGTAACATCTGCCTTGAGACTGTTGATTCAAGTAAATGTTCAATTGTTTAACAACAACTGACTCTTCATTTCTACTACTACACTCAACATTTGCACCTTACGGTGCTGGCGTCACGAACACAGGGGCCCAGCCACCAAAGCACCTTAAACACCTACACCATCAAGGGCACCTCAACCACCATCTGGCTGGTGTTCCCTCCAGTAGAGAGTGCCCCGGAGGATTTAGTGCCGTCTTCCCCTTCGCTGCACGCCGACCCCGGGAGGCTCTGCTAACCGTGAGTACAAACAACTACTACCCCCATCGGCTGTCACGACCCTTGGTCATGGTCGTGACTCCTTGGGAGCCGCATGCAGTTGCCCGCGGTTTGGTGTTGTGTCAACCGCAGCTGGGGGCACTTAGTGGTTTGCCTCAGGTGCGGTTGCCACGGACAACAGGCATGCGTGCGGTTGCCCTTGGCAACGTGTTTTATGTGCACTCCCTTTGTCTGTTTGTGGTGCACGAGGTCATGTTTTGTATGCACGTAGACACCTTCCTTCACCTGCGGTTGTCCGCGGCAACGTCTGTTGTTGTGTGCATGTGGTGGCAGGGTCTCGGCCTGCTGGCTGTTCCCCAGAACATGGTTGCCACGCATGCCGTTGCTGGCGGTAACAGGTGAGTGTGTTTGTGTGTTTTATGGATTGTGTGTACTTCCCCTTTAAGTTGGTGTTTTCCCTTTCCTGTGGTGCTGTAAGGGTTAATTCTCTTCCCAGTGTGTGTGATGTCACTGGGTGTGTTCTGACCGGTGGGTGTGGCCACTCAGGCCTATAAAGCCTCGTTCTCTGGCTTGGCTCAGTAGGTTGCTTTCAGCCAGGCATAGCTTGAGCAGCCTCCTGTAGATTACTCTACCAGTGGGGGCCTCGCTTCTGGTCATAAATCTTTGTTACACGGTGTTATCTAGGTGTGTGTGGGGTTTTGTGTTATTGCAGCTTATGGTCCAGGGTTCCTGTGTGATGTCTGGTGTGTGCTGTGTTCTTTGGTGTCTTGAACTAACAGCACCTGCACATGGGTTCCTGGTTGTGTTGTCTGTGGCAGGTGAGTGTTGTGTGGATTACTTTTGCCTGTCACTGCCATAGCTGTTTCTGTTTCCCTTTGTAGCTTGGCCTCATTAGACTCCTGTTTCTCCGTCTCCAGGAGGAACGGGCTGTCTACCCTGTTCTCTAGTTCAGGGCCGACTTGAGGGCTTGTAGGGACTATAAGGTTCCAGCGTATGAGCCCTCCTACCATCAAGGTCGGCTCATACTGACAGGAGACAGGGTCAGCGTTAGGGACGCAATAGGAGGTGACCTGCTCCCTAATTCTGTGGTCCTGGCCAAGTGGTAACCCTACCATCTCCTGGCACCGCATGGCTGGGTTTCCCCCACCTCCAGCCGTGACATCGGCCCACCGGCTCAGGGCACCTCAACCACCATCTGGCTGGTGTTCCCTGCAGAAGAGAGTGCCCCGGAGGATTTAGTGCCGTCTTCCCATCCACTGCACGCCGATCCAGGGAGGCCTTGCTAACCGTGAGTACAGACTACTACCCCCATCGGCCCAGGGCACCTCAACCACCATCTGGCTGGTGTTCCCTACAGTAGAGAGAACCCCGGAGGATTTAGTGCTGTCTACCCCTTCACTTTGCGCCGACCCCGGGAGGCTCTGCTAACCGTAAGTACAAACAACTACTACCCCTATCAGCCCACCGTGAGCCTCACGTGTTTCCCCTGCTGACCCGGGACGCTGCAGGAGCAGCACATTTCTCAGACATCACTGCTCGAGCCAAATCACAAGAACATCCCGAACTTCTCCACAACTAATCGTTTCCAAAGTGAAAGTCCCGCGGTCAGAGCAGCGTCGGAGTAACGCGGTGTCTCTGCCGCCCTGTGCTCCGGAGGAACGTCTGCCCTCGTGTCAGTGTCACCCAGCTTTCCTGGGGTCTAGTGATAGGGCAAAAAGACTTCTTTGATTGGGATAGGCCTCATACTGCATTGTCAGCGAGGTTATGCAGTGACACGGGAGCAGGGCCTATCAGGCTTCATACTGCATTGTCAGAACAAAAGCAGAAAGTCTTCAGACCCTTTTACATTTTTTTTTATATTTTATTATGTTGATCCTTGTGCCAAAATGAAAAAATATAATCACGTTTTACCCCATAATTCTGCACTCGATTCCCCCATAATGAGAAAGTGAAAATAGAAGGTTAGAAATCTTTGCTAATTTCTTGAAAAGGAAAAACTAAAATCATGTATAGACATAAGTCTTCAGCCCCTTTACTCGGGAGATAAGTCTTCAGCCCCTTTACTCGGGAGATAAGTCTTCAGCCCCTTTACTCGGGACATAAGTCTTCAGCCCCTTTACTCGGGACATAAGTCTTCAGCCCCTTTACTCGGGATATAAGTCTTCAGCCCTTTTACTCGGGACATAAGTCTTCAGCCCCTTTACCCGGGACATAAGTCTTCAGCCCCTTTACCCGGGACATAAGTCTTCAGCCCCTTTACTCGGGACATAAGTCTTCAGCCCCTTTACTCGGGACATAAGTCTTCAGCCCCTTTACTCGGGACATAAGTCTTCAGCCCCTGTCACATTGACACAAGTATTCAAACCCTGTAGGCTACTTTCACATCTTAGAATTGATGCCATAAGGTTCCATCTTGGTTTCATCTTGTTTCTTACAGTCCTTTAAGCACTTTTTGTTCTTGTAGACTCCAGGCAGCTTTCATGTGTCTTTTCCTGAGCAGAGTCCTGGTTGTGCAGCGGGCCGCTCCCTGGGGCCCTGAAGGACAAGGTGATCCCGAGTACCCAGGTGTAGGAATGGCTGAGTGGTATGGGGTGGCTTAAAATGTCCCTTAATGTTTTGTGAGAGTGTCACGGTGCTCCTACCTGGATACGGCTGGACCCAAGGCTTTGGCTCCGAAGCAGACAAATAGGGGGGAATAGTTGAGGAATTTGAAGAAATAATTGAGTCCAGACCTTGTGAGGAAGTTGAATAGCAGCTTTACTTTGGTAAACGTTTCTCCAAACAGTCTCAGGCTTCGTCTTGGTCCCAGCAGTCTTTTGCATTAAAACTCTGGCAGGCAAACTCAACTCTGCTACATCTGTTGCTCTCTGGCTCGATGTAGCATCGCAAGATTACGGCGCACTAGCTTTGTGATGTCGGGGAGCAAGGAGGAGATTCGGAGGATGCGGGGCGGTGCTGGGCTCCTTCACGCTGGACTCTTCTCAGGGACAGGACTCATCTAAGGTTAATTTGCATATGTATCAAATAGTTTTTTTGACACAATACAAGCACACAGAGCTATGGGGACTGGGTATTGCGGATGTGCTAGCGACGATCTAGCAGCCCATGTCCTCAGCTCTATACACTAAATCCAGGTGACAGGTTCCCTTTAAGGATCAAAAGACAATCATAAGATACTGAGTGGAATGGAAAGTACAAGCATAGAATCTCTTCAGTAAGTATTCAGATCCCCTCTTGGGGCTTGTAGTGACACGTGTGTCTTACATTGTATCAGTGAACAATTGTATGGATGACAATGGCAACATTGAAGCAATACACACGAAAATAGCGGTCTGCAGATGGAAGATACATCAAGACGTATAGTCTACATGTAAATGTAAAAGCAGACATTATATATGGACTGATCCTTTTCTGATGCATGAAGGCGGTATAGATCTGAACAGGTGAAAAAAAAGGAAAAAGAACATACAACGATATATACCCAGGTCAAGGAAGGGAATTGATAAGACCACTGCAGGGTAAATTGTAGTCTGCCAGGTCGCCTACGAGAAAGTAAGACACTCACCTAGTTGCCATTGGAAAAAGAGAAGAGAGAATAGTGGTTTAAGGAGGGTGGAATGCCACCATATGGCCACCTGGGGTCTGTTTGAATAAACCCGGGTTAATATACGGTCTACATCCTGAAATGCCCATGCAGTCTATTTTATGTTGGAGAGACAACACAAAGTGGACGCAAAAAAGTTTGCCAACACAAATCTACTAAACGCTGCCAAAATGTACTCCTCCCGGTCCCAGCCCACTTTCACAAATATGAACATAACACATCACAGTTACGTTTTCGAACACCTTGACGCTCCTAGACAAGGGGGTGACAGACGGGAGAAGCTGAAACAAAGAGAAGCCTTCTGGATTCATACACTTCAAACTTTAGAACCAAGAGGTCTCAACAGGGACAACGAGTTACCGTTATTTACAGGTGAATAATCATGTACCGCACAACTACTCCGGATCTCCACCACCATTGCCATCTCCTGATATCCTTTTCCTTTACTTATCTCGTTTTACAACCTTTCTACACTTTATTGTCCTTGCCTCCTCTCTCTCTCTGTCCTCCTTTTTTCCCCCTTTAATTTTATTTCCCCTTCTCCCCAATTTCCCTCAATTTTCTTATTTTTATTTATTTATTTTTAATTCTTCATTATTTAAGTACAAAAGTCTCTTAATCATAGTAAAACATATCAGACAAGGACCTGTATGGAGAGTCATCTGTAATATAACAGTTTCATCATCATCGAAATAAAACATGTCAAAGAATGACCTGTGTGGAGAGTCATCTGTAACACATCGGTTTCAGCACTATTGTGTGCGGTCCAAGTGCTTCCAGCTCTATCAATCTTATCTTAAATACCGTATAATCAATGAGACATGGGAAGGAGTTATAGGGAAAGGGGGAGGTAAGGAAAAGAAAAAAAACGGGGGCAGTCAATAAAGTAATGAAGGGGGTCTCTATTATGTTATTAGAGCATGGTACTCTGGTGTGCACTGGAAGGTGAACCATGGAGTCCATGTTGAAACAAATGCCTCGTAAGAGTTTTTCAGGGTAGCTGTTAGTTCCTCCATTCCCCGGATATCCTCTATCTTGTTGACCCAAAGGTTTATAGCAGGTGGGGAAGGTGATTTCCATCTGGCTGGGATACAGGCCCTATCTGCGTTGACCAGGTAACGCAATATTGATTCATATAGCAGGCGGTTAGGTAGGTCAGAGAGGAGTAATAAAAAGAACCTCGGAGTGTTCGGCATAGGAAAGGAAAAGATCTGGATCATGGTTTTATGTACCGACTCCAAAAATAGTCTGATTCTACTACAAAAGATATGAATCAGTGTGCCTGGTGCCACATAGTGGAGGTACTGAGGGGAACACTTTTTGTAGGCGGGTCGGGACATAGTACCATCTAACAGGCAATGGAGGATTTATGCGTAGGATGGAATAGCTTTGGCCATTGGTTGGGGGGGAATATCTGTCCCAAGATCAGAGTTCTATTTATCGATATAAGGAGGGCGGAAGTCCGGATCTGGAGCCACCAGCGGTCTATAAAACTCTGAAAGAGAGTGTCGGTATACTCCTGAGCCGACACAAACCATTGCAGGTATGGCCCTGAAGAACAGCTGACTAGGAAGTCTGGGTGACCCAGGCCTGGGAACAATGGGGAGGGTGTGGGAGATGGTGTGTACACATCAGTATATTTGTGGAATTGGAGTAGTGTGGGGCCTATGGTGGGGTAAGCAGAGAGAACAGTCGGTGTCCGCACCATTGCCCAGGGCAGCAGCGCTAAAGTAGAGGTAAGTACTTCTTATAATAAGATGCAGGTAGTCCATCTGGACCAGGGGCTTTGCTCGGCTGCATGTTTTTTAAGGCTTCCGAAAGATCTTCTCCCGAAATGGACCCGCCTAGATCCGAAAGTGCCTCTTGTGGGATTTTGGGAAGACCCGATTGAGATAGATATTTGTGCATAGGGCAGGGGATGTTATACAGGGACTTGTAGTAATGGGCAAAAGCTTCAGATATTTTATCTGGGCCAATTAGGTTAAGGCCCTTTGGATTGGCGATTAGGGGAACATAGTTTCTCGCTCTCTGTTCCCACAAAGATCAAGCTAGGGTCCTGCTACATTTATTGCCGTATTCCAAGAAGTGCCTTCTACCTTTGGTTAGCAAGGTTTTGGTGCGTATATCCAATTTGTCTTTCAGCTTCCCGCGAGCTATCAAAAGGGCTGCCTTAGCCGTCTGAGCATGAGATTGTTTGTGAACAAGCTCAAGGCGGGAGACCTCTGCAAGAAGTTGAGAGATTTCCTCGGCTCTTTTCTTTTTTCCACCTGGCTCCATGCTTAATGAGAGGCCCCCTGACCACACATTTATGAGCCGCCCATACTGTAAGGGGGAAAGTGTTATCCACCTGGTTTTCCTCAAAATAACTGGAGAGAACCTTGTGGATATCTTGAGAGATTACCAGATCCTGTATTAGAAACTCATTCAATCGCCACTGCCAGGACTTGGGTGCTGGAAGCAGGACTCTCAGAGAAGCATGGAGCATAGCGTGATCAGAGAAGGTCATAGTATCAATCGAGGAGGAAGCCAAGAGAGAAACTGCTGAGTGTCTTATCGGGAAGTAGTCTAACCTGGAGTAGACAACTCCAAATTGGGTCCTAAACTGAAAAATGTGGTCGCCAAATTTAAAATACATATAATTATAATAAAAAAGACATGGAGGAGAATACAGCACCACATACCTGTTACATCCAGTGACATCTCCTGTCATGTAGACCTTCTCTTTCCTCTTCTCCTCTATTTGACCCAGACCACCATGGCAAATTCTTTCAGCCGCATCTCGTCTGCTACACAGTTTGTTACACAGACACGTTAGATTTCTAAATTTTTCCATCAACCTCCTCATCCTGGTGTCCCCACAGTGTCATCCTGCTGCCACCCCCAATATTGTGCTCGTTGTGCCCCCCCAATGCCCCAGGTACTATACTGCTGAAAAAATAGTGACCCCAATAGACATAATTAGGGTCATTTATCAAACTGGTGTAAAGTAGAAGTGGATTTCCAAAAGAGCTGTCAAAAATGAAAGGTGGAACCTGATTGGCTGCTTTGGGCAACTAAGCCAGTTCTACTTTACACCAGTTAGATACATTACCCCAAATGTCCCTATAGTGTCTACAGCAGCTATAATGTCCTCTAGAGACCCCCAGTAATAATAACATCCTATACTGTGCTCCAGGCAATAATCCCTGTATAATGTCCCCAAAAATAATATAATTGCCCCTACAGTGCCTCCCCAATAGCAACACCCCCATATAGTAATTTCCACCACACTGCCCCCACATAGCAATTTGCTCCAGCACAGTAATTTCCCCTACATAGTAATTTGCCCCACACTGCCCCCCATAGCAATTACCCCACACTTTCCCCACATAGCAATTTCCCCCACACTGTCCCCACACAATAGTTTCCCCCACACTACCCCTACAAAGTAATTTGCCCCCACACTGCCCCATATAGTAATTTGCCTCCACATAGTAGTCCCTCCCATAATAATTTGCCCCCACACTGCCCCCACATAGTAATTTGCCCCGACACTGCTCCATATAGTAATTTGCCCCCACATAGTAGTCCCTCCCATAATAATTTGCCCCCACACTCCCCTCACATTCCCCCCCGATGTACTCGATGTTGCTTCCCTAATATGTCCTCCTGTGTCCCCCCCCCACATGTCCCCCAAAGTAGGCACATGAAATAATAATAAAAAAATAATAATAAATAAATTAAAAGCTAAATACTCACCTATGTCCAGGGCCAGGGCCGCCTGCGCCGGGATTTTACTACCGCATAGGCCTCAGGTCTACTAGGCCTGAAGCCTATGGGGATGATCGGCGACGGGACAGGGAGCTATGCGCTCTCGTGCCCCGCCGCAGTATGTGGGCATTCGGAGCAGCGTTCGGGATTGCCGACCCGAACGTCCCTATTGTAATCCGCCACTGGCCAAGTGTGAAGCCCCTCTAGATACGTCTACCAGCGGGTCAATGGCGACATTTAGATGCCCCCGACCAAAAGAACACCTTCCACAAAACCGTCTAATTTCGATAGAATTCCCGCTAGAGCCTTGTGTGGATTGGTGTTGGGAAGGTATACATTGGCTAGGGTGTAGAGTTGTCCCGCCAGACAGCCTTTTGCAAATAAGTATCTACCATTATCATCCGCCTGGATGTCTACCAGTTCCCAGGGGGTAGATCTGGAGATTAGTATGCTTACACCCCTAGATTTAGACACAGAGTAGCAACTATGGTAAGAGTCTGGGTATCTGGGGGATCTGAAAGAGGGTTATGCTCCCTTACGGAAATGTGCTTCCTGTATGAATGCAATTTGTACCTTCTTGCTCCATAGGAGTCGGAGAATGGAGGACCTTTTCTCTGGAGTAGTCAGTCCATTGGCATTAATGGGCGCAAAGTTGATGGTGGACATTCTTTTAGTCTTTAATGAGGGAGAAAGAGAACAAACAAAAAAAGAAAAAGGGGGGGGGGGAAGATGACACACGGGGGTAGAGTTTTTGGGAGAACGCTATAGGGTAGCATTATAAGCCAAATACCCAAACCAGCTAGTCCAGAGTGGGTAGAGTAACAAATACCAAAACTTGTGGAGTAAACACAAATTGAGTTGCCATCCCTTCCCTGGGCCGGATAGCATACAGCGGGCTATGACTCCGGTTCGGATCTAGTCTTGGAAGACAAGAGAAGATACAAGTAGTTTCCCGCTCTCTTAGTAAGTAAAGCAATTCCCAGCTTATTTGGGATCTCATCATAGGTGGCATAAAAACTTTGGACTAACGTGTTCAGCCACTTTCCATGGCCGCCGGGACAGTTTCCATGCGTGCCTCCTGGTCCGGGGGTTGTGTTCCTCGGGGGGAGTCTGCGTGGCAACTTCTCGCTGGCGTGCAAGGGAGGGGAGGCTGGTTGAGGCATGGAAATAGGGACATCCAGCCAGTCTAGCAGAGAGATGGTGGTGATGTCCAGGAACCGAGCCAAGTCCTCCGTTTGGTTTGGAGAGTGCAGAGCGAAGGAGAGTCCGTATTTGCGGATAATTAGATAAAAAGGCTGACCCCATCTGTAGGTGGCTCCTGCTTCTGTGATCAATTGTAGGATAGGTTTGAGGGTGCGACCGCTATTTTCGTGTGTATTACTCCAATGTTGCTATTGTCATCCATACAATTGTTCACTGATATTGTAACGGGGAGCCGGCGACGCGCTCTCTCTGTGCAGCGCCGCCGGCATCCCGCTCGTGAGGAGGAGCGAGGATGCAGTCGGCGTCCTCGTCTCCATGGTGACAAGATGGCGGGGAGGACCCGGGCGCACACGCTTCCTCAGCGTGGCCAGCGTCCTCCATCTCCCAGACAACGAGCAGGTGGTGAACTGAGCCCCGGTGCTAGTGAGTCGGCGCTCAGGTGTGCAGAGATGCTGGACATGGGTCATGTGACACTGGTCACGTCACATGACCCATCAAGAGGACCTATTTAAACAGGTAATCTGCTGGCCACAGGTTGCCTGTGATTGGTCTTATCACCTCACTAGCATATCCTGTGTGTGTGACTTTGGTTTGTTTGACCTCGGCTTGTATTTGACTTCGACCTTGTGTTACCCCTTGTACTGGCGCGATATCTTGGCTCCTGACCTCGGCTTGTTTTGACTTCGGTCTTGTATTACCCCTTTGTGCCTGCGTTATCTCCTTGCTCTTGATCTCAGCTCCATTGATTCTATTGCTATTTTGGGGCTGGCCTGGGAAGCTCTCCGTGTTGTCTGTCTTTGTGTATAGTTTCCCCCCTGTGTTGTGTCTCCCCTTCCTTAGGCCCCTGCACGTACGTAAGCTAGGGACCGCCGCCCAGTTGCGCCCCGTCGGTTAGGGCTGGCCGTGCAATAGGTAGGGATGGAGGTGAGGTTGGAGTTAGGGCCACACTTATCCCTACCTGTTTGTGACAGATATAATGTAAGACACATGTGTCACTACAAGCCCGAAGAGGGGATCTGAATACGAAGAGATTCTACCTTAGTAGGGCTCGCTTGTACTTTCCATTCCACTCAGTATGTTATGATTGTACTCATTTGATCCTTAATGGCCATCCTACATGTAGCTATAATATCACAGACAGATGTTGTATCATTTTTGTTTTCTTTTTTGTTCTGAGATTTACATGTATTTTTCTATCTGTCATTCAGTGTTTGAAAAAGGTCTAAATAGTACCGAAACGTCACATGTACACGACAAGCTGCCTTGCATATGAAAATCAAATAAAATCAACACAATACTTCAAACAAAACCAAAGGAGTGCCTACGTTTATTTTATTTGATTATTCTACAGGGTTGGGACCCCACAACTAGAGCACCCGAACAATAGGACACGAGTGCCACATTCTATGTATGTACTGTGCACTACTTATCCTGTACTGATCCTGAGTTATATCCTGTATTATACTCCAGAGCTGCACTCACTATTCTGCTGGTGCAGTCACTGTGTACATACATTACTTATCCTGTACTGAGCCTGAGTTAGATCCTGTATTATACTCCAGAGCTGCACTCACTATTCTGCTGGTGCAGTCACTGTGTACATACATTACTTATCCTGTACTGATCCTGAGCTACATCCTGTATTATACTCCGGAGCTGCACTCACTATTCTGCTGGTGCAGTCACTGTGTACATACATTACTTATCCTGTACTGATCCTGAGTTATATCCTGTATTATACTCCAGAGCTGCACTCACTATTCTGCTGGTGCAGTCACTGTGTACATACATTACTTATCCTGTACTGATCCTGAGTTATATCCTGTATTATACTCCAGAGCTGCACTCACTATTCTGCTGGTGCAGTCACTGTGTACAAACATTACTTATCCTGTACTGAGCCCGAGTTAGATCCTGTATTATACTCCAGAGCTGCACTCACTATTCTGCTGGTGCAGGCACTGTGTACATTGCATTACTTATCCTGTACTGATCCTGAAGTACATCCTGTATTATACTCCAGAGCTGCACTCACTATTCTGCTGGTGCAGTCACTGAGTACAAACATTACTTATCCTGTACTGAGCCTGAGTTAGATCCTGTATTATACTCCAGAGCTTCACTCACTATTCTGCTGGTGCAGTCACTGTGTACATACATTACTTATCCTGTACTGATCCTGAGTTATATCCTGTATTATACTCCAGAGCTGCACTCACTATTCTGCTGGTGCAGTCACTGTGTACATACATTACTTATCCTGTACTGAGCCTGAGTTAGATCCTGTATTATACCCCAGAGCTGCACTCACTATTCTGCTGGTGCAGTCACTGTGTACAAACATTACTTATCCTGTACTGAGCCTGAGTTAGATCCTGTATTATACTCCAGAGCTGCACTCACTATTCTGCTGGTGCAGTCACTGTGTACATTGCATTACTTATCCTGTACTGATTCTGAGTTACATCCTGTATTATACTCCAGAGCTGCACTCACTATTCTGCTGGTGCAGTCACTGTGTACAAACATTACTTATCCTGTACTGAGCCTGAGTTAGATCCTGTATTATACTCCAGAGCTTCACTCACTATTCTGCTGGTGCAGTCACTGTGTACATACATTACTTATCCTGTACTGATCCTGAGTTATATCCTGTATTATACTCCAGAGCTGCACTCACTATTCTGCTGGTGCAGTCTCTGTGTACATACATTACTTATCCTGTACTGATCCTGAGTTATATCCTGTATTATACTCCAGAGCTGCACTCACTATTCTGCTGGTGCAGTCACTGTGTACATACATTACTTATCCTGTACTGATCCTGAGTTATATCCTGTATTATACTCCAGAGCTGCACTCACTATTATGCTGGTGCAGTCACTGTGTACAAACATTACTTATCCTGTACTGAGCCTGAGTTAGATCCTGTATTATACTCCAGAGCTGCACTCACTATTCTGCTGGTGCAGTCACTGTGTACATTGCATTACTTATCCTGTACTGATCCTGAGTTACATCCTGTATTATACTCCAGAGCTGCACTCACTATTCTGCTGGTGCAGTCACTGTGTACATACATTACTTATCCTGTACTGATCCTGAGTTACATCCTGTATTATACTCCAGAGCTGCACTCACTATTCTGCTGGTGCAGTCACTGTGTACATACATTACTTATCCTGTACTGATCCTGAGTTACATCCTGTATTATACGCCAGAGCTGCACTCACTATTCTGCTGGTGCAGTCACTGTGTACATACATTACTTATCCTGTACTGATCCTGAGTTACATCCTGTATTATACTCCAGAGCTGCACTCACTATTCTGCTGGTGCAGCCACTGTGTACATACATTACTTATCCTGTACTGATCCTGAGTTACATCCTGTATTATACTCCAGAGCTGCACTCACTATTCTGCTGGTGCAGTCACTGTGTACATACATTACTTATCCTGTACTGATCCTGAGTTACATCCTGTATTATACGCCAGAGCTGCACTCACTATTCTGCTGGTGCAGTCACTGTGTACATACATTACTTATCCTGTACTGATCCTGAGTTACATCCTGTATTATACTCCAGAGCTGCACTCACTATTCTGCTGGTGCAGTCACTGTGTACATACATTACTTATCCTGTACTGATCCTGAGTTACATCCTGTATTACACTCCAGAGCTGCACTCACTATTCTGCTGGTGCAGTCACTGTGTACATAAATTACTTATCCTGCACTGATCCTGAGTTACATCCTGTATTATACTCCAGAGCTGCACTCACTATTCTGCTGGTGGAGTCACTGTGTACATACATTACTTATCCTGTACTGATCCTGAGTTACATCCTGTATTATACTCCAGAGCTGCACTCACTATTCTGCTGGTGCAGTCACTGTGTACATACATTACTTATCCTGTACTGATCCTGAGTTACATCCTGTATTATACGCCAGAGCTGCACTCACTATTCTGCTGGTGCAGTCACTGTGTACATACATTACTTATCCTGTACTGATCCTGAGTTACATCCTGTATTATACTCCAGAGCTGCACTCACTATTCTGCTGGTGCAGTCACTGTGTACATACATTACTTATCCTGTACTGATCCTGAGTTACATCCTGTATTACACTCCAGAGCTGCACTCACTATTCTGCTGGTGCAGTCACTGTGTACATAAATTACTTATCCTGCACTGATCCTGAGTTACATCCTGTATTATACTCCAGAGCTGCACTCACTATTCTGCTGGTGGAGTCACTGTGTATATGACACTCCTGTACAGATACAAGGTGTGGTATTCTGGGGGAGTTCATCATCTGTGGTCGTCTGAAGGACAAAGTCTAATTGTCCTTTATGGAAGAGATTAACGTCTTGTTCTCCTGCGGCTCTGGTCACATGGCATCTCATAAACTTTAAAGTCCTCTGGGGCAGTGAAAGTTTTCATTTTTTATTCAGTTTATGCTGCAATGTTCTGAGGATCCTGGAATTAAGCGAAACCTTCCGGCCGCCTACTTATTGCTATTCACAAAGTCAAAGCGCTTGCAAATTACGCTTCCGACAATCCGCTGCCTCTGATGCAGGAACATGGAGGAAGGATAGAGGGAACGTATGCAGCGGGGAGCTGGATTTAGTGGAGAATTTGGGAAAGTTAGAAGATAATAAACTGGTGTTAGGAGAGACGTTGGGATGTTTTCAGACTTTTAGAACACAAATAAGACGCTTAAACTCCGTCTCATTGCTGGGATATTGGGCGCGCCTCGGGGACCTGCCCTTATCACCGGAATGTTATTTTATAGCTTGTATCAGACTCTTCAGTCACATCCAGAGCTGCATTTAAAAACTTTGCTGGAATTCTGTATTAGAGTGCTGACAGCACGATAAAATAATTTGCTTACAGTAGTTCTTTAAAAAGGGCTCTCCGAGGTGTAGTCATCAATATCAGATCGGCGGGGGGCCGACTCCCAGCACCCCCACTGATCAGCTGTTTTGAAGAGGCTGCAGTGCTCCGGTGACAACACGTTCATTGGTCACATGACCGAGATGCAGCTCAGTCCCATTCAGTCTGGAGGAGGAGGGGGAGCAGTTGCAGAGCTGACAGGCTGTAGGAGGAGAGAAAAAAATTATAATGCCACATTTCTATATATTTTTACTATTATTGTACTGACACACATAATAAAATTATGTTATTTTTACCACACAGTGAACGCCGTAAATAAATTCCACAAAATAATGTAAAAATTTCAGTTTTTTTTAATCTTTACCCCTAAAAATAAACTAATAAAAGTTGTTTACTACACCATAAATACCCCAAAATGGTTCCTAAAAAAAAATACAAAAAAAGTTAGAAGAAAAAATGTAAAAGTTATGACTGCTGGAACACAAAGGGGGAACATATTATTGGTGCGTAATTCTAAAATTTATGATGTCACTAAGGGGTTAAAAATGCAATCGTCTCCCCCGAGTTGTGCGCCAACAAGATTTACTGCAGACGCACATTTTTTGGGAATGCGGTAATATACTAACGTGGTAGAAGACCTGCGTTTTCAGGCTGGTTATGCTCATCCACCGATCCATTCATACCAGGGAGCTCACGACCCCCAATCTCGTCATCAGCGGTTGGGCCTCCACCAATGTAAGTGTTATCCCCTATCCAGTGGAATACCCCTTTAGGGCTCATACACACGACTGCACCGTGTTTTGCGGTACGCAAATTGCAGATCTGTAAAACCCAGATGCTGCCAGTGTGCATTCTGCAATTTGCGGAACGGGCTGCCCATAATAGAAATGCTTATTCTTCTCCACAAAACAAACAAGAATATAACATGTTCTATTTTTTTGTTGTTGCGGGGCCACAGAACAGACATACGATGTGGACAGCACACGGAGTGCTGTCCGTATCATTTGTGAACCCATTGAAGTGAATGGGTCCACATCCGAGCCGCAAAAGATGCGGCCCCATACAATGGTCCTGTGCACGAGCCCTTAATTAGCTCCTTCGTGGGGGCCACACATGGATCTGTGATGAACGACCCCCTGCCGTGCGTTAAAATGAAAAACTGTGTAACGAGTATTGGATTTCAGTTTATCCTAAAATGTGAAGCGTCCCCGGATCAGCGGCGCAGCATTTATAAATAGGCGAGTTTAATGAGTAACACTTCATCCTTTGTCTCCTCGGCAGAACTTCTTCATATTTGTTTCATTTAGTTATTTCGTTACAGTGTATCAATGTGCGAAGTAGAAACTTTTTTTCCCATTTGGATGCAGAGTTTCTATGATTATCCTGTGTGATTAAATATTAATCCGGCATCAATGAGAGTATCAGATAGTCTGGATTAAACAATAATAGTAATGCTTCTGTTTTTTTTTAACCCATTCTGCTGTATAGATGAAAATGTTTCTTTAAAACGTTTGTCTGGAATTTAAAAAAACTTGGCTTCTTTCTTCCAAAAACAAATCCTGGAGAAGCTCCATCTCCTGACTACTGTTGCTGTAAATCCTGCTGAGGATTAGGATTTGGGGCTCATCCTCTGTCCTTCTTTCCATGAAACCTACACTTTAAAAAAAATCTAATTTTTAGGGTAAAGACTAAGCTTGCACCTGAAGAAGGGTCACTTTGTGAGTTTATGTTTTAACTTAAAGCGGTTGTCCACTTTTTACTATTGACCTATCCTCAGGAAAGATCAGCAATATCAGATCGGCGGAGGTCCGACTCCCGGCACCCCCGCCGATCCGCTGTTTGATCATAGGACCGCTGCCTTCTCTGCTCTCTTTACCTGCTCGTTGCGGTGGTGAGCAGTGTAATTACAAGCATGGCGTCCCCATTCAATTCTAGGGGACGGCTCTGTAGTATTATTTGAACAGACAGAGCCGTCACATAGAAGTGAGCGGGGACGCCATACTTTTACTGCAGCGAGCAGGTAAACAGAGCAGAGGATAGGACATCAATAGTAAAAGGCGGACAACCCCTTTAAAATCCCTTGACGGAGTGAACATCATGACAACGCTGCTCGACCCTTGTGATAATGGCTGCCTCATTATCCAAACCATCCAACCCTCCGCAATCGGGACGAAACATAACTAAAACTCTTCACAGCGAGCGTTTGTGACACCAGATGAATGACAAAGACTTCATCAAACTTGGATCGTATTTCTCTGGAGCAGAATGGTCCTGTGACATTGGTCGTCCTTCACAGACAAGCTCTCCCTGTCTGGAGATCAAAGCTCCCGCGACACAGATTCTATGATTAATGTTAGAACAGAGCGGAGGGAAAAGGTCAATGTTCCCCGTCATCTGATGCAATTTTCACGCCACCCTGAGCAAGTCACCAGTCAGAACGAAGCTGTCACTTGTAAAGAGGTTTACTCTGGAGGAATATGTATATCAACATAGAGATGGTTTTGGATTTAAAGGGGACATCCAACTCTCAAGATTGAAGTGGTCAAGCTACAGCTATTAGGGCATGCTGGGAGTTGTAGTTTTCAACAGCTGGAGGGCCGCAGGTTGAGCATTCCTGTTATAGCACATGTCACTTATCACTAGTACAGTTACAACTGCCATACAGAGCACAGATCTGGCCATAACAAACATTGGGACCATGGATGACTTCACATAAGGGACAGGTCTGGTCATACCGGACATAAGAACTTTGGATGACTTCCTATATGGGGCAGGTCTGGCCATTCTGGACATCAGGACCATGGATGACTTCACATAAGGGACAGGTCTGGTCATACCGGACATAAGAACTTTGGATGACTTCCTATATGGGGCAGGTCTGGCCATTCTGGACATCAGGACCATGGATGACTTCCCATAAGGGACACTTCTGGTCATACTGGACATCAGGACCTTGAATGACTTCCAATAAGGGACAGGTCTGGTCATACTGGACATCAGGACCTTGAATGACTTCCAATAAGGGACAGGTCTGGTCATACTGGACATCAGGACCTTGAATGACTTCCAATAAGGGACAGGTCTGGCCATTCTGGACATCAGGACCATGGATGACTTCCCATAAGGGACAATTCTGGTCATACTGGACATCAGGACCTTGAATGACTTTCCATAAGCGACAGATCTGGCCATACTAGACATCAGTACCATGGATGACTTCCCATAAAGGACAGATCTGGTCAAAGTGGACATCAGGACCTTGAATGACTTCCCATAAGGGACAATTCTGGTCATACTGGACATCAGGACCTTGAATGACTTCCCATAAGCAACAGGTCTGGCCATACTAGACATCAGTACCATGGATGACTTCCCATAAGGGACAGATCTGCTCATAGTGGACATCAGGACCTTGAATGACTTCCCATAAGGGACACTTCTGGTGATACTGGACATCAGGACCATGGATTACTTCCCATGAGGGACAGGTCTGGCCATACTAGACATCAGTACCATGGATGACTTTCCATAAGGGACAGATCTGGTCATAGTGGACATCAGGACCATGGATTACTTCCCATGAGTGAAATTTCTTCTTGAAGGTGTTTTCCATTGGGGAAAATATAATTGGTGGCATTACTTACAAGGGTTTAACTGATACCCAACCTCACCGATCCCCCCAACGCTCCCCTTCCAACCAGATCCCCGCTAGTCTCTACCTCCTGGTTCCTTCTTGACTTGCTGCACATTGGTGCCTCAGCCAGTGATTGGAGGAGCAACCATTTCCTGTGTGTCGAGATAGGACCAGTAATTGGAGACCAGCGGGGATCTAAGCACCGCTGGAAAGGGAATGGCGAGGGATCGATAATTAGAGGTTCTTCTATTGTTTTAATTTCCTCTGAGCCGTTGCCACCATAGACCTCCCTGCTCTTTATCCCATAAGAGCTTAGACCACCATGGACAATGGATATCGCTGTTAACCCCTACTGGGTGTTACCCTCTAAACCACTCCAGCATATCGGGAATAAAATTAGTGACCCATAAATTATTTTAAAAAATGTATAATAAATGTAGAAAGTTGTCAAAAAGCGTATAATGAGGGGGTGGGCACTGTTTCTATCTACGCATTTCGAACCCCCTAATCTTTTGTATCATATCTGTACTATTTTGACCTTTCTGCATATCTTGTGTCAGTAATCAGAGCACCGCGTCCCCACGCCTGGGCCAGCGCTCTCACGTGCTGTCTGTACCGCCAGCTACATCGATACCGCTCAGATAGAATGGCGCTACCTTAGCTTCTATTACGGAAACAAGTCGATTCACTGTAAACATCATACTTCACACATCCCACACAGACCATTTTCTCCTATCACTTTCTAAAATCTGCTAAGGTCAAGGGAGCGATCAAATAATGGATTGGAACGAAATATAAATAATCTTCTGTCATTAGAAAGGTGAATTAGCCGGGAGATGGCATCATGGGTAAGAGCTTTCATCATCGCGACGGCGGACTGCGTTGCGGTGCCTCGGTCATTGCCGAGGAGTTTTTTTAAAAGCAGAAATGCGTTTTGTTTACGTCTCGTCTGCTGTTGTTTCAGCTTCTTCTATAATATTGTGGAAAATATCAGACGTGAAGTCACTGCCTCAGCAGTGATGATCCATTGGTATGTTGCGGTCTAACACTATATGGCAAGATGTGAGGTACGGCAACATGAAGCTGCGACAAAATCTGTAGGAGTTAACGTGGACCCTCTGCTTTAGTCTGTGGCTGAAATCTGCAGCATAAATTGACTTGCTGTGATTTAAAACCCATAACAGGTCAAATTATGTGCAGATCCCGGTGCAGAGTTGCAGATATGAAATTTTTTCCAAACAATTTAAAAAATCTCTAATAGCTTACAGATTAAAAAAACGCTAATTGCCAACACAAAGGTGAAAGCAGTAATCCCCCAAATATCGTATGAGGATGTACAGGGTTATCCATATGGGACCTGAGTACAAACCAGGCACCCAGTGTGTCTTACATACAGTACCCTCGGTGTGTGGGATCAAACATCATAATAACAGTCGGGATCACCCCCTTCTGTCCCTAAGGTGTCCCAGCGCTACCCCTTCCTACAGGCAGAGCACCAGTCCCAGCAGGGGCAACTCCACGTCTTGGTGGCTAAACCCTATAACAGTCCTGCAGAGACCCTTCAATGATTCAATTCCAAGAGCGTCCCGACGCGATTCTTCAATAGTTAGCTGGTTCATCAGGGGTCCTTAGGTGGATGGACTGATACACCATAGATGCACCACCCTAAGTACACCAAATATCCCCCACAATCATCTCTACTTCTGCTTATGGATTATGCACACTAGATTCTAAAACACATGTGGTCCAACAGTCGGTGCAGACAGGTGGACACTGGCAATACAGGCCCCTCCTTACTTCCTACTGGAGGTAGAGCGACATCTTTTTAATGGAACGCACGCCTAGTGAGCCTGTAGGCTACTGTGCCCCACCTGGGCTCCATATTCTTATCCTTGGCTCCACCTCTGCATCTCTGGCTCCACCTCATCATTTCCTGTCTCCACCTCCTCGTCCCAGGCTCCGCCTCATTCACCCTGCTCCACCTCCTCAGCCATGGCTGCACTTACTCATCCCTGGCTCCACCTCCTCATTTCCTGGATCAACCTACTCATCCCTGGCTCCTCCTCATTATTCCTGGCTCCACCTCCTCATCCCTGGCTCCACCTCATCATTTCCTGTCTCAACCTCCTCATCCCTGGCTCCACCTCATTATGCCTTGCTCCACCTCTATATTCCTGGCTCCACCTCCTCATTTCCTGTCTCAACCTCCTCATCCCTGGCTCCACCTCGATATTCCTGGCTCCACCTCCTCATTTCCTGGATCAACCTTCTCATCCCTGGCTCCACCTCTTCATTTTCTGGCCCCATTTCTTCATCCCTGGGTCTACCTCCTAATTTCCTGGCCCCACCTCTTCATCCCAAGCTTCACCTCATCAACAGTGGCTCCACCTCCTAATTTCCTGATTCCACCTCCTTATCCCTTTCTCTACCTCATCATCCCTGGCTCTACCACATCAAGCCTGGTTCCACCTCCTCATTTCCGAGCACCATATCCTCATCCCTAGCTGCACCTCCTCATCCCTGACTCCACCTTATCAACCCTGGCTGGACCTCCTAATTTCCTGGTTCCACCTCCTTATCCCTGGCTCTCTCTCATCAACCCTGATTCCACCTCCTCATTTCCTGGATCCACATCCTCACCCCTTGCTCCATCTTCTCATCCTTGGCTCCATCTCATCATCCCTGGCTTCACTTCCTCATGCCTGGCTCCACCTGATCATGGCTGGCCCAAACTATGCACCACTGGCTCCACATCCTCATCATTGGTCCCCATCTCCTCATCCCTAGCTCCACCTCACCTTTCTTGGGCCTACGCCCTCATCCTTGGCCCCACCCCCTCACCCTTGGCCCCACCGCTCCTCTTTAGCCTCATCTCCTCTTTAGTCCCACACACTCTTCCCCTTAGGAGCAGCATTATCTTCAGGATTGTGACAAATATTCTACATAAAATACACTTCCCTTTTTGAAGAGGAGAACTTGATGACATTTGAATTTATGTTAAATTTACACTTCACACAAAGAAGTTCTGGAGCAGCTGCGGTGGGTTGTAGGATTACTCCTGCAGCCTTGTTATTAATTATGATCACAAACTAGTTCTAATATCCCTATAACAGAGGTATGTATCCTGTGTGATATAAGACATAATGTGGTCACCTGTGGATCACACTCGGTTTTCCTGGAGGGATTTGTTACATTACAACAATGTTGCTCTTTCCTCTTTAAACAAGGAAGATGAGGGACAATGAGACCTAAGTCGCCCACAGAGCTTGCAATCTAAATCTGCCCAGTCCCGGAGGACACATTCATGTTGCTTTCAGAAACGTGAAGCTATTACTTTATCCCATTATGTTTTTTACCATGACCATCGCCTTGAAATGCCACAGGAGGGGGTTGTTATGTTAGGCCACACATAGGGCACTGCATGCTCTTTACGGTACAGGCGGACACGCATCCAGCAAATGTCTGCGGTAATTACTCTCTCAAGATTTCCTTTAGGTCACTGTTTCTATACAGAATAAACTTGAAAGCAGCTCAGGAGCGCAGGACGGCCTTCATTAACGCCTCTCCAGAAGACATTATAGGGTTTTAGGAGAAGTGAAATATTATGTTACTTTCCTCAAACTCCCTGAAGCAAAAATATACCGTATGTTACATTGTGTACGTGATGCAACACAGTATCTGAAATGTTCTGCAGAGGACAGACCATAACAGCGGCCGACACAGTCCTGACTCAGGCATTGAGCGAGGCATTTTAGGGAAAATGGTATAAAGGTTCCCAGGTTATACCAGCATGGTCCATATCACTGTATACAAGAGGATGTGTAACTGATACCAGCTGTACATATATAATTATATACAGAAGATGCCCAGGTTATACCAGCTGTACATATATAATTATATACAGGAGAGGCCCAGTTTATACCAGCTGTACATATATAATTATATACAGGGGATGCCCAGGTTATACCAGCATGCTCCATATCACTATATACAAGAAGATGTATAACTTATACCAGCTGTATATATATAATTATATACAGGAGATGCCCAGGTTATACCAGCATGGTCCAGATCACTGTATACAGGAAGATGTATAACTTATACCTGCTGTACATATATAATTATATACAGGGGATGCCCAGGTTATACCAGCTGTACATATATAATTATATACAGGAGATGCCCAGGTTATACCAGCATGGTCCATATCACTATATACAAGAAGATGTATAACTTATACCAGCTGTACATATATAATTATATACAGGAGATGCCCAGGTTATACTAGCTGTACATATATAATTATATACAGGAGATCCCCAGGTTATACCAGCTGTACATATATAATTATATACAGGAGATGCCCAGTTTATACCAGCTGTACATATATAATTATATACAGGGGATGCCCAGGTTATACCAGCATGCTCCATATCACTATATACAAGAAGATGTATAACTTATACCAGCTGTACATATATAATTATATACAGGAGATGCCCAGGTTATACCAGCTGTACATATATAATTATATACAGGAGATGCCCAGGTTATACCAGCTGTACATATATCATTATATACAGGAGATGCCCAGGTTATACCAGCTGTACATATATAATTATATACAGGAGAGGCCCAGGTTATACCAGCTATACATATATAATTATATACAGGAGATGCCCAGGTTATACCAGCTGTACATATATCATTATATACAGGAGATGCCCAGGTTATACCAGCTGTACATATATCATTATATACAGGAGATGCCCAGGCTATACCAGCTGTACATATTGTGAGACAGTGACAGGTCTCACTCAGGTTAGAGGCAAGGAAGGGGTGGATAGTTCGGTCCACACCCCTGTTCCACCACAGGTGAGAGAAGCTGGAGGTAATCAGCCTAGCACAAAGCACCTCCCAGAGTGTCAGAAAGGGGGTAGTGTGGTACCTGTGGACAGAGGCCTGGAGGCTCTGTCTGTGTGGTCTCAGCTGGGCAAGGCTGAGGGACCACAAGGCTGTGAGATAGCCTGGAGTTGGGGGACACAGCGACGCCTGGGAGGGTCGCAGGGCCATAGTCAGGCAGACTACTGAGCCCCAATCCCCCACAAGAAATACTGAACTGGAGACAGTGGGCGTACGGTGCTCTGTACAGCCAGGAGGCTGTGGGACATTGGCTGACAAAGCCGCATGAGTTCACAGGGTGTGAACTGGGCCCTAGGTGAGTCAGGAAACGTTATGTTTAGTTAGAGCCTGGACGGGCGAGTGTTTATTATTTTGTCATTTTATTGTTGCTGGTGTTGAACAATAAATACACGGTTTGGACCTGAAACTTGGTGTCCTAAAGGCGTATCTTTGAGAATGACCCCCGGAGAAGGGCTAACCCCCCCACAATTGGTGTCGGATGCGGGCAGGTGTCCCTGCTGAGAAGTAAAAGTGCTGGAAGCCTGCTAGTTTGCAGAGCAGAGACTGCTGGTGTTAAACTGGACATTTTTTTTTTCTGTGGTGCAAACAGTGCAAGATTTAAAGGGCCAGAAGCCCAGTACAAGAGACTGAGCAGTGGAAATGGCTGAAAAATGGTATAGCCCGTGGGAGAAATCCTGCGAGTTAGTGATCGGCGGAATCCCGCTGGGGGTCATACTAGACTCCCGCCAGCAAGTGTCTCGGGTCCTGCCTGAAATTCTGGACTTTGTAACAAGGGGGCCAGAGACAAAAACTACGGTGTCACTGACCTTTGTGACGGACTATGGCTCTGTGCAATGGGAGCTGTTAAAATGTGAGACACTGGAAGTGGAATTTGTACTGGGCAAGGACTTTCCATTGTTTGGGCAGTTGTGGAGCGGAGTTCCTGATAAAAGGCAAAGATATGCCGTTGCCAAGGGCAACCGTCGGGAAGACAAAGAGGTGAAGAGCGGTGCGGTTCTCAGGAGTGCATATCTTCCCTGCGACTGTGTCCGGAGTCCTAGAGAGGAAGTGCGGAAATGCATAAGGAAAATATGATGTCATATGAAATATGTGGTGACAGTGATATAACTTTTCCGTTGCAGGTTGTGGTCAGGGGAGAAGCGCCCCCTGGTGGTAAAAATGTAAATGATGATGAAACTTTCTTTTCTGCATCTGCTATGTTTTATGAAGCGCGATATGACGTAATCAAAAGGTTTGAAGATGTGCATATAAGTAGTGTGGAGCAAAGCCCAGCTCCAGCTCAGTGTTTGAAGGTGCAGGAAAATATGATCGGGTTAGAGGGTGTACCGCACGTACCAGAGGTGGAAATGCAGTCTCCACAATGTTGGTCGGTTACTAAGGAAGTGTCCCAGGTGGGGATTAGCTCATCGGTGCCCCTAGAGGTCAGAATTAATAATGACACGAGCGGTATAGGTGACGTATGTGCTGTGACCGACTCAGAGAGTGAAGCTACCATGTCAAGGTCCTGCGAAACAAAGGTGGTTACTGGTAGCGACCAGACAGTTATATTTGACGAGATGGGAATTAAGTCGGGTGACATCAGCCTAGGGTCTGAAGCCCATATCCAGACAGTTGTAGGTGACCTGACACGACAGTACAGCTGCAAACAGGAGGATGATCTCTCTCTTTCCTCACGCTCCCTAGAAACGTTAGAGACGGGACTAGCTGTCTTCACAGAGCAACTGAAGAAAATTTCAGAAAGGGCAAAGAAAGAGAATGGTGATACTCCTACATCTGCTGCAGCAGAGCCGAGCAAGGAGCAGCTGGAACCGGAGGCCAAAAAGCGGGGCACTTCCCACAAGCTTGTGCAAAAAGCTGAAAAGAAACTGCTGAAAAACATGGAGTTGGTGGTTCAGCGCCTGGAGAAACAGGAGAAGTGTCACTGGCTCCTAGCTGAAGAGAAATGCATCTCTGCTCGATATGGTGGAAAACGTGACCAAACAGAGACTGATGCTTGGGAAAAGGAGACCAAGGCCCTCTCCTTGGCTAAAGCCCTGGAAGAAGCGCTTGAGGAGCATGCTGAATTGGAGAGGCTGAACAAGCAACTCAGAGCAGAGACTGAAAATCTCATGAGCTTAAAAGATGAGTTGGAGAAATCTAAGTGTGCTCTCGAGCAGCAGGTAGAAGGTGAGAAACCTGAAGAGGAGAGTTCTCTGGAAGACGTCAAGAAGCCAGAGCCTGTTAAAAATGGGAGTGGAGAGGGTGGCACTGTGGTGCTGGCTGTGGCAGAGAAGATGGAAGATGCTTCTGCTAAACCAGTTGATGGGGCTGATGTGGATGCCGAAGACCACAGACCCGTGGTAGCGTGTAGCCTAGGCCTGGAAGATGTCCCCTCTGCATACAAGGCCTTCCAAATAGCCAGCAGGCTGCTGGGGAAGAAGTACAAGGAGGTGAACGATCAGTTTTCGGATCCGGGCTATTACAATGGCCTGTATCTCCTGACTCCTCCACAAAATGAGAACAGGGTCCTGGGTGAGCCTCTGGAGAAAATAAAAGAAGACGAGGAGTCTGCTGAAGACCCTGGTGCCTCCTGCCTCAATGAGAAAGAGGGGGAGGGGTTAACAGGGCAAGTGTATGGTGCCATGTCCGAGAAGGATGAGAAGGCGGTCAAAGAGACTGGAGACTTCAAGAAGACAAAGACTGAAAAAGTTAAGGCCGATATGTTGGTTGACATGAAGTCCCCAGGTTCTACAGAGGCCAAAGTTAAGCCAAAGGGAGCCACGGCCGAAGTGGAAAAAGCCGCTAAAGAAGCAGAGGTTTCTAAAACTGCCATAGTAGCTGGGGTAACTACTGTTGGAAAGAAGGAAGAAGTGACCCAGATGCACTTAAAAGAAGCGAGTAGGGGCAAGCATGCTCTGCTGAAGGAGCCCTGCAAAGCAAAGGAGAAAGTCTCGGGATATGACCATGACTGGGAACAGTTCAGGCAAGAGCTGCAGCAGTCCCAGAAAGGACGTGAGGCGCATGTACAGGAGCCAGAGGATCTAAAAAGAGAGAGAGATCAAAATATACGACAGCGCATCATCACTCGGGAAAGAGTAAGAAAAGAGTATCTGGCCATGAGATGGGCACATGAGGCCTTTAGGCAGTTTCGGTTAGGCAAGATGGTGGTTTTGGTGATAAACCAAGCTCTGATGGCGTGGGTCTGGCAGAACAAAGGGAAGGTACGTGTCACCGAGGTTCCTGGCCTCGGTGAAATAAGAACCGGTAATTTTCTGTGTCAGCGGCAGCTAGTGCTCGCTGACACTGGGTTACTTAGTGTGGCTGTAAAGCCAATCTGGGCCGGTTCTTATTGGGAGCAGCCAAAGAGCAGGGTGGGTGGCTGTTCCCCACGTCCAGGCCAGGTCGATACCCTCTCACCAGCCTCCCGTGGTTATGCAGGTGTTCACCCTCACGGGCTTGAACAAAGGGGGGGGGATATGTGAGACAGTGACAGGTCTCACTCAGGTTAGAGGCAAGGAAGGGGTGGATAGTTTGGTCCACACCCCTGTTCCACCACAGGTGAGAGAAGCTGGAGGTAATCAGCCTGGCACAAAGCACCTCCCAGAATGTCAGAAAGGGGGTAGTGTGTTACCTGTGGACAGAGGCCTGGAGGCTCTGTCTGTGTGGTCTCAGCTGGGCAAGGCTGAGGGACCACAAGGCTGTGAGATAGCCTGGAGTTGGGGGACACAGCGACGCCTGGGAGGGTCGCAGGGCCATAGTCAGGCGGACTACTGAGCCCCAATCCCCCACAAGAAATACTGAACTGGAGACAGTGGGCGTACTGTGCTCTGTACAGCCAGGAGGCTGTGGGACATTGGCTGACAAAGCCGCATGAGTTCACAGGGTGTGAACTGGGCCCTAGGTGAGTCAGGAAACTTTATGTTTAGTTAGAGCCTGGACGGGCGAGTGTTTATTATTTTGTCATTTTATTGTTGCTGGTGTTGAACAATAAATACACGGTTTGGACCTGAAACTTGGTGTCCTAAAGGCGTATCTGTGAGAATGACCCCCGGAGAAGGGCTAACCCCCCCACAATATATAATTATATACAGGAGAGGCCCAGGTTATACCAGCTGTACATATATCATTATATACAGGAGATGCCCAGGTTATACCAGCTGTACATATATCATTATATACAGGAGATGCCCAGGTTATACCAGCTGTACATATATAATTATATACAGGAGATGCCCAGGCTATACCAGCTGTACATATATAATTATATACAGGAGAGGCCCAGGTTATACCAGCTGTACATATATAATTATATACAGGAGATGCCCAGGTTATACCAGCTGTACATAAATATTATATACAGGATATGCCCAGGTTATACCAGCTGTACATATATCATTATATACAGGAGATGCCCAGGTTATACCAGCATGGTCTGTATCTGGCCTCGGTGTAAGGTTTTCTAGTGTATAGAGATTAGTCTTTGCTGTCAGTGGATCAGTTATGGGATCTGGAGAAGAGCTGCATTAAGTGAAGCAGAGTGGACAGGCTGAGCGAATGTCTGAGTTGTGGATGTGACCTCGAGGCCGTTATAGCAAGCATCTGGGGTGTAACATTTGGGGCTGTCAGATGATAACTGGACCCCCAACGCTTGTTGATAGTGTTTTTGGAAAGTTCCTGGAAAAAGAAACAAAATAAAAAATAATAAACAATCATAATGCACGTCCATTCCAGAAATGATTTGTCTTCTGCAATACTCTCTATCATGTCATATTCTCCAGTCACATCCAGAGCTGCAACAAATTGTCCTGTTTGCTCTCCGACTATATATTCATACCTTACTGTTGCCTTCTGCTGGTTCAGCGTCTGTACGGACCATGCCGTGCCGTATTACTTTACAGAAGATGCTTACGCTCATCACAGTACTGCTGTAAAGTGGACAATAACTACATACCCCAAGATGCACTTCATGAGTCTACACTATAGCACTTGACAGTACCGGATATCCTTCAGCTTTTGGAGTTTAAAGTGAATATCAGTCCTCAAATCCAATTTCATTTTTTGAAATGAGTCCATAATTCTGTTGGTAAACTACCGTATCATTCTAAGAATCAAAGGTCCGTTTAACTGATACAGAGCTCCAGATCCCCTGCATAGTCATCCAGCTGCACGACAGAATCCTATCTGCAGCGACCACTAGATGGAGCTCTCTGCATACTTCATATACCTGCGACTGAATATTAATACAGCATGCAGTCGGCTCCCCCTAGTGGTGGCTGCAGGTGTCACAATTTGGTTATTGGGAGGTTCTAACCATTATATATATATATATATATATATATATATATATTGAGCAGATTTGCTCTGTCTACAATGTTGGTCCTACAAATGTGGAGAAACAGACCTTCGCTTTAAGGTAAGTAGCAGGAATATAAATGCAGCTAAAGTCCTAGACCACGGCAAGGTAATTTAGTGGAAAGATTCGCAGCGCTACTCTTTAGATGACCCACTTTATAAATGAATGTAAGGGGATTAATGAGGCCGCTTGTTATAGGCTTTTATTTTATGACGCGGTCCAGCACCTCAGTGCCTCTCCGTTAATAAGAGCTTTTTATCCATGTATTAGGATTGGAGAGGCAGCTCCTCCAGATGGCCTCAAACTACCTGAAACCTATTGATTTCCTGCCTCATGCATTAGGGGGAGAAGAAGGGCCGTAGAGGAAGGTATTCATTGTTACATTGTTTGCTACAATCTAACTATGGCGTGAAAACATTCCCGAGGGGGGTAATTTACCACAATGTCAGGGGAAATCAAGGCCTTTTGTACCATTGGGGGAGGAAATAGCACATGTGCGACCTGGGCTGCTGCAAGTGGGCCCACAACTACTGTCATAGTAATTTTGGGGTCCCCTACTGCCGATTAGACTGCACAGAAAGGACTGTACTTTCATCCATGGCACCCAATCACCATTTAGGGATTTCCTTTGGCTCTATGGCTCGCACCTCTCTCACACTACATGTGTTCTATACAGGGACCCAGTGTTGTCAGTGCCCATTGCTGGGTACTGTAGAGCCCATCCGGTCATTATATAGATTCCATAGAGAAAGGCGGCACAGATCGGATTGGCGCCACATACACAGCATATATATATCATAACTTTCTGATTAGTGGGGAGGGGAGAAGTGGGCTGCAATGAATACTGGGGGCTGCAGCACAAGTTATTTCAGGGCAGAAATTGATTTATTAGTAGATCACAGACTGAGCATTGCAAAGTAGAAGGAGCAGGGTGCTCCCAGCAGCACAGAGTATTTCAGGAGAGGAACATATGTGGAGGCAACAGCTTGTCCACATTGAGAGTCCTGTCTATACAGTATGTTCCTGCACATTGCAATGTTATTGTCGGTATTTTTGCAGCTTGCAGTGGGGCCCCTGAGTTCCTGCAATAGTGAAAACTCCTGAGACCCCCTAGAGGTGTTAAAAAAAAAAAACGAGCCGTCAGCCTCATGGAGTCACAGGCAGCTTCCACCAGGGAGACCAGTGCCAGCGGCTGCCTGTCACTGAGGCTTAGAGCGGAGACGCCAGCTGTCAGCCCCACAGTCCACTGTCACCTCGCAGGCAGCTGAGCACCAGGAGATTCTTAGATGTCGGACTCGGATCCTATACATTCACGTTAATGAGTCTGCCGCGGCTTCTGGAAGGATCTAGAATCTGATGTCATAAACACTATCTGCTAACAATCCCAGTTCTGAATCATAAAAGTATCAGATTAACACAGGGTCGGACCGGCCCACCAGAGTACCAGGCTCCGACAATAATGGACCCCTAGTAAAACAGGGTCCTCTAGGTCGTACATAGCCAGGTCCGTAAATATTGGGACATCGACTCAATTGTAACATGTTTGGCCCTATTCACCACCACAATGGGTGTGAAATGAGACGAACACGATGTGCTTTACCTGCAGACTGTCAGCTTTACCTGCAGACTGTCAGCTTTACCTGCAGACTGTCAGGATCAGTACAGGATAAGTATTGTATGTACACAGTGACTGCACCAGCAGAACAGTGAGTGCAGCTCTGGAGTATAATACAGGATGTAACTCAGGATCACTACAGGATAAGTATTGTATGTACACAGTGACTGCACCAGCAGAATAGTGAGTGCAGCTCTAGAGTATAATACAGGATGTAACTCAGGATCAGTACAGGATAAGTAATGTATGTACACAGTGACTGCACCAGCAGAATAGTGAGTGCAGCTCTGGAGTATAATACAGGATGTAACTCAGGATCAGTACAGGATAAGTAATGTAATGTATACAGTGACTGCACCAGCAGAATAGTGAGTGCAGCTCTGGAGTATAATACAGGATGTAACTCAGGATCAGTACAGGATAAGTAATGTATGTACACAGTGACTGCACCAGCAGAATAGTGAGTGCAGCTCTGGAGTATAATGCAGGATGTAACTCAGGATCAGTATAGGATAAGTAATGTAAGTACACAGTGACTGCACCAGCAGAATAGTGAGTGCAGCTCTGGAGTATAATACAGGATGTAACTCAGGATCAGTACAGGATAAGTAATGTATGTACACAGTGACTGCACCAGCAGAATAGTGAGTGCAGCTCTGGAGTATAATACAGGATGTAACTAAATGATTTTCCTATTTCATAACGTAAAGTCATAGTTTTATTAAAGACACGGAGGCTCCTATTACTTTCTCCTTCTTTACTTCCACCAATAGCAGCAAAGGAGAAATTAACATAATCATAACAAAAAAGGACCCTCCCCTGACAGATCCTATAATAAGCAGTGTCCTCTAGCATAACTTCCTCTTTCTTTGAATCCACGACACCAACCGCCAAACCATAACCGAAACGCAGCCGAAACTGGAACTGGATCCGAAACCGACAACCATCCTGGTCCGTCCAACTGTAGAACTCAAGCCAACATGGCCAACATCTCAGGAAACCTGGAATAACACGGAATTCCATATGTCGAGGGGTTTTCAACCTGAAACATAAGAAATAACATAGCCAGTGTAAAAATTGGGTAAAACTTAGCCAATCTCGACCCTGTAACGGTCGTACATCCAAAGGTCGCTGATAAACAGAACCATAAACAAACCATAACGGCAATAAATGTCATAAATAACAATGAAAGACAATGTAACAGTCAAAATATCACCATAACGTCACAAACAGGGCGGGCAGGAGAAACCCAGGGCGGGCAGAAGAAATATCCAGGGCGGGCAATACTCGCCTCCGTGTCTTTAATAAAACTATGACTTTACGTCATGAAATAGGAAAATCATTTAGTTTTACAGCAAGACACGGAGGCTCATATTGCAAGTTCAAAGCTGCTCAATAATAGATGAAAACACATGAGTGGGAGGACGGAAATAAAAGTCTGTGAACGTCGTGGCCCTAGACCAGTCAGCCAGACGCAGAATGTCCTCCAAACGAGCACCCGAAACTGCCAGGGCAGTAGCAGCCGCGCCCCTGGCCGAGTGAGCGGTAAATACCGCCGTATCAATCCCAGAAAGGGACATGACCCACTTCATCCAACGCGCCAGAGTAGGACTGGTCACCGGTCCAAAGGGATGGCGAACAGAGAGGAAAAGCTGTGGGGTATCCGCAGAGCGGTGAGCCCGAGTGTGCGCAACTCATACTCCCGTAAGCAAGCCACCGGACAGAGCGCCGGAGAAGAGGGAAAACAGGGATAGGACACAGACCGAATATTGGTCTTGGTACGCCGCGTGATGTTAAAAGTAACACCCTCAGGAGTAAAGGATCTAGCATCATGATCCAGAGCCCTGACATCAGAAACCCTCTTACAGGAGATTAGGCAAAAGAGGGTAAGCAATTTGGCCGACAGTTGACGGAGGGAAAGAGCCGCATTGTCCGGCCAAGCCGAGAGAAAAGAAAGGACCAGGGAAACATCCCACGTAGTGGTGAAACGTGGCCGAGGAGGCCGAGCCAAGCGAGAACCACGTAATAGGCGTGACACCGAGGGGTGTTGACCAGCAGGAACCCCATCAAAACCCTGATGAGTCGAAGAAATCGCTGAACGGAACACATTGATGGTCCGATAAGCTTTTCCTGCTTCAAAGAGAGATGTAAGGAAGTGCAACAAATGGGTCACAGGCGCCGAAATGGGATCCAGGTCCCGTTCCATGCACCAGCTAACCCAAGATCCCCAAGCTGCCCGGTAAGATTTTCGGGTGCCGGGAGCCCAAGCGTTGTCCAGGAGGCGTCTAGTAGCCTCCGAAATTACCTCGACCTCTCCTGGAGTCCTGAGATTCGGCACACTAGAAGTTGAAGGGATCCTTCGACCAGCAGGGGATGTGGGGCACCCAGAGGGTCCTGGAGGAGATCCGTCCAAGCCGGAAGGAGGAGAGGTACATCCACCAGGAGTTCCAGGAGAATCGGGTACCAGGCTTGAGACCCCCAGAAGGGGACCACTACCAATTCCGCCGCCTGACGACGAGTCTGTAGCAGCATCCTCGGAATCATGGCAAACGGCGGAAACGCGTAATGTAGGGCTGCAGACCAGTCCTGGAGAAACGCATCCACCGCCTCTGCTTCCGGATCCGGGCACCAGCTGAAGAACCTGGGCAGGTGAGTATTGAGACGGGACGCAAAGAAGTCTATGGAACAAGGACCCCAGATGTCCGAGATTGTGGAGAACATCTCCGGATTCAACCTCCAGTCGCTGCCGTCCGTGAAGCATCGGGAACTCCAATCCGCTCGGTAGTTGTGAAGACCCGGAAGGTACTCCGCTTGAATCATGATGTCCCTGGACAGACAGTAGGACCAGAACTCCTTCGCCAGCCGGGCAAAGGTGGCCGATTGGGTGCCGCCCAGGTGATTGACATACCTGACCGCCGACACATTGTCCATGCGTAGCCGGATGCAAGCGTGCGCTACGCCCTTGGTGAAACTCCTGATGGCAAACGAGCCCGCTAGAAGTTCCAGAGCGTTGATGTGAAGATGGGTCTCGGTCTCCGACCATCGACCCCCAGTGGAAATACCCTCGCAGTGGGCACCCCAGCCCTGGAGACTCGCGTCCGACTCCACCGTGAATTCTGGTTGGAATCCGAAGATTGCTCTGCCGTTCCAGGCTTCCAAGTTGGTTATCCACCAATGAAGTTCCTCCCGAGCTTCCTGATCCAGAACCACCGCGTCTGCAAACGAGGCCCCGGTACGGAGGTGGGCGATCTTCAGGCGCTGTAGAGCCCGATAATGGAGCGGAGCGGGGAAGACTGCCTGGATAGAGGAGGCTAATAGCCCAATGATGCGAGCCAGGTGACGTAGGGATAGGGAGGAAGCTGAGAGAGCATGTCTCAACTCCTTGCGTATCGTCCGCAACTTCTCCGAAGGAAGACTGAGAGATTCCGCAACAGAGTCCACCGTGAAGCCCAGGAACTCCATCCGTCGAGTCGGTGCGAGGCAGGATTTCTCGGGATTGAGCAGGAAACCAGATAAATGACTAGACGCACCCCACGACTCTGCAGCCAGGCCATGACCGGGCGCAGTAGCTTGGTGAAGCACCAAGGCGCCGAAGAAAGTCCGAACGGTAGGCAAGTGAAGCGCCACACTTCGCCCCTCCACAGGAAGCGCAGTAGATCCCTGGACGAGGAGGCAAATGGGACCGTAAGATAAGCATCTTTGAGGTCCAGCTTCACCATCCAGTCCCCCGGAATCAGCAAGTCCCGAAGGAGGTGAATCCCTTCCATCTTGAAGTGGCGATAGCGCACCACAGCATTCAAGGCCCGGAGATTTATTACTGGACGCATTTGTCCGCCTTTTTTCTGCACTAGAAAAATGTGGCTGAGAACGCCCCCCGGGGTGGGAGGGGCCCTTTCTATCGCATCCTTGTGAAAAAGGGAAATCAGTTCTACATCCACTAGTTCCCTGTCTGGACGTGCCAGGGGTGGGGGTGGAAGGACGAGATCTGGCGAACCCGTAAGTTCAATGCGAAACCCCTGCACCGTGCTCAGCACCCATGGGTCTGATGTAATGCTGGACCAAACGTGGGAACATAAACGGAGTCTGCCCCCGACACAAGGAACCAAAGAAGTCCCCACTGGGGAAAGACTTACCGAAGGATTTTCGGAAGGTCGGATTCCCTCTAACGGATCTGGAGCGCCATTGGCCGCCTCTGGCCGGGAAGAACGGAGGAGGATTCCTTTGGTCCTGGAAGGGAGGTCTTTGGTTGAAGGAGCCTCTGCCCGACCTGCGGGCCTGGAAACTGGAGCGGCCGGACAGACGGCCCCTACTACTGCCGGCCCTAGTGGAGACCCGTCCCTGAAAGACCCTTCTCATGGAGGACTGGGCCTTGTCTAGGGCGGTAAATGCACCTACGTATCTGCTGAGGTCCTTAATAAAGGAATCCCCGAACAGCAGACCCTGAGCATCCCTCCCTGACTCAGTGAGTGCCAGGTTGGCCAATTTCGGGTCAATTTTAAACAAAATGGCTTTACGCCGTTCAATGGCCAGGGAGGAGTTTGTGCTGCCCGCGATACAAATGGCCCTCTGTATCCAGCCAGTAAGCTCCTCCGGATCTATCGGAGAGCCGTCCGCTCTGGCCGATTCGGCCATCTCAAAGATTTTGGCGAGGGGGCCAAAGATGTCAAGGAGCTTATCCTGACAACTCTTAATTGCGGAATCTAACCCCTTGCGGGGATTCCAGCCGGTTTTAGCCAAGAACTGTGTCATTTTTGGATCCACAGATGGCGTATCACAGACCTTGTTGGGGATCAATGGTCTGGGGCATTCAGCTTGGAGCTTGCTGCGCGCCTCTTTGCTAAGAGGACGGCGCACCCAATGCTCCAGGTAATCGCTCACATGAGCCACCGGCAACCACTCCGCCGACCTAGGGTGGTGGAGGGAATCAGGATCAAATAATGGGTTGCCTGAGGGGTCCACCAGGGTAGAAACAGTGTTAGGGGCAGTGGCGGAGGCGCCCACGGACCCAGAGGTGGAAGGCCTAGGGCCAGCGTTATCTGGAAATTCAGATTCCATCTCCATCTCCCCTTCAGATTGGCCGCTTGCCTCCGCATAAGCCTCCATATCAGATTCTATATCCGAATCTATATCACATAGTTTGTGCTCTAGCACATTTCCACGTTCGCGCCTTTTCTGCCTGGCGCGGCAAGGCTCTTTTGCGCGATCTAAGCGCGCTATCATGGGTGGCTTGAATCACACCAGTCAAGGTCTCCTGGGCAGGAGGTTCAATGGTAGGCTGCGGGTTAGTGAGTACAGGCAACTGAGTAGAGGGGCCAGGGGCATGGGCAGACAAGGCCTGGGAGATGGTTTGGGATATCATAGAGGACATGGATCCCATTGCCTCAATAATAGCACTAGACACTGAGCGTTGTAGCTCCAGGGCCTGTGCACTAATAGTTGGTAAGCTCGGGTCCCCAGCGGATGGAGGGGGATTAGGCCCAGCGGGAGAGCGGTCAGAAGACATATTTAGGAGTTAATATTAACTACTAAAGTGGCAGATAACCTACTTGGGGATGCCTTATATATTAGGGGTCACTAAGACCGAGGAGGTGGGTACCTAAAGAGGGGTTAGTCACCCCAAGCGCCGCAGAGCAGGAGCCGATCCGGAGCCGAGCGACAGACGTGCACGGCAGAGAACTCCGAAATCCCGCGAGAGGACGGGCGGGAGCTCCCCAAAATGGCCGCCGAGATCCCGCGAGATCTCGGAGCCGTGGGAAACAAAGCGGAAGCTGGCGCCGAAACCTAGAGCGCCGGGAATCAGCGGGGCGGAATCGGAGCAGAGAATGAAGGTAAGGAGGAGAGGCGCAGAGCGCCTCCCAAGCGAAACGGAGCGAAAATTTCAATAAAAACTCGGTGGTTGAAGCAAGGATGGGACAGGGAAAGGGGGGGGGCACCCCCAAATGAAAACGCAATAGGCGCAGGGGAATACAGGTGACAAGGAAGCAACTAGTCCAAAACTAGGGGGAAAGAAGAAACCTGTCAAAGGGCAGAGACTATGAATAATAGACAAGCCCTAAGAAACACAGGGTAATGAAATACAGGCATCATACATGCAAAAAATACCACAAGAAATACAGAATAACTTATCTTTGGTGGAGCAGCAAAGAAAGAGGAAGTTATGCTAGAGGACACTGCTTATTATAGGATCTGTCAGGGGAGGGGCCTTTTTTGTTATGATTATGTTAATTTCTCCTTTGCTGCTATTGGTGGAAGTAAAGAAGGAGAAAGCAATAGGAGCCTCCGTGTCTTGCTGTAAAACTCAGGGTCAGTACAGGATAAGTGATGTATGTACACAGTGACTGCACCAGCAGAATAGTGAGCGCAGCTCTGGAGTATAATACAGGATGTAACTCAGGATCAGTACAGGATAAGTGATGTATGTACACAGTGACTGCACCAGCAGAATAGTGAGCGCAGCTCTGGAGTATAATACAGGATGTAACTCAGGATCAGTACAGGATAAGTAATGTATGTACACAGTGACTCCACCAGCAGAATAGTGAGTGCAGCTCTGGAGTATAATACAGGATCAGTACAGGATAAGTGATGTATGTACACAGTGACTCCACCAGCAGAATAGTGAGTGCAGCTCTGGAGTATAATACAGGATGTAACTCAGGATCAGTACAGGATAAGTAATGTCTGTACACAGTGAGTGCACCAGCAGAATAGTGAGTGCAGCTCTGGAGTATAATGCAGGATGTAACTCAGGATCAGTAATGTATGTACACAGTGACTGCACCAGCAGAATAGTGAGTGCAGCTCTGGAGTATAATACAGGATGTAACTCAGGATCAGTACAGGATAAGTAATGTATGTACACAGTGACTGCACCAGCAGAATAGTGAGTGCAGCTCTGGAGTATAATACAGGATGTAACTCAGGATCAGTACAGGATAAGTAATGTATGTACACAGTGACTGCACCAGCAGAATAGTGAGTGAAGCTCTGGGGTATAATACAGGATGTAAGTCAGCATCAGTACAGGATAAGTAATGTATGTACACAGTGACTACACCAGCAGAATAGTGAGTGCAGTGCAGTGTCCCAGGGGGTCAGTAGTGTATGCTGGGCTTTGTAGTGCAGATTAACCCACTAACCTGGGATCCACTGTCGTCTTCAATCTGGGGCAAATACTGGAACAGGCAGGTATCTAATGTTCGTGACGCCAGTGTCAATTAAACGGTGACACGCCGTGTAAAGTAATGTGGAATAACGGAAAAACCACGGGATAGCCAACCAAAACTGGAACTTTACTGAATGTCAGTGAGAATCATACATGGACGCAGTTGGAAGCGCAGTTCCATGGAAGAAAGTTGGTTTGCCTTTGAATACAGTTGGTTCATAGAAGTTACAGACTGGCCGGTTATAGCAATGTTCTTTACAGAGTGTTAATGACAGGAGATGCAGTACAGGCGGCTTGCACACTATTGCTGACTGGTCCTGAAACATGTGACTTATTCTCCAAGGTCTAATGCCCTATAGCTGGCGTATCCTTGAAGCTATCCTTATCGAGTACCTCCTCTGTTATCTTGAGTACCTCTTGCTTTATCAGATTGGCCTCTGTTGTATTCTGTGTCCTCAGGCTGTTTAGCTATGCCCTTCTTGTTTCTATGAATACGGACTCAGGAGGGGAACCTGCACCTCGGATCTGGAATCCGGTCACAGGGCTTACTCTACCCTCTCAGCCCTGAGTCTAGAAACTTCTCTCTTCCTGAGCTAGGCCCTAGCCTATTTATACTGAACTGGGGGCTCCCTCTGCTGGCTGTGACAAGGATTGCCGGTAACCGGCCTGACTGGCTTAAAGGGAAATACACATTCAAATCTAGCAGTGTCGGGTAGCCTACCCGTATGCTGCACACCCCCAGACTTTAACGTGAGTAAGGCCTCGTACTCACACACATGCCTGAACCAACATAAGATGATGCATAATTTAAACATTACATTATAAATATGATAAACAACTATTTCACACAAAAATATTACATTTGCGACTTGATGAACCAATGACGCAAGGAAAAGGGGCGTCTTCTTTCTTCTTAGGCACGGCCGCTGACCTGGCACAGCGGAATTAAGGTGAACCAGGTTAGTCTATTTTTCTTGACTGAAGTATAATAAGGAACTACACAGGGTTTCCCCGTGGGTGTAGAACAGGCAAGGGCTCACGTGGAGGAGTCCATTCTTGCGCACACACGTCAAGCAGGCTATTTCTAGTAACAACTGTTCGGGAGGAGACACCACCAGCATAGTCAAAGTCTCCTAAATGGACTGGCGGACGTCCCCTGGTCATCCGGGTGGACCTTCTCAACACAGGGGTTTCCTCTTCCCTTAGCACCGAGGTAGAAGAGAGAGGAGCAACCGGAGGATCTCCATCCGTGAGACCTTGGTCAGGAACAACAGGAACAACAGGAACAACAGGATCCACTAGAGGGGGAACTGGATCCGGGGCATCTTGAACCGGCTCTTCTGGAAGTAAAGGTACAGTAGGTGCCGGAGCGGGCACCAACAAGTTCAACCATGGTGTCAGAAGCCAATGCATGGGATCAGCGTCATACCTTAGATTATGGACAGCCTGCATAGGATCCTCGGGCTGTATCGATGACTCTGACACAGGGGGTTCAGATATAGAACTCTCGGCACTGGGTCCTGGTGTCAGGCAGAGCTTTAACCGGTTTCGGTGCACAATTTGGGATCCCCTGCCCTCCCGGGTGATCTCATAAGTGTGAGTTCCAATATTTGGGATTGCAGTGACAACATAAGGACTTTGCTCCCATTTACTGTCCAGTTTACTGGTACGGCGGTTATTTTTTAACCATACCACAGCCCCTATCGTCAGGGGTTCTGCATGGGCTGCTTGGTCATAGTCTCTCTGCTGCCGGTCTCTAGCATAGTCCATACGTTCCTGAACAATAGCTTGGGCCGTATTCAATCGCCTTTGGTGTTCAGCAACCCAGTCGGTATTAGGTAATGGGTTGATGCAATCAGGTACGAGTACGTCCAAGGAGTGGTCAGCAGGCAATAACCCTTGGCGCCCAAACATCAAATAAAAGGGGGTATACCCGGTGGAACAGTGTATGGTATGATTGTACGTGAACATGAGCTGTGGCAACAGATTAGGCCAACCTCCCCTGGTTTCAGGAGGCACGGTCCTCAGCATCTCTATCAAGGTCTGATTCATTTTTTCACATAATCCATTACCTTGCGGATGGTAGGCCGTCGTCCGGATCTTCTTACAGTTGTGCAGGCGGTACAGTTCATGGAACAGATGGGACTCAAAAGCAGGACCTTGATCGGTGAGGATCTTTTCTGGACAACCGTAGGGCAGGAGGAAGTGTTTCCAGAACAGTTCGGCTGTAGTCTTGGCCGTCTGGTCTCTCACAGGCACCGCTACAACAAACTTAGTGAAATGGTCAATAATAGTCATAGCGTACACATACCCTGAGCGACTAGGCTCCAGTTTCACATGGTCGATGGCGACAAGTTCAAGAGGACGAGTACTTACAATGGGTCTCAGTGGTGCCCTCTGATCATGGTGTTCACCTCGTTTCAAGGCACAGGCTACACACTCCCGACACCACTTCTCCATGTCTTCTCTCATGCCCACCCAGTAAAACCACTGGCGGATATTTGCCTCAGTCTTTTGGACCCCAAAGTGACCGGATTGATTGTGGTACATCTCCAACACCATACCTGCATCTCGTCGGGGTATGAGAATCTGATGCACTCTTTCGTTGGACACTGGGTCTAGGCTTCTCCGTAGCAACAGGCCCTTTTGTATGAAGAGTTGATGGCGCTGTCTCCACAGTTTGATGAGCTCAGGATCTGTACTCTTACGCCGAATCCTCTCAGGGGCTCTGCCACTGGTAATGAAGTCCAACAATTCACCCAGCACTCTACTTTCAGACTGTAGTTTCACCCACCTTTCTTCTTTGAGTTCAGGCCTACTGGAGGGTGAAGGAACTGCAGCTCTGTCACTGGTAGCCCGAGCCTGATCCTGTTGAGCAAATTTATGGTAGAAGGCCGGCATTTCTACATCTTCCCAAGCATCTCGCACATCATCAGGAGCTGTCTCTGTGGGAAGCCTGGATAAAGCATCAGCATTGTCATTAGTACGTCCAGCCCGATATTTTACAGAGAAATCATAGTTGGCGAGGCGAGAGGCCCATCTTTGCTCCAAAGCCCCCAATTTAGCTGTATTTAGATGTGCCAGAGGGTTATTATCAGTGAATGCAATGAATGGGGTAGCGGCTAGATAATCTTTGAATTTTTCCGTCACTGCCCACACTAATGCCAGGAACTCTAGTTTGAAGGAACTATAATTCTGGTCATTTTTCTCAGCTCCTTTCAGAGAGCGGCTTGCATAAGCTATCACTCTTTCTTTTCCCTCTTGGATCTGGGCTAACACAGCCCCCAGGCCTCGTTTGCTAGCATCAGTATACAGATGGAAGGGCTTGCTGTAGTCTGGATAACCTAACACGGGAGGCTCGGTCAGTTTTTTTTTTAACAACTGGAACGCTATCTCTCTTTCTTCATTCCACTCAATGAGCACTGGAGTTCTAGGACTTTTCTTGGGCTGCCCCCTCAAGAGTTCCTGGATAGGATCGGCTATTTGAGCAAAATGGGGGATGAAACGTCTATAGTAGCCGGCAAAACCAAGGAAACCCCTCACCTCTTTGACGGTAGTGGGGACCGGCCAGTTACGGACAGCCGCTAGCTTATCAGGGTCAGGTTGTACGCCCTCTCCACTTACCACATGCCCCAGGTATTTTACCGCAGGTTTGAGCAAGTGGCACTTGGATGGCTTTACCTTCAGGCCATATTTGATAAGGATTTCAAAGACCTCTGCTAAGTGTTTCAGATGGTCTTCATAGGTTTTTGAGTACACAATGACGTCATCTAGATACAGCAGCACTGTTTCGAAGTTTTTGTGACCCAAACACCGCTCCATTAGTCTCTGGAAAGTTCCTGGGGCATTACATAACCCGAACGGCATACAATTGAATTCGAACAGGCCCATGGGAGTGGTGAAAGCAGTCTTTTCCCTATCTGCCGGGGCCATGGGTACTTGCCAGTAGCCACTGGTCAAGTCCAATGTGGAGAAATAGGCAGCGGAGCCCAGAGCAGTTAGTGACTCTTCAATGCGGGGCAGTGGGTACGCGTCTTTGTGGGTTATTTGATTAATTTTTCTATAGTCCACGCAGAAACGGATACCACCATCCTTCTTCTTTACAAGGACCAGGGGTGCCGCCCACGGGCTACGACTGTCCCGGATTACATTAGAATCTTTCATCTCTTGGATCATTTCTTTTACAGTCTGATATGAAGTAGGCGGTAAGGGTCGGTATCTCTCCTTGATAGGAGGATGAGAGCCAGTAGGTATGGTGTGTTGTATGGCACTAACCTCTCCATAATCAGCAGCATGTTTACTGAAGGCCTGGTGGTGCTCTTTGACAAGCTGTAGTATCCCTTCTTGTTGATGTTGGGGGGTAGTCTCGTCCCCGACATGTAGCTCTTCCCACCAGGGTACTTGTGACTGGGGCACCGGCGGACATCCGCTGACTGCAGTTAATCAGACGGACAGGTACTTTACCTTGGGAGACGTTCACCAGGCACTTGGCAGCTCTCACATAAGGGTAGTTCTCCATCTGGATTGGTTCCACCAGGGCTGGATAATCTTGGCCTTGGACTCCCAGGACAGCACAACACCATAAGAGAGTTTGGGAATTAGGAGGCAAAGTCACAGGCTTATTATCACGGATCCTGGCAGTACAAATTTCTCCTTTCCCGTTAGCAAACCTCTGCTGGGCACTTAACACAGTGATAGTCTTTTGAATCACCCTCTTGGATGCAGAGGAAGCAGTGGGCAGAGTCTGGTGTAATACGGCAAGTATTTCTGCATAACAGTTTTTGAAGACATTGGTGCCTAGAATGACAGGATGTCCTCCTCTGTCGCCGGCCTGTACTACTATCACCCCCTGTTGAGGCAAGGTTACTTCTCCCACCTGCAGGGTGGGTTCCCAGTATCCATGGATCTTTACCGGTTTGCCATTGCTGGCGATAATCTCTACCCAGGATTCAGGCGGCTGGGTCAATTGGTTGGTGTCCCAGAATCTTTCAAAGGCGGGCAGCTGAATAGTAGTGACCTGAGACCCAGTATCTAATAGGGCTTCAAAGGGGACCCCGTTAATCTCCACATTGATTTTAGGATGGGATCCTACATACCGTGGCATCCAATTTGGATCTTTTGGACCTAGTGTTCTACCTCCCGAGGGGTGGTCCTCAGCCTCAGGGGTTGCCCGTTTAACTGCCAGCAAGTGGATTCTGTGTGTCCCACCTTTTTGCAGTATGTACACACGGGCCGCTTGCGACCCCTATTGCGCCTCCCAGGATCCCTGGGGTGAGTCTCTTGGTATGGAGGTGGGAACGGCTTAGAGGGTGACAGGAACTCCTCTTCTGACATCATAGGTTTTTCCCATTCCTCCATTTTTCTGCACACTCTCTCTAGGCTTTTAGTGAGGTGATTTACTTGCTCTGTCAGCATGGCGATAGTATCGGTAGCTGTAGCTTGAACAGCTTGACCGGCCTCAGCTCGGTTAATGATAAACGGTTTTGACCTGCAGGCTGATAACTCAGGTGGGGTACTCAACTCTGTAGATACTGCTGACCCCAGAATTTTTATAGCCAGTTCTTTAAAGTCCAGAAAGGTACTGTTAGGGTGTTGGGCGGACAGCATCTTTAATTGGGTCCTTATTTGCTCACTAGACACTCCGGTAATAAATTGTTCCCTCAGGGTCTGGTCCTGACTATCAGCTTCCTTGGGATCTATCTGAATTACAGCCCCCAAAGCCTCCTGAAGTGATAGGGCATAGTCACGGAGGGACTCACCGGACTTCTGTTTCTTGCCGAAGAAGTGCATCTTTATCTCTGAGGCAGTCCTCGTTTCAAAAGTGGCCCTGAGGCGGGTGAATATCTGCTCTAGAGTACTCCGTTCCGCAGCAGGCCAGGATAATACCTCTCTGCGGGCAGCCCCCTCCAGTTGCGCTAGCAAGATTTCCATTTGCTGATCGGCATTTATGGGGTATAGCTTGAATAAGGCCAGCAACTTTACTTTAAAGTCTCTTAGGGTATGGGCCTCTCCGTTATAGCGGGGAAACCATGGGGCCCCAAAATAGTAAGGCATGGTAAAGGGCATCATGCTGGGGGCTATAGGATGATTAGGAGCCGCGAGCTCTCCCGGGTCCGGCCGCTCGGCAACTCCCGGATCTGACATGTTACCTTATTACGAGGTGGCCGCTGGTGACTAAAGGGGCCGGAACAATCCCCTTCCCTCCGGATACAAGTTCTTACCGGTATCGCCGGGTGTGCGCAGGCCAAATCTCGAGAGACTCCGGACTTCCTGCGACCGCGGTGACGTAGAGGAAACAGGGCAGCGGCGGTGCGATGATGAAGAGGGGCGGGCTTTTCGGTGTCCTTGAAGGGATCCGCCCACGAAGGTCCTCAGCAGCGCGGGAAGCTTTACTCCAGGCGGCTGGTGGCCATCTTGATCACGATTCCCTGACAGCAAGCAGGGTGTTGAAAAGTCCAATAAATCACAGTCCATAAATACGATTTTCTCCCTGGCACAATTGTAATCCACAGATTTGGGAATAAAGGTTACAGTCCTCGCAATACGGTGGTGGAATAGTTAAAGCACACAGTTCACACTTCTCTGCACTTCAGAAGTATGCGAATCCTGTTCGTGACGCCAAAAAGAGCGATGCAGTGTCCCAGGGGGTCAGTAGTGTATGCTGGGCTTTGTAGTGCAGATTAACCCACTAACCTGGGATCCACTGTCGTCTTCAATCTGGGGCAAATACTGGAACAGGCAGGTATTTAATGTTCGTGACGCCAGTGTCAATTAAACGGTGACACGCCGTGTAAAGTAATGTGGAATAACGGAACAACCACGGGATAGCCAACCAAAACTGGAACTTTACTGAATGTCAGTGAGAATCATACATGGACACAGTTGGAAGCGCAGTTCCATGGAAGAAAGTTGGTTTGCCTTTGAATACAGTTGGTTCATAGAAGTTACAGACTGGCCGGTTATAGCAATGTTCTTTACAGAGTGTTAATTACAGGAGATGCAGTACAGGCGGCTTGCACACTATTCCTGACTGGTCCTGAAACATGTGACTTATTCTCCAAGGTCTAATGCCCTATAGCTGGCGTATCCTTGAAGCTGTCTTTATCTAGTACCTCCTCTGTTATCTTGAGTACCTCTTGCTTTATCAGATTGGCCTCTGTTGTATTCTGTGTCCTCAGGCTGTTTAGCTATGCCCTTCTTGTTTCTATGAATACGGACTCAGGAGGGGAACCTGCACCTCGGATCTGGAATCCGGTCACAGGGCTTACTCTACCCTCTCAGCCCTGAGTCTAGAAACTTCTCTCTTCCTGAGCTAGGCCCTAGCCTATTTATACTGAACTGGGGGCTCCCTCTGCTGGCTGTGACAAGGATTGCCGGTAACCGGCCTGACTGGCTTAAAGGGAAATACACATTCAAATCTAGCAGTGTCGGGTAGCCTACCCGTATGCTGCAGCAGCTCTGGAGTATAATGCAGGATGTAAGTCAGCATCAGTATAAGAACTGCGATGTAATGAATTCATAACCTACCCATGGCTTTAACCATACTGTCCATTACACGGAGGAATCAGGGGTAAAACAGTTGACCACCTTGCTTCTTAGTGTATGGCCGCGCAGTCAGGTTTCTTCTTGTAGTTTTACAAGTCAAAATTAGGAGTGGATCATAAAAAGAGAGACAGTATGAAGGACAAATGCAACTTCTCTGGTTTTGGGTCAGAGACGTGACGCTGTGGCTGTCCCCGTACAAGATGCCATTTCTCGCTGTATTTTCTTGCGGACTCTGAGTAGATGGTTTTTCACTGCAGCTGTTTGAATCCATTACGTCTGACAAGGTCAAAGAACCCTTTTTGAAGGTGAAATTTTCCTTTTATTCTTTTAAGCAAAGGTCACATTTCCCTTCCTCAGGTTGGTTCCATCTAATGGAAGCTCCCAAGAATCCCAGCGGATATGTAATCATTTTGCCCTTTCTCCATAGAGAAAATATATCAGAGATAACAATCTTCGGGCTGCACATGATAAGGTTATTATTTTTCACAGAGGAGATCTTTGATCACAGGACGGTATGGGGCCAAGGGCTAAGCTCTCTTAGGCTGGTTTCATACGGGCGTTGCGGGAAAAGATGCGGATGCGTTGCAAGAACATGCATGATTTTTCCCCCCGAGTGCATAGCGTTTTAATGCGTTTTGCACGCATGTTTGGTACCCAGACCCGAACTTCTTCACAGAAGTTCGGGTTTGGGTTCAGTATTCTGTAAATATTTTTTTTTCCTTATAACATGGGAAAATAACAGCATTCCTTAATACAGAATGCTTAGTAGAAGGTCAATTGAGGGTTAAAAAAATATATAAAAAAAATTCTCATCTCCTCCAATTGATCGCATAGCTGCCGGTCTCCTGTTCTTTCTTCAGGACCTGTCAAAGGACCTGTGGTGACATCACTGAGCTCATCACATGGTCCATCAACATGGTGATGGATCATGTGATGTATCATGTGATGAGCACAGTGATGTCACCACAGGTCCTTTGACAGGTCCTGAAGAAAGAACAGGAGACCGGCAGCTGCGCGATCAATTGGAGGAGGTGTCATGGAACCATGAACCAGACGTACAACAAGAGATAAGTGGAAATAAGAAGGCTTTATTGAAATCAAGCTGTAAGCAAAAGTCCAAACGGATGGCTAAACCGAAGCAGGGTCTTGCGTAGCCAGAGGTCAGGAACCAGAAGGGTAGTCAGACGAAGCCTGGATCAGGAACCAGCAGGGTAGTCAGACGAAGCCAGGATCAGGAACCAGCGGGGTAGTCAGACGAGGCCAGGATCAGGAACCAGAAGCAGCAGCAGTCTTAGTAGCATGTGAACACAAGAGGACCAAGCAAGGAACTGAAGCCACAGACCTCCTATATATATGAGCTAGGCATCCAGCTCCTCCCAGTGGGAAGGAGAAGCCGCAGGGTGGGAGGCTACAAGAAACCCAGAAACCAAGATGGCCGCCAGCACATGTCAAACGAAGGAGAACAGCAAGAAGGTAAGACCATGACAGTACCTCCCCCTCAAGGGCCCCTCCTCCGCGGAGTAAGGAACGGTTTCTGAGGGAAGCGTGCGTGGAAGGCTCGGAGCAAAGCAGGAGCATGGACATCTGCGGAGGGAACCCAGGAACGCTCCTCTGGACCATAACCACGCCAATGGACCAAAAACTACAACCGACCGCGGACCAGGCGTGAGTCCAGGATATTGCTCACCTCATATTCCTCACGATTGCCCACTTGGACCGGACGGGGCCGAGGAACCGAGGAAGTGAAACGATTACACACCAATGGCTTCAACAGGGAGACATGAAACACGTTGGAGATCCGCATGCCAGGAGGGAGCGCAAGGGCATAGGCTACCGGGTTTACCCTGCGAAGCACTCGGAAGGGACCAACAAAGCGAGGCGCCAGCTTGGGAGTGGGCACTCGAAGGTTGAGGTTGCGGGTGGACAACCATACACGGTCTCCGACCTGGTAGGAAGGAGCGGGCGCTCGTCTGCGATCAGCCTGGAGTCTCTGGCGCTGCGCAGAGACCTCAAGGGACCTCTGGATCTGTACCCAAGAAGCACGTAGGACGGAAAGGTGATCCTCCACAGCCGGAATATCCTGGGGAGAGAATACCTCCGGTAACACGGCAGGTTGGAACCCATAATTGGCCATGAAGGGAGACGTCCCAGAGGAAGAGTTCACCGCCGTGTTCCTGGCAAACTCAGCCCAAGGCAGGAGGTCAACCCAATTGTCTTGGTGATCGGAGACATAGCAACGAAGGAATTGCTCCAAGGCCTGATTGGATCGTTCTGCGGCCCCATTGGACTGAGGGTGGTAGGCCGAGGAGAAAGAGAGATGAATCCCCAACTGGGAGCAAAAGGCGCGCCAGAACCTGGACACAAACTGACTCCCCCGATCCGACACAATCTCCTTGGGCAAACCGTGCAACCGGAAGACCTCCCTGGCGAAAATCGTGGCCAACTCTTGTGCAGAGGGTAACTTCTTGAGAGGAACACAGTGGCACATTTTGGAAAACCGATCCACAATCATGAGAATGACCGTATGGCCTCGGGATGCAGGGAGGTCCACAATGAAATCCATCCCCAGGTGTGACCATGGGCGCTCCCCGGTGGCTATGGGTTGCAAAAGGCCCAACGGAAGGTGCCGAGGGGACTTACTCTGGGCACAAACGGAGCATGCCGCTACATATGCGGCGATGTCGGAACATAGAGAAGGCCACCAGAACAGACGTGAAACAGCCCAGGACAGCTGATTCTTTCCAGGATGCCCCGCGGCCTTGGAGTTATGGTAGGTTCGCAACAACCGAGTGCGCAACTCCTCAGGCACAAAACATCTGCCGTTGGGTCTCCCAGAGGGAGCACCAGATTGAGCCGCCAAAATCTGCTCACCCAGGGGAGAGGTCAGGCTGGTGCGAATGGTGGCCAGGATCTGATTCGGAGGTATGACCGAAGTCGGAATCGACTCCTCCCCGGACAGCTCGGAGTACTGCCGTGATAAGGCATCCGCTCTAATGTTCTTGGAACCGGGTAGGTAGGAGACCACGTAATTAAAACGTGACAAGAACAGAGCCCATCTGGCCTGACGTGGTGTCAATCTCTTGGCCTCAGAAAGGTAGGTCAGATTCTTGTGGTCCGTCAGGATGAGAACCGGAACCACCGAACCCTCGAGCAAGTGCCTCCATTCTTTAAGGGCCTGCACGATGGCCAATAACTCCCTGTCACCAATCTGATAGTTGCACTCCGCGGAAGACAGTTTCCGGGAGTAAAACCCACAAGGAAGCAGAGGACCTTCTGGTGTTCTACGCTGAGACAGAAGGGCGCCTACTCCCGTCTCAGACGCGTCCACCTCGAGGACAAAGGGCAACCCAGGGTTGGGATGCGACTGAATCGGAGCCGACACAAAGGCGGACTTTAGAGCCTCAAAAGCTCGGATGGCCTCGAGCGGCCAGACCTGGAAATTACTGCCCTTCCTGGTCAGATCCGTGAGAGGCTTGGCTAGCATAGAAAAGTCCCTGATGAACTTCCGATAATAATTTGCGAAGCCCAAAAAGCGCTGCAGGGCACGGAGACCACTGGGCTGGGGCCACTGTAAGACAGCCGAAACCTTCTCAGGATCCATGGAGAACCCCTCAGCGGAAATGATGTAACCTAAGAAGGTTACCTGGGATCGGTGAAATTCGCATTTCTCAAGCTTACCGAACAGCCTGTTCTCTCGTAACCGTTGCAACACTCGTCTGACATCCATAATGTGGGCCTCCATGGATTCAGAATATACCAAGATGTCATCCAAATAGACCACCACACACTGCTGCAACAGGTCACGGAAAACATTGTTGATGAATTCCTGGAAGACTGCGGGCGCATTGCACAACCCAAAGGGCATAACCAAGGATTCATAATGACCGGTCCTGGTGTTAAACGCGGTCTTCCACTCATCGCCCGCCTTGATCCTTACCAGGTTATATGCCGCCCTCAGGTCGAGTTTGGTAAAGACCGTGGCCCCTTTGAGGCGATCGAACAGCTCGGAAATCAAGGGTATCGGGTAAGCGTTCTTGATCGTGATGCGATTGAGACCCCTGTAATCGATGCAAGGCCTCAACTCACCGCCCTTCTTTTTCACAAAGAAAAATCCAGCCCCTGCCGGGGACGAGGATTTGCGAATGTGTCCGCGTGAAAGCGCCTCCCTCACGTACTCCTCCATGGCCTCATTCTCCGCTACCGACAGTGGATAGACTTTGCCACGAGGAGGAACGGCACCAGATTGTAACTCTATGGCACAATCGTATGGGCGGTGCGGAGGTAGGGCAACCGCGCGCACCTTATCGAATACATCCCGGTACTCTTCGTATTCAGGAGGCAACAGAGAGTCCGAGGAAGTACACAGCAACTTGACAGGCCCATGGATGCAACTAGCCCCACACTGCGGTGACCACGAGAGGATCTCGGCCGATCTCCAATCGAAAGTCGGATTATGCTTCTGGAGCCAGGGGTACCCCAAGACCACCGAGTAGTGTGGAGACGAAATCACCTGGAGACAGACCGACTCTCTGTGAACAGCACCAATGGCTATCCCCACTGGAAGGGTCTCATGAGTCACGTGTGGCGGCAGAAGGGGTCTGCCGTCTATCGCCTCAAGAGCCAGTGGGGAACCTCGAGGCTGCAGAGGAATGGAATTGGTGGCAGCGAACACACTATCAATGAAGAAACCACCAGCACCAGAGTCCACCAACGCCTGGGTCGTCACCGAGCCCCCGACCCAGGAGAGGACAACAGTGATCAGTGGTTTGTCAACACGGGAAACCGGGGACGAGGAGACTCCACCCAAGATCTGCCCCCGACAGGATCTCAGGTGCGAGCGTTTCCCGGACGGTTCGGACATGCCAACCGAAAATGCCCACCGAGACAACAGTACATGCATCGGCCCTCGCGTCTCCGGAGTACCCTCTCCCCCTCGGACAGGCGAGCAAACCCCAGCTGCATGGGTTCACCCCCAGACAAGTCATCCCCAGGAGGTGTGGGAGGAGAGGGAGGCACGGGTGGGACAGCAAACGTAGGCGCCAATCTGTTAGAAGACCTCCGCAGGCTCTCCTTAAAGGAAGGTGTGACGACCACCCGCCAATCCCGTCGTACTATGCCACAGTTGCCATACAGGTCTCCACTAGAGACTCCTGAAGGCGAATCCACTGTGAGCACAGAAGACGTGTAAGATTGGTTGGTGGGCCCAGAAAGGATGCAATCACGATTGTATGTACAATCGGTAAAAATAAAATTACTGATTTCACGCTGGAAATCAAATTAATTTGCTGCCACCACTCTTCGTATTGAATCGGGGCGAAGAGACCCCGGCTAGCTAATCCTAAAGGGACTAAATGGTTATTTGCAACCTAGCTAGTACATTAACAATTTATAAAAATAAAACAATTTGGTAGTATGTCTTCTGAGGACAGAGTTCTTAGCATAGATCAGGTCATCAAGTAACAAGGGCAAAACTGGAACGATGAAATCGTTAGTTTTTATTCTAAAACTACACACAAAAATATATATATTAAAGCTGACAGATAAATATACCTGCCAGGTGAACAGATTGGTTTGGATAGAAATAGGTAAGAGGTGGAAGGGAATAGAATGTCTGTAAGTTCAGAATTACCGTGGTAAAGTCCAGTAATAGGCAAAGTCTTTGTAGAATAATCCAAGATGGTGGGGTGCCCGTGTCCCTGCGGGCGGTCGAGATGTTAGACGACGTCAGATGGTAGGTGAAGGACGCAGGACCTCAGTGTGTCACTGTTTTTACCTACTCTGAAGCGGGGAGTGGTTATGACACGTTCAGGTCCAGCCTTGGGTAATTGGAACAGGGGCAGTCCTTTGCCCCATAGGGAGAAAACCTGGCAGCATCTTTGCTTTGCCCATTTCTCCATATCCCGTAAGTCCAATCAAGAAATATAGTAGATATTGATAATCAGTACAATTTTACGCATCATCTGATAACAAATACGACTAGAAGATAATACCGGGTGCCCGAGAACCTTTATATCTCAGAGCGGGAATCTCTGATTTGTCCGCGGGTTTCCTAGAAGGTGGGTTAGGAGAACCAAAACCATCTCTGAAAAGATGGTTCCTTTCCCATTTCCATAACCCATGAAATATTAGGAAAATATGGGAAGAATATGAAGTTTATGGATTGGAGGTGACTTTCAGGTCATTTTCCCTCCTGTACCAGCCAGCTGTGTGATAAGGATCTGTCCTTTTCTTCTGAAGCTCGCTGCCCAGGCTAAAGGTGTGAGACCCCTGCTGGTATTGGAGACACTATGGCTGCAGAGAGACCGGGTTTATGAGGTTCTGTCAAGAGAATACCAGATTGATGGGTACTTAAACCTGGCATGGGGCAGGAAGATTCTTTGGCAAGAAGGTGCTAATTGTACCTCTGATCTGTGAGTTACTCCTTTAGTGAAAGAGAAGATTCTTAGTGAAGGCTCTTTTGTCTTTGTGATTGAGAAATATGGCGCATTTGTGATTTCCTAGTATCGCTGTGGATCGCAAAGCGTCACAGAAGGTCTCTCCCTGAGTCTGGTGTCAATCAAAATCAGGAAAGAAATAAGAGACTCGAGCTCCACTGGTAGGTCCTTAGCTGCAACCTCATCCTTCAAGGCATCCGAGAGACCATGAGAGAAAGCAGCGACCAGAGCCTCATTATTCCAGCCCACCTCTGCTGCCAGGGTACGAAACTCAATGGCGTATTCAGCTACGGATCGTGAACCCTGTCTGATGGACATAAGGAGCTTCGCAGCAGAGGCAGCACGAGCCGGCACATCGAATACCTTCCGAAGAGAAGCAACAAAACCGGAAAACTCGGCAACCACCGGATTGTTGTTCTCCCATAAAGGGCTGGCCCAGGCCAAGGCCTTGTCCGAGAGCAGCGAGATCAAGAAGCCCACCTTTGATCTCTCAGTAGGAAAGGCATGTGGCAGCAACTCGAAATAAATGCCCACCTGGTTAAGGAAACCTCGGCACTGAGTTGGCTCTCCCCCAAAGCGCTGTGGAAGGGGGGCAGAACCGGTCATACCCCGAGACACCGCAGGCGCAGCAACAGGTGTCGGGGTAGACTCTGGCGCAACAACCGGAGCGGCAGTAGGAGCGGGCCCAGGAGCGACAACCGACCCATCGGCAACGGAAGCGAAATGAGCCGTGCGTTCAAGCAGGGTTTGCAACGCCACAGCGAACCGACCCAACAGGTGATCCTGCTGATCAAGTCTGGCAACCAGCGTAGGTAGCGAGGATGGCCCTGTACCGTCAGAATTCATGGCTTGGTCCTAATGTCATGGAACCATGAACCAGACGTACAACAAGAGATAAGTGGAAATAAGAAGGCTTTATTGAAATCAAGCTGTAAGCAAAAGTCCAAACGGATGGCTAAACCGAAGCAGGGTCTTGCGTAGCCAGAGGTCAGGAACCAGAAGGGTAGTCAGACGAAGCCTGGATCAGGAACCAGCAGGGTAGTCAGACGAAGCCAGGATCAGGAACCAGCGGGGTAGTCAGACGAGGCCAGGATCAGGAACCAGAAGCAGCAGCAGTCTTAGTAGCATGTGAACACAGGAGGACCAAGCAAGGAACTGAAGCCACAGACCTCCTATATATATGAGCTAGGCATCCAGCTCCTCCCAGTGGGAAGGAGAAGCCGCAGGGTGGGAGGCTACAAGAAACCCAGAAACCAAGATGGCCGCCAGCACATGTCAAACGAAGGAGAACAGCAAGAAGGTAAGACCATGACAGGAGGTGAGATAATTGTTATTTTATTTTAAGCCTCCATTGACCTTCTACTAAGCATTCTGTATTCAGAATGCTATTATTTTCCCTTATAACCATGTTATATGGGAAAATAATACAGTGAATAGACTTTCATCCTAGAAACCATGCGTGAAAATCCCACCGCATCCGCACTTGCTTGCGATTTTCACACAGCCCCATTCACTTCTATAGGGCCTGCGTTGCGTGAAAATGCACAACATAGAACTTTCTTGCTATTTTCACGCAACGCACAAGTGATGCGTGAAAATCACCGCTCATGTGCATAGAAATGAATGGGTGCGGATTCAGTGCAGGTGCAATGCGTTCACCTCACACATTACACCTGCGTGGAAAACTCGCCCGTGTGCAAGGGGCCTAATACAGGTACCATACCCGAAGGAAGTCTATTATCCCCTGTTATCAGCCATTTATTCCCTGTTCTGATCAGGGGCGGATTAAGTGCATGATAGGCCTGGAGCCACCCCCCCCCCCCCCCGACTCGGCCCCCCCTCCCTCCATTTTAGTTTAGTTTCTTTTGTATGAAGAGGCTGCAGTGCTTCGTGAGCGCCACAGTCTCTTCCTAGGCCATATGACATCTTGGGTCCTAAACTGAAAAATTTGGTCGCCAAATTTGAAATACATATAATTATAATAAAAAAGACTTGGAGGAGAATACAGCACCTCATGCCTCTTACATCCAGTGACATCTCCTGTCATGTAGACCTTCTCTTTCCTCTTCTCCTGCGTCTGACCCAGACCACCATGACAAATTCTTTTAGCCGCATCTCGTCTCTACACAGTTTGTTACACAGACATGTTAGATTTCTACATTTTTCCCATCAACCTCCTCATCCTGGTGTCCCCACAGTGTCATCCTGCTGCCACCCCCAATACTGTGCCCGCTGTGCCCCCCAATGCCCCAGGTACTATCCTGCTGAAAAAATAGTGACCCCAATAGACATAATTGGGGTCATTTATCAAACTGGTGTAAAGTAGAAGTGGATTTCCAAAGGTGCTGTCAAAAATGAAAGGTGGAATCTGATTGGCTGCTATGGGCAACTGACCCTGTCCTACTTTACACCAGTTTCATAAATTACCCCCAGTAATAATAACACCCTATATTGTGCTCCAGGTAATAATCCCTGTATAGTGTCCCCAAAAATAATAGAATTGCCCCTATAGTGCCTCCCCAATAGCAACACCCCCATATAGTAATTTCCCCCAAACTGCCCCCACATAGTAATTTCCCCCAAACTGCCCCCACATAGTAATTTGCCCCCACATAGTAATTTGCCCCCACATAGTAATTTGCCCCCACATAGTAATTTGCCCCACATAGTAATTTGCCCCCACATAGTAATTTGCCCCCACATAGTAATTTGCCCCCACATAGTAATTTGCCCCACATAGTAATTTGCCCCCACATAGTAATTTGCCCCCACATAGTAGTCCCTCCCTTAATAATTTGGCCCCACATAGCTATAATTATTATCCTTCCTTAGTAATTTGCCCCCATACAGAAGCCACAATATAGTAACTTCCCCCAGATGTACTCGATGTCTCTTAATATGTCCTCCTCTGTGTCCCCACACTTCCCCCAATGTAGGCACATGAAATAAAAATAAATGTTTTTTTTAAATGTCCACACGTCACAGTACTGCGTCCCGGCACAGGCGCGCAATGACGTCATCACGCCCGCCTGCGCCGGGATTTCACTACCGCATAGGCCTCAGGCCTACTAGGCCTGAAGCCTGTGGCGGTGATCAGTGGATGGCGGCGGGGCAGGGAACTATGCGCTCCCGTGCCCCGCCGCAGTATGTGGGTGTTCAGGGTAGCGTTGGGCCCCCCAGCAGTGCTGGGCCCGGGGCTGCCGACCCAAACACCCCTACTGTAATCCGTCACTGGTTCTGATCAATAAATTACTGCAATAAATTAGTAACTACAGGTAATCATTTAATAAATGTCTGAATTGGGATTTCCTATAATCAGTTAGTGTTTCCCCGTACGTCTTCAATCCTGGGCTGACTCGGAGTCTGACTCAGCGTTTATGGCTTGAGATGCCCCGGTAGCATGCGGTATATAGGACAGACAAAGAGAGAGATACGGACAAGACTCAATGAGCACAAGTCAAACATGGAGAGATATATGGAATTTACAGAAGAAAAATAAAAAAATAAGTACCAAGAGACCACATTGTCGCAACACTGTCAGGAAAGAAAGCATAAATGGAATGAAATAAACAGGGTGATACTAGAGTGCAATAAACCCGGGGTGACCCCTGAAGATAATAAACGGAAATTATTGCAGCATAAAACTAGGTGGATTCCAAAAATAGAAGCATTAAAACCAAAGGGGTTGAATGAGATTTGTAATTTTCAAGTATTTTTGTGATATGGTCACTGTGTAACTAATTGATTGTTTTTAGAATAGAAACTTATCACGCCCAGATCATGTTGCTTACACCTGGTCTTCACGCATGAGTAAAGGGGCGTGACGCCCGAAACATCGCGCCGGAATGTGCTACAACTTGGCATTCTCTGAATACATGGGCCTGCAAGCCGTGCAACATTTTCAATTTTGAAGAATAAAGTTCTGAAAGTAGCGATGGTTCTTCAGAAGTGTGAGTAATCCTCTCCTCGTCTATCATAGTATGCTCCAAGTGATATATGGCCGAATTGTACATGAAGATTGTGAATTGGGATTCCCCCCCCCCCCCCCCCCCCGAAATCTAAAGGAATGCACTACATTTATGGCTAGGGTACAGCTTGGGCGAAGGACGGCACAGGGATCTGCTTCCTCAGGCTTTGCAGTAGACACAACACAGGGTATCTGGACAAACCCTTTAAATTCCACCTAGCAGGCAGCGGACTGTAGACCAGGGATCAGCAACCTGCGGCACTGCAGCTGTTGTGAAACTACAACTCTCAGCATGCCCTATTTACTTCTGTAGGAGTTCTGAGAGCAGCCAAGCAAGTGTGTATGTTGGGAGTCATAGTTTCAGCACATCTGGAGTGCCGTAGGTTGGTGATCCCTGCTGTAAACTAGTTTATGGGCAGCACTGGGTTGGGGTCCATTGCTCCTATTAAAATTAATAACATAGTTTTATTATAGTTCATGGTCAGCAAAACAACATCATAATAAGAGATTAAGCAATTATTCAATTTTCTGCATATTTTCCCAAACATACCAGAGCTTGCTTGGCTTTGTCATCTGCACCTCCTAAGGAGCAGCTGCTGTTACCGTCAGCGACCACTGGGTGTCTCCCTGTCTCCTTCCCTCCTGGTATCCTTGATCACACTCCTAAATTTACAAGAGAATGAATATTTAGCCAGATGGATTCTGCTAATTATTCATCCAAAATTGAGTTAAGAGCATGAGCTGGAACTGTCAAGGTTTCCAGGCTATACATTTTTAAAATCCTTTATAGCAAATAGTACAATAAAGAAAAACAATCCAAAACTTCTGCCGGAAAAAATTTGCCTGAGGCTTGAAAAAAAAAAATCAAAAAAAAAATCAGGAACATTTCTGAAATCTGGTGCATGAAGATTTGTGTAGGAAAACTCATCGCAATGCAGTAGATTGTGAAGGTCGTGTGCAGTGTCCAGGGGCCGTAGCACCAACCAATACCACTAAACGCACTGATAACACAGAATACGTCTCAGTGAGATTAATTTCCTTTTAAAATACGTAGAGCAAAACATATTTATGGACGTCATTCTTTACATCTAACTAGCATACAGAGTAACTTTGGTTTGTACCTGTTAATTAAACCAATGTCCTCTTCTCCATTCACAGCAAAAGCTGCATTCAAATTTACACTGAAAGCAAACTGTAGTATATCTATTATTCTGCACAGCCAAATATATGATTTAACTGCTTTGATTTGACTGTATGACCTTCATCTGAGCTCCTATAATGCGCGGTACTTTGGGGAGAAGTGACAATCTGGAGTTGGAATTCAGCTTTGGAGGTGATTGGAGTATAACACGCTATATATCTATCTATCTTAATGGTATAATTAAAGCATTATAGGTGGTTTTTTATATTGCACTAAAAGTGTTGTGAAACTGATATCTGCAGACATTTCACACGAGTGGACGCCGTACGGGTAATCCGCTGCAAAAAAGAGAGCCAAGCCCCGTTCCGGACAGCAGAGATATGGAGCACGCTCCGTGCATCTCTGTGATCTCTTTACTACAACATCACGGTGACAACTTTATCTCACTGTGGTTTTGCAGTAAAAAGATCACAGAGAGGCACGGAGCGTTATCAGTCATGTTACTGCTCCGTGTCTCTGCTGTCCGGAACGGGGCTTGGCTCTCTTTTTTGCAGCGGATTACCAGCACGGGATCCGCTCGTGTGAAAGAGCCCTAATAGTGAATATCTAGATACTGCCCTGCCAGGACTACCCCCCGGTCAGCATAGAATTAGGGTTCCCTGCATTACCTGGTTTGGGGATTTGGTTATTGTGGCACAGTGTGGACTCGGAAGCAAGACGAAGGAGAAGGCCCACTAATTCCCAGGGCATGAGCGCAGAGAACATACTGAAGGCTTGTAATTTGAGAGAGACCAGTCTGTACTCCTGTTAGATACCAAGTTACAGATCATAGAAATGAATTCATACAAAAAAAAATAGGGTACTCTAAATTCTATAAAAATTCGGGACTTTATTGCAAGCTCCACCCCCTTGGCAATCAAAAAAATCAATGTCCCTTCTCATGACAACGTTATTTCCTGGCCAACAGAACCGTGTTGAATGTGGACGGAAATGATAATCCACAATAATCGTGGAGATGAGATTTTGCCAACCTGAAGCTGTTGAGTGGTCAATGCTGGAAGTCTCCTGCTGTAATAGGGGAAGAGAGAGCTGTCCGGTTCAGTGCCTGGACACAGAAGGACTGCATTGTGGACTACCGGTACAGCAGAAGAAGAACCCAATGGGGGGAGGCCTTTTTCATGCTCACGTTCTCTTTAAGACTGGTGGTATTTTCCTGCCTGATGATCTCCAGTATTTTTGCTGCTCAGTCGGCTGCAATTTGTGTCCTGAAATACGAGGCACCTGCTGAACCTTCTGAAATAATAAATTACAGTTTATTAATCAGACCGGCTCTGCGGCTGCCCTCTGTATACTATCTGCATGAATTTATTGCAGGTCAGAAAACGTAGCGATGGAAGCTGTAATGATCACTGAAGAGCGGAGCTGATAGAAAATGGAATAGTAAAACAGCGAGATCTGTCAGAAACACAGCGTCGGTGCAAAGTCTAGAAAGTGTCCATAAAGGTTGTCACCCAGCTTTCCACAGACCCTCAATGTCCTATAAATCAGAATTGCTATGCACTTGCATTCCCTGCTGCTCCCCCCTTTACAATTGCATTGCTACTGTCCGAGTCAGTCTTCACTGTACTTTGATAATTTTAGCAGTGTACATACTGCTCTGGGGTGTGAAGGAACCCAGTACTGAAATGCTTCTTTTGCTTATCATGCCACTCTTGCAGTGGTTACTTGCAGCCACCAATAGGGGGAGCTCACTGCATACAGATTTATACAGCTCCCACGGACTACAATACAAGCTATATCAAACCATATGTAGTTAGCTCCCCCTAGTGGTGGCAGCAGGAAAGCAGAATTCTATCGTTTATTAAAAGCAAACTTTATGACACTGCTTGCATATAATCAATATGATCAGACTCCTTTGGATGCAAGCTGCAAAAGATAAACATGTACGTTCTGGAATTAGCGTGTCCTTAGTTAATGCCGTCCTCAGAGGGAGCAGCATGATGGGCCCGACTGGTTCCCTTTAAAAGCAGAAACTGATATATTATGAAATGAATGATGGAGATTTACTGTAATTGAGATGGACACCCTATAATTTCCGTGCTGGGTGCGTATACATAAACTTTTCATTGTCATGGTTGTCGTTAATGCAACCTTATCTGATAATAGAAAGCTTCCTTTACATGTAGTGAACATTCTCAAAGGCTATAGACAGCTTTACACTGATTGTTCAATTTTTCCTTTGATTTCTAAATGCAAAATTGAGCAACTTTCTTAACAGTCTTCATTATAAATTTTCTACCATTTTGTTTCTGCAACGCATGTGCAAGTCCTTCACATAGCCACTGGTGCTGCTGAATATGGCATAAATCTGTCAGAGCTCTGCTCATGTTTCTGATGATCTCTGTGCTCTCTGTACTCATTGTGAGAAAGCAGCAGAGGGGAAAAGTGGGTTGTACAGGGCAGATCAGAGTTTGGAGGGGGGATGATCATCCAAGGAGACGGCTCACACAGGGTGTGGATAAAAAGGAAAGCACACACAAGGCAGTTTGCAGAGGAAGGCAGCAGAATCCTGGACACACAGAGCCACCAAATATTAGATTCAGACCACATGAGAAAGGTCTGAAACTAGAAGCAGGCTTGCTCCATGCTCTTAGTGTTAGAGATATCAGTAGAAAGTGCAGAGAGAAAAGGAGAGTAGCCACTGTCAGTACATGTAAAAGTTCTCATGGGACAACTCAGTCTAGGAATTAAGTTGAGCTGATACATGAGATAGCAGCAAGGAGGGGGAGGGGGATGTACACAGCAGATCAAAGAGTGGAGAGAGGGGAAAGCATCCAAGGAAGCTATAGACAGGGAGATAAAAGCAGCATCATGGACAGTCAGATCCAGCATTACTAAGAGGAACATGTCCACATGAGAAAAGTCTAAAACGAAGATCAGGCTGCAAACTGTATATCAGGGGGTATGAAAATGACTAAAGTAGTGAAGATTGCGGCCTCAAACTTAGTGCAACATTTTTTTAAAACTCAAAGTAAATACAAAGATATGAAAAATCATTTGTTTTCCATGTCGGGCATTTCCAAACACTTTAAGGCAGCGTAAGTGGATCTTGGCAGGGAGAGTATTTCATCTTTTATCCTCAGCTAACGAATCAATGCATTTTCTTAGATCCAATATACTGCGTCAGGTCTTCATTGATCTGCAGCATTCACCATTTTTTTTGCCAATTTCATGGCACAGAGCGCAAAGTAGACTAAACGATCGGTAAATCTCATCCGTAAGTAAAGCCCTGTCAGACGCGGAATCTGTTTACATGAGTGAAATGTTTCCTATTACAGCAGACTGAAAATATAATAGAGAGCAAGCCTATCCTTCATTACATGGAAAGATGGCAACCTGTTCTCAGGAAGATAATGAAACAATAATTCTTCAATAATGCAAGACCGAGCACCATCTAAATAATTAATGCCAGAATAAACCTGTTAGAAGAGGAATTTATCAAGTCAAGCAATGGAGGAAAGCCCAAATACTTCACAGTAAATTTGAAAAATTTGACGTTAAGATAATCAAATGCATCTGGGTGACCGACGAGCATCAGCTCCTGTGACAGAAACAGCAGCGGCAGATGGACATCCGAAGTTATGACGTCTGGTGTAGTATAGAGGATCTGTCAGCTCTGCTGTGTGGTGTAGTATAGAGGATCTGTCGGCTCTCCTGTGTGGTGTAGTATAGAGGATCTGTCAGCTCTGCTGTGTGGTGTAGTATAGAGGATCTGTCAGCTCCGCTGTGCGGTGTAGTATAGAGGATCTGTCAGCTCTGCTGTGTGGTGTAGTTATAGAGGATCTGTCGGCTCTGCCTGTGTGGTGTAGTATAGAGGAGTCTGTCAGCTCTGCTGTGTGGTGTAGTAGTAGAGGATTGCCTTGTGTGGTGTAGTATAGAGGATCTGTCAGCTCTCCTGTGGTGTGTAGTATAGAGGATCTGTCAGCTCTGCTGTGTGGTGTAGTATAGAGGATCTGTCAGCTCTCCTGTGTGGTGTAGTATAGAGGATCTGTCGGCTCTCCTGTATGGTGCAGTATAGAGGATCTGTCAGCTCTGCTGTGGCGGTGTAGTATAAGAGGATCTGTCAGCTCTCCTGTGGGTGTAGTATAGAGGAGCTGTCAGCTCTCCTGTGTGGTGTAGTATAGAGGATCTCTCAGCTCTCCTGTGTGGTGTAGTATAGAGGATCTGTCCGGCTCTCCTGTGCGGTGTAGTATAGAGGATCTCTCAGCTCTCTTGGTGTGGTGTAGTATAGAGGATCTGTCAGCTCTGCTGTGTGGTGTAGTATAGAGGATCTGTCAGCTCTGCTGTGTGGTGGTAGTATAGAGGATCTGTCAGCTCTCCTGTGTGGTGTAGTATAGAGGATCTGTCAGGCTCTCCTGTGTGGTGTAGTATAGAGGATCTGTCAGGCTCTCCTGTGTGGTGTAGTATAGAGGATCTGTCAGGCTCTCCTGTGTGGTGTAGTATAGAGGATCTGTCAGCTCTCCTGTGTGGTGTAGTATAGAGGATCTGTCAGCTCTCCTGTGTGGTGTAGTATAGAGGATCTGTCAGGCTCTCCTGTGTGGTGTAGTATAGAGGATCTGTCAGGCTCTCCTGTGTGGTGTAGTATAGAGGATCTGTCAGGCTCTCCTGTGTGGTGTAGTATAGAGGATCTGTCAGGCTCTCCTGTGTGGTGTAGTATAGAGGATCTGTCAGCTCTCCTGTGCTGGTGTAGTATAGAGGATCTGTCAGCTCTCCTGTGTGGTGTAGTATAGAGGATCTGTCAGCTCTCCTGTGCTGGTGTAGTATAGAGGATCTGTCAGCTCTCCTGTGTGGTGTAGTATAGAGGATCTGTCAGCTCTCCTGTGTGGTGTAGTATAGAGGATCTGTCAGCTCTCCTGTGTGGTGTAGTATAGAGGATCTGTCAGCTCTGCTGTGTGGTGTAGTATAGAGGATCTGTCAGCTCTCCTGTGTGGTGTAGTATAGAGGATCTGTCAGCTCTGCTGTGTGGTGTAGTATAGAGGATCTGTCAGCTCTCCTGTGTGGTGTAGTATAGAGGATCTGTCAGCTCTGCTGTGTGGTGTAGTATAGAGGATCTGTCAGGCTCTCCTGTGTGGTGTAGTATAGAGGATCTGTCAGGCTCTCCTGTGTGGTGTAGTATAGAGGATCTGTCGGCTCTCCTGTGTGGTGTAGTATAGAGGATCTGTCGGCTCTCCTGTGTGGTGTAGTATAGAGGATCTGTCAGCTCTCCTGTGTGGTGTAGTATAGAGGATCTGTCAGCTCTCCTGTGTGGTGTAGTATAGAGGATCTGTCAGCTCTCCTGTGTGGTGTAGTATAGAGGATCGGTCAGCTCTGCTGTGTGGTGTAGTATAGAGGATCTGTCAGGCTCTTCTGTGTGGTGTAGTATAGAGGATCTGTCAGGCTCTCCTGTGTGGTGTAGTATAGAGGATCTGTCAGGCTCTCCTGTGTGGTGTAGTATAGAGGATCTGTCGGCTCTCCTGTGTGGTGTAGTATAGAGGATCTGTCAGCTCTCCTGTGTGGTGTAGTATAGAGGATCTGTCAGCTCTCCTGTGTGGTGTAGTATAGAGGAGCTGTCGGCTCTCCTGTGTGGTGTAGTATAGAGGATCTGTCAGCTCTCCTGTGTGGTGTAGTATAGAGGATCTGTCAGCTCTCCTGTGTGGTGTAGTATAGAGGATCTGTCAGGCTCTCCTGTGTGGTGTAGTATAGAGGATCTGTCAGCTCTCTGTGTGGTGTAGTATAGAGGATCTGTCAGCTCTCCTGTGTGGTGTAGTATAGAGGATCTGTCAGCTCTCTGTGTGGTGTAGTATAGAGGATCTGTCAGGCTCTCCTGTGTGGGTGTAGTATAGAGGATCTGTCAGCTCTCCTGTGTGGTGTAGTATAGAGGATCTGTCGGCTCTCCTGTGTGGTGTAGTATAGAGGATCTGTCGGCTCTCCTGTGTGGTGTAGTATAGAGGATCTGTCAGCTCTCCTGTGTGGTGTAGTATAGAGGATCTGTCAGCTCTCCTGTGTGGTGTAGTATAGAGGATCTGTCAGGCTCTCCTGTGTGGTGTAGTATAGAGGATCTGTCAGGCTCTCCTGTGTGGTGTAGTATAGAGGATCTGTCAGGCTCTCCTGTGTGGTGTAGTATAGAGGATCTGTCAGCTCTCCTGTGTGGTGTAGTATAGAGGATCTGTCAGGCTCTCCTGTGTGGTGTAGTATAGAGGATCTGTCAGCTCTCCTGTGTGGTGTAGTATAGAGGATCTGTCAGGCTCTCCTGTGTGGTGTAGTATAGAGGATCTGTCAGCTCTCCTGTGTGGTGTAGTATAGAGGATCTGTCAGCTCTCCTGTGTGGTGTAGTATAGAGGATCTGTCAGCTCTCCTGTGTGGTGTAGTATAGAGGATCTGTCAGCTCTCCTGTGTGGTGTAGTATAGAGGATCTGTCAGCTCTCCTGTGTGGTGTAGTATAGAGGATCTGTCAGCTCAGCTCTCCTGTGTGGTGTAGTATAGAGGATCTGTCAGCTCTCCTGTGTGGTGTAGTATAGAGGATCTGTCAGGCTCTCCTGTGTGGTGTAGTATAGAGGATCTGTCAGCTCTCCTGTGTGGTGTAGTATAGAGGATCTGTCAGCTCTCCTGTGTGGTGTAGTATAGAGGATCTGTCAGCTCTCCTGTGTGGTGTAGTATAGAGGATCTGTCAGCTCTCCTGTGTGGTGTAGTATAGAGGATCTGTCAGCTCTCCTGTGTGGTGTAGTATAGAGGATCTGTCAGCTCTCCTGTGTGGTGTAGTATAGAGGATCTGTCAGCTCTCCTGTGTGGTGTAGTATAGAGGATCTGTCAGCTCTCCTGTGGTGTGTAGTATAGAGGATCTGTCAGCTCTCCTGTGTGGTGTAGTATAGAGGATCTGTCAGCTCTCCTGTGCGGTGTAGTATAGAGGATCTGTCAGCTCTCCTGTGTGGTGTAGTATAGAGGATCTGTCAGCTCTCCTGTGCGGTGTAGTATAGAGGATCTGTCAGCTCTCCTGTGCGGTGTAGTATAGAGGATCTGTCAGCTCTCCTGTGTGGTGTAGTATAGAGGATCTGTCAGCTCTCCTGTGTGGTGTAGTATAGAGGATCTGTCAGCTCTCCTGTGTGGTGTAGTATAGAGGATCTGTCAGCTCTCCTGTGTGGTGTAGTATAGAGGATCTGTCAGCTCTCCTGTGTGGTGTAGTATAGAGGACCTGTCAGCTCTCCTGTATGGTGTAGTATAGAAGATCTGTCAGCTCTCCTGTGCGGTGTAGTATAGAGGATCTGTAAGCTCTCCTGTGTGGTGTAGTATAGAGGATCTGTCGGCTCTCCTGTATGGTGTAGTATAGAGGATCTGTCGGCTCTCCTGTATGGTGTAGTATAGAGGATCTGTCGGCTCTCCTGTGTGGTGTAGTATAGAGGATCTGTCAGCTCTCCTGTATGGTGTAGTATAGAGGATCTGTCGGCTCTCCTGTGTGGTGTAGTATAGAGCAGCGGTCCCCAACCGCCGGGCCGCGGCCCAGGACCGGGCCCTGGAGGATGGTTTGCCGGGCCGCGGCGATCAGGGCCGTCTTTAACGCTGTACTAATGAAGCGCTTCCATTATGGAAGCGCTTCATTAGTACAGAAGGACCAGGAAGTGGTGAAGGATCTGTACTCACCACTTCCTGGTCCTCGGCTCGGCTATCGGCTGTGCAGGGCTGCGCACAGCGTGAGGTCGCTCTGTGACCTCACACTGTGCGCCGCGATACACAGCCGACAGCAGAATGAATGAAGAGGATCGCGATGGTGACCAGGAGCAGGAGAGGTAAGTTTTTATTTTATTTGCACTGGGGGCTGATGGCTGACCTGGGGGACATTGGGCAGACATAAGGGGCTAATGGGGGACATTGGGCAGACATGAGGGGCTAATGGGGGCTTATGGCTGACATGAGGGGCTAATGGGGGGCTTATGGCTGACATGAGGGGCTAATGGGGGCTTATGGCTGACATGAGGGGCTAATGGGGGGCTTATGGCTGACATGAGGGGCTAATGGGGGCTTATGGCTGACATGAGTGGCTAATGGGGGCTTATGGCTGACATGAGGGGCTAATGGGGGCTTATGGCTGACATGAGGGGCTAATGGGGGCTTATGGCTGACATGAGGGGCTAATGGGGGCTTATGGCTGACATGAGGGGCTAATGGGGGCTTATGGCTGACATGAGGGGCTAATGGGGGGCTTATGGCTGACATGAGGGGCTAATGGGGGCTTATGGCTGACATGAGGGGCTAATGGGGGCTTATGGCTGACATGAGGGGCTAATGGGGGCTTATGGCTGACATGAGGGGCTAATGGGGGCTTATGGCTGACATGAGGGGCTAATGGGGGCTTATGGCTGACATGAGGGGCTAATGGGGGCTTATGGCTGACATGAGGGGCTAATGGGGGCTTATGGCTGACATGAGGGGCTAATGGGGGCTTATGGTTGACATGAGGGGCTAATGGGGGGCTTATGGCTGACATGAGGGGCTTATGGCTGACATGAGGGGCTAATGGGGGCTTATGGCTGACATGAGGGGCTAATGGGGGGCTTATGGCTGACATGAGGGGCTAATGGGGGCTTATGAGGGGCTAATGGGGGCTTATGGCTGACATGAGGGGCTAATCGGGGCTTATGGCTGACATGAGGGGCTAATGGGGGCTTATGGGGGGCTAATGGGGGCTTATGGCTGACATGAGGGGCTAATGGGGGCTTATGGCTGACATGAGGGGCTAATGGCTGACATGAGGGGCTAATGGGGGCTTATGGCTGACATAAGGGGCTAATGGGGGCTTATGGCTGACATGAGGGGCTTATGGCTGACATGAGGGGCTAATGGGGGCTTACGGCTGACATGAGGGGCTAATGGGGGCTTATGGCTGACATGAGGGGCTAATGGGGGCTTATGAGGGGCTAATGGGGGCTTATGGCTGACATGAGGGGCTAATGGGGGCTTATGGCTGACATGAGGGGCTAATGGCTGACATGAGGGGCTAATGGGGGCTTATGGCTGACATAAGGGGCTAATGGGGGCTTATGGCTGACATGAGGGGCTAATGGGGGCTTATGAGGGGCTAATGGGGGCTTATGGCTGACATGAGGGGCTAATGGGGGCTTATGGCTGACATGAGGGGCTAATGGCTGACATGAGGGGCTAATGGGGGCTTATGGCTGACATGAGGGGCTATTGGGGGGTTTATGGCTGACATGGGGGGGGGGTTTATGGCTGACATTGGGGGGGTTTATGGCTGACATTGGGGGCTAATAGATGGCTAAAGGTTTGGGGGTCTGATCTGAGGTCTGATTAACATCGGGGTCTGATTGCTGGTCTGACCTGAGGTGTAATGAAATTTATTTTTTCTTATTGTTCTCCTCTAAAACTAGGTGCATCTTATAGGGCGAAAAATACGGTACAGTGCAGCAGAGACCAGTGCAGCAGAGACCATAGTCAGTTTATATAGTCGTTATATAGTGTTATATATTTTAATATGCACCTTGTGTTTTGTTATGCGCGTGAATCGGTCAGCCCCCCCCCCCCCCTAAGCCCCCCCCCCCCAGAACCCCCGCCTCCAAAATTGTCTAGCATGAAACCGGTCCTTGGTGCAAAAAAGGTTGGGGACCACTGGTATAGAGGATCTGTCGGCTCTGCTGTGTGGCGTAGTATAGAGGATCTGTCAGCTCTGGTGTGTGGCGTAGTATAGAGGATCTGTCAGCTCTGCTGTGTGGTGTAGTATAGAGGATCTGTCAGCTCTGCTGTGTGGCGTAGTATAGAGGATCTGTCAGCTCTCCTGTGTGGTGTAGTATAGAGGATCTGTCGGCTCTGCTGTGCGGTGTAGTATAGAGGATCTGTCGGCTCTCCTGTGCGGTGTAGTATAGAGGATCTGTCGGCTCTCCTGTGCGGTGTAGTATAGAGGATCTGTCAGGTCTCCTGTGTGGTGTAGTATAGAGGATCTGTCAGCTCTGCTGTGTGGTGTAGTATAAAGGATCTGTCAGCTCTGCTGTGTTGTGTAGTATAGTGGATCTGTCGGCTCTCCTGTGTGGTGTAGTATAGAGGATCTGTCAGCTCTCCTGTGTGGTGTAGTATAGAGGATCTGTCAGCTCTCCTGTGTGGTGTAGTATAGAGGATCTGTCGGCTCTGCTGTGTGGTGTAGTATAGAGGATCTGTCGGCTCTCCTGTGTGGTGTAGTATAGAGGATCTGTCGGCTCTCCTGTGTGGTGTAGTATAGAGGATCTGTCGGCTCTCCTGTGTGGTGTAGTATAGAGGATCTGTCGGCTCTCCTGTGTGGTGTAGTATAGAGGATCTGTCAGCTCTCCTGTGTGGTGTAGTATAGAGGATCTGTCGGCTCTCCTGTGTGGTGTAGTATAGAGGATCTGTCGGCTCTCCTGTGTGGTGTAGTATAGAGGATCTGTCAGCTCTCCTGTGTGGTGTAGTATAGAGGATCTGTCGGCTCTCCTGTGTGGTGTAGTATAGAGGATCTGTCAGGTCTCCTGTGTGGTGTAGTATAGAGGATCTGTCAGATCTCCTGTGTGGTGTAGTATAGAGGATCTGTCAGGTCTCCTGTGTGGTGTAGTATAGAGGATCTGTAAGCTCTCCTGTGCGGTGTAGTATAGAGGATCTGTCAGATCTCCTGTGTGGTGTAGTATAGAGGATCTGTCAGCTCTCCTGTGTGGTGTAGTATAGAGGATCTGTCAGCTCTCCTGTGTGGTGTAGTATAGAGGATGGGTCAGCTCTCCTGTGTGGTGTAGTATAGAGGATCTGTCGGCTCTCCTGTGTGGTGTAGTATAGAGGATCTGTCGGCTCTCCTGTGTGGTGTAGTATAGAGGATCTGTCGGCTCTCCTGTGTGGTGTAGTATAGAGGATCTGTCAGGTCTCCTGTGTGGTGTAGTATAGAGGATCTGTCAGCCCTCCTGTGTGGTGTAGTATAGAGGATCTGTCGGCTCTCCTGTGTGGTGTAGTATAGAGGATCTGTCAGCTCTCCTGTGCTGTGTAGTATAGAGGATCTGTCAGCTCTCCTGTGTGGTGTAGTATAGAGGATCTGTCAGCTCTCCTGTGTGGTGTAGTATAGAGGATCTGTCGGCTCTCCTGTGTGGTGTAGTATAGAGGATCTGTCAGCTCTCCTGTGTGGTGTAGTATAGAGGATCTGTCAGCTCTGCTGTGTGGTGTAGTATAGAGGATCTGTCAGCTCTGCTGTGTGGTGTAGTATAGAGGATCTGTCAGCTCTGCTGTGTGGTGTAGTATAGAGGATCTGTCAGCTCTCCTGTGTGGTGTAGTATAGAGGATCTGTCAGCTCTCCTGTGTGGTGTAGTATAGAGGATCTGTCGGCTCTCCTGTGTGGTGTAGTATAGAGGATCTGTCAGCTCTCCTGTGTGGTGTAGTATAGAGGATCTGTCGGCTCTCCTGTGCGGTGTAGTATAGAGGATCTGTCGGCTCTCCTGTGTGGTGTAGTATAGAGGATCTGTCAGCTCTGCTGTGTGGTGTAGTATAGAGGATCTGTCAGCTCTGCTGTGTGGTGTAGTATAGAGGATCTGTCAGCTCTGCTGTGTGGTGTAGTATAGAGGATCTGTCGGCTCTCCTGTGCGGTGTAGTATAAAGGATCTGTCAGCTTTCTGCTTGCTCTGTCCCTTTAAGAGAAATGGTAATTTTGTATTTCATTGTGACTCCTTTGACCTCAGGACTACATTGTATTAATTGCTTCTATGTAAATATTACTCCTCTGACATTAAGAAGGTAATAAAGCGCTCTCTATCTGACACGCTGCACGCACTGACCATTTTATACCGCGCTGCAATCTCTCAATTAATAGCATAAAGAGTGCATTACTGTTAATGAACCGGGTCACTAACATTTCCATTTTTCCAAACTTTCCACCCATCGGGTTCTGCCGTCTTGCACCTTCTGATCGCCTGCTTTGTATTCTCTCTGTGTGACTTTGCTCTGTTTTGCTTATTTTGTGACTTGAAAATGTGACAATTCTTATTCAATATGCAGCCCATAAAACGTTCAAATTGGCCTCCGAATACGGAAAGTGAAACCATCAGATGACATCGCTGGACCAGCATCCCCCTTAAAGTGCTCGAAATGTGCCAGAGCAGCACAATCCGTAAAAGCGTTATGATATTACAAGCAGCTGCAGAGGCGTCTGCAAATTAGCACTTTCATGAGATCAAAGGTCAGCGCAGGTGCAGTCCGCTCGGGGAGGGGCGCGCTATAGTCTGACAGGTCTTTATTTATGGACACAAACTTCTGCAAGTCTGACAGGGTTTTATTTTCTAGCTGTTGATAGTCAAGCAGGTAACCTCCATTTATTAGTGGAAGATGGATGGCCCGAGCTTCACTCAGTGTTCTTGGCCAAGAAAAATAGATAGTAAGATAGATTGGAGACATATAGATATGATAAAATAGATAGATAGTTTGTTTTGTAGTACCCCAGAGTGGTATTACCATTCCTACACCCTGCTACTATCTCTAATGGGCTAACCATAATGTCATCTGTGTATTTATTCCAGGTCCTTTTACACTGTGTATTCCTATTGTTGCCAGGACACTGTTTTGTACATGTAATGTGTCTGGTTCACCAGAAGGTGGCAGCAGATACATGGCATACCATTCCATTCTCTGCCTTTATGGGGGAGGGGTTGCAGTTCTAGTTTATTCCAGTCTAGACAGTGGAGCTGAACAGACGTGCCAAGATGTAGCCGCGAGGGGAAAGTTCCCCTAGAGGGAAGCAGCTCATAGAGCACCATGACTCCTTACAGATTTACAGACAGAATATTGCTAGGGGGTCAACAGCCAAAGGCATCCCACTCCAAAGGAACCAGAACAGCCATAAAGTCCAGCGACCAGACTAAAGCTGAGTTTAGCACAGCAGAGAGATAAAGCAGAGTACTCAAGTGTGCCTGCCAGTTTATGCCAAAGCCTGCTGGAACCAAGAGAAAGCCTGAATATTGTCTGGATACAAACGTACTCAAGTAAAGCTGTTGAATTTTATAAAGGTCTGGACTTAATTTCTTCTTCACCATTACGCTCCCCTTTATTGCTTTGGAGCCAAATCCTGGGGAGCGACGGTATCCAGGTAGGAGCACCGTGACACACACACAGACTATTAAGGCCACACCACTCGGCATATCTATAAACCTGGGACATGATCAGCCCTGGGGGGCAGCATGTTGCAGATAGATACTTCAGGGTAAGTAAATCTGCGTCAGTGTTCTATTAACATCCTCTCTTCTTGCACCAGAACCTGTAATGTACAGACAGCAGTTGTCAGGTCAGTGCCAGCGATATACTAACGGACAGTACAGGTCTCTCTCTACAGACAGTAAATGACTTCTCGGGAAATGACTGAGCTTTTCACAGAACTCAATGTATGACTGATGGTGACAGAACGTTCCTAGCGATGACTCTTCACAACCCGGAGAACAATACAGCAAATCATGCATCCTCCTAGTGAGCGGCCATAAGACGTAATCGATCCTTTCCAGTTCTGAAGGGATTTCAAAGAAGGAAAATCTTTCATGTAGTTTATGGGGGGGATTTATCATGAGGGGAATATTTGGAGGCAGTTTTGCTGGAGTCTCCGTTGGAGAACTCGATGCCACATTGATCAGATGTCTGATGTTACTTGATACATTTGTCTCATCCTTAGACCTGACACCTTTGTCTTGAGAAGCTCCTCCAGTTTTCCGGCTCCACCTCCTCCTGGAGTGAGATTGATAAATCTGGAGTGGAACTAATTAACATATCTGACCACACCCACATTACAAAACTGAAATCAGTGGTGTAAAAATGCAAAAAGTCCCAACATTTTGTATCAGTGCAAAAAGCCCTATTTTTGCAACTTTTTGACACCAGAATTCTGGAGCGAAGGTCTGATAAATCAGGGCCTATGTGTTTTATGATGAAAAGTTCTGCAACTTTCCAATAGATTTTTTATTACAGTTCTTCCACCTCTGCTTGCAGTTAGTGAATGGATCAAAACCTACACACACCTAACGCTTCTCAAAACTGAGGGTTTGTTGCAGTTGTATCCAGTGTGGACAATGCTCAGTGATTACGTTTAGTTTCTGTCACAACCAGACATCTGAGAAGCTCTGACAGATGCCTTTCAGAACCTCCTCCTTGAGCTTTCTTTGTTTTGGTTTTCAGTTCCTCATCTCGTTAGCCTCTCTCAGCTGTCTTGTAGTTGGACTGATTGCATCCCTTTAAATTCCTCCCCATAATGCATTAGTGTGCGGTTTATACAACTTCCTGGAGTGTGTGCGCATGCTGATCCTATTTCCCAGTCTTCTACAAGATAAGTGTTGTACATTCATTTGTGATTTTATGTTTGCTGGATCCCAGGTGACCCTGACTCCCTCCGTGTCTAGTGTAGGGAGCCGGTGGTCGTGTCCCCTCACTATTGTAGGGTGTTCAGGTGTTATATAGTCGAGGTACGAGGATATGCGATCATCCACCATTGGGGTGTTCGCATAGGCTGAGCAGTCAGGGAGAGTACCAGGTCTTATGCAGGGGTCTCCCTTTTGTTTCTTAGTTTTGGATCCAGTGAGCCATATATTCATTTTGCATTGTCTTGTTTCCTGTACACCTTCCGTGACAGTTTCACACTAGCGTTTCTGATCTCCGGCAGGGTGTTCCAGCCGGGGAGATGTCCGGATTCGGCACTGCTGGAAGCTACCGGACACCCGCCGGCCCCATTCACTATAATGGGGACCGACCACAATCCAGCGGCAAACATGTTGAGAAGTGGCCGCAAGCAATTGGAATAAGCTTATCAGGTCCTGCCTTTCACAAAAACCAAAATTTTCCCATTCACTGATAGCAAGCAGAGATTTTAAAAATGGTGACACACAGACACCACATAGGGAAGCTTCTGGTCATCTAAGAATCTCACCAAAACTCCACCTGTAATGCATGCAAGTCGCAGAATCTTAAAGGGGTATTCCAAGTGATCAATACTGATGACCTATGCTGAGGGTAGGTCATTGGTGTCCGATCAGTGGGGGTCCCACACCTGGCACCCCGATCAGCCCTGTGAGCACCACGGCCTCTTTCTAGACCAGTGACGTCACGTTCATTGCTCACATGATCTTGGCGCAGCTCAGACCCAGTCAAGTGCAATAACAATAACAGCCACTATACAATGGACGGCGCTGTTATGCTGTCAGGAGGCCACAAAGCTTACCGGAGCACCACAGCCTCCTGAAACAGCTGATCAGTGGTGGGTGCTGGGCTTTGGACCCTGACCAATCACATCCCGAGGATACGCCATCAGCATAAAACACTCAGAAAGCCTCTTTAGTCTTCTTCCGATGTTCGGTTACATCATGGAATCTCCTCAGTTCACATCCAAAGCACGATTAGTTACTTTTGTAATCTTTTTGGTTAATTTGTGCCCCACAGATATCATGCAACCTGGTAACTGAACCCACACTATTCACTGCAGTATGAAACCAGGAAAGAAGCAGAATTCTGAATGCAGCTCTGAATGTGACTAGTTAAAAGAGCAAGGAATTGCTAGAATTATTCAACTCAGTGCAACTGTGACTGATGCAGCATTTAGCTTCCCCTCTGAGTGACTTTGCTGTGACTGTTTACCATGCATAGCAAGTGACTCTCGCATTCTATTCCCTGACCAAAACAACGGTATCCTAATAATTAAAGGTTCCTTATGTGTTATTGCCTGGGATTGGTTGTTGATCCAGTGTCTCAGTCACTTACATCTGATCCCCCACCAAGCGTCCCTGCCCGTGTACACAGCACGTAGCCGCCGCCATCTACACGCCGATGAATAAGCTTACATTTCAGAGAGCCGGACAAGATCTGGTCTGTTCGTTCAGAATATTAATTGTCCTCTTTATAGGGCTACGTTCGCACCCGCAGCATTCCTGATCCGGCACAAATGCGGGCTGTCAGATGGAGTAAAATCGTTGCATGCAACAGTTTGTGTGGCTGAAGCTCAGCATTTTGTGCCAGGAAGCGGCCAGGTCACCAACACACCCCATTATAGTCAATGGTGAATTGAAGAATCCAGCAGATCTGCCTGGAGTTCACCGGATCCGACAGTGTCACATTCTTCAGTTCACTGCCGGATCTCCAATGACTATACTGGGGTGTGGCGGTGATCCGGACGCTTTTGGCCAGAAAATAATTATTGCACACAATGGGTATGGACATGCCCTCTTTGTAGGATCCCACTCTCTTTTGCACCTCTGAGCAGTGCTCCACCCATTTTTGCATAGTCCAATGGGAGTGATGCTGCATCTATGCACAAGACTGGAAAAAGATCAGGTTGGGCCCCCAGAATCAGTTCCACTGGTGGCCCCTAGGCACCCCAGCCTGATGCTGGACAAGGCCGGTTCCTGTTCCGCAGTATGCTGCAGGATTTCTTCTCCATGACCTCTGCGTTACCGATCCAGGAGGAAGAAGAAGAAGTGCAGAATACAAAGAGAGCCCAGGAGAGCGAGGGGGCCGAGGTATTATTTTTGAAAAACACAGCAAAGCTAGTGAAAATAAATATTTTAGCTTGATGTTACATCTTTGAAAGATAATTATAAAGATTTTAATGCATCTTTATGAAAATATAAATTTCAATCAATTCTTTTAAATTATATTTTCCTATATATATTGTAGGGATTCGCTCTGGTAGGCAGGGTCAGCGGACGCAGTACAGAGGCAAAAACCAGTTTGTAAAGCATAAGGTATTCATAAGGTATAGCACAAAACGCAAGTCTTGGTGTTTGTTCACACACACAAAAAGTTCATAAAGCAAGAAAGTCACCTTATCTCCTGGGTGTTAGTTCACACCCTGCTGGCAGTTCTGCCTCGTCAAGTCCATCAGCTTTAGGGGGCCTGTTTCCCGTACACCCGGGTCTCAGCCCTCCAACTCGGCACAAGCCTCAGATCCCAACGCAGAGATCCCCTCTGCTGATCCCAGCTGTCTTTTAAAGGCAGCTAGGTGCTGCAGCACCACGACCTGGGCCACGTCCCTTATTCAACGCTCTCCTCATTCTTTGAGGTCACCCACCGAACTAACAGACAGATTATATTAATGTCCCTGTCACGTATGCAGGGCAGGTGTACCTAACGCAATAAATGGGTATATGACGTGCACCTTGACTATTATATTTGTGTGTCAGGGGTACAAAGTACAAAGTTGCACCCACATATCTGAGTCTCACTTCCTTCTGAGATTCGCGTCCCCACCGATCCCTAGGTTGAACTTGATGGACGTTTGTCTTTTTTCAACCGTATTAACTATGTAACTATGTAATACCGAGAGTCAAACATGGAGGTGGTCGGGGGCTGCTTTGCTGATTCAAGACCTCAACGACTTCTTTAATTGATGGAACCATGAATTCGGCTCTCTACCAGAAATCCTGAAGGAGAATGTCCGGCCATCAGGTTGTGCTCTTAAACTCAAGTGTACTTGGCTTCTGCAGCAGGACAATAATCCGAAGCACACGAGCAAGTCCACCTCTGAATGGCTGAAAAAAATAAAAATAAATGAAGGTTTTTGCGGCCATTGATACTCAAAAACCCTCCAATGTGGCTGACTTAGAACAATTCTGCAAAGAGTGGGACAAAATTCCTCCGCAGAGATGTGAAAGACTCCAGTTATTGCAAACGTTTGATTTCAGTTGTTGCCTCCAATGGTGGCCCAACTAGTTATTAGATTTATGGGGCAATCACTTTTTCACATAAGACCAGGTTGGTTTAAATATCTTTTATCAATTAATAAATGAAATCATCATTGAAAAACAGCATTTTTTGGTATTTAAGTGTGACAAATGTGCAAAAACAAAAGAAATCTGTAAGGGGGCAGATACTTTTTCACAGAACCGTCAGTGTTATACTGCCAGGGTATGACCATCGTCCCAGATATGTAATGGGCAGTGATCCATGCTCACCCCGGTGGAATCTAGTGCTGAAAATATCTACGTGTGTATATTGTGCTGCACTGTGGTATCTGGTTCTGCTGGGGCAGTATATTGTGCTGCACTGTGGTATTTGGTTCTGCTGGGGCAGTATATTGTGCTGCACTGTGGTATCTGGTTCTGCTGGGGCAGTATATTGTGCTGCACTGTGGTATCTGGTTCTGCTGGGGCAGTAAATTGTGCTGCACTGTGGTATCTGGTTCTGCTGGGGCGGTATATTGTGCTGTACTGTGGTATCTGGTTCTGCTGGGGCAGTATATTGTGCTGCACTGTGGTATTTAGTTCTGCTGGGGCAGTATATTGTGCCGCACTGTGGTATCTGGTTCTGCTGGGGCAGTATATTGTGCTGCACTGCGGTATCTGGTTCTGCTGGGGCAGTATATTGTGCTGCACTGTTGTATTTGGTTCTGCTGGGTCAGTATATTGTGCTGCACTGTGGTATCTGGTTCTGCTGGGGCAGTATATTGTGCTGCACTGTGGTATTTGGTTCTGCTGGGGCAGTATATTGTGCTGCACTGTGGTATCTGGTTCTGCTGGGGCAGTATATTGTGCTGCTCTGTGGTATCTGGTTCTGCTGGGGCAGTATATTGTGCTGCACTGTGGTATCTGGTTCTGCTGGGGCGGTATATTGTGCTGCACTGTGGTATCAGGTTCTGCTGGGGCAGTATATTGTGCTGCACTGTGGTATTTGGTTCTGCTGGGGCAGTATATTGTGCTGCACTGTGGTATCTGGTTCTGCGGGGGCAGTATATTGTGCTGCACTGTGGTATTTGGTTCTGCTGGGGCAGTATATTGTGCTGCACTGTGGTATCTGGTTCTGCTGGGGCAGTATATTGTGCTGCACTGTGGTATTTGGTTCTGCTGGGGAAGTATATTGTGCTGCACTGTAGTATCTGGTTCTGCGGGGGCAGTATATTGTGCTGCACTGTGGTATCTGGTTCTGCTGGGGAAGTATATTGTGCTGCACTGTGGTATCTGGTTCTGCTGGGGCGGTATATTGTGCTGCACTGTGGTATCTGGTTCTGCTGGGGCAGTAAATTGTGCTGCACTGTGGTATCTGGTTCTGCGGGGGCAGTATATTGTGCTGCACTGTGGTATTTGGTTCTGCTGGGGCAGTAAATTGTGCTGCACTCTGGTATTTGGTTCTGCTGGGGCAGTATATTGTGCTGCACTGTGGTATTTGGTTCTGCTGGGGCGGTATATTGTGCTGCACTGTGGTATTTGGATCTGCTGGGGCAGTATATTGTGCTGCACTGTGGTATCTGGTTCTGCTGGGGCGGTATATTGTGCTGCACTGTGGTATCTGGTTCTGCTGGGGCAGTATATTGTGCTGTACTGTGGTATTTGGTTCTGCGGGGGCAGTATATTGTGCTGCACTGTGGTATTTGGTTCTGCGGGGGCGGTATATTGTGCTGCACTGTGGTATCTGGTTTTGCTGGGGCCGTATATTGTGCTGCACTGTGGTATTTGGTTCTGCGGGGGCAGTATATTGTGCTGCACTGTGGTATTTGGTTCTGCGGGGGCAGTATATTGTGCTGCACTGTGGTATTAGGATCTGCTGGGGCAGTATATTGTGCTGCACTGTGGTATTTGGTTCTGCTGGGGCAGTATATTGTGCTGCACTGTGGTATCTGGTTCTGCTGGGGCAGTATATTGTGCTGCACTGTGGTATTTGGTTCTGCGGGGGAAGTATATTGTGCTGCACTGTGGTATTTGGTTCTGCGGGGGAAGTATATTGTGCTGCACTGTGGTATTTGGTTCTGCTGGAGCAGTATATTGTGCTGCACTGTGGTATTTGGATCTTCTGGGGCAGTATATTGTGCTGCACTGTGGTATCTGGTTCTGCTGGGGTAGTATATTGTGCTGCACTGTGGTATTAGGATCTGCTGGGGCAGTATATTGTGCTGCACTGTGGTATTTGGTTCTGCGGGGGCAGTATATTGTGCTGCACTGTGGTATTAGGATCTGCTGGGGCAGTATATTGTGCTGCACTGTGGTATTTGGTTCTGCTGGGGCAGTATATTGTGCTGCACTGAGGTATCTGGTTCTGCTGGGGCAGTATATTGTGCTGCACTGTGGTATTTGGTTCTGCGGGGGAAGTATATTGTGCTGCACTGTGGTATTTGGTTCTGCGGGGGAAGTATATTGTGCTGCACTGTGGTATTTGGTTCTGCTGGAGCAGTATATTGTGCTGCACTGTAGTATTTGGTTCTGCTGGGGCGGAATATTGTGCTGCACTGTGGTATTTGGATCTTCTGGGGCAGTATATTGTGCTGCACTGTGGTATCTGGTTCTGCTGGGGTAGTATATTGTGCTGCACTGTGGTATTAGGATCTGCTGGGGCAGTATATTGTGCTGCACTGTGGTATTTGGTTCTGCTGGGGCAGTATATTGTGCTGCACTGTGGTATTTGGTTCTGCGGGGGCGGTATATTGTGCTGCACTGTGGTATTTGGTTCTGCTGGGGCAGTATATTGTGCTGCACTGTGGTATCTGGTTCTGCTGGGGCAGTATATTGTGCTGCACTGTGGTATTTGGTTCTGCAGGGGCGGTATATTGTGTCGCACTGTGGTATTTGGTTCCTGCTGGGGCAGTATATTGTGCTGCACTGTGGTATCTGGTTCTGCTGGGGCGGTATATTGTGCTGCACTGTGGTATCTGGTTCTGCTGGGGCGGTATATTGTGCTGTACTGTGGTATCTGGTTCTGCTGGGGCGGTATATTGTGCTGTACTGTGGTATCTGGTTCTGCTGGGGCAGTATATTGTGCTGTACTGTGGTATCTGGTTCTGCTGGGGCAGTATATTGTGCTGCGCTGTTGTATTTGGTTCTGCTGGGTCAGTATATTGTGCTGCACTGTGGTATCTGGTTCTGCTGGGGCGGTATATTGTGCTGCTCTGTGGTATCTGGTTCTGCTGGGGCGGTATATTGTGCTGCGCTGTGGTATCTGGTTCTGCTGGGGCGGTATATTGTGCTGTATTCTGGTACTGCTGTTCCTCGCTACTGTTAATTTGGACCCATCTACAACATGGGGCCACTTTTAATAATGTTTTTAACCAGGGCCACTTCAAATTCCCAGTCCGCCCCTGTGTAAACCTAACACTTATCACAGCTGAGAATTAGTTACAATGTATCAGTGTAAGTAACAGCAATCAGGTCCGGACTCCGGAGTGGAGTAAGAATTTGTGCTGCTGTTGATTTGAGCTCACAAAGCATTGCCTGTACTGATACACTGCAACAAACTGTCAGCTGTTTGCGCAGGGCTAGGTCAGGAGAACTTCCATTCATTTTTTTGTTTAGTCACATGATGCAACAAGTGTCACATGACCCTGGGTGAAGTTTCCTTGTCACATGACTCATCACCTGCTAAATGTTGGCATAAAGGGGCGGAGTCTGACACATCCTGTGGTCTGCTGGTGTAAGAAGACATGAGGGCTGTTGTGATTTGCTACAATGTAGACCCCATACTGTAACAGGGAGGAGCTCCCAGTAACCGTTGTAGAAGGGATATAATTGCTACATTTAAGGCCAGTCTATTAAGCTAACGGGCGACAATTAGGAGAAAATGGTTTTCAGCCCTCCAGGATGACGCCCCCCACTGTGACCAACACTGCTCATTTACAGACCGCCTGCCACTTTAAGGTACTTTCTCTGTGACTTTCCTTCATTCTGTAAAGTATCAGACGATATCATCTCCTACCCCGGCACCTGCTGCGGAAAGCAATATAAATAGCAGAAATCCATAAACCTTTCAGTCCACTTATATCCGTCAGGCGCAGGCAATCCAGCAACAGGTAATATCTATTTTCAAGTACATTAGCTTCTTCCACAATATTCTACCCACTTCTGCTCCATTTTGTCCCTAATGTCCCCCGTCATCATCTTCATGTCAGGCTGATTACTGGAGCACTTTATTTTCACTATATGTATTTTTGTCGCGTGCCGCAGGACATTTCCATCCGCACGTCCTGAAAACTCGCCGCCAGACGATCAAAAATTAAAAGAAGAGAGAACAGAAGTGAACGGAAAAGTAAGACGAGATTTTCCAAGTGCCGGGAAGTTCAGGACTTTTTGTAGGACGGACGTCAACACAAGTGTTCTGCCCTCGCCTCCTGGGTCATGTCAGCAGTTTAGGGTAGAAGGAGTTAAAGGGGCTGTCTCATCTCAGACAATGGAGGACACCCACACCTATCTCCTAAACGGAGCCCCGCAAATCGGTGGCTGGAGGACTCCGGTCTGGTGAATGGGAGGACACCACGCATGACCGGCCACCGCTCCCATTCACTTCTATGGTGCCGACGGAAATAGCTGAGCCAGGTGAAATTAATGGAGGTGGCTGCGCATGCGCGGTGCGCTCCCTCCACCACTTTCGGGGCTCTGTTCTCAATATAGGTGTGGGTCCCAGCAGTGAGTACCTATCAGACAACTAAGATATGCCCCCATTGTCTGAGATGAGACAACCCCTTTAAGTGAGACTTCTATAAGTCCAGTGCTCTTGACCAATCAGAATTCCCATTAAAGGGTTTTCTGAGTTTATCACTATGCCCACCTACCATTCTGTGATCTATCTGGTTATCTCATATCTATCTCTGGGACCAACAGGCTTGATGGTTGAAATAGTTTTACTAGGGACTACAGGTTTAGTGGTTTCAAGGAACTCAGGTAAGGCAATTAGCTTGATGGTTGCAGTCTCACATGGCACAATGTAGAATGGTACAATCTGCACAGGTGCTACAGACTGCAGAATCTTTCACCTCCTGACTCACAGTATTGCAGACTATCACTGTTTGCCTTTCTTCGCAGCAGGCTGGCTGGTTTCTGTCCCAAACTTGGCTAGTCTACAGGTCTTGGCTATCAGGGTGTTAGGGCTAGATGGATTCTGTCTTCCCATGTGCTCCGGCTTTCTATTGTTTTGCAAAAAAATGAGGTGGCGCATCTCGACGGCAAGTGAAACTCACCTCTACTTGCTAGCTATCTGTACAAAGGAATCCTGCTGGTTCTTTCTCACCAGTCCCAGCACACTCACTGTGTCAGCTCCTGCGACTCTCATATTTATCCTCTCTATTAATTCTGGCCATTATTTAAGTGCTACTATATGTATTTGATTTTGATATATTAATAGATCCAACATTTTGCTCTGAATCATTTCATAATACTTGATAGACGTTAAAGATCTATTTTTCTGAAACGGAGCTCCAAATCCCCTGCATAAACATGGAATTGAATAATAACGGAAGCTGTATAAATCCCTATGCAGTGAGCGCCTCCTAGTGGTGGCTGGAGGCGGCCAGAATGTTATCATTTCACTCATTCTGTGGAGAGCAGAGGATTTGGTGTTCGGTATCAGCAAAAAAACACCCAGCAAAGATATTAATTACCACAGAAGATAAAAGAAAAAAATGCATACACTTTAATTTACTGGAAATCGTCTAATTCCATATGGGGTTGATGAGTGTCCCCCCCCCCAGCAAGCAGAGATCTTGAAAGAGATCTGATAAGTCAAATCCTACAATATTATAGAGAAAATTGATTATTTTGGTCAGATTTGATCATTTTCTGTGCATTAGGAAATTTTATAGTGAGATCCTCTCAGATATGCATGCATGCCGTCTTTCTGATTGGGAGTATCTGAGAAATGATGGGGGTGATGCTGTTTTCAAGTCGGAATATTTATAAATATGAGACTAATGCAGATCCCCACCAGGATTTTCTTGGATGCGATGTGACCTGGAAAGATGTAACTATGGAAACTGCCAAATGACGGACCCAAAATCACTGGAAACTGAGAGATTTTGCCACCTTTCACGATTATTTGTTATTATATTATAAACATTTGTGAGAGGGCTACCTGCTGCAAAATGGGGAACTCCGGAGGGAAATCATATCTACAAAGGGGCTTCCAGGGTTTACAGTGGTGTGTGTAAACTGATATAAACCACCTACTGTCACATTCACACCATCTTCTAGATCTGGACGGAACATCTGCAGAAGAAGAGACATTGTAACAGTTATTTTATTTTTTATGACATAAACAAGGTAGATAAATATGAGATAAAGATAGATAGAATAAAAACCGAAGATTGTGAGCAGCACAGCAGAAAGGCTTGTCCGGGGTGCCTGCGGCTATGGAAGCGATTCCAGAAAGGTAAAAGAAAAAGAAGGACTGAACGTTGCGGTCAGGGGATTAAAGCACACTTTATTTAATTTACTTTTTGGGTGTGCCGTGTAATTTTTTCTTTTAGATAGTGTGGGGTTTCGCTCTGGTAGATAGGGTAAGCGGGTGCAGTACAGAGGCAAATACAAGTGTTTATTCACACTTGAGGCAATTGCACAAAACAGCAGTAACTTTGCAGTCTTGGTGTTAATTCACACACAATGGAAAGTTCAAATAACACAAGTCACCTTGCTGGCAGTTCTGCCTCCAGTAGTCCACAGCAGGCTTTAGGGGGCCTGTTTCCCCAGCATGCGGGTCTCAGCCCTCCAGCCCGACACAAAGCCTCATGTCCCAAAAATAGAGACCTCCTGAGCTCCACTGTCAGACGGAGGTAATCCTCTCCACCGGGCAGTGCTGGCTGGTTTTATGCCTGGCAAAACCCGGCCTGGAATGTGGGGAGTAGTCACCCACCCAGCACTTTGACTACTCCCAGTAAGAGCCATCCAGGATCAGCTATTACAGCCATGCTAAGTACCAAGGTGTCAAACAGCAACTGCTGCTGACACATAAAAACCGGCTCTTACTCGGTGACGCGTACCAATCATCCACGATGACTCCTTGTACCTTTTTTACAATAGATAGATGGATATGAGAGAGAGAGATAGGTAGATAGATAATAGATAGATATGGGATACATTTATTCACCCCTCTCTTTCTCCATGGCTGACCTTGCGGTGGAACTTTTTCGCTGAATCACTGCAGGAGGCTGGGGCGGCAGCGGGGATGGTGACCCTTTACATTGGGGTGTAACATTCACACGTTCTTTCATTTATGTTTCACATTTTTTTCAATAAAAGTACAAAAAAAAAACAACTGAACCCCGTTTGGGGCACAGGATGGTCTCAAGAGAGAAAGTTGTGCCAGATGCATCAGTTTTCTGCCCGGGGATGCAACTGAGCCCACGCCAGGGAGAGGAGGAAGCCGTGAAGATTCGTGTCGCCATCCTGTCTCTGTCGTGTGATATTTCAAGCATCTGGAACAGGCTCATTGTAGCAGACAAATAACGCTGCTTCTTCAGCCTCCTTTATTTCTGCCTTTTTTGCCTTATTAATCCTTCCTCCAGTAGACAATTCAGAAAAATACTATTAAACTAGTGGCAAATTTGGGAAAATCAAAGGGGTTTCCCACACAAAACTCCTAAAACTTAATGGTTGATTTTATTCAAAAGGAGTCGCTTGTCATTTCAGTCGTCTGTCTGGAACTCCTCTGTTCTCCAGATGGCGGCGCAGGTCACGTCAGCACTGGGAAATATAGTCATAGTAATGGTAACCGCCACGGATCCGAGGTCCCTGATGCAAAACATATTGGGGGGCCCAAAATCATTGTAAAACAGGTATAAAACTACCTTCTGGGGGGATACAGTGTGATGAGAACAGGCCATTATTATATAAAATACATATCAGTATCAGAAAAACCATGTAAACTCTGATGAGCCCCACAACTGAAAGGGGTTGTCCCACCATAAAATCCACAGGATAGGAGTATCGGAGCATCGGATCTATAGTGGTCCAAATTCTGCAACTCAAACTGATCACAAAAAGGGGGTCCTGGAGTCCCTGAAGAACCCAATCAGTTAGTTATCTCCTATCCTTTAGGTGTGAAATTGAAAGTGTATTTTTGAAACCTATGGCACCCTACTGCAACTGTAGCACCCTACTGCAACTGTAGCACCCTACTGCAACTGTAGCACCCTACTGCAACTGTAGCACCCTACTGCAACTGTAGCACCATGCTGCAACTTCCGTACAGTGCATTAACAAATGCAAAATCAGAGTGGCCTCTTTTCCAAATACGAGTCCTTTGTGAGCGATCTATTGAATGTTTCTGACCACACCGTTCAATTTTGTCAGGTTTAACCCCTAACAATGCCACCCAGTATCCTACTTAGTAGACCATACCCCATTGCCGGTCCAACTTATGTGATCTAAACTGATCATGACAATGGGGTCCCAGAGTCCTCGGAGTACCCAATTAGTTATTTATTTACTATCCTTTAAGGAGTGAGCTAACAATCGAAAATGTTTTGTTGAAACCTATTGCACCCTACTGCAACTTTAGCGCCCTGTATCAACAACGACAGAATCAGAGTGGCCTCTTTTCCTATAGTGAATCCTCTATGGGTGATATATTGGACATTTGTGGCCATAATTAAGCACACCCTTCAATGATGTCATATTTAACCCCTAATGATGCCACCGAGTTCCCCACTCAGTAAACCACACCTCACTACCAGTCCAACTTCTGGGATCAAAACTGATCATTATAATGGGGTCTCCAGAGTACCCAATCAGTTAATTATCTCCTGTGGGGATCATTGGAGTTGAAATTGAAGGTGTATCGTTGACACCTACTGCACCTTCCTTTAACTTTAGCACCCGCTTGCACCCTGCTGCTACTTCAGCACCCTGTATCAACAGCTGCAAATCCAGAGCGGCCTCTTTTACTATGGTGAGTATTCTATGGTGATATATTAACTACACTTTTCAATGCTGCCCCCCAGTACCTCACTCAGAAGACCACACTCCTATAACCTTCATTTCCTCAAATAGCAGACTTCTATTTACCAGCATAACTTTGGCTGCTGTTGACAGGTTCAGTATATTTTACAGTACAGCTCATACATCATGCTATAAAGTTGCAAAAACACACCAAAAAATAATCAAATGTAAAATGCTAAATATACATATATATATATATATATATAATAAAAAATATAATTTTGTATCCACAAGTTTTAATTCTAGAATCCCCAACAGATACTGTTGCTCCCCAGGGTCGGGAAACTTTCCATCCCGGCTTCTCTTATTCCCGCTTGGTTCGGTAAATAAGAAGCTTGCCCCACTTTCCTCATCCTATTAATATTCCAGAGTTAGAGCGAAGTTCTGTCTTACCCACAGTTCTTTGCAGAGAAGACAGAGAAATGACTTGACGATTCATTAGGAAATTGCACAAATCAAGATGGACGAAGGAAAAGACTCAAGTATACGAAATAATGAGAGGATGATTATTCTCGTGGGCAGAGGCATAAATCTCCGTCAAGTTGCCTTCGAGGAAGAAAAATGGAAAAAGAGGCTGTTTATCCACCGGGAATAAAATCTCCTCTTTTATAAACATTTCCTAACAATAATTTATCTTGCATACACTCAGTGTTACTCATCTCTTGCTCGAAGGACCTTCCGATAAACAGCCACTGGAAACTCACGGAACTCGACTCCAGCTAAACACAATGGTATAGATTCCAATTAATTCCAAGTCCTGTGCACAACTTGTATACAGTTTGTAACGTGAATTCAAAAGATTTGAGAATGAATAAGCTTTCGCATGCTAAGTGATTAAATATATTTACCAAGTACGATTCCAATGTAAAATAACATTAATCAAATACAGTATAATAAAGAGTAAATAAACATAACTAGCCTAAATATGCAATATTGGGTAGGGCGCTGGTCAGCCATGGTAACACATAGCTGTCTATCACATTATAACACGTGACTGACAGGCATTGGCTAGCACCTTTAAGCCCCTTTCACACAGGCGAGTTTTCCGCGTGGGTGCAATGCAGTGAGGTGAACGCATTGCACCCGCACTGAATCCGGACCCATTCAGCTCTATGGGGCTGTGCAGATGAGCGGTGATTTTCATGCATCACTTGTGCATTGCGTGAATATCGCAGCATGCTCTATATTCTGCGTTTTTCACGCAACGCAGGCCCCATAGAAATGAATGGGGCTTCGTGAAAATCGCAAGCATCCTCAAGAAAGCGGTGCGGATGCGGTGCGATTTTCACGCATGGTTGCTAGGAGACGATAGGGATGAGCAACCCCGGACCCCATTAAAGTAAACTTACAGTATTATTTTCCCTTACAACATGGTTATAAAGGAAAATAATAGCATTCTTAATATAGAATGCTTAGTAAAATGCAAAAAAAATTAACTCACCTCATCCACTTGTTTGCGCAGCCGGCATTGTCTTCTTTCTTCTTCTTCTTTCAGGACCTGCAAAAGGACCTTTGATGACATAATCGCGCTCACCGCGTGGGGACGTCAGCGCAGGATCTTCTATCTTCATTCAGCAGGACCTGCGCTGATGTCCCCATGTGGTGAGCGCGATGACGTCATCAAAGGTCCTTTTGCAGGTCCTGAAAGAAGAAGAAAGAAGATGATGCCGATCAAGTGGATAGCGTGAGTTAATTTTTTAATATTTTTTTAACCCCTCAATTGACATTTTAGTAAGTATTCTGTAGTAAGAATGCTATTATTTTCCCTTATAACCATGTTAGAAGGGAAAATAATAAAATCTACAGAACACCGAACCCAAATCCGAACTTTAGTGAAAAAGTCAGGGTTTGGGTCTGGGTACCACATTCACTTTTTTATCATGCGCGTGCAAAACGCATTGCAACCGCGCGATAAAAACTGAACGGAACGCAATCGCAGTAAAAACTGACTGCAATTGCGTGTGACTGGCGCGGGTTTCCTGCAATGCACACGTGACGCATCCGGAGCAAATCCAGGACGCCCGTGTGAAAGAGGCCTTACAGCGCCAGGTTATTGCTAACGACCATTCTCATGAACACTCGTTATTGATTATCTCGCGGATTCTCGGCCCACGTAATGTTCCGGTGGTTAGAAATCAATAGTTGGGAGCAGTACAGTGCACTCAAAGTACTACATACAGAACAGAATAGTAATGGGATCTGTCAACAGAAAGATTTTTCAAAAGATGCTTAATAACAAAGTTAAAAATACCGTAAGTAAAGGCAAAATGAATAAAAATATGCCAGAAAGAAGCTGGTTACAGCTGGTTAGGCCTAAATTAGAAAAACGGACACACTTCTCCGTATACTACATAGACATACTGTATCCTTCAAACCCAGGGCTGTCATGGCTGCCTAATCCCCCACTAACAAGTGAAGATGTACTGTTACATAGTGGCCGTCAAATCTGAACCTTGTCTAACAGTGAGAGGGGTTTCTGAATGGAGGGTGGGGTGGTCCTCTGTGATGTCCATGTGCCCTAATTCTGATGAGACAACCCCTAACTTAGCGATATTGGCCCAAAAATTCCCAGAAAACGTTCGGCCACCACCAAGCGCTCTCCCCAGTAGTGCACCGCGCATTACCGGCCACCACTCCCATTCACTTCTATGGCCAAGCCAGTGCTTGACTATTTTCGTAGAAAATGAATGGAGGGCGGCTGCGCTTTCGTGGATCCGTTCTCGATATAGGTGCTCTCATAGGACTGCCCACTGGACTTCTAAGCGAAGACTAAGCAAAGGTGTAAATTAATAAATGACTATTTCTAATGAATATTTCCCCACAAGACTATATATTAATTTGCACTGCTCCTCCTGCCCAGTAACATTTTTTGCATGGTGGGTTCCCTTTAAGAATGAAGTAAAAAGGAAATCTTTGATCCCCTCCTGATGCCGGCGCTGAACACGTGTAATCGTACTTCAGTGAACAATGGGTGCGGGATATTTACCACTTCACACTCGGATCTCAATACCTGGCAATTAAGATAAGGAAGACACGATCACAGCGAGAATTTCCTTATTATGAAGATTATATTCAGATCCTGCTGGACGGCGGATACTTTGTATTCCTCTGTGGTGGAGCAGGTCGGTTATCTCACACTGTGTAAATCTCATTATTATTTCCAGGGGATTATCCCTCCCGGTCTACCTGGGGAGCTGCTGGATTATAACGTACGGGGTTATTAATTAAAGAGGCCCACACTCATAGGGGCAGTCATTCACAAACCACAGTGGAGATATAAATCCATGCAGATTTTCTCTTCTAGTTAAAGGGTTTGTCCATTTTCAGACTCCTATTAGGAAATTCTAAGTTAATAGGGGCGTCTTCTGTTTTAATGGCTTTGAATGGAGAATGTGTAATGCTTTATTTCTCCTGCGGGGGTGCTGTAGTGAAACTGCACACTTCTCACCAGGGAAGATTGCAGCTGATCGCTGGTGGCTATCACCAAGAGAACCTTCTAAAAAGTAGAAACTGTCCAATGTTTTATGGAGGGAGGGACTTTTTACTGCACTTTACATCCAGGACTTGGCACCCAAATTGTGTTCCTATAACCAATTCTTGAGTTCCACTGACTTAGTAATCTGTTCCTGGTTTCCAATATGTTTCCTATACCTGCGACCCAATGTTTTATGTCTTTGTCCATCACTTAAGGGTCATTGGTTCTGTAGCTATCTATGGTTCTCCAGTGGTTTACCCTAAAGATTCTGATAGCATTCTAAGTAGTCCAGTGGTTAATGTAATATTCCCAGAGGTGCCAAGAGCTTAAAGGCCTTTAATCTGGACATTTATAGGCTATTGATAGGCTCCCACCTCTGGGACCTGCTCCTATCTGTAGAATAGGGCTCTACCATGAACGGAGACCAAGCTGTGCATGCGTGGTCTTCTGCATTCACTTCCAAAAATAGCCAAGTGCTCCTTGGGCAGGGTCACCTCTGCCACCTATAGTAATTATTGTACTTCACGGTTTCCCAATCCCCCACAACATACATGGCCGGCTTCCATGTCTGGCATCTGCACTTCCTCTCCCGGCTCCATCACTTTCTCTATATACAGTATATACTGCCAAAGAGTGCTCACTCTCTTCAGTCAGTCACCTTGTGTCTCTCCCTGGTGCCCTAGGTTGCTGAAGACTCTACAGATCCTTCATCCAAGCCCTGAGGCTACCCTTCAATGGGAGATTAGGCGAGCACAATATATAGGCACATCAAAGTGTTCCAATGGGTTAAACATTTTACTGGAAAATAAAAAAATAGTTTCACATATTTTTCAAGGCTCCAAAAGATTGCAGAAACAGGTTCTGCATTGTTCACTGAGGATGGTGGTGCAGGGAAACAATACTGAACGGCTGCACAGAATTTGAAAGGAAAACAAAAAAAAATCATTTTAACTCTCATCTCAAAAAAGAACAAATAAAATAAAAAAAAACTAGAACAAATAAGCAAGCAAAAAAACCTAAAATATATGAAATGTAAAAACTAAAAAATCTAATAAAAATAAGGGCAAAAATAAAATGAAAAATAATAAACAATAGAATTTTTTTAAATAACAATATATTAATAATAAAAAAAGAATTAAAGGGAGTCTGTCCCCTCCATATGGCCATATACAGTGCTTCCATGGCTCTGTAGCACACCAACACAGGATTGTAACAGTACCTTTGTTCTTTTCTTTAGACTTGCAACAGCAGGAAAAACGAAGTTTAATTTATATGCAAATGAGCACTCGCAAGTGCCCAGGGGCGGCCTTCATTGTGTAGGTGCCCAGGGGCGGCCTTCAGTGTGTAGGTGCCCAGGCTTCTCTGCCTTCTTTTCACTTTACTCCTCCCCAGTCTCTGCCTTTGCCCACCCTCCAAGTCTCTTGCCTCATCGATAGGGCAAAGGCAGAGTCTGGGGAGGAGTAAAGTGAAAAGAAGGCAGAGCAGCCTGGGCACTTACACACTGAACGCCGCCCCTGGGCACTTACACACTGAACGCCGCCCCTGGGCACTTACACACTGAACGCCGCCCCTGGGCACTTACACACTGAACGCCGCCCCTGGGCACTTACACACTGAACGCCGCCCCTGGGCACTTACACACTGAACGCCGCCCCTGGGCACTTACACACTGAACGCCGCCCCTGGGCACTTGCGAGTGCTCATTTGCATATGAATTAAACTTCGTTTTTCCTGCTGTTGCAAGTCTAAAGACAAAGGTACTGTTACAATCCTGTGTTGGTGTGCTACAGAGCCATGGAAGCACTGTATATGGCCATATGGAGGTGACAGACTCCCTTCAAGTATAAAGAAAAATAAAAAGAGACCAAAAATATAAGAAACAAATGAAACAATAAATCATAGAAAATAGTAACAGAAATAAATACAAGTAAATAATAACAAATTAGTGTTATCAATACAAAGTTGACAACAAACCCCTGCACCAACGATTCCTCAATCACTGCTGATGACCATCAGAAGAAGATGTCTATTGTCCAGCCATGTCAATTGCTCATTAAGGTCAGCCTGATGTAGACCGTCTTATTTAGATCCTGGCCGAGTCATCACCGAGCTGAGGGTCATCTTATCTTTCTCAGTCTTTTCATAACACTGATTTTCGACGCCGAGCCTGGGATGGCATTTTTCTTGTCTTTTTTCATTCTGTCTGAAAATTTTGTCTCATTCTTTAACCTCCAACTAACCCTTCCCGAATGTGACTTTGCTTCTCCAGAGACTGATACGGAGAGTCCAAAACTGCCTTGTGGTTAAAGGGGAATTCCACCTGCCATTATCTACTAATGGGTTATAGAGAGATGGGAAGATGGCGAAGGTCCATGAGATGGGACCACCACTGATTCCCAGATTCTGGAGTCCAAGTCCTCATGTAAACTGGACATTTACAGGTACTTTGATACACCGTAAAGAAGGAGCTCCAAATTGTAGAAATCTCCAACCAACACTCAAGGGATCTGGCAGCTTCTCCAAGTGCCATGGACTCTACATGGTTTTGTCTCATATATAGGAAATATATATGTATTCTAATATATCTATCATCTAATATCTACCATCTAGTATCTATTTATCATCTATCATTTATGTCATATCTATCAATATCATATCTATCTATCTACCTACAGCAGAACTTACAGTAGGTACATACTGGCCCTCCAGTTAATACTTTGGTTGGAACCAAGGCAAACATTGAACAGGGAAAGCGATTGTTGGCGACAACAGGACAAAACTACAGTCATCGGACCTGGTTGGTGACGACGGTAACTGCGAATCAACATGATCAGGCTGCAGAATTGGCAACTGATTGATTGCCTTTATTAACCCCTGGCCCGTGATGCGTCAGTTCCGGTTACCATCTTTACATTGTTGTAGAAGAGGACTTAGAAGTCACATCACTTTGTGCTCCTGACATTTTCTACTGTGGGAAAATATGTGTGAAGAAGTCACTAATCGCAACAGTTATAATGAGCAAGTACTAGGACTGTCATGGAGTGTTCTTTTCAAAGGCGTCTGATCGGTTTTCATGAGGATATTATATTCTTGACCGGGGAAGATAACGGATAAACAAATGCTGGTGACTTGTGTCACCCCCGACAATGGGCTGAGCGGTAATAAATTGAATGTTATCTTGGTTTGATGAGATATGAACAGGGATCGTTGCGCCATTTGTAATCACATCATGTGGAAACTTCTATTCATTAGGAGACTTTGTTCTTGGAGCCTATTGTGAAACACAAATGCGCGGCTGATTGTAGAGCGCCGTAATCGTGGCCTGATCAATTTCTTTTGTTCCTCGCTTGGACATTAGTCGTCATTTTAATTAAAGATCAAAGGCAAGGTTATTTTTCAAAATATTAGGAAATTAGGATTAGTGTCGCTTTATCGCAGGCTCCTGCTCCGCCATTCTCCCGATTCAGCACTTTATCATTTTACTTACATTTTCAACCTTCAAAGGTCAAAAGAAAATCAAAGGGGGCAAGAAAAAAAGATATATAACAGAAGGAAGATACATGTAAAACAAGAAAAGAGGGAGGCAGCGCCACATGTGCGGTGTCACTTTGTAGAGAGTGGTTTGATGAAGGTTACGGTACGCTTACATCTGTGGTTGTGAGGAGTCAAGAGCCTTGCTGGTAATAATAGTTCGCCGACCAGCACACCGGCTTGTTCCAGTCTGCAGCCGCGGTCACTCTGTGGTGCCCCAGTAGATGAGGTGTACACAGTGGAAGTATCAAAAGGATACTGATAAAAAGGAAAAGGAAAACTGGTAAAAAACGTATAAGGGGTTAACTTTTATTTGCAGGGTAGTCAACGCGTTTCGAGGGCTGGATTGCCCTCTTTTTCAGGACTGTATACACTTCTGATACCTTGATGTCTCCTGTCCTTTTTCACTTCTTCTTTACAGACAATTTGTAAAGAATCAGTGAAAAAGGACAGGAGACATCAAGGTATCATAAGTGTATACAGTCCTGGAGAAGAGGGCAATCCAGCCCTCGAAACGCGTTGACTACCCTGCAAATAAAAGTTAACCGTCCGATGACTTGGGTCTGAATCCTTCCAAGCAAGCGCCAGAAAAAGTGGTCAAAATCCGTCCAGGCCCTGACTCAGCAAAGCAGCCCCAAACCATGATGCCCCCACCACCATACCTCACAGTTGGGATGAGGTTTTGAGGTTGGTGTGCTGTGCCTCTTTCTCCACACATAGTGTTGTGTGTTTCTTCCAAACAACTCCACTTTGGTTTCCTCTGTCCACAGAATATTTTGCCAGTACTGCTGGGGAACATCCAGGTGCTCCTGTGCAAACTGTAAACGTGCAGCAATGTTTTTTGGACAGCAGTGGCTTCCTCTGTGGTGTCCTCCCATGAAATCCATTCTTGTTTAGTGTTTTACGTATCGTAGATTCGCTAACAGGGATGTTAGCATATGCCAGAGACTTTTGTAAGTCTTTAGCTGACACTCTGGGATTCTTCTTCACCTCATTGAGCAGTCTGCGCTGTGCTCTTGCAGTCATCTGTACAGGACGGCCGCTCCCAGGGAGAGTAGCCGCAGTGCTGGACTTTCTCTATCTATAGACCATTTGTCTTACCGTGGACTGATGAACAGCAAGGCTTTTGGAGATACTTTTATAACCCTTTCCAGCTTTATGCAAGTCAACAATTCTTAATCGTAGGTCTTCTGAGAGCTCTTTTGTGCGAGGCATCATTCACATCAGGCAATGCTTCTTGTGAAAAGCAAACCCAGAACTGGTGTGTGTTTTATAGGGCAGGGCAGCTGTAACCAACACCTCCAATCTCATCTCATTGATTGGACTCCAGTTGGCCGACACCTCACTCCAATTAGCTCTTGGAGGTGTCATTAGTCTAGGGGTTCACATACTTTTTCCACCCGCACTGTGAATGTTTACATGGTGTGTTCAATAAAAACATGGTAACATTGAACTCTTTGTGTGTTATTAGTTTAGGCAGACTGTGATTGTCTATTGTTGTGACTTAGATGAAGATCAGATCGCATTTTATGACCAATTTGTGCAGAAATCCATATTATTCCAAAGGGTTCACATACTTTTTCTTGCAACGGTATATATGGAATTTCCAGTGGTGCACCAGTGAATACATATAGCACATAGAACTCTGGAAGGTTGTTTGGTGATCATTAATGGACGGTTAATGCAAGAGATTTTCTTAGAAGCCCCTTATTTCTAGGTCATCTATGCAGATGTCACTGGGATTGAGGAGATTAAACCTTTTCTTAATTGCAGTCTTTTAACCTCCCATTTGCATTTCTCTCTTCCAGGTACAATTTCAAAAATCCATCATTTCTCTGGAAAGGAGTCAATGTTCTGAATATGTATTCTTTGAGAAGAAAAGGTGACATATGTCACTGACAATTATACCAACGGTGATTTGTGATCAATTCCAGAGTTATAAATGGAATTAAGTGACAGGAGGGTATAAAGCATCGACCTTGAGTGTATGCAGTGTTTGTGTGCACAGCCTGTTATTAGGGACCGCACTGAAGGCCACGCTCATTGCTCATCCTCTATAAAGTGCTGATCAGGCTAATCATGTATTTTAGAGGGTCGTGGAGAGAGCCAGCTATGTGTGATGTGTCAGAGCTTCAGAAACATGAATACAGGTATAGCATAAAGGGAATGATCAAGACCCATGGCTAGGATATGCATCACTCCTGATTGCTAACCCCCCCCCCCCCTTCCCCAAATCCTCTTAATGAAGGGATTACAGAGGCAGTTAAATCCTCCAGACCCTCTATCGTTCTCTAGACCCCTCTGTCCTCTCCTGTCCATTTCAGTCGCCTCTTGTCCTTCTCCAGAACCCTCTGTCCTAGGTAGGATGTAAGTATGGATTTTCCCTATCTCTTGTAAACCTGGGGGTGTTGGTCATGTGTTATAACGTGGTAGACAGCCATGGGCTATAATATGGCCGACCGGATACCTACCCCACATTGAGACTAGTAATGATTATTACACGTTTGTGTTATCGTATATTTAATCACTTAGTAAATATATTCATTCTCAAATTCACGTTATGTTGCACATGGTGTCAGAAGTGGGATTTGAGCAAATGAATATATTTATCGGTGATAGGGTGTTACACAGAGAGAGGGTCGTTTGGACCCGCACCTCCGAATGGGAACCCGGGCATTCACGGGAGTTAATAATCTACGGGCAGATTATTAGGGTTGTACGTGTTGGGCAAATTCTGCTACGAGTTGTGAATGGGGCTGCAGTAGGCTTGGTAGAATCCAGCAACGTTCTTTTGAAAGTTGTAGAACTGAGCAAATTCTAATGAAAATCTTTAAGACCCTGTGAAGTAAGAGCTTGCAGACTGTAGACGTCAGAGCTCCTGTCATGCTGAGGGGGTTTCTGATGAGCTGGAAAACAGAGCGGAGTCAAGATGTTAATTTATGGCACCAGCAAGAGAGAAAGCGCCCAAGTGCCTACAGCCAGGACGACACTTGTGTTAAATGTTCAGAAATGAACTGTTTAGGTTTTGTTACCCTAATGCTATGTGTGTGTCCAAGTAGGAGAGGCCTGTGGCCATAGCATTAGAGATTGGAGCAGTAAAGGATGGTGAGGGACTGTGTCAGGTAATAATAAGTAGTGTACCTAGTGCCAATAGATCTATGGCTAGCACTAAGAATATGAAGGTGTTAGGAAAATATATCTGTAGAAATAGTTCTGGCTTCTGAGAGGTGAGAAGATATGGTGATCAGAAAAATTAAGTATTGTCTGCTATATGTATAAAGTTGAATAAGGTTAGAGAAGAAATGTGTCCTTGAAGAATGCCCTACCTTTAAACAAGGGCTGGTGGGCCTCCGCTGCCAAGGGATACCGGCTCACACAGAGAGAGCTCTGATTGTATAGTCCTGTCTCTCCCCTGAAGTCTGATTTGTATTTTTTACATTTTTTTAGTTCCTTTATATTTATTTTGGAAAAAGGGGGGTGATTCGAATTTTTTTTTTTTTTTTACACTTTTTTATAGTTCCCATCCACTATAACATGCAATCATTGGACTGCTATTCTCATAGACTCCAATGCACTAACATTGGAGTCTATGAGAAAATTGCTTGTTTCCTATGAAGTCCTATTACAGGCAAGGGCTCCATAGGAAATATTATGCAGCAGCCTCCTGTCATTCACAAAGAAAGGGGCTGCTGCACACACGCTACGGCTCCTACGATCACTGCACGGGGGAGCCGGAGCACCACCGCAAGCGCGCGCTTACGGTGTTTCACGCACTCAGTGTCACGGATGGTGTTGCAGAAAACAAGAAGTAACAAATAAAGATCCGACTGACTTGATCCCAAACTAAGGAACAAAAGGGTGAACCCTATTAAAGCCCTATAGCTCTGCCTGACTGCTCAGCCCATGCAAAGATCTCTGTGATAGAAAGTTGCATGTCCACGTACCTAGACTGAGTGACACCTGAAAACCCTATAATAGTGAGGGGACACGACCACCGGCTCCCTACACTAAATACGGAGGGAGTCAGGGTCACCTAGAATCAAGCCAACAGGAAAACACAAATAAAGGGATAGACTTATCTGAGAAAGCAGCAGTAGCAAACTTCAAGCACTGAGCGCAATCCAGGAAGTAGTATAAACCGCAAAGTGAGGCAGTATGGGAGGGGATATATAGGGAGGCAATCACTGCTAATAGATGACAGCTGGGAGAGGGAGAAGAGATGTCAAAGCGAAACCAAAACAAAAGAACATCATGCAGGAGGTACTGAAGAACGTCTGTCAGAACTTCTCAGATATCTGGCGGTGACACTCAGTTGCCATGGTCAGAATTGACCACGGCATCTAAGGGGTTCAATGTCCCCAATCGGCATTACTGCCAGTTGCGGATATGAGCCACGAGTATCTGCTATAAGAAGCATGCGGCCACCCGCAGCGCTCAGGAACGGGCGCCATCTTTAAAGACCCTACCAGCGACGTACATGTACAGCGGGGTTATTGTTAATATACAGATAATTATAGGCTTTATAAAAGTTTTATTTTACTTTGACAGTGTTTTTTAAATACAGTGTTGGACTGAGAAAAGTTCAAGGACTTTTGTTTGTTTTATTTGATCCATTTGATTCAGGGATGGAGAGGAAACCACCCCACCACCGGCTTTCCCCGACATGGACTGAGATTTTTGAATAGATATCTTCTAGACTGTGTGGAACTGTTCTAGTACATCTTTCCTAACAGCAGGTTGTATCAGCTGTTTAGCAGAGCTAGGACTGGCAACCTCAAGTGTTCAGGGGCCGCCCAAGTCAACAACACCCGGTGTGGTAAAACAGTTTCCGGTGACCCGACTGTCACCCGACAAGAAAAGACTTCAACCACTGGTCTGCCAAGCTGAACAAGACCTTTCTGCTCGTACTACGGCTCCCCAGGGGCGGACCCCAAAGGTAATCGTCTGCCCAAGACTTCCTAACCAACCAACAGGGCTGATGGATCGATCTGCAGACCAGTGAGAAGGTCTTAGTGTCAAAGTTCCTCTACAGACAAGGTAATGGACGGTCTAACACCCACTGATAAGAGGCTCTGAGACCTGCACTGTCATTACACCTACAAACCCCTTCACATAAATGAGGAGGGGTAATAGACTGAACTTTGAAACATGGACAATTGACTTTGCACCAGAGACTTTGATATCCAAGAAGATCAGAAGTGAAGAACATCTCAGTGAGACACTTCTTGTTAGTCCAACTCACAGTTTTTCTATTTTTTATTTAGAGATCCAATGGTTCCAAAGTAGTTTTCTGTCTAATGAGTAGTCTATATATGTAGAATACGTCCTGATGTTGGCTGGTGGAAATGAATTAAAGTAGAAGAACCAGGGGCGGAATGTATTGTAAGGGTATTTTTAAGTACTGATTGGTTCTGTCCACTTTAATTCTGTTTAAAGGGAGTCTGTCATCAAAGTTTCACCTTTTTAACCCTTCCCATAGCAGCCTTACAGTTAATAAAAACGTTACCTTTATGAGCAATCCTGGACTTATAAAACCGGCAAAAAACAACTTAGTAGCATATGCAAATGAGGGCTTGCAAAGTGCCCAGGGGCGGCGTTACCCTGGTAGGTGCCCAGCTAGCTCAGCCTTATTGTCGCTTCCTCCGCCCATCCTTTCCCTCTGCCCACACATCTTTTCCCTCTGACCGCCCATCTACTTACTTCTTGTTTCGCCGAGATCCCGCGCCTGCGCACTCAGTCACTCGGCTGGCGCATGCGCACTGCTATGCCCATTCCTTGTACGGCATCACAGTAATTAATGCGCATGCGCCGGCCAACGGACTGAGAGCGCAGGCGCGGGATCTCGGCGAAACAAGAAGTAATTAGATGGGCGGTCAGAGGGAAAGGATGGGCGGGCAGAGGGAAAGAATGGGCAGGGGAAGCGACAATAAGGCTGAGCTAGCTGGGCACCTACGAGGGTAACGTCGCCCATATGCTACCAAGTTGTTTTTTGCCGGTTTTATAAGTCCAGGATTGCTCATAAAGGTAACGTTTTTATTAACTGTAAGGCTGCTAGAAAGCTATGGGAAGGGTTAAAAAGGTGAAACTTTGATGACAAACTCCCTTTAATACTCTGTGTAACAGTTTACACGTTTTCTTTGTAATGAAGTGGGTTAGAAATAGTACCCATCCTCCATTGTGCTGATAAGAACACATTCCTGAGTGATCTCAGAGACATGCGTGATGCACACTGGAGGAGGGGCTGATGGGAATAAGTGTGGCCTCCACTAACAATGAATTGGGATTCGACAAGGCACTTCATCCTAGGTAGGGTGTAAGTATTGATTTGCCTTATCTCTTAGGCCCCTTTCACACGGGCGAGTATTCCGCACGGATGCGATGCGTGAGTTGAACGCATTGCACCCGCACTGAATACCGACCCATTCATTTCTATGGGGCTGTTCACATGAGCGGTGATTTTCACGCATCACTTATGCGTTGCATGAAAATCGCAGCATGCTCCTCTTTGTGCGTTGCGGTGAGATAATCCACGCAACGCAGGCCCCATAGAAGTGAATGGGGTTGCGTGAAAATTGCAAGCATCCGCAAGCAAGTGCGGATGCGGTGCGATTTTCACGCACGGTTGCTAGTAGACGATTGGGATGGAGACCCAATCGTTATTATTTTCCCTTATAACATGGTTATAAGGGAAAATAATAGCATTCTGAATACAGAATGCATAGTAAAATAGCGCTGGAGGGGTTAAAAAAATTATTTAACTCACTTTAGTCCACTTGTTCGCGCTGCCCGGCATCTCCTTCTGTCTTCATTTTAGCTTTGTGTAGCAACAAGGACCTGTGGTGACGTCACTCCGGTCATCACATGATCTATCACATGATCTTTTACCAGGATGATGGATCATGTGATGACCAGAGTGATGTCACCACAGGTCCTGTTCAGCAAAGGAGACAGACGAGAAGCTGGGCTACGAGATCAAGTGGACTAAGGTGAGTTTAAAAAAAAAAATGTTTTTTTTTTTTTAACCCCTCCAGCGCTATTGTACTATGCATTCTGTATTCAGAATGCTATTATTTTCCCTTATAACCATGTTATAAGGGAACATAATACAATCTGCAGAATACCGATCCCAAGCCCCAACTTCTGTGAAAAAGTTTGGGTTTGGGTACCAAACATGTGCGATTTTTCTCAACCGAGTGCAAATCGCATTACAATATTTTGCACTCGCGCGGAAAAATCGCGGGTGTTCCCACAACGCACCCACACATGTTTCCGCAACGGCCATGTGAAAGAGGCCTTATACACTCTGGGGTGTCGGTCATGGCTGTCTAACGTGGTAGACAGCCATGGGTTATAGCATGGCCGACCCCACATTTAGGCTAGTGATAACTATTTACTTTTGTATATGTTTTGTATCTGTATTTGTTGGTGTTATTGTATATTTAATCATTTAGTAAATATATTCACTCACTTAGCTGCGTGAGCTTATCCATTCTCAAATCTTTTGAATTCACGTTACATTACACCCTCATGTTAGGCTACTTTCACACTTGTGGCAGAGTGATCCGGCAAGGAGTTCCGTCGCCGGAACTGTCCGCCGTATCAGGCAATCTGCATGCAAATGGAGAGCATTGCAAGAACGGATCCGTTTCAATTTTCTTTCCACATTTTTAAAGGTCTGCGCATGCGCAGACCGGAAGGACGGATCCGGCATTGCGGTATTTTTAATGCCGGATCTGGCACTAATACATTTTAATGTAAATTAATGCCGGATCTGGCATTCCAGCAAGTGTTCCGGAATTTTGGACATAGATATAACTGTAGCATGCTGCGGTATTATCTCCATCCTGAAAAGTCAAAAAGACTAAACTGAAGACATCCTGATGCATCGTGAACAGATCACCCTCCATTCAGAATGCATAGGATTAAACCGATCAGTTATTTTCCGGTATTGAGCCCCTAGGACGGAACTCAATGCCGGAAAAGAAAAATGCTAGTGTGAAAGTGCCCCAACAGATCAGATCACTACAGAATTAGAAATACCAATATTGTGTACTTTTTCTATTCTCTTTTTTGACATAACAAGAAATTTTAATTGCAAATAGTTTTTTGTTTATTTACTTTTTACATATTTTTATAAAAGTGAGATTACTCTGATATTCTGCAGAACTTCATTACAGTGAGCTACGCCTGGGATAAGAGTTGCGTTCAGAGTTCTTTTTGCATGTGAATTTAAAGCGGAAGTTGGTGCGGATTTTCTTGCTCTGGTTTTTCCATCTGAATTACAATGATAAAGGTCAATGGGAAAAATCCTCAAAATATCTGCGACTATTCTGCAGCGAAAAACTGATATGCCGCGGTTTAAAAAAAATCTGCACCTCGGGTCAATTTCTACAGTACTTGGAAAATGGACCCACAACGTGGATGAGGTTTCTTGATATCACATTCGGTAAGCTGGTATTGAAATCCGCTAAAGATTTTCTGTCTGCAAATCTGGATGGAAAATCCGCACCAAATCCGCTATGTGTGGGCGATCCCTGACGCCTCTGAAAGAGCCTTATAGGGGTACCAACCTGGCAGGCTGGATGGACATTGTTAGGCCCCTGCCTGCCATGACAGCCCACTGACACGTCATGATTGTGTCCCAGGGGGACAGAGGGAGCTACAGTCGCTATTGACTGAGGGGTTAAAGACCTGTCTCCCATCCTGGCCATTGCATCAGGGTGCCAGATGAATGTTATCGACCCTATTAAACCAGGCACACTCCATGGTAGGGTTGATCCTGCTGATTAAAATGATACCCGTCTTGTGAAAATCGGTTTTAGTGTTCCTAAGAAAAAAAAAAGTATTTGATTGTTTATACACATAAAGGCATTGGTGCACTTAGGGGTGGGGGGCGACACTGGAAAGAGGAGGAGCTTAGATGCACTGATTGGCTAAACCCCGCCCTCAGTGCACTGAAGACCTCATATGCATAACAAATAAAATCCTTTTTTATCGGAAACGGCGCAACCGATTTTCACAAGCCAGGTGTCATTTTAATCAGAAGTATCAACCCTACCAGGGTTGATACTGCTTACAGGTGTTCTGTAAATGTGTCAAGCTGTACGCTCTCTTCTTTCCTGAGTGACATTATTGCGGTATATAACAAGCCTAAGGACGGGCAGCCTATCGTATAGCATGTAGAACTTTCCGTGACCACAGGTAGTGGCGGAGGTCACCCACTAACCACCTGAAGAAGAACCCCCGATCCAGGGGAGCAGAAATAACCTCCTCCTGTAACACTAATTCAGCGATGTCCTCGCAGCCGCTCACGTGGAGCTCGCCTTTACGTTTTCGTGTTCCCCTCGGTATTAAATTATTTTCTCTCCATCATAAATAGTCGCGGAGATTGGACTATTACTCCAAAGAAAGAATCCCCCCCCCCTCCAATTCTTCCCCTTAAGAAGAAAATGTAAATTCCTTTCTTCCCGTGATTCGAAATGACTTTCAAGCGGACTTTGTGCTAAATGAATGCAGTTTACAATCCAGCCATTTAACACGGAGGGTCCGGACCTCGCCCAGCGAGACACATTTTTAACGCTTCCGTCACAATCAATCGGAGACAACCAGATAAAATCTTCTGCGAGGAGAGAGAGGAAGCGTAAGGGAATAAAGATCTGCATGATCGAGTGAAAGATGCGGAGCGCCACCTTGGAATATAAATAAAGCCACTGACGGCGAAATCCATTTTCTACTTGGATGATTTTCACTTGGAACACATTGAGACTCCGAAGGTGCCGCGCACCAATCACATCGGCGGAAAGATTGATTATCGTAATGGTGCTTATGAATACGGTGGCGGCGGCGGGTGATGAATGTGGCTCATGGCGTGATGAAACCAGTTTAAGATGGAGGGGTCTGATTTGATGTCGGGAAGGAGGGGTTAAGGAGAGGGGGGGCACGCTGGGCTGCAGGAAATATAGACATTTGCTAGTTATATCCTGGGATGGGATCAGTAATCAGTTGCCAAATGTAATAACATTCTTCACAAGTTTGATGACCCAAAACCAGCTAGTTTCACACCTCCGAAGTGAATTCCCGCGGGCCGTTCCGGGAAAGCACAGCGTTGCCGGATGCAGATGGAACGTCCGCTGGCCCCATTAAAAGGGGTTGTCTCATCTCAAACAATCGGGGCATATTGCTAGGATATGCTGCCATTGAATGATAGGTGCGGATCTCACAGCTGGGACCCGCACCTATATCGAGAACGGAGCCCCGAAAGCCGTGGGGGGGCGCACTGCGCATGCGCAGCCGCCCTCCATTCATTTCTACGGGGCCGCCAAAAATAGCAGAGCGCTGGCTCGACTATTTCCGTCTGGCCCATAGAAATTAATGGATTCACTTCTATGGGGAGAGCGCTTGGTCCATAGAAATGCCTGCTCCATTCACGATATCCCACCTCGGGGACCCGCACTTATCAGACAATGGGAGCATATCCAAGCGATATGCCCCCATTGTCTGAGAGGAGACTAATGGGGTCCTGCGCAGGGCTCAGTGCGGTCATAGGGAGGATTTATGAATTTAAATCACCATCTGCATTTTTGTGAGCTTGGGCCCTGGTATCTCATGAGGCCCAGTGACCTCCTTTATCCCCTAAGAGGATACAAGTCCTTGTCACTCTGTTCATACTGACATTTCTAATGCACAAATAGAATGCCAGCATTACAGTGAAGACTGACACTCTAACCCATAATGCAGGGAAGTAGGAGGGGACGGACAGGGAGGTGTAGATTTGGGCTATGACTGTAGTTAATAGGGGCCAGGGGCAGGCTGGGAAAAAAAACTAAAAGTGGCTCTATTCTGTAGTGGGGCCCAAGGCGGGGCCAGCACAAGTGGGCGTGGCCATGAATACCATATTGCGACACATTATACCACCCCAGCAGAGCCAAATACTACAGTGCATCACAGAACACCTCCCCAAATACTTCCACTCCAGATGGAAATAAAGATGAATTTAGGAGGGGAGCGTCAGATCATTACTTACCAGGGGGGCTCAAGTGGCCTCTGGGCAGTTTCCCTGCAGGGTCGACAGCCCCTGATGGGCATAGCCCTTGCCAGAATCGCATCAGGGAATTGCTAGTTATGCCATCTCTTACCCAGGCGGGCCCCTGAGTATAAGCCATACCAGCCTCGTACAAAGCCCATAAAATACGGCAAAGCCGCCGGCAGTTGTAAATGTTATTGTTAACGAGCGGCAGCGGCGACCAGAACGTTCCTCCGCCTCGCACAAGTGGATGAAATTAATCTGGATTGAGGCACTCAGACTGGATGGAGAACAATCCCGAGCGGCCGTCAGCGAAGGATCAGGGTGACAAAGTGCAAACGTCTGACTGCAGGAAATCGACGCGCACTTTACATAATTTCTCTATGATGCTAATGCGTTTCAGAGCGCAGGCACTCGAAGACGTCGTCGTTAGCTGCAAGGGGCTGTAATGAGGAATTTTTGTAAATGTCACATTTGCTGTAATTTCTTAAGGCCCCGGAAGCGTAAGCTTCTCCTCAGCCTGGAATGTTGCAGCCTTATGTGCTACATTTTATATCTTAGTGACAACCAATATGGCGGCTGGCGCCAATCTCCCCGCGCCTGTAGCAGAATATTTAAAGGTGTATCTGCATGCTTTGAAACTTCTGTTGCCACCACTAGGGGGCAGACTTTACATGGCTGTTTATAGGTTGAAGGCGTTATCCATCACCTATAATGCCCCCTCCATACGCCCGGGCCCTCACACAGGTTGTACTTTCCTGGCTCCCCGCCGGTAACCACGTCACTTCTGGCGCCCGAAAACATCCAGCGTCGATGGGGGGCAGTGAAATTAGCCAACAGCAGGCCACGACGGGAACAAGCCTACCTGGCATAGTGTTAGGGCATAGTGTGCCACACAGAATATTTGGCCATGTGTTACGCCCTCTTGTTACAGGATCCTCCCATTTTTTACAACTCCCAGCATGTCCAGGCTGTTACCATAAGCTCTCAGGCGATATTAAAGGGAGGGATGTAGGGGGTGAGGACTACAACTCCCAGCATGTCCAGGCTGTTACCATAGGCTCTCAGGAGATATTAAAGTGAGGGATGTAGGGGGTGAAGACTACAACTCCCAGTATGTCCAGGCTGTTACCATAGGCTCTCAAAAGATATTACATGGAGAGATGTAGAGGTGAGGACTACAACTCCCACTTTGTCTAGCCTGTTAGGCTCTTAGGAGATATTAAAGGGAGGGATGCAGGGGGTGAGGACTACAACTCCCAGCATGCCCAGGCTGCTACTATAGGCTCTCATGTGATATTAAAGGGAGGGGTGCAGGGGGTGAGGACTACAACTCCCAGCATGTCCAGGCTGCTACCATAGACTCTCAGGAGATATTAAAGTGAGGGATGTAGGGGGTGAAGACTACAACTCCCACTATGTCTATCCTGTTACCATAGGCTCTCAGAAGATATTACAGGGAGGGATGTAGAGGTGAGGACTACAACTCCCACTATGTCTAGCCTGTTACTATAGGCTCTCAGAAGATATTACAGGGAGTTATGCAGGGGATACATAGGACTACAACTCCCAGCATGTCCAGGTTCTTATGGGATGTCAGAGGATATTGCAGGGAGACAATATAGAACTAAAAGTCCCAGCATATCCAGACTCTTTCTATAGGATGTCAGAAATTATTACAGGGAGGACAGAACTACAACCCCTAGCATGTCCCAGCCATTATTACCAGCTAACAGGAAATATAACAGGGAGGTGTGTGGGTGGAGAGAACTACCATTCCCAGCATGTACAAGCTGTTATAGAGTGGGCAATGAGGAGAGAACTACAACTCCCAGCATTTACCTGGCTCCCAATACCTTTTCCACTATCCCATCCTGTCACATGACCATCATCACAGGTCCTTAAGCCACCATGTATAACGCCCCATAGCTGAACCCCGCCTTTTCCTGTCACATGACCACCATCACAGGTCTCCACTTATTCTCCCCATAGCTGAGCCCCGCCTTTTCCTGTCACATGACCACCATCACAGGTCTTCACTTATTCTCGCCATAGCTGAGCTCCGCCCCTTCATGCCTGGTCACATGGTGGTGACATCACACAGGTCCTTCACACACCACTAATATTCTCTCCACTTCAGGAGATTTGTTGGTGGGTGGTCCTCCAGGAGGTCATAAAATTCAGGTAAAGTATGTGAATAATGTCATGTATGTGACTAGCTCCCCCTAGTGGTGGCTACCGGCAGACAGAATTATATAATTTATAAAGTCAGAAACCTAACCCCCCCCCCCCCCCTTCCTATACCAATATAAAATGAGATGAATCAGCAGTGAATTCTGGGTGCAGGACACTAGTTATAATAAAGCTATAGATATTTCGTGGGAGAGTTTTTGAGGAGTTGTCCGCCTATAACAGTGCGAGATCGTTTTGATTGGACTTCCCCTTTAAATTAACCTTTCATCTTCTATATAATGTGACACAATGTTATATTATTATTATTTTTCACGTTGAACGGATGAAACTAAGTATCACATGCTCCACAGCGCCCCGTGTGGCGCAGGGCGCGCTCAGAACATTACCGTGGATGCACCCGTCCGGCTGATTTGCCTTCTTCGTGTACCATTGATGCTGCCCCCGCCACGGCTCCTCCACCACCAATCACGGGATATTCTTCTGGACAAGGGAACCTTGTGTCGCCTTTTTCAGATGTTTTCACATTTAATCCAGTTTTATTCAGGTTTCTGAAAAGAAGCTAATTTACGTAAATGGCTCACAATCTGTGTCACAGCGAAAAGTAGGAAAAAATACGGGAGGCGGCTATTAACGTAAATCATAAACTCCTCAAATGCCATGTATTTAGTGAGAAAAATAAAATTATGTGCGAGGAAGAAATTAAATGTTTTTTTTTGTTTTTGCATTTTCGATTTTGTTCCCTGTCTCCCTGGAGCAATAACTTTTAGCTATTTTTTCCATTCACATATCCATATAAGGGCTTATTTTTTGCGGGACAAGTTGCACTTTCTATTGCCACCCTTTAATTTGGCAAACAATGTAGTGGGAAGCGAGAAAAAAATTCCAAATGGGGTGAAATTGAAAAAAAAAAACGCATTTCCTCCATCGATTTACGGGTTTTGTTCCTATGACGTTCCCTTTGCGGCAAAACTGACCCGTGACCTTCATTCTCTGGGTCAGTACGATTACAATGATACCACATATGTGTAGGTTTTATATGTCTAAATATAAATATTCTGACCCTTATAACATCTACTGAGATGTGTGGGGGCTCAATCTGTAGTTTGTTTGATCACATTTTATTAAATTTTTTCGGATAAGAGAAGCAATAGTGAATCGGCCATTTTTAATCTTTTTTCCGTTAGGCCATTTGCTGTATTGGAAAAATATTTTTATATTTTAATAGCATTTTCGGATGCAGTAATGCCCATAATGTTTATATTTTTTGTTATTTATATATTTATTTTTAATTCTACGGAAAGGGGGGCTCATTTAAACTTTTATATTTTTTTCATGTTTAAAATGTATTTCTTAACAGTTATTTTTAACTTTTTTTATGGTTTTGTAGCTCTTGTTTGAGGCTGCAAAACTCTGTATTTTTTTATTTTTTATTCTGTACCATTATGTTTATTATATATCCATATTGGTACTAGAATTGCTCATTTCTTATGCTGACCTACTAGCCAAAATAAGAATTGCAGCTTCAATACCCTGGGTCTCTTCAGAGAGACCCAGCATATTGAAATTAAATACCAGTATCCTCATTGGCTGCAGAGGGTCCTGTTGAGAAGCCGAGAAGCACGAGCCTCCTGGTTTTTCACCCTTTAGATGCCATGATCACACTTGATTGCGGCATCTAAAGGCTTTAATGATCTACATTATTGCCAGTCGAGCTCCTTAGCTGCGGGTCTTTGCTGTTTAAAACATGGCGCCCACTACAGGTGCGAGCGGGCGCCATGTTTGTGCATCCCTCCATCGGCATACATGTATGGCGCTGGTAGCGAAGAGGTTAATAGTTTCTGTACAAAACTCAGAAACAAAGAAGAACAAAAATTAAAAATATCTATCTCCCTCCTATCTATCTATGATCTATCACACTGTGTGCCTCCCCTCCCCGTCCTGCATTTTTCACATTCATAACTATAACAGCCATAACTTTTTTTTTTGCATCAGGCGATTTTTTTTTTTGGGCAACTTTTATTACAGGTTAATTAAAGGGAAAACACTGAACATTTATTTTCACTGTTTACCGATCACCCTTCACTCTATTGTACAGGTGTTACGTGTGCGGCAGCAGCGTTCGGTTGCCGGGGGAACTAGGAATGCGGGACGACCATTGAGGGTGTGTGATGGGGCTCCCAAGCCTCAGGGCGCACGGGCAGTGTGCGTGAGCTTCCTCTTCTCAAGTATGAAGGCCAGCACCTGCAGTGTTCAGATGCCAGTAAATTTCTGTTCCTCTGCCCCCCCTGCTGTTTCCCTAGTGGTATTGCGCTTACTTTGGCTGTGACTTCTGGATCTGGTATTGTGACTACATTTTCTGGTTCTGGTGATTTGGTCTGTATTGCTCTCCTGGTTTTGACTTCTGGCGTGTCTGACTCTCTCGTTTGCTTCTGTTATTCTGAACACTTTCATTGACCGTCTGGCTTCTGACCCTTCTACCGTACGACTACTCTTACCATTTGTTTATTCCTTCCTGTTTTTTCCTTCCTGTAGTATAGGGACCGTCGACCAGTTGTGGAGTCACTGCGTAGTTCAAGTAGGCAGGGATAGTGGGTCTGGGGAGTTTAGGGCTTCACTATCCCCGTGTGTGCGTGTTACTGTGTCGTCACAACAGGTTATTATGACTACAGGGATACTGAAAAATGTTTTCTGATATTTAATAGAAAGTATGGTACAAAAATCAATTTATTGTAATGGTTCATACTCCACTTTTTTCAAAATGTTTTTGCAACATTAAGGAAACAGTATCTTTTACCATAAATAAAAAAATCCTGGTAAGTAAAATGTAAATTTTTCTGCAATAACCTTTAGTATATAATGACTTTCTTTGGTGTGATATAGAGGTCCAATGGGGGTGTGATCTGACCTATGATGGAGCTTGGGAGTCTAATGGGGGTCTGATATTAGGTCTGAGGAGGAACGGGGGTTTGATACAGAGGTCTGAAGGCAGGACTCACAGGCTTTCTCCATGACTGGACGGGAAGATCAGGACTCACAGGCTTTCTCCATGACTGGACGGGAAGATCAGGACTCACAGGCTTTCTCCATGACTGGACGGGAAGATCAGGACTCACAGGCTTTCTCCATGACTGGACGGGAAGATCAGGACTCACAGGCTTTCTCCATGACTGGACGGGAAGATCAGGACTCACAGGCTTTCTCCATGACTGGACGGGAAGATCAGGACTCACAGGCTTTCTCCATGACTGGACGGGAAGATCAGGACTCACAGGCTTTCTCCATGACTGGACGGGAAGATCAGGACTCTCAGGCTTTCTCCATGACTGGATGGGAAGAGCAGGACTCACAGGCTATCTCCATGACTGGGTGGGAAGAGCAGAACTCACAGGCTTTCTCCATGACTGGATTGGAAGAGCAGGACTCACAGGCTTTCTCCATGACTGGACAATAAGATCAGGACTCACAGGCTTTCTCCATGACTGGACGGTAAGATCAGGACTCACAGGCTTTCTCCATGACTGGGTGGGAAGATCAGGACTCACAGGCTTTCTCCATGACTGGATTGGAAGAGCAGGACTCACAGGCTTTCTCCATGACTGGATGGGAAGATCAGGACTCACAGGCTTTCTCCATGACTGGGTGGGAAGATCAGGACTCACAGGCTTTCTCCATGACTGGATGGGAAGATCAGGACTCACAGGCTTTCTCCATGACTGGATTGGAAGATCAGGACTCGCAGGCTTTCTCCATGACTGGACGGAATGATCAGGACTCACAGGCTTTCTCCATGACTGGACGGGAAGATCAGGACTCACAGGCTTTCTCCATGACTGGACGGGAAGATCAGGACTCACAGGCTTTCTCCATGACTGGACGGGAAGAGCAGGACTCACAGGCTTTCTCCATGACTGGACGGGATGATCAGGACTCACAAGCTTTCTCCATGACTGGATTGGAAGAGCAGGACTCACAGGCTTTCTCCATCACTGGAAGGGAAGAGCAGGACTCACAGGCTTTCTCCATGACTGGATGGGAAGAGCAGGACTCACAGGCTTTCTCCACAAGTCCTGGAAGCATTTTAAACCTTTTCACTCAAAAACACAGATTCAAACCATATCAAACTATGCAGATATCAGATTCCGAGGGCAATAGCAAATACCACATGGGGCAGCCGATGAGTGCCGGTGCTGTCTGTCATTATGGCCCTACAGCTCAGGTCACCGTATTGGATTTCCAGCACCTTCCCTAATGGCTCCTCTGTTGGATACACTGTATACAGAGGTAATCTGTTTTCATATACTCAGTCCATGAATCTAGACGGGAAAGGTCTCGCAGAACATTGAATATGTGAATAATAAAAATGTAAATACCAGAGAGATATTATTCCAGTAACCAGAATGGAAATCCCATGGATGTGAATGTCACTTTTATTAAACATGCTGGGTTCTCATTCCCCTGAAGGAACTTTCATTTCATGCCCTTGGAGGCAGTGAAATTGGGCCGTAGACACTGACTTTACAGATGAATTCACCTAATGGATTTTTGTCACATGTATTTGGATTTAGCATTTTTTTTTTTTTACTGGAAAAGTAAACTTTGCCATTCCGTGCGTTAATGCAGAATATGTCATTACAGAGACTTTTCTTTTGCCCTCCGCAATATGTTCCCCATGAGCTAACACAACCTCAGCTTTATTTAACCTTGTTGAAATCGGAATGAAGTTGTCTAGTTAATGGGGGTCCCCGTGGCACCATGTCTGAGATTTATTATAGTCTGTCACAGCAAGCTTTGGCTAATAGAGACAAACCAATCTCGGGATCTGCCAGGAAATTTTTTGAAAGATTCTCTGCAGATTTCCTTGCAGAAAGACGTGAAATATTTAGCTACTGGATACTCTGGAGGCAAAGCATCAGACGGCAACACTTCACCCTCTACCCCTAAATGCTGCATATAAATATAGGATGCAACAAAATCATCACGCAGGCAGCGTGTTATAGAGCAGGAGGAGCTGAGCAGATTATATATAAAGAGAACCTGTCACCATGTAATCTGCAGGCAGCGTGTTATAGAGCAGGAGGAGCTGAGCAGATTGTATATAAAGGGGACCTGTCACCATGTAATCTGCAGGCAGCGTGTTATAGAGCAGGAGGAGCTGAGCAGATTGTATATAAAGGGGACCTGTCACCATGTAATCTGCAGGCAGCGTGTTATAGAGCAGGAGGAGCTGAGCAGATTGTATATACAGAGAACCTGTCACCGTGTAATCTGCAGGCAGCGAGTTATAGAGCAGGAGGAGCTGAGCAGATTATATATACAGAGAACCTGTCACTGTGTAATCTGCAGGCAGCGTGTTATAGAGCAGGAGGAGCTGAGCAGATTGTATATAAAGAGAACCTGTCACCGTGTAATCTGCAGGCAGCGTGTTATAGAGCAGGAGGAGCTGAGCAGATTATATATACAGAGAACCTGTCACCATGTAATCTGCAGGCAGTGTGTTATAGAGCAGGAGGAGCTGAGCAGATTATATATAAAGAGAACCTGTCACCATGTAATCTGCAGGCAGCGTGTTATAGAGCAGGAGGAGCTGAGCAGATTATATATACAGAGAACCTGTCACCATGTAATCTGCAGGCAGTGTGTTATAGAGCAGGAGGAGCTGAGCAGATTATATATACAGAGAACCTGTCACCGTGTAATCTGCAGGCAGCGTGTTATAGAGCAGGAGGAGCTGAGCAGATTATATATACAGAGAACCTGTCACCATGTAATCTGCAGGCAGCGTGTTATAGAGCAGGAGGAGCTGAGCAGATTATATATACAGAGAACCTGTCACCGTGTAATCTGCAGGCAGCGTGTTATAGAGCAGGAGGAGCTGAGCAGATTATATATACAGAGAACCTGTCGCCATGTAATCTGCAGGCAGCGTGTTATAGAGCAGGAGGAGCTGAGCAGATTATATATACAGAGAACCTGTCACCGTGTAATCTGCAGGCAGCGTGTTATAGAGCAGGAGGAGCTGAGCAGATTATATATGCAGAGAACCTGTCACCATGTAATCTGCAGGCAGCGTGTTATAGAGCAGGAGGAGCTGAGCAGATTATATATACAGAGAACCTGTCGCCGTGTAATCTGCAGGCAGCGTGTTATAGAGCAGGAGGAGCTGAGCAGATTATATATACAGAGAACCTGTCACCATGTAATCTGCAGGCAGCGTGTTATAGAGCAGAAGGAGCTGAGCAGATTATATATACAGAGAACCTGTCACCGTGTAATCTGCAGGCAGCGTGTTATAGAGCAGGAGGAGCTGAGCAGATTATATATACAGAGAACCTGTCACCATGTAATCTGCAGGCAGCGTGTTATAGAGCAGAAGGAGCTGAGCAGATTATATATACAGAGAACCTGTCACCGTGTAATCTGCAGGCAGCGTGTTATAGAGCAGGAGGAGCTGAGCAGATTATATATAGAGAACCTGTCACCATGTTATCTGCAGGCAGTGTGTTATAGGGCAGGAGGAGCTGAGCAGATTATATATAGAGAACCTGTCACCATGTTATCTGCAGGCAGCGTGTTATAGAGCAGGAGGAGCTGAGCAGATTATATATAGAGAACCTGTCACCATGTAATCTGCAGGCAGCGTGTTATAGAGCAGGAGGAGCTGAGCAGATTATATATAAAGGGGACCTGTCACCGTGTAATCTGCAGGCAGCGTGTTATAGAGCAGGAGGAGCTGAGCAGATTATATATAAAGAGAACCTGTCACCGTGTAATCTGCAGGCAGTGTGTTATAGAGCAGGAGGAGCTGAGCAGATTATATATAAAGAGAACCTGTCACCATGTAATCTGCAGGCAGCGTGTTATAGAGCAGGAGGAGCTGAGCAGATTATATATACAGAGAACCTGTCACCATGTAATCTGCAGGCAGCGTGTTATAGAGCAGGAGGAGCTGAGCAGATTATATATACAGAGAACCTGTCACCATGTAATCTGCAGGCAGCGTGTTATAGAGCAGGAGGAGCTGAGCAGATTATATATACAGAGAACCTGTCGCCGTGTAATCTGCAGGCAGCGTGTTATAGAGCAGGAGGAGCTGAGCAGATTATATATACAGAGAACCTGTCACCATGTAATCTGCAGGCAGCGTGTTATAGAGCAGAAGGAGCTGAGCAGATTATATATACAGAGAACCTGTCACCGTGTAATCTGCAGGCAGCGTGTTATAGAGCAGGAGGAGCTGAGCAGATTATATATAGAGAACCTGTCACCATGTTATCTGCAGGCAGTGTGTTATAGGGCAGGAGGAGCTGAGCAGATTATATATAGAGAACCTGTCACCATGTTATCTGCAGGCAGCGTGTTATAGAGCAGGAGGAGCTGAGCAGATTATATATAGAGAACCTGTCACCATGTAATCTGCAGGCAGCGTGTTATAGAGCAGGAGGAGCTGAGCAGATTATATATAAAGGGGACCTGTCACCGTGTAATCTGCAGGCAGCGTGTTATAGAGCAGGAGGAGCTGAGCAGATTATATATAAAGAGAACCTGTCACCGTGTAATCTGCAGGCAGTGTGTTATAGAGCAGGAGGAGCTGAGCAGATTATATATAAAGAGAACCTGTCACCATGTAATCTGCAGGCAGCGTGTTATAGAGCAGGAGGAGCTGAGCAGATTATATATACAGAGAACCTGTCACCATGTAATCTGCAGGCAGCGTGTTATAGAGCAGGAGGAGCTGAGCAGATTATATATACAGAGAACCTGTCACCATGTAATCTGCAGGCAGTGTGTTATAGAGCAGGAGGAGCTGAGCAGATTATATATACAGAGAACCTGTCACCATGTAATCTGCAGGCAGCGTGTTATAGAGCAGGAGGAGCTGAGCAGATTATATATACAGAGAACCTGTCACCGTGTAATCTGCAGGCAGCGTGTTATAGAGCAGGAGGAGCCGAGCAGATTATATATACAGAGAACCTGTCACCGTGTAATCTGCGGGCAGCGTGTTATAGAGCAGGAGGAGCTGAGCAGATTATATATATATAAAGAGAACCTGTCACCGTGTAATCTGCAGGCAGCGTGTTATAGAGCAGGAGGAGCTGAGCAGATTATATATACAGAGAACCTGTCACCGTGTAATCTGCAGGCAGCGTGTTATAGAGCAGGAGGAGCTGAGCAGATTATATATACAGAGAACCTGTCACCGTGTAATCTGCAGGCAGCGTGTTATAGAGCAGGAGGAGCTGAGCAGATTATATATACAGAGAACCTGTCACCGTGTAATCTGCAGGCAGCGTGTTATAGAGCAGGAGGAGCTGAGCAGATTATATATACAGAGAACCTGTCACCGTATAATCTGCATGCAGCGTTTTATAGAGCAGGAGGAGCTGAGCAGATTATATATACAGAGAACCTGTCACCGTGTAATCTGCAGGCAGCGTGTTATAGAGCAGGAGGAGCTGAGCAGATTATATATACAGAGAACCTGTCACCGTATAATCTGCAGGCAGTGTGTTATAGAGCAGGAGGAGCTGAGCAGATTATATATACAGAGAACCTGTCACCGTGTAATCTGCAGGCAGTGTGTTATAGAGCAGGAGGAGCTGAGCAGATTATATATAGAGAGAACCTGTCACCGTGTAATCTGCAGGCAGTGTGTTATAGAGCAGGAGGAGCTGAGCAGATTATATATAGAGAGAACCTGTCACCATGTAATCTGCAGGCAGCGTCTTATAGAGCAGGAGGAGCTGAGCAGATTGTATATACAGAGAACCTGTCACCATGTAATCTGCAGGCAGCGTGTTATAGAGCAGGAGGAGCTGAGCAGATTATATATAAAGGGGACCTGTCACCATGTAATCTGCAGGCAGCGTGTTATAGAGCAGGAGGAGCTGAGCACATTATACACTAAACAAAAATATAAACGCAACACTTTCGGTTTTGCTCCCATTTTGCATGAGCTAAACTCAAAGATCTGAAACATTTTCTACAGACACAAAAGACCAATTACTCTCAAATATTGTTCACAAATCTGTCTAGATCTGTGTCACTGAGCGCTTCTCCTTTGCCGAGATAATCCGTCCCACCTCACAGGTGTGGCACATCAAGGTGCTGATTAGACAGCATGAATATTGCACAGGATTGCCTTAGACTGCCCACAATAAAAGTCCACTCTGAAATGTGCACAGTTTTGCCTTACTGGGGGAGGGGTCAGAAAACCAGTCAGTATCTGGTGTGGCCACCATTTGCCTCACGCACTACAACACATCTCCGTGGCATAGAGTTGATCAGGTTGCTGATTGTGGCTTGTGGGATGTTGGTCCACTCCTCTTCTGTGCGAAGTTGCAGAATATTGGGAGGAACTGGAACACGTTGTCGTATACGCTGATCCAGAGCGTCCCAAACATGCTCAGTGGGTGACATGTCCGATGAGTATGCTGGCCATGTAAGAACTGGGATGTTTTCAGCCTCCAGGAATTGTCTACAGATCCTTGCAATATGGGGCCGTGCATTATCCTGCTGCAACATGAGGCGATGGTCGTGGATGAACGGCACAACAATGGGCCTCAGGATCTCGTCACGGGATCTCTGTGCATTCAAAATGCCATCAATAAAATGCACCTGTGTTCGTTGTCCATAACATACGCCTGCCCATACCATAACCCCACCACCACCATGGGCCACTCGATCCACAACGTTGACGTCAGCAAACCGCTCACCCACACGACTCCACACACGCCGTCTGCCATCTGCCCTGAACAGTGAAAACCGGGACTCCTCCGTGAACAGAACGCCTCTCCAACGTGCCAGACGCCATCGATTGTGAGCATTTGCCCACTCAAGTCGGTGACGATGATGAACTGCAGTCAGGTCCAGACCCTGATGAGGACGACGAGCAGAGGAGCTTCCCTGAGACGGTTTCTGACAGTTTGTGCAGAAATTCTTTGGTTATGCAAACCGATTGTTGCTGCAGCTGTCCGGGTGTCTGGTCTCAGACAATCATGGAGGTGAACATGCTGGATGTGGAGGTCCTGGGCTTGTGGGGTTACACGTGGTCTGCGGTTGTGAGGCCGGTTGGATGTACTGCCAAATTCTCTGAAACGCCTTTGGAGACGACTTATGGTAGAGAAATGAACATTCATTGCACGGGCAACAGCTCTGGTAGACATTCCTGCAGTCAGCATGCCAACTGCACGCTCCCTCAAACGTTGCAATCTCTGTGGCATTGTGCTGTGTGATCAAACTGCACATTTCAGAGTGGTCTTTTATTGTGGGCAGTCTAAGGCACAGCTGTGCAATATTCATGCTGTCTAATCAGCACCTTGATGTGCCGCACCTGTGAGGTGGGATGGATTATCTCTGCAAAGGAGAAGTGCTGCTCACTGACACAGATTTAGACAGATTTGTGAACAATATTTGAGAGTAATGGGTCTTTTGTGTATGTAGAAAATGTTTCAGATCTTTGAGTTCAGCTCATGCAAAATGGGATCAAAACCAAAAGTGTTGCGGTTATATTTTTGCTCAATGTATAGAAAAAGAACCTGTCACCGTGTAATCTGCAGGCAGCATGTTATAGATATAATACTGCTCCTATGTACAAGAATATAACTACTATAATACTGTCTCCTATGTACAAGGATGTAACTACTATAATACTGCTCCTATGTATAGGAATATAACTACTATAATACTGCTCCTATGTACAAGAATATAACTCCTATAATACTGCTCCTATGTACAAGAATATAACTACTATAATACTGCTCCTATGTACAGTAATATAACTACTATAATACTGCTCCTATGTACAGGAATATAACTACTATAATACTGCTCCTATGTACAGGAATATAACTACTATAATACTGTTCCTATGTACAAGAATATAACTACTATAATACTGCCTCCTATGTACAAGAATATAACTACTATAATACTGTCTCCTATGTACAAGAATATAACTACTATAATACTGCTCCTACGTACAAGATTATAACTACTATAATACTGCCTCCTATGAATAAGAATATAACTACTATAATACTGCCTCCTATGTACAAGAATATAACTGCTATAATACTGCCTCCTATGTACAAGAATATAACTACTATAATACTGCTCCTATGTACAAGAATATAACTACTGTAATACTGCTCCTATGTACAAGAATATAACTACTATAATACTGCTCCTATATACAAGAATATAACTGCTATAATACTGCCTCCTATGTACAAGAATATAACTGCTATAATACTGCTCCTATGTACAAGAATATAACTACTATAATACTGCTCCTATGTACAAGAATATAACTACTATAATACTGCTCCTATGTACAAGAATATAACTACTATAATACTGCTCCTATGTACAAGAATATAACTACTGTAATACTGCTCCTATGTACAAGAATATAACTACTATAATACTGCTCCTATATACAAGAATATAACTGCTATAATACTGCCTCCTATGTACAAGAATATAACTACTATAATACTGCCTCCTATGAACAAGAATATAACTACTATAATACTGCTCCTATGTACTAGAATATAACTACTATAATACTGCTCCTATGTACAAGAATATAACTACTATAATACTGCCTCCTATGTACAGGAATATAACTACTATAATACTGCTCCTATGTACTAGAATATAACTACTATAATACTGCTCCTATGTACAAGAATATAACTACTATAATACTGCCTCCTATGTACAGGAATATAACTACTATAATACTGCTCCTATGTACTAGAATATAACTACTATAATACTGCTCCTATGTACAGGAATATAACTACTATAATACTGCTCCTATGTACAGGAATATAACTGCTATAATACTGCTCCTATGTACAAGAATATAACTACTATAATACTGCCTCCTATGTACAGGAATATAACTGCTATAATACTGCTCCTATGTACAGGAATATAACTACTATAAAACTGTCTCCTAGCTGAAAGGTTGTGTGTTGTAGTTCTCCTGATGTCTGGAGAAAGCCCAGGGAGGGGTCACCCTGGGTGGGAAAGTTCTCCAAGCAAGGCCCAGGCTTCCAGGCCTTCACTGGGAGGAAACTTCCAAACCCTTCCAATTGTGGATGCAAATCCAAAAGTGAACCCTGATGGAAGAAAAGCTCAGGATGGAAGTGTTTCCAGCTCCAGACAGACAAATGATGAAATAGAAATGAGAAAAGCAATGGAAAATGGAAAAACAGTAACTGCTTCTAAGGAAAGTGAGGTGAGACAGTCTGCCATGCAAGATCCACAGAATCCAGGAAAAGCAAGGAGCCAGCATGGAGGACAGAGCTTGTCCCATGCAGCAGGTGTGCAGCTCACAGACAGCGCAGAACCTCCCTGGAAAGACTTACATTGCAGGAGAATCTGCAGCCGCGTGATCTGGGGTCCAACATGGCGTGCTCAGGCCGCACAAGAGCTCAGGCTGTTGGTGGGAGCATCAAGCATGCTGAGAAGCCTGTGGAGATGGCCCAGGGGAAACCTGCAGCAAAGTCTCCAGGAATATCACAGGTGCAGACTCTGGAGCCGGTGGTGAGACCATCAAGCCTGGAATGGAGAAGCTGAAGGACTCTGAGTTCAAACAGCCTCAGACTTTGCCCAAAGCAAGACCCCAGGTGAAGGAGATGGCGCGCCTGAGCTGCAGCTGGCAGAGGAGATCCCAGGGCTGGTAATGAGAATGGGGGAGCTGAACCACCATAAGGAAATGCTGCAGATGCAGATAGACTGTCTGTATAAGCTAAAGACTGCAAACCCTAAGGCCCCTTTCACACGGGCGAGTTTTCCGCACAGATGCGATACCTGAGGTGAACGCATTGCACCCGCACTGAATCCGGACCCATTCATTTCTATGGGGCTGTGCTTGTGAGCTGTGATTTTCACGCATCACTTGTGCGTTGCGTGAAAATTGCAGCATGCTCTATATTGTGCGTTTTTCGCACAACGCAGGCCCCATAGAAGTGAATGGGGCTGCGTGAAAATCGCAAGCATCCGCAAGCAAGAAGAGACAATCGGGATGGGGTCCCGATCTTTATTATTTTCCCTTATAGCATGGTTAGGGAAAATAATAGCATTCTTAATACAGAATGCTAAGTCAATTAGGGATGGAGGGGTTAAAAAAATAAATAAATAATTAAACTCACCTCATCCACTTGCTCACGCAGCCGGCATCTCTTCTTTCTTCTTCTTTGATGACCTAGCAGGAAAAGGACCTTTGGTGACGTCACTTCGCTCATCACATGGTCCATCGCTATGGTGATGGATCATGTGACGGACCATGTGATGAGCGCAGTGACGTCACCAAAGGTCCTTTTCCTCCCAGGTCATCAAAGAAGAAGAAAGAAGAGAAGACGGGCTGCGCGAACAAGTGGATGAGGTGAGTTAACCCCTCCATCCGTATTGTACTATGCATTCTGTAGTCAGAATGCTATTATTTTCCCTTATAACCATGTTATAGGGGAAAATAATAAAATCTACACAACACCGAACCCAAACCCGAACTTCTGTGAAGAAGTCCGGGTTGAGGTCTGGGTAACAAACATGCCGATTTTTCTCAGGTGCGTGCTAAAAGCATTAAAACGCTTTGCACTCGCGGGGAAAAAATTGCACATTTTCCCGTAACGCACCCGCATCTTTTCCCGCATGTCACCCGCAACGCCCGTGTGAAAGAGGCCTTCTCATTTTTTGGGGGGCCACGGAAAGGAGCATCGTATGCGGACAGCACATGGAAGTGAATGGGTCCGCATCTAAGCCGCAAAAAATGCAGCCCGGATGCGGACCTAAACAACGGTCGTGTGCATGAGGCCTTATGCAGGACATTCAAAGCTTTAAAAAAAAAAATAATAATAATTGCATAAATGCTTTTTTTTTTATTCCTCCCTTTCAAAAAAAAAGTTTTTCAGTATATTATATGTACCCTATAATGATGCCATTAAAAAATAAAAATCATACCAAAAATCAAGCTTTTATACAGCTACATGTATGGGCAAATAAGTTAATTATGGCTCTGGGAAGGCAAGACTGAAAAAAAAAAAAATCTTTGTGGCTTTAAAGGAGTTTTCCAGGTCTTCTATATAGACGGCCTACCTCTGGGTTCTGACCAACCTTGCCGAACCCTGTTTGAAGAGGCTGCAGCATCCTCGCTGCATATCGAGCAGAGCGCCGAACATCGGGTAGTGGCTGCGCTCGGTATTGCAGCCCAGGGCCATTCACATGAATAGGACTGAGCTGCTTATGGGCCATGTGACTGATGAATGTGACATCACTGGCCCAGGAAAAGTCCGCGGTCCTCACTGGAGCACCTCTACCCCTGATTGGCTGGGGTGTTGGGAGTTAGGTACTGATGAGGATAAGTCATCAAAATTAAACTCCTGGAAAACCCCTTTAAGGCAAAATATGTGCAATTGCTGAATAATACATGTCTATGAACTGACTCCTAGTCAATCTACTGGAAATGGTCCTAAAGACCCTGCCAGTAATTGCTTCAAAATCCCCTCCAGATGCCGGACCGTTGGCTGCCATTCCTGGGGCCCGTGCTGGGATCCTCTGGTGTTTCCATACACAACACGTTTTGCGGATAATGGGGAACTATTGTAACCGTCAATCAGACTAATACATCCGCTCGGAACCTCTGTCACTGCACTAACGTTTTCTTAAACTTTCCGGCGACAGAGGCAGATCTCACCCCTCGCACCTGTAGGAACATCTCACTCTCTGTTTTCATCTATAATTACTCCTTGATTGGGGGCTAAATTCTCTAAGCTGCAGTCAAGAGGAAATCATTATCTCTTTATCATTTCCTCGGGGAATTAATTCCACTTGTTTACTGATATGTGTGTTAGACTGAAGAAAATGGCTTCTAATTAGCATATCTGAAATAATTATTGGTCTACGTGGAGTCATAATTAATGCATTAGGAAGAATTTACAATGTGTCGAGGCAAAATATATTAGCATAAACAAGCTTGTTTTAGTGGCTGCGCGGCTGACAGGAGGTTTTCTTTTGTACAGGAGAAGTTGACAAGACATTTATTTACTAAATTCCAAGAAGGAGGAAGAGACGCGGACAAGGTCAGACTCCCGGAAACAGAATGTCCTTCAAGGATTAATCGGATTGGATAAACCCGTATCTAATATTGACAGATTAACAAATCCTATATCTGATGTCCTTACTGTATTCCACAATGCCCAGTGGTTCAGTGCTCTGTGCAGCCACCATTGGTATATACTGCCTATAGTCCCTGGTGGCCCGGTGGTATCTGTATGAAGCATTGTTGTATACCATTATTAATACCTCGTACAAAGCTTTGACCCTTGATGATTCTGCTTTATTTGTCTCCCATACCTTATAGTTGTAAATATGTATTGTATAGTTATTGTCAATCCATAGTGATCCAGTGGTAGATACAGAGATGATTCCAGGTGATCCAGTGGTACATACAGAGATGATTACAGGTGATCCAGTGGTAGATACAGAGATGATTCCAGGTGATCCAGTGGTAGATACAGAGATGATTCCAGGCAATCCAGTGGTAGATACAGAGATGATTACAGGTGATCCAGTGGTAGATACAGAGATGATTACAGGTGATCCAATGGTAGATACAGACATGATTCCAGGTGATCCAGTGGTAGATACAGAGATGATTCCAGGTGATCCAGTGGTAGATACATAGATGATTCCAGGCGATCCAGTGGTAGATACAGACATGACTCCAGGTTATCCATTGGTTGATACAGAAATGATTCCAGGTGATCCAGTGGTAGATACAGACATGATTCCAGGTGATCCAGTGGTAGAGACAGATGATTCCAGGTGATCCAGTAGTAGATACAGACATGACTCCAGGTGATCCAGTGGTAGATACAGACATCATTCAAGGTGATCCAGTGGTAGATACAGACATGATTCCATGTGATCCAGTGGTAGATACAGACATGACTCCAGGTTATCCAGTGGTAGATATAGAAATTATTCTTGGTGATCCAGTGATAGATACAGACATGACTCCAGGTGATCCAGTGGTAGATACAGACATCATTCAAGGTGATCCAGTGGTAGATACAGATATGATTGCAGGTTATCCAGTGGTAGATATAGAAATGATTCTTGGTGATCCAGTGCTAGATACAGAGTTAGTTTCTGGTGATCCAGTGTTAAGCTCAGCACTCACTGGTATTGTCAGTCCATGGAAATAGTGGTTTATAAAGCCCCATTTGACAAAGAGAAAGGTTGGTCACTGGTTATCCAGTAATGTATTCAGCACAGACTGGTATCTATATATACAGCATGAATGGGCAAACTGGGAACAAAAAGTGGCCAATTGTAGTAGTCGGGTCCAAATTGAGAGAAGGTGGGGCAACACAAGTAGGCAGGATAACAGAAGTAGACGTGACCCTAAATACTCCAGTGCAGCACAAACCTCTGCCTCAACAGAAGAAAATACCGCAGTTCAGCACAAAATACTGAGGACGGTGATAGAGCTGAGTGCAGGATGGCACCCGAGGCCATTACCCAGGTGTATAGGTACCTGCTGCTCCTGTAACCGGCCAGCAGCCATGAGGTGGAAATTTCCCTGTGACGTCTATGGCCAGTCTGCCGCGGACAGGATGCATTGGTATATAACGTTATATGACTATGATGCTTCATTATATACAACAAATATATTGTACAGTGATGACTGTTTGGGGATTTAGCTGATCCAATGGTATATTCTTCATCACTTTCTAGTGATCTGTCCCTGGTGATCTAGTGGTATATTTAGCAACCTTTGGTAAAAGCAGACGTATGTCCCTTGTGATCCAGTAGTATATGCTGCACCTATTATGATATACAGAAGTCTACAATTCCTGGTGACGCAGTACTGTTACTGCAACCATTTCTACATATAATAGCCCCAGTAATATATTCAGGAGTAATTTCTCCTGGGAATCCAGTGGTATAGTCAGCAGCCATTGGTATAAGCAGTGTTATGTCCCTGGTTATACAGTGGTATAGTCAGCAGCCATTGGTACAAGCAGTGTTATGTCCCTGGTTGTACAGTGGTATAGTCAGCAGCCATTGGTACAAGCAGTGTTCTGTCCCTGGTTATACAGTGGTATAGTCAGCAGCCATTGGTATAAGCAGTGTTCTGTCCCTGGTTATACAGTGGTATAGTCAGCAGCCATTGGTATAAGCAGTGTTCTGTCCCTGGTTATACAGTGGTGTAGTCAGCAGCCATTGGTATAAGCAGTGTTATGTCCCTGGTTGTACAGTGGTATAGTCAGCAGCCATTGGTATAAGCAGTGTTATGTCCCTGGTTATACAGTGGTATAGTCAGCAGCCATTGGTATAAGCAGTGTTATGTCCCTGGTTATACAGTGGTATAGTCAGCAGCCATTGGTATAAGCAGTGTTATGTCCCTGGTTATACAGTGGTATAGTCAGCAGCCATTGGTACAAGCAGTGTTATGTCCTGGTTATACAGTGGTATAGTCAGCAGCCATTGGTACAAGCAGTGTTATGTCCCTGGTTATACAGTGGTATAGTCAGCAGCCATTGGTATAAGCAGTGTTATGTCCCTGGTTATACAGTGGTCTAGTCAGCAGCCATTGGTATAAGCAGTGTTATGTCCCTGGTTATACAGTGGTATAGTCAGCAGCCATTGGTACAAGCAGTGTTATGTCCCTGGTTATACAGTGGTATAGTCAGCAACCATTGGTATAAGCAGTGTTATGTCCCTGGTTATACAGTGGTATAGTCAGCAGCCATTGGTATAAGCAGTGTTCTGTCCCTGGTTATACAGTGGTATAGTCAGCAGCCATTGGTATAAGCAGTGTTATGTCCCTGGTTATACAGTGGTATAGTCAGCAGCCATTGGTACAAGCAGTGTTATGTCCCTGGTTATACAGTGGTATAGTCAGCAGCCATTGGTATATGCAGTGTTATGTCCCTGGTTATACAGTGGTACAGTCAGCAGCCATTGGTATAAGCAGTGTTATGTCCCTGGTTATACAGTGGTATAGTCAGCAGCCATTGGTACAAGCAGTGTTATGTCCCTGGTTATACAGTGGTATAGTCAGCAGCCATTGGTATAAGCAGTGTTATGTCCCTGGTTATACAGTGGTATAGTCAGCAGCCATTGGTACAAGCAGTGTTATGTCCCTGGTTATACAGTGGTATAGTCAGCAACCATTGGTATAAGCAGTGTTATGTCCCTGGTTATACAGTGGTATAGTCAGCAGCCATTGGTACAAGCAGTGTTATGTCCCTGGTTATACAGTGGTATAGTCAGCAGCCATTGGTATAAGCAGTGTTATGTCCCTGGTTATACAGTGGTATAGTCAGCAGCCATTGGTACAAGCAGTGTTATGTCCCTGGTTATACAGCGGTATAGTCAGCAGCCATTGGTATAAGCAGTGTTATGTCCCTGGTTATACAGTGGTATAGTCAGCAGCCATTGGTATAAGCAGTGTTATGTCCCTGGTTATACTGTGGTATAGTCAGCAGCCATTGGTATAAGCAGTGTTATGTCCCTGGTTATACAGTGGTATAGTCAGCAGCCATTGGTATAAGCAGTGTTATGTCCCTGGTTATACAGTGGTATAGTCAGCAGCCATTGGTATAAGCAGTGTTATGTCCCTGGTTATACAGTGGTATAGTCAGCAGCCATTGGTATAAGCAGTGTTATGTCCCTGGTTATACAGTGGTGTAGTCAGCAGCCATTGGTATAAGCAGTGTTATGTCCCTGGTTATACAGTGGTGTAGTCAGCAGCCATTGGTATAAGCAGTGTTCTGTCCCTGGTTATACAGTGGTATAGTCAGCAGCCATTGGTATAAGCAGTGTTATGTCCCTGGTTATACAGTGGTATAGTCAGCAGCCATTGGTATAAGCAGTGTTCTGTCCCTGGTTATACAGTGGTATAGTCAGCAGCCATTGGTATAAGCAGTGTTCTGTCCCTGGTTATACAGTGGTATAGTCAGCAGCCATTGGTATAAGCAGTGTTCTGTCCCTGGTCATACAGTGGTATAGTCAGCAACCATTGGTACAAGCAGTGTTATGTCCCTGGTTATACAGTGGTATAGTCAGCAGCCATTGGTATAAGCAGTGTTATGTCCCTGGTTATACAGTGGTATAGTCAGCAGCCATTGGTATAAGCAGTGTTATGTCCCTGGTTATACAGTGGTATAGTCAGCAGCCATTGGTATAAGCAGTGTTATGTCCCTGGTTATACAGTGGTATAGTCAGCAGCCATTGGTATAAGCAGTGTTCTGTCCCTGGTTATACAGTGGTATAGTCAGCAGCCATTGGTATAAGCAGTGTTATGTCCCTGGTTATACAGTGGTATAGTCAGCAGCCATTGGTATAAGCAGTGTTATGTCCCTGGTTATACAGTGGTATAGTCAGCAGCCATTGGTACAAGCAGTGTTATGTCCCTGGTTATACAGTGGTATAGTCAGCAGCCATTGGTATAAGCAGTGTTATGTCCCTGGTTATACAGTGGTATAGTCAGCAGCCATTGGTACAAGCAGTGTTATGTCCCTGGTTATACAGTGGTATAGTCAGCAGCCATTGGTATAAGCAGTGTTATGTCCCTGGTTATACAGTGGTACAGTCAGCAGCCATTGGTATATGCAGTGTTATGTCCCTGGTTATACAGTGGTATAGTCAGCAGCCATTGGTATATGCAGTGTTATGTCCCTGGTCATACAGTGGTACATACACCACCATTGAGTAAATTGAATGCTTTGCTTTTGCTTGTTATCTCAGTGACACATATTGACCCTATGACCCCATGATCAATGAAGTGGCCCAGAAATGCAAATATCTCGATACCCCCTTTAAGACAGGTTTAGGGACAAGGATCCTTTCTCTACTTGCAGATTTCTCTGCCTTGTTTACTGGTGACATTTTCCTCTTCTTCATCATCGTACGTCCAGATCACAAGCAGATGCCGTTCACCTGTAATATATAATACCTCATGTAATAAACACATTTACAGTCCTATAATAAGGACTCGGGCTGAAAGCCTTGGCAGCGGCAGCACAAGCCCCGAGCAAAGAAAACATTCTGTACGGTAAATTTCACAGGGAAACATGCGGGCGTTTACCCCCAAGATATAAATAAGTAATTAGATGCAAAAAATACTAATAATACCATTTCCCAGCTCGTTCGGTCACTCAGGCCAAATGTATCTGAATAATGTGTCTTAGCTGAAGCCTGGAATGGCGGCACGCGGACCATCCTGTACCAGACTCACACACAGGGACCTTATCTAGAGACCTTGAGTCTGAAAAGTTCCCAAGGAGGAACTTGTTGTTACCATTTTTCTCATCTGGATACATTTTCTTCCTGTTTTCATCTTTTATTTGTTTGGAAGGTTCAAGAATTTGCAATTCTATCAGCAACAGAGTTGCACGAGGGTAAAATATTAATTCAGAGTCTAAAGAAAGTCAGCGCCGTCCAACATGTTCTTATTAAAAATAAAAGTCTCACCGTGTCAGGTCAAGGTTTGATGTCGGCAAAATATGCAGGAGCTGTAGACCTTAAAGGGGTTCTGCAGTTTGTTTAAACTGATGATCTACATGTATCCTCTGGATAGATCATCAGCATCTGACTGGCGGGGGTGACGGGTGTCGGAGATAGATCATCAGTTTAAACAAACTGCAGAACCCCTTTAAGTTGTCCTTACTTTTCTCCAGAGGTGCAGCTAGGAAGCATGTGATCAGGTACTTTGCTTTGCTCAGGGTATTTGGGTGCAGGACTATTGCAAGGAACTGAATCTTTGTCCTGGATGAAGTAAACTCTAGGTATGATTATGTCTGATTCAACAAGACTCCATATCCTCACACCATGAAGCTGCGAGTGTCTCATAATCTGTAAACATAGGACAAGTAATGTATGTGCACAGTGACTCCACCAGCAGAATAGTGAGTGCAGCTCTGGAGTATAATATAAGATATAACTAAATGATTTTCCTATTTCATGACGTAAAGTCATAGTTTTATTAAAGACACGGAGGCGAGTATTGCTATCTCCTTCTTTACTTTCCACCAATAGCAGCAAAGAAGAAATTTACATAATCATAACAATAAAGGATCCACCCCTCTCAGATCCTATAATAAGCAGTGTCCTCTTAGTAACTTCCTCTTTCTTTGGAACCGAAACACCAACTTCACAACCGGAACTGGAACCGAAACCGGAAACTGGAACCGGACCCGAGAATGATGAACAACCGGCCCATCACGTCGTAGAATTCAAGCCAACATGGCTAACACCTCCGGAAACCGGGAACAACGCAGAAGTCCATACTTCGTGGAACCTTCAACCTGAAACAAAGCAAATAATATAGCCAGTGTAAGAGGCAGGCAGAAATTGAACAAAAACCGACCCAGGAAACGGTCGTATATTATAAGGTCACTGAAAACAGAACCATAAACAGTCAGTAACACAACTAAGCAAGTATACGTACTAAATAACCATAAACGACAATGTAAACAGTCCAATAAATTAAAATCACAAAAGGGAGGGCAGGAACAACCCCGGGCGGGCAATACTCGCCTCCGTGTCTTTAATAAAACTATGACTTTACGTCATGAAATAGGAAAATCATTTAGTTTTACCTCAAGACACGGAGGCTCATATTGCAAGTTCAAAGCTGATCAATAATCGATGAAAACACATGAGGGGGCGGACGAAAATAAAATTCTCTGAACGTTGTGGCCGTAGACCAGTCCGCCAAGCGCAAAATGTCCTCCAAACGAGCCCCCGAAACGGCCAGGGCAGTGGCGGCCGCGCCCCTGGCCGAATGAGCGGTAAAGACCGCCGTATCAATCCCAGACAGGGACATGACCCACTTCATCCAACGCGCCAATGTGGGACTAGACACCGGGCCAAAAGGATGGCGGATGGAGAGGAACAGCTGCGGAACGTTCGCAGAGCGGTGAGCCCTAGTACGCGACTCATACTCCCGCAAACAGGCTACCGGACAGAGCGCCGGGGAAGACGGGAAACAGGGATAAGAGACAGACCGAATATTAGTCTTAGTGCGCCGCGTAATGTTAAACGTGACTCCCTCGGGAGAAAAGGACCTAGCGTCATGATCCAAAGCCCTGACATCGGAAACCCTCTTACAAGAAATGAGACAAAAGAGGGCCAACAACTTGGCAGACAGTTGCCGAAGAGAAAGAGCCGAGTTCTCAGGCCAAGCAGAGAGAAAAGAGAGGACCAGGGAAACGTCCCACGTAGTGGTGAAGCGCGGCCGAGGAGGCCGGGCCAAGCGAGATCCACGCAGCAGGCGTGACACCGAAGGGTGTTGGCCCGCCGGAACGCCATCAAAACCCTGATGAGTCGAAGAAATCGCCGAACGGAACAAATTAATGGTCCGATAAGCCTTGGAACTGCAGCAAATGGGTCACAGGCGCCGAAACGGGATCAAGGTCCCGCTCCACGCACCAGCTAGCCCAAGATCCCCAAGCTGCCCGATAAGATTTTCGGGTGCCGGGAGCCCAAGCGTTGTCCAGGAGGCGTCGAGTTGCCTCCGAAATGCCTGCGACCTCTCCGGGAGTCCGGAGATCCGGCACGCCAGGAGCTGAAGGGAGCCGTCGAGCAGCAGGGGGTGAGGAGCACCCAGAGGGCCCTGGAGGAGATCCGTCCGACCCGGAAGGAGGAGAGGCACGTCCGTCAGGAGTTCCAGGAGGACCGGGTACCATGCTTGAGTCCCCCAGAAGGGGATCACCACCACCAACTCCGCAACCTGACGACGAACTTGCAGCAGCATCCTCGGGATCATGGCGAAAGGAGGAAACGCGTATTGCAGAGCCGAAGACCAGTCCTGAAGGAACGCATCCACCGCCTCCGCCTCCGGATCCGGGCGCCAGCTGAAGAACCTGGGAAGGTGAGTATTGAGCCGTGACGCGAAGAGGTCCACGGCGCAAGGGCCCTAGGTATCCGAGATCGCGGAGAACATCTCCGGCGCTAGCCTCCAGTCGCTGCCGTCCGTGAAGCAGCGGGAACTCCGATCCGCCCGGATGTTGTGTAGACCCGGAAGGTACTCCGCCTGCACCATGATGTCCCTGGAGAGACAGTAGGACCAGAACTCCTTCGCCAGTCGCGCCAAGGTAGCCGACTGAGTGCCGCCCAGGTGATTGACGTAGCGGACCGCCGACACATTGTCCATGCGTAATCGGATGCAGGCATGCGCCATGCCATTGGAGAAACTGCGGATGGCAAACGAGCCCGCCAGGAGTTCCAGAGCGTTGATGTGAAGATGGCTCTCGGCCTCCGACCACCGACCCCCGGTGGAGACACCTTCGCAGTGGGCACCCCAGCCCAGGAGACTCGCGTCCGACTCTATCGTGAATTCCGGTTGAAATCCGAAGATCGCTCTGCCGTTCCAGGCTTCCAAGTTGCCTAACCACCAACGAAGTTCCTCCCGAGCCTCCTGATCCAGAATCACCATGTCCGCGAACGAGGCCCCGGAACGAAGGTGAGCAATCTTCAGGCGTTGAAGGGCCCGATAATGGAGAGGGGCTGGAAACACCGCCTGGATGGAGGAGGTCAACAGGCCAATAATACGAGCCAGGTGACGCAGGGACAGGGACGATGCTGAAAGGGCATGTCTCAATTCCTTGCGGATCGTCCGCAACTTCTCTGACGGGAGACTGAGAGATTCCGCAACAGAGTCCACAGTGAAGCCCAGGAATTCCATCCGCCGAGACGGCGTGAGGCAGGACTTCTCGGGATTCAGTAGAAAACCAAGAGCCGAGAGGAGGTCCGACGTCCATTGAAGGTGTCGAAGCAGCGCCGCCTGACATTGATGCATAATGAGGATGTCGTCCAGATAGATGACTAGACGTACACCCCGACTCCGCAGCCAGGCCACGACTGGACGCAGGAGCTTGGTAAAGCACCATGGCGCCGAAGAAAGGCCGAACGGGAGGCAAGTGAAGCGCCACACTTCGCCCTTCCACAAGAAGCGCAGGAGATCCCTGGACGAAGCGGCAATCGGGACCGTCAGATAGGCATCCTTGAGGTCCAGTTTCACCAACCAGTCCCCTGGGATCAATAAGTCCCGAAGGAGGTGAATCCCCTCCATCTTGAAGTGGCGGTAGCGCACCACAGAGTTCAGTGCCCGGAGATTTATCACTGGACGCATTTGCCCACCTTTCTTCTGAACTAGGAAGATGTTGCTGAGCACGCCCCTCGGGGCGGAAGGGGCCCTCTCTATCGCCCTCTTTTGAAAGAGTGAAAACAGCTCCAAGTCCACGAGCTCTCTGTCTGGTGGGGCTAGGGGAAATGGCGGGGGAGAAGGAATGAGGTCTGGTGAACCCGTGAGTTCTATGTGGAACCCCTGTACCGTGGTCAGCACCCACGGGTCTGATGTAATGCTGGACCAAACGTGGGAACAAAGACGGAGTCTGCCCCCTACACAAGGAACCAAAGAAGAAGCCCCCACAGGGGGAAGACTTACCGAAGGACTTTCGGAAATTGGGGTTTCCTCGGACAGACCTCGAACGCCATTGGCCGCCTCTGGCCGGGAAGAATGGAGGAGGATTCCTGTGGTCCTGGAAGGGCGGTCTCTGGTTGAAGGAGCCTCTGCCCGAGCTGCGGGCCTGAAAACTGGATCGGCCGGACAGACGGCCCCTGCTACTGCCGGCCCTAGTGGAGACCCGTCCCTGGAAGACCCTACGCATTGAGGACTGGGCCTTGTCCAGGGCAGTAAAAGCTCCCACGTATCTGCTGAGGTCCTTAATGAAGGAATCTCCGAAGAGCAGGCCTTGTGCATCCTTCCCTGCCTCGGTCAGTGCCAGGTTGGCCAATTTCGGATCAATCTTAAACAATATGGCTTTACGCCGTTCAATGGCCAGGGAGGAGTTGGTGCTGCCCGCAACAAATAGCCCTCTGAATCCAGCCTGTAAGCTCCTCCGGATCTACCGGAGAGCCGTCCACTCTGGCCGATTCGGCCATCTCAAAGATTTTGGCGAGGGGCCCAAAGATGTCAAGGAGTTTATCCTGACAACTTTTCAGTGCGGAATCTAGCCCCTTACGGGGATTCCAGCCGGTCTTAGCCAAAAACTGTGTCATTTTTGGATCCACAGACGGCGTTTCACAGACCTTATTGGGGATCAAAGGTCTGGGGCATTCAGATCGGAGTTTACTGCGCGCCTCTTTACTAAGAGGGCGGCGCACCCAATGTTCCAGATAATCGCTCACATGAGCTACCGGCAACCACTCAGCCGACCTAGGGTGGTGGAGGGCATCAGGGTCAAACAACGGGTTGCCTGAAGGATCCACCGGGGTGGAAACCACGTTAGGGGCAGCGGCGGACGCGCCCACGGACCCGGAGGTGGATGGTCTAGGACCAGAGGTACCTGGCAACTCGGATTCCATCTCAATCTCAATATCCCCGTCGGAATGGCCGCTCGCCTCCGCGTAAGCCTCCATGTCGGATTCAATATCCGAATCCACATCGCCAGTCTGTGCTCTAGCACATTTCCACTTTCGCGTCCGTTCTGCCTGACGCGGCAAGGCTCTTTTGCACGATCTAAGCGCGCTATCATGGGTGGCTTGGAACACACCGATCATAGTCTCCTGGGGTGCAGGAGGTTCAACAATGGTAGGCTGCGGGCTAGTAAGCACAGGCGCGGGAATAGAGGGGCCAGGGGCATGGGCAGCTAGGGCCTGAGAGATGGTTTTAGAGATCATAGAGGACATGGAACCCATCGCCTCTATAATAGCGCTGGAGACCGAGCGTTGAAGCTCTAGGGCCTGCGCATTCATGGCCGGAATATCGGCGTCCCCAGTGGATGGGGGGGGAATTGACCCAGAGGGGGAGCGATCAGAGGACATAATGTGGTAAATGTATATATATCTATAACGATCCTGATGGCCTAACCTAGCAGGTAGGTCTAAGCTAAGGCTACTTTCACACTAGCGTTCGGGCGGATCCGTTCTGAACGGATCCGCTCATATTAATGCAGACGGAGGCTCCGTTCAGTACGGATCCGTCTGCATTAATAACTTTAAAAAAATTCGCAAGTGCGCAAGTGCGAAAGTAGCCTGCGCGGATCCGTTCAGACTTTCAATGTAAAGTCAATGGGGGACGGATCCGCTTGAAGATTGAGCCACATTGTGGCATCTTCAAACGGATCCGTCCCCATTGACTTACATTGAAAGTCTGGACGGATCCGCACGGATCCGCACGCCTCCGAACGGCCAGGCGGACACCCGAACGCTGCAAGCAGCGTTCAGCTGTCCGCCTGTCCGTGCGGAGGCGAGCGGAGCGGAGGCTGAACGCCGCCAGACTGATGCAGTCTGAGCGGATCCGCCTCCATTCAGACTGCATCAGGGCTGGACGGAAGCGTTCGGGTCCGCTCGTGAGCCCCTTCAAACGGAGCTCACGAACGGAAACCCGAACGCTAGTGTGAAAGTAGCCTAAGATGGCCAGGAATAGAGGGAAAAAACCTAAACTAACTAGGGGTTAATCACCCCAGAAGCTGCCGAACCGGAGTAGGAGCAGGAGCACAGCCAGCCGACCGAGCGCAAACCAGACCGGAAGTGACGTACGAAAACCCGCGATAGGAAGGGCGGGAGCTCCCCAAGATGGCCGCCGAGATCCCGCGAGATCTCGGAGCCGCGGGAAGCGAGCGGGACCCGCCGCTGACACCTGAAGCGCCGATAACCGGAGGGGACGCAGCGATAAGAGGTAAAGCTAAGGGGAAGGGGGGGGAGACGCAGAGCAAACCCCTAAGAGAAACAGCGGAGAGACCAAAAGAAAACGCCGCAGGGGAGGAGGAACGGAGGTCAGAGGGGAGAAGAGGGGGGGGAGACCCCCAAGCAATAAGCGCAATAAGCGCAATAAGCGCAATAAGCGCAATAAGCGTGGGGCAAGCAGACCCACAATAGGGAAAGATATACCCACAATGAGGGGAACACCTAACCCAGCAAAGGGATAGAAAGGCTATGCATTATAGACAATCCTTAGCCAAATCACAGGTTAATAAAATTAATGAGACTCATAAAACATGTAACAACAGCCATAAGACACAGAAATGACTTATCTTTGGTGGAGCAGCAAAGAAAGAGGAAGTTACTAAGAGGACACTGCTTATTATAGGATCTGAGAGGGGTGGATCCTTTATTGTTATGATTATGTAAATTTCTTCTTTGCTGCTATTGGTGGAAAGTAAAGAAGGAGAAAGCAATAGGAGCCTCCGTGTCTTGAGGTAAAACTTAATGATTTTCCTAGTCTACGACGTAAAGTCATAGTTTTATTAAGACACGGAGGCGAATATTGCTTTCTCTTCCTTTACTGATCACCATAGCAGCAAGGAGAAACAAAAAACAAATGCAAATGGTCACCATAGCAACCCATATGTCCCACCCCTACAGCCCCAATATAAGGCTGCGTCCAAGGCGGTACTTCCTCTTTCTCTGCGAACCAGTCCATAACAACCAACGAACAGCAACTCAGGAACAGTCCAAGAACAATCCGCGCCAACGAACCCCTCAGAATCCAAGCAGGAACTCTCCAGCGACAGGATCCACATCAGGAGACGGACTGGAACCAACATCCAAGACTCCCAGCACATCCAACGTGGAAGCAGCAGGAGCCGGAGGGAACAACCTCATCCAAAACAGGAGCAATCAAAGGCATGAAGACTCAACCTGAAAGAACAAGAGAGATAAACACCGATAAAGCGAGGTCATGGCACCAGCCAAAACCCATCTCCAGTGGACACCACAGGCCCAGGACGATGGTAAGCATACATTCAAGCACGAGCACATAATGGCGAACAACTGAACCCTCCCAGCGTACTAACAGACCCAAAACCCTGCCTACCCACTAAGTAGAGGTAAGCGGCCGAACATACCCCCCCCCATACAACCAGAGTCCAGGGGAGGGAAGGGAGGGCAATATTCGCCTCCGTGTCTTAATAAAACTATGACTTTACGTCGTAGACTAGGAAAATCATTAAGTTTTACATCAGACACGGAGGCTTCATATTGCTAGTTCAAAGCTGGTTAACCAAGGGATCAAATAAATGAGGAGGAGGACGGAAATAATACTCACGGAACGTGGAGGAACTCGACCAGTCCGCCAATCGCAGGATGTCCTCCAGGCGAGCACCCGAGACCGCCAAGGAGGTAGACGCCGCCCCGCGCGCCGAATGAGCTGTAAACACCGAAGTGTCCACACCGGCAAGAGCCATAACCCATTTTAACCAACGGGCCAAGGTGGGGCTAGTCACCGGGCCGAACGGGTGACGGATGGAGAGAAACAACTGCGGCACAGTCGGAGACCTGTGAGGACGAGTCCTGGCCTCGTACTCTCTCAAGCAAGCTACCGGACACAAGGCCGGGGAAGCTGGAAAGCTGGGATACGAAACGACCCGGATGCTCGTTTTCGTGCGTCTTGAAATGTTAAATGACACGCCCTCCGGGGTGAAGGATCTGGCGTCGTGGTCCAGAGCCCGCACATCAGAAACTCTTTTACAAGAAATCAAGCAAAAGAGCGTGAGCAACTTCGCGGAAAGCTGACGTAAGGAAAGGTCAGCATTGGAAGGCCAAGAGGACAAAAAGGTAAGTACCAGGGAAACATCCCAAGTGGAAGAAAACCTCGGGCGGGGAGGCCGAGAAAGACGTGCGCCTCGGAGGAGGCGCGAAACGGAAGGATGCTGTCCTGCCGGAACGCCATCAAACCCCAGGTGCGATGAAGAGATCGCCGAACGAAAAAGGTTGATCGTCCTGTAAGCCTTACCCCCTTCAAACAGAGAGGTGAGGAATTGAAGCAACTGAGCTACAGGAGCTGAAACGGGATCCAGGTCCCGTTCCACGCACCAGCCAGCCCAAGTTCGCCAGGCCGCCCGATAAGATTTTCGGGTGCCGGGAGCCCAAGCGTCGTCCAAGAGGCGCCTAGCTGCCTCCGAAATTCCGTCGACCGCTCCTGGAGTCCTGAGAGCCGGCAGGCCATCAAACGAAGGGATCCGTCCAGGAGCAGGGGGTGGAGAGTCCCCTGAGGGCAGCGCAGGAGAGAGGTCGGGTTCGGAAGAAGGACTGGGATGTCCACCAGAAGCTCCAGGAGAGACGGGAACCATACCTGAGATTCCCAGAACGGGACTATCGCCACCAACTCCGCCCGATGGCGACGCACCTGGAGAAGCATCCGAGGAATCATCATGAATGGGGGAAAAGCATAGAGAAGGCCGGAGGACCAGTCCTGCAGAAACGCGTCCGCCGCCATCGCCTCCGGATCCGGGCGCCAACTGTAGAACCGAGGGAGGTGAGCGTTGAGCCGGGAGGCGAACAAGTCCACGGAAAAGGGTCCCCATCTGGACGACACCTCCGAGAAAATCGACGGGTCCAACTGCCAGTCGCTGCCGTCCGTAAGATGGCGGGAACTCCAATCCGCCCGTACGTTGTGAAGTCCCGGCAGGTACTCGGCTTGCACCATGATGTCCCTGGAGAGACAATACGCCCAAAAATCCTTCGCCAACCCCGCCAGGGTAGCCGACTGGGTTCCGCCCAAACGGTTGATGTAGCGAACCGCTGAAATATTGTCCATCCGGAGACGGATACATGCATTGGCCAAACCGTTGGTAAAACTCTTGACGGCCAAAGAGCCGGCCAGCAACTCTAAGGCATTGATGTGCAAGCGCGTCTCGACCTGCGACCAAGGCCCCCCGGTGGAGACCCCGTCGCAGTGTGCTCCCCAGCCCTGAAGGCTGGCATCCGACTCGATGGTGAACTCCGGCTGGAAGCCAAAAATCGCCCTGCCGTTCCAAGCTTCCAGATTGGCGATCCACCAACGGATCTCTTCCTTGGCCTCCGCATCCAAGGTCCACCATGTCCGCAAAGGAGGCCCCCGAGCGGAGGTGCGCAATCTTCAAGCGCTGTAGGGCCCGGTAATGCAAGGGCGCCGGGAAGACCGCCTGTATGGAGGATGCCAGCAGGCCGATGATGCGGGCTAGATGACGCAGGGACAGGTGGGCATTGGTCAACGCCCGTCGCAGTTCCTTGCGAATGGACCGTAACTTGTCCCCCGGCAGGCTGAGGGATTCCGAGATCGAGTCCACCGTGAAGCCGAGGAAGTCCAACCTCTGGGAGGGAGTGAGCCAAGACTTCTCCAAGTTGAGTAGGAAACCGAGCGACTCCAGGAGATCCGACGTCCATCGGAGGTGTTGCAGCAGCGACGATCTGGACTGATGCATCAGGAGGATGTCGTCCAGATAAATTATGAGGCGCACCCCGCGACTCCTCAGCCAGGCCATGACCGGACGCAGGAGCTTGGTGAAACACCACGGAGCCGACGACAAGCCGAATGGAAGGCATGTGAATCTCCAAACCTCGCCCTTCCAGAGGAAACGAAGGAGATCCCTGGACTGGGGGGCCACCGAGACCGTCAGGTACGCGTCCTTCAGATCCAGCTTCACGAGCCAATCCCCGGGGGAGAGGAGGTCCCGAAGTAGATGGATGCCCTCCATCTTGAAGTGTCGGTACCGCACGATGCTGTTTAGCGCCCGGAGATTGATGACGGGACGCATCTGCCCCCCTTTCTTCTGGACTAAGAAAATGTTGCTTATCACCCCCCTTGAGTGACCGTGAGCTCTCTCTATGGCCCCCTTGAGGAAAAGGGAAGAGAGCTCCTCGTCCACCCGAGCGGAGTCCGATCCCCTCCGAAGAGGGGCCGGCGGGAGCTGTACCGAGCAAGGGGTGTCTATGAGCTCTATGGAGAAGCCCCTGACCGTCCCCAGAACCCACGGGTCTGATGTGATTAGTTCCCAAGCGGGTAAAAAATGCCGAAGTCTGCCCCCTACATAAGGTACCGAAGAATCCCCGACCGGGGTCTGACTTACCGGAAAACTTGCGGGGAGCCGTGTTTCCTCGGAAGGAACGGGAGCGCCATTGTCCCCCTCTGGATGGGAAGAACGTCTGGGGAGACCGCTGGTCTTGAAACGCAGCTCGCTGGGAGAAGGAGCCTCTGGAAACACCCCTGCCTCGGGTGCTGGAACGGCCGGACAGACGGCCCCTGTTGCTGCCGGCCCTGTGAGAGACCCGGCCCTGGAAGACTTTGCGCATAGTGGCCTGCGCCTTGTCCAGAGCGGAAAACGTGCCGACGAAGCGGCTGAGGTCCTTAATAAAGGAGTCCCCAAAAAGTAGGCCTTCCGCCTCTTTGCCCGTCTCCGTCTGGGCGAGATTAATGAGCTTGGGGTCTATCCTAAGCAGGATGGCCTTGCGCCTCTCCACAGATAGGGACGCATTGGTTCCCCCGGCGATGCAAATCGCCCTCTGGGCCCAGCCCGTGAGCTCCTCCGGGTCAATGTGGGAACCCTCCTGTCTGGCGGACTCCGCCAACTCCATAATCTTTGCCAGTGGACCGAAAATATCCAGTAGCTTATCCTGGCAGCCTCTAAGGGCCGAATCCAAACCCTTCTTGGCATTCCACCCAGACTTAGACAAAAACTGGGTCATCTTTGGGTCCACGACGGGCGTGTCGCAGACCTTATGGGGTATAATGGGCCGAGGACACTCAGCCCGTAGTTTACTGCGCGCCTCTTTGGACAGAGGACGACGGGCCCAATGCTCCAGATAGCTGCTAATCTGGGAATCGGGGAGCCACTCCGCTGATCTGGGATGATGGAGGGCCTCAGGATCAAACATGGGGGCCCCGGAGGAATCCAAAGGTAAATTGTCAGCTGAGGTAGTGGAGGAACCTACAGCTAAAGGCATAGCAGGGGGAGTGGCAATGGGGTCGGACCCCCGAGGGGAGTCATCCTCCTCAGAAAAATCAGAAGCCTCTGCTGGATCCTCCGGGCCCGAACCCAGATCCGAGTCAGAGACGGCATCCGCTAGGGCTCTAGCGTGCTTCCACACCCGCGATTTGTCAGCCTGGCGGGGACAAGCTCTCTTACGCGACCTCAGCGCGTCGTCTGGGGTGGTCATCAACACACCGGTCATCGTCTCCTGTCCCACAGGAGGTTCAGCAGCAAAAGAGTGCTGTGCAGTCTCAGGTGGAGCAAGTCTGGCCCCAGCTAGGGGGTGTGCAGACAGGGCCTGGGAGATGGTCTGGGACAAAACCGTGGACATGGAACCCATGGCCTGCAGGATTGCATCAGACACAGAGCGCTGGATGAGTTGCGCCTGTGAGTCTGAGCCAGGGAGACTAATATTGCCAGAGGTTCCACCCCTAGGGGGAGATTGGGCCGAGGGGTCCATGCTGCTAAGTAAAAGAAACAGGGCACCTGTAAGGAGAGGGCAGAGAGGAGAGCCGGAGGCCAAAGAAAACGCAGCGCCAGTTAACTGAGGGGTTAATCACCCCAGGAGCGAGAGGAGAGGAGCGCTAACACAGAGGAACCGGCAGCCGTCACGCAGGAGACCGGATGAAGCGAGATCTCGCGGGAACGGGAACCAAAATGGCCGCCGGAATCTCGCGAGATCTCGCTCCAGACAGCCAGAGTGAGCGCGAAAGCGGGGAGAAAAGGGCGCCGACCAGAGCGAAGACGCGCGCAAGGTGAGGGGCGTGCCAGAGGGGAGTGCCCAGCACAGGGGAGGTAAAATGGCGGCAAGGCCAGAGAATCGGCCCGGCACTGTGGGGAGTCCCAAGTAAAAGTCCCAGGGGATAAACAGAGTTAGACCACAGATCCGATGGCACTGCACATAACCCTGCTACCTGCTGTAGAAGAGAGGGGACGAGCGGAAGGGGCCCCAGGGAAAACGCCGCGCGCGATCAGGTCCCAGTACTACTGGGGTAGGCAGAGGATGCCCCGACAGGGGAAACAAAGATAAAATATATATCTATATCTCGCTGCCTAAACGTAAACACCTAAAGGGAGAAAACAAACCCCAGGGGAGAAATATAACCCGGGGAATAGCCAGAATTAAACTCTTAGGGAATAACAGTCAGCAGATAAAATAAAATGTCACTTATCTGGTGAGCAGCAAGAAAGAGGAAGTACCGCCTTGGACGCAGCCTTATATTGGGGCTGTAGGGGTGGGACATATGGGTTGCTATGGTGACCATTTGCATTTGTTTTTTGTTTCTCCTTGCTGCTATGGTGATCAGTAAAGGAAGAGAAAGCAATATGAAGCCTCCGTGTCTGATGTAAAACTCAGGATCAGTACAGGATAAGTAATGTATGCACACAGTGACTCCACCAGCAGAATAGTGAGTGCAGCTCTGGAGTATAATACAGGATGTAACTCAGGATCAGTACAGGATAAGTAATGTATGTGCACAGTGACTGCACCAGCAGAATAGTGAGTGCAGCTCTGGAGTATAATACAGGATGTAACTCAGGATCAGTACAGAATAAGTAATGTATGTACACAGTGACTCCACCAGCAGAATAGTGAGTGCAGCTCTGGAGTATAATACAGGATGTAACTCAGGATCAGTACAGGATAAGTAATGTATGTACACAGTGACTGCACCAGCAGAATAGTGAGTGCAGCTCTGGAGTATAATACAGGATGTAACTCAGGATCAGTACAGAATAAGTAATGTATGTACACAGTGACTCCACCAGCAGAATAGTGAGTGCAGCTCTGGAGTATAATACAGAATGTATTTCAGGATCAGTACAGTATAAGTAATGTATGTACACAGTGACTGCACCAGCAGAATAGTGAGTGCAGCTCTGGAGTATAATACAGGATGTAACTCAGGATCAGTACAGGATAAGTAATGTATGTACACAGTGACTCCACCAGCAGAATAGTGAGTGCAGCTCCGGAGTATAATACAGCATGTAACTTAGGATCAGTACAGGATAAGTAATGTATGTACACAGTGACTGCACCAGCAGAATAGTGAGTGCAGCTCTGGAGTATAATACAGGATGTAACTTAGGATCAGTACAGGGTAAGTAATGTATGTACACAGTGACTGCACCAGCAGAATAGTGAGTGCAGCTCTGGAGTATAATACAGGATGTAACTCAGGATCAGTACAGAATAAGTAATGTATGTACACAGTGACTCCACCAGCAGAATAGTGAGTGCAGCTCTGGAGTATAATACAGAATGTATTTCAGGATCAGTACAGTATAAGTAACATATGTACACAGTGACTGCACCAGCAGAATAGTGAGTGCAGCTCTGGAGTATAATACAGGATGTAACTCAGGATCAGTACAGGATAAGTAATGTATGTACACAGTGACTCCACCAGCAGAATAGTGAGTGCAGCTCCGGAGTATAATACAGCATGTAACTTAGGATCAGTACAGGATAAGTAATGTATGTACACAGTGACTGCACCAGCAGAATAGTGAGTGCAGCTCTGGAGTATAATACAGGATGTAACTCAGGATCAGTACAGGATAAGTAATGTATGTACACAGTGACTCCACCAGCAGAATAGTGAGTGCAGCTCTGGAGTATAATACAGGATGTAACTCAGGATCAGTACAGGGTAAGTAATGTATGTACACAGTGACTGCACCAGCAGAATAGTGAGTGCAGCTCTGGAGTATAATACAGGATGTAACTCAGGATCAGTACAGGATAAGTAATGTATGTACACAGTGACTGCACCAGCAGAATAGTGAGTGCAGCTCTGGAGTATAATACAGGATGTAACTCAGGATCAGTACAGGATACATAACTTCATATTTATTTATTTATTTGTAATGTGACTTAACTCTTTAATAGTCTGACAAACAGCTTGACTATTAGTGCTCATCTATTGTGTATAATGTATATTCTGTAGTTTGATCACATAGCCAGTTACATAATGTCATGACCAATGCATTGAAATGTTAGTATATGAGCAGTTATTCCTATAGAGACTCTCAGGAACTCTCCGTGGTACTGAAATGTACAGTATCTGACGGATCACTTTAAATCCTGTAGCATCCTAATATAATGTATGGAAAGGGGTACGACCTCTGGGAGCCCGATCAAACCTCAGAATGAAGGGGCTGCAGATATACTCTAGTTCTTTGGTCCCTTAATAGTTTTTCCCTGCTGTTCAGGGAACTGGAGACGGCCCATTGACTCCTCTGCCTCTTTGCAGAACAAATTTAGAAGGTGACGCCATTTAAAGTGATGGCGCCCCCTGGCAATATACCATGACTTTATCACATGACAGATCCCTTTTATTGTGTCTTCAGTAAGCTTTTTAGCTCCCCCTAGTGGTGGAGAGAATTTGACCCTCTAAATGTACAGTCAAGCCGAGCTTTGTATCTTGAAAACTTTATGAATATTTTGAATTATGAACCTATAAATGAAACGATAATATTACGACTGCTGCAGCCAAAGTCCAGACGTGACCCTGGATGCCATATGGTTTGGTGGTGACCTGCAGCTACAGTGTATTGCGGCTGCCTGAGCCTGAGCTTTAGTTCTCCTAACCTGATAGACGCAGCAGCGCTGTATGTGGGTTGGTTTGTATTTTCTCATAATGTCCTTTGTCCTTTCTCGCCGCTGATGTCTCTCTTTCAATAATTGCATACGGTGCAGAGCGTGGGATCCTGTGATACAATAAATCTCACATTCAGTAATAGTTTAAATCATATAACTTGTAACGGTTCAATTTCCAGCCCTTACAGCAGACGCAGGGCGCTTGATAAGATGCAAACAATGCAAATCAGCAGCGCCATTCATGATTTCTGCTGGCTCCAAGCTGCTCCTCATCGCACGTCGGAGCCCGGGCTGTAATTGCGGCATTGTCTGCCCGCTCACTAATCATATTCACTTGTTACAATAGATGGAATTGTTACAAAGTGAACACAATCATTAGTGATTATTAATTTTCATTATGTAACAGGAATGAAATTATAACTTGGCGCTGAATTCCTTCGTATGGCAGACTTCTTGGCATCCTTACGGTGATAGAGGCGGCGTCTGATCCAGGAGCAGGGGTAGAACATGCAGGGTGCCGAATGAATCAGCGGTGACCGTGCCAGTTATTAGGGTGACTCCCTCGGTAGCCATGTGCGTTCCTGTGTATTGCGATTAGTCCAGCGAAATAGGACATTGGAGGGGGAGAGATCTGCCCTCCACTTGTATTTACATTTTCCAGTATTGAGATCCGTCATAGGGTCTCAATACCGGAGAAAAACGCTTCCGTTTTGTCCCCATTCATTGTCAATGGTGACAAAACGGAACTGAACAGAACAGAGCGCTCCAAAATGCTTTCTGTACCGTTTGGTTGCGTTCCCATACCGGAGAGCATCATCGATCATGTCCATCATGGGATGCGTAGCAAAACGGATTTGGTATGACCCACAATGCAAGTCATTGTTGCCGGATCCGTTTTCTCAGACACAATAGAAAACGGATCCGTCCCCCATTGAATTTCAATGGAGTTTATGACGGATCCATCTTGGCTATGTTAAAGATAATACAACAGGATCTGTTAATAACGGATGCAGACGGTTGTATTATCAGTAACGGAGGCGTTTTTGCTTATCCCTGCCGGATCCAGAAAAATGCTGCTGTGAAAGTAGCCTTAGAAATACTTCATTCTGGACAAAAATGTGCATTTAAAGGGGTTATCCAAGACTATAAAAAGACCCCCATATGCCGGGCCCTTCACAATGAATATACTTACCTCACTCCCCGCGCCGCTCCTGGTCCCCGCACCACTGCTGGTGCTTCTCCCCGTGCATCTGATGTCGGGAGGGGGGGCAGCCAATGGTAGACGGGGACGAGCCTCCCTAGCATCGCGGGGGACACTAGGGAGGCTCGTGCGGGGACCAGGAGCAGCGCGGGGAGCGAGGTAAGTATATTGATTGCGAGGAGCCAGGCATATGGGGGGGCATTTTATAGTCTTGGAAAATCCCTTTAATCCATGTGTAAAGGAGCAGGAGTAGCTAGGGTGCACCGAGTGGCTGGGGCTCGCCCTCAGTGCACCCTTCCTCCTCTTGCTTCTTCTGCCAACCCTTTCCTTGTCCTTCTTCATGGATGGGACCAGGTTCCTGCCTACTCAACTTACCTATCAATGCAGCATCGCAGCCAAGGCAAATAAAAGGGGATATGTTGTGACCCCCAAGTTTTCGAAACCGTGACCTGATAATTGCTAGATTTCTTGCAACTGTCTGGTTTCAGGTTCCCTCGCTCAACCCACGATGCTGCCCCGCAGTCCCTGACTGTGCAACATGTGTCACAGCCAAAGTCACTGTGTAGCCCCAGCAGTGGCGTACGCTCCAAACCAGTGAGCTCCTTCTGCTTTGGGACACAAATCAAGCACATTTTCTACAAATGCCACTAGGGGGAGCTGAGTGCAAAGACATGTTTGCAGCTTCCATTGACTTCAATGAGAACTGTATGAATTCCTATGCATTTTGTGGTGGCTGCAGGCTTCCAGTTTCATCATGAAGGAAAGCAGAGGACATAGCACAGAATGGGGGAGACTTATCAATGCCTTCGTGACAGTTATCTGGAGTAAATACATTAAGAGATGTGGATGTTCAGATTAAGTGGCATTTTTATTTTCCGAAAAAGAAGTGAAGGACGAGATCCACATGTTGCTGGAAGTTTCAATGCATTGAAGTAATGAGTTTGGTTTTGCTTTGTTTCTCGTTTGCAATAAAATCCTCGCCATCGCCACGCTCCATCCCTCCTGCTACAGGCAGTGGCATTGTGAGACAAGTAAATCCTTGGCGGATTCTCTTCCTTAACGGCACTGAAAACTAATGGTAATTTTTCCCCACAGCTGTTCTTTGTTTATTAAACAGGATTACACAAATGGGGCGCTACATCTGGCGCCGCCGGAAAACCGCTATTGGCATTGTGAAATAATGTAATGGAAGCCGTTTCCCTGCGTGACGGGGCACTTATCACTCTCTGTAATTACAGCATTTTTGATTGACAGGGAAACTACTAAATGCAAATGTATAAGTGCATTCATTATCTCAACCACTATGATACATACTGGTAAAGTAACTGGTAAAGTATGATAAATACTGGTAAAGTGACTGTAAATATCTTTATCAGATCTCTGCCGTAATACAAAATCCTTTATCGCTGCACTTCACTGTGTTCTTATTATGGTGCTAATTCTAGAAATATCCTTAATATCAACGGCAAACCCTGGGGAATAACTCAACACACCGCCATCAATGTCTAAACCGCTGCCAACAAAAGTGAGCACACCCCTAAGTGAAAGTGGCCAAATTGTGCCTAAGTGTTTCTATTTTGTGTGGCCACCATTAGTTTCCCAAAGAAAAAAAAACCACAATGTAACAGCGCTCTGCAAACCAAACAAAGCACAACAATGCCATAGTAATAGAAAATATTCTGGTGCTAATACTACGCCTATTTAGTAAAATTGAGATTCTTGGCAAATACATTTTGTACAAAATTATTTGGGCCCGTCTGCAGGGCCGGTGCTACCATAAAGCAGACCAAGCGGCTGCCTTAGGGCGCACCCTGGGGGAGGGTGGAAAAATGTGACATGGAGGGCTGATGTGACATAGGGGGGTGATTTGACATGGAGGGGGAGAAATGTGACATGGGGGAATGATGGCTGACATAGGGGCATGATGGCTTACATGGGGGGCTGATGGCTGACATGGGGGGCTAATGGCTGACATGGCGACATGATGGCTCACATGGGGGGCTGATGGCTGACATAGGGGTCTGATCTGAGGTCTGATTAACATTGGGGGTCTGATTGGGGCTGTGAGCTGAGGTCTGATTAACATTGGGGGTCTGATTGCTGGTCTGACCTGAGGTGGGCGCCCCCCCTCGCAGGTGAGCTGCGAGGGGGGGGGGCGCCAAAATGTAGCTTCGCTTTTCTTGGCAAAAATCCTTGCACCGGCCCTGCCCGTCTGCCATACGTCAAGGTGATCTCTGTAAGACGGGAACCTAACAATAAAGGCTACCTGTTATGTGCCATAACGACCAAGTATAAAGCTGTAGCCTGCCCTCCCTGCACTCACTGGAAGCCTTTTGGCACCAGGAGAGGTATAGAGTGGACTCTCATTGCATTCATTGGAAGCCATTTGGCACCAGGAGATGCATAGAGTGGGCTCAGCATGCATGTTGCTACCTGCATCCCCTGAATTTAATGGAGGCCATTTTGGCACCAAAAATGATGAAAAGTAGCATGCATGTGGAACCTGCACTCCCTGAATTTTATGGTGGTCGTTATGGCACATAACAGGTAGCATTTAGTGTTAGGTTCCTGTCTTTCAGAGATCGCCTTGACGCCGTAGACAGGCCCAAATAATTTTGTACAAAATGTGTTTGCCAAGAATCTCAATAAGCGTAGCATTAGCACCAGAATATTTTCTATTACTATGGCATTGTTATGCTTTGTTTTGTTTGCAGAGCGCTGTTGCATTGTGTTTTTTTCTTTGTGTTTCTAGCCATCGCGGCGCGCACCTGCGCATTGGGATGTGCTAACTGACCCCCTTTTTCTTTGCACCATTAGTTTCCAGCACTGCTCTAACCCTCTTGGGCATGGTGGTCACTGGAGCTTTACAGGTTCCACTGGAATTCTCTTTCATCCTTGACTAGAGATAAGCAAATTTTTCAAAAGTTTGATTCGGCTGACTGGCCGAATGTTACAAATTTTTTGTAAGTAGTGGGTGCAATGACAGGAAGCTGCGATAGTGCTGCCCCCCTTATCATTGTACCTCTCAGATGCCGCGTTCGTACATGATAGATTACGTCATCACGCCGGCCGACATGGTGACGTATGACAGGATTTTGTCCTAGATCTTCAATCAAAAGAATGAATCTTTTCGTTTTTTATACTATTTCAGGTTAAATTGATTCACTTACACAAAGCTTGGGGAAATTTGGCTTCGAGGTGAATCGAATTTATCCTGAAATTTGGAACGAATTCCACTTCATGGGATTCGATTCACTCATCTCTAATGACGACATCACGGAGCTGGTGGATGTTAGAGGCCTTCCGCTCCTCCACCTTCTGTTTTAGGATGCCCCACAGATAGGGTTTAGGCCTGAAGACATGCTTGGCCAGTCCAGCACCTTTACCCTCAGTTTCTTTACAAGGCAGTGGTCGTCTTGGAGGTGTTTGGGGTGGTTATCATGTTGGATAGCTTGCTGCTTTTTCAAGGCTGCTAATTTAGTGCTGGTCTAATCAAGTGCTGATCTGCAAGTGCATTGGAGATATTCAGGAGATACTCAGGAGGTAATCTGGAGGTGGATACAATCTAAACAAGTAAGATTTGTTTGTTTAAATCCCCCCCCCCCCCTCTTTGCAATGGCAGACCTGGTTCTGTGCAGGAATTGTTGTGCTTTTATTTCAGGTTCCACTCTTCAGAGGTTTGGATACTGTCTGATCTGTAGACAGCTCTCCATAATGCAACAGGAAATTACCTTTTTGAAATATGAGATTTGTAAATTAACCATTAAGCAAACTCAGACTGAGAACATTGCAATGCCACTGCCACAGAGGCCCCCTAGACATGGAAGATGGGTTACTGAAGGTTCTGGTAGACTGAGAGTTGTGGATAGAAGACATGTCCCACAGTCTGTGGCTCTCCATAATTCATTTGCAGCACTTTCAGAGTCCAAGAGCAACATGGCAGATGGCTCAAGCACAGTGGGTGAGAAACAATCATCTCCCATGCCTAAAGTATGCAAGACTGCAGCCAAAGACAAAAAGGAGAAGGTGAGGACTGATAGTAAGCAACTGTTGGTGGGCGATTCCATCATAAGAGGTGTGAAGTTTGAGGAGAATGGTGTTGTAAGATGTCTCCCTGGTGCTACCGCTAGCAGGGATAGACGACGGATCCTTAATATTGTTAGGCAAGCAAAACAGGAAAGTGAAGTGGATGTTATTGTCCATCTGGGGACAAACGATCTGGCTTGCAATGAGGTTTCAAAGGTGAAAGAAGCTTTTCATACACTTGGAAAGGATATACGGGAGGTTGCATCAACTGTTTCATTCTCTGCAGTTTTGCCTGTGCATAACCTTCAGCATGACAGGAAGATGCGCATTAAGGGATTCAATGTATGGCTTGGTGAATGGTGTCGGAACCAAGGGTTTGGCTTTGTGATTCATGTTAGCTCTTGTTGGAATGGAAAAGAACTGTACAAGAAAGATGGTTTGCATCTTTCTCTCAAAGGAACGAATGTCCTCGGTGAACAGTTACAAGTATTTGCTAAAGAGCATTTAAACTAGGAAAGGGGGGCAAAAGAGTGATAATCCAGCAGTCCGACTGCCCCCCGGAACAATGCCAGAAGATGCCAGTAGCACAAAGGTTAAGAAATGACAAGCTCAGATTCTTATCTACAAATGCTCACAGTTTAGGGAATAAGATTAATGAACTTGAGGCTATAATGGCATCTGAGAATATAAATGTAGTGGCTGTTACTGAGACGTGGTTCAAGGGGAGTAATGACTGGGATATATCAATACCAGGGTTCTCTCTATACAGGAAAGACAGAGAAGGCAAGAAGGGGGGAGGGGTGGCCCTGTATGTGAAAGACAGCATAAACTCTAATTTGATACAAGTTAGCGAGAACAATTTAGAGTCAGTTTGGGTTACCTTGCAGCTTGATAATCATAAGGTAACTCGTGTAGGTGTGATATATAGACCACCTAGCCAAGTCAAAGAATTAGATGATCTACTAGTTGAGGAAATAGCTAAAATGACATTGAAGGGGGAAGTTATCATTATGGGAGACTTCAATCTTCCTGATGTAAACTGGAAAACCAAAATAGCTAGTTCTGCCAGGAGTACAGATATTCTAAATTCCCTACTGGGATTATCTCTACAACAAGTAGTTGAGGAGCCAACCCGGAAGGAGGCCATTTTAGATTTAGTATTCACAAATGGGAATTTGGTATCTGATATTACTGTAGGGGAAAGATTGGGATCTAGTGATCACCAGTCAGTGTGGTTTACTATAAGTACAGTGACTGATTCACACCACACAAAAACTAAAGTTTTAGATTTTAGAAAAACTGACTTTTCTAAAATTAGATTAGTGGTATACGAGTCCCTATCAGACTGGAACAGTTTCATTGGAGTCCAGGAGAAATGGGACTACTTAAAAGTGGCACTATTGAAGGCAACAGATAATTGCATTAGGCTTGTCAGTAAAAGCAAAAAAAGGAAGAGACCACTGTGGTACTCGGCAGAAGTGGCCAAAATCATTAAAAACAAAAAGATAGCATTTAGGAATTATAAAAAAAAAAAAACGAGGATGACAGACAAATTTACAAGATTAGGCAAGAGAGAGGCCAAACAAGTTATAAGAGCTTCTAAAGCACAGGCAGAAGAGAAATTAGCTCAGTCAGGGAAAAAAGGCGATAAGGCATTCTTCAGATACATAAATGAAAAAAGGAAACTAAAACAAGGAATTACAAAATTAAAAACAAAAGAAGGAAGGTATATAGGAGAAGATAAAGAACTAGCTGACTGCCTCAATGAATACTTCTGTTCAGTCTTTACGAAGGAAAATGAAGGAAAAGGACCTTAGTTAGGAAGGAAGACTAATGAATCTTTTGATGCATGTGTCTTTACAGAGGAAGAGGTTCTAAGTCAGCTGTCTAAAATCAATACAAATAAGTCACAGGGGCCTGATGGGATACACCCAAAGCTATTAAAAGAGCTCAGCGGTGAACTAGCAAAACCATTAACAGATTTAGTTAACCAATCACTGGCAACAGGAGTCGTCCCAGAAGATTGGAAATTAGCAAATGTTGTGCCGATTCACAAGAAAGGTAGTAGGGAGGAATCGGGCAACTATAGGCCAGTAAGCCTGACATCAATATTGGGGAAATTAATGGAAACCATACTTAAGGAGAGGATTGTGGAACATCTAAAATCCCATGGATTGAAAGATGAAAAACAGCATGGGTTTACTTCAGGGAGATCATGTCAAACTAATCTTATTGATTTTTTTGATTGGGTGACTAAAACAGTAGATGGCGGAGGTGCAGTAGACATCGCTTATCTGGACCTTAGTAAGGCTTTTGATACTGTCCCACACAGAAGGCTTATCAATAAATTGCTTGGACTCCCATATTGTTGAATGGATTAGGCAGTGGCTGAGGGACAGGCAACAGAGGGTTGTAGTCAATGGAATATATTTAGACCAAGGTCTTGTTACCAGTGGGGACCTCAGGGATCTGTTCTGGGACCCATATTGTTTAATATCTTTATCAGCGAAATTGCAGAAGGCCTCGATGGTAAGGTGTGTCTTTTTGCTGATGACACAAAGATTTGTAACAGGGTTGATGTTCCTGGAGGAATACACCAAATGGAAAAGGACTTAGAAAAACTAGAGGAATGGTAAAAAATCTGGCAACTAAAATTGAATGTGGATAAGTGCAAAATAATGCACCTGGGGCGTAAAAACCCAAGAGCAGAATATACAGTCAGTGATACAGTCCTAACCTCAGTATCTGAGGAAAAGGATTTAGGGGTCATTATTTCAGAAGACTTAAAGGTAGGCAGACCATGTCATAAAGCAGCAGGAGATGCTAGCAGAATGCTGGGGTGTATAGGGAGAGGCATTACTAGTAGAAAGAGGGAGGCGCTTATGCCGCTCTACAGAGCACTAGTGAGACCTCATTTGGAGTATTGTGTGCAGTACTGGAGACCATATCTCCAGAAGGATATTGATACTTTGGAGAGAGTTCAGAGAAGAGCTACTAAACTGGTCCATGGATTGCAGGATAAAACTTACCAGGAAAGATTAAAGGAACTTAACATGTAGAGCTTGGAAGAAAGACGAGACAGAGGGGAGATGAGAGAAACTGCTAAATACTTAAAGGGAATCAACAAGGTAAAAGAGGAAAGAAGATTTAAAAGAATAAAAATTGCTACAAGAGGACATAGTTCTAAATTAGAGGGGCAAAAGTTTAAAAGTAATATCAGGAAGTATTACTTTACTGAGAGAGTAGTGGATGCATGGAATAGCCTACCTGCAGAAGTGGTAGCTGCAAATACAGTGAAGGAGTTTAAGCATGCATGGGATAGGCATACGGCCATCCTTCATATAAGATAGGGCCAGGGGCTATCCATAGTATTCAGTGTATTGGGCAGACTAGATGGGCCAAACGGTTCTTATCTGCCGACACATTCTATGTTTCTATGAATACTGCCCTGCAGCCCAGTTTCTGAAGGGAGGGGATCGGTTCAGTATGACACAGGACATGTTGGCATTCATGGTTCCCTCGATGAACTGCAGCTCCCCGCAGCCGGCAGCGCTCATGCAGCTGAAAGAGGCCCGAGGGCTGGGTCCACAGGTACAGAGGGTGCACGATGCCACACAGTCGATAAAGCAGCCTGGCTGCGCCTGAATGTTCCTGAGCGAGCTTTGTCTTTGGGGTGCACCCTTAAGTATTGCACAATACTATTTTTAATCCAACAAGGTGAAGTCTGTATCTTGCCGCTTTTTTATATGTCCCCAAAGTGTCACTGGTACAGTACAACGAGGTGTGACGCGGCAGAGCCGCACTTACAGTTCTTGGCAGTCTCTTGGTGCTTTTCCTTGATCCACTGGTTCACTCCAGCACGAACCGGACCATCAGCCATGTGTTTCCTGGAGCTGGCGCTACAAGTGTCTTCCTTGGGGCTGACTCTTTGTCACTACCAGAGCTTTGAGACGTTCTCACAGCTCTGTTTCTCCACCCCTGTGATGATGTCACTACTAGAGCTTGGAGGAGTTCCCTCTGCCCTGTTTCTCCGCCCCTGTGATGAGGTCTTTACTTTCTGTTTCCTTCCTCCCAGCTGTCCCTCCTGTGTTTGATTTCGCTGCCTTTAAATCACCCCTCCTCCTTTGTAGAGGTGCGGATTATACTTTTCTTTTGAGCTGTATCTCTCGCTTGAGTATCTTCACTTGTGTGATATCTTTTCACTGGATCTGTGTTCTGCTGAAGCAGGTACTTCGGATATTGTCTGCTGACTTTGGATCTGTTTTCACTGCAGCCGCAGCTCCTTCAGTTAAGTGTTCAGACATTGTGTGTTTCTGTTTCTTTGCTGACTGGATCCGAGGCGACCCCGGTTCCGTCCATATACTGAGCAGGGCACCGGTGGCCGTGCCCCTTCCACTATTGTAGGGGTTTCAGTGGTCATCAGCCTTAGGTACGCGGGCATGTCTCGATCCCCCATCTGGATCTGGACATGTGCATAGCAACTTAGGGAGAGCTTTTAGGGTCTGACAGGGGTCACCCTTTATCCTCCCTAGTTTGGGTCCGGTCAGTTGCTATTCACTGTGTAGGCTCTTGTTGCTCACTTACAGCCATGACACTCTTGGGGCTGGTGTGGCCCCCCCCCCCCCCCCCTATGAGCCGCAAATCCCTTTCCCAGCATTTTCAGAGACTGATTGCTCAGACCCTATACATAGTGACCCTGAATACAGTGACCCTCCAGGAGCTGCACCCACATCTCTGAGTAGTTCCTTGCTCCACCATACTGTACACAACGCCATAATCAGTACTTTTTTTCTCTATGATTTCTTTTATCTTCACATTTTGGGCTCTGGCCTCCCTCTTTTTCTCCATTGCCCAGCTTTCTACTTTAGGTATTGTGTTTGTGCCTTTATCTAGTTTATCCTTGAATATGGCAAGTTCACACATGCAGTCATCCAGGCATTCACACTTCATCAGCTTTTTCTTTAGATCAGTCTCTGTCTTAATCTCATCTCTTAACTTAGAAATTTGCCTTTCCAGATTAAATAAACTTTTCTTTGTCACAGTTGTACTCAATCCAGAAGCACTACACGTTTCAGTTGACTCACCAGCCACCATTTCCAGATTATCGTTTCTAACACCTCCATGCTGCAGGCCTAACTCCAAGCTCTGGGCTTTCCCAGGATCATCAGCCCAGCTCCCCTCCCCTCCACCTGGGTCAGAAGCCATGCCCCCTCCCTGCAAGGAGCTCAGCAGCACATGTCTATCCTCTCCTATGGACAAGAATAGAACTACTATAATACTGCTCCTATGTACAAGAATATAACTACTATAATACTGCTCCTATGTACAAGAATATAACTACTATAATACTGCTCCTATGTACAAGAATAGAACTACTATATTGAGGCATGGCTGAAGAAGGTAGATCATATCTGTCGCATGGAGGAGCTTGCGAGCTGGGAGGACAGGAACCACAAAAAATATGTTAAGTTATGGACACCTTGGCTATTATTTAGGGATGGGGTGCTCGAGCCTCCTAGAGGTGTTGTCTCAGAGGCTCACCAGTAGGGGTTGTTCTCCAGAATTTTGACAAGTCTTTTTAGCATATGACTGAGTCGTTGCTAAATTATACCTGTGATTATGTTCATTCTTCACATTGCACTTTATTCACCTAATGTGCTTTCGATGTTCAAATGTCATGGATGGAATGTTGTTTTTGGTTCTCCCTTTTTCTCCCCCCCTTCCTTCGCCCTTCTCCTTCCTGACCCTCCCTCCCTGTCCCTTCCTTCCCACCCCTTTTCTCCCTGTTCCTTATGCTGCTATGGTCACTGGGCATGCTACATGATCTATGTATACTTGAAGGGTACGTTTGTATCTGCTATACCGCACTAGCACTATGTAACTTGGACATTCTCTGTACCTGAGCTATATAAGTCGTTATTGCCTTGTATTTATGTGCAGAAGTCTACTCAGGCCCTTGTTGATGGTCTGATGCTCTGTATTGTATGTGCTTGATACTGTACGCTCTCGACTACTGGTCAATGTGTGATGATGTAGTGTGTATCTTTTGCTATTTTTCTCAATAAAAAGAAAATTTTCAAAGAATAGAACTACTATAATACTGCCTCCTATGTACAAGAATATAACTACTATAATACTGCCTCCTATGTACAAGGATATAACTACTATAATACTGCTCCTATGTACAAGAATATAACTACTATAATACTGCTCCTATGTACAAGAATATAACTACTATAATAATGCATTCTATGTACAGGAATATAACTACTATAATACTGCTTCTATGTACAAGAATATAACTACTATAATACTGCCTCCTATGTACACGAATATAACTACTATAATACTGCTCCTATGTACAAGAATATAGCTACTATAATACTGCTCCTATGTACAAGAATATACCTACTATAATACTGCTCATATATACAAGAATATAACTTCTATAATACTGCCTCCTATGTACAAGAATATACCTACTATAATACTGCTCATATATACAAGAATATAACTACTATAATACTGCCTCCTATGTACAAGAATATACCTACTATAATACTGCTCATATATACAAGAATATAACTACTATAATACTGCCTCCTATGTACAAGAATATAACTACTATAATACTGCTCCTATGTACAAGAATACAACTACTATAATACTGCCTCCTATGTACATGAATATAACTACTATAACACTGCTCCTATGTACAAGAATATAACTACTATAATACTGCTCCTATATACAAGAATACAACTACTATAATACTGCCTCCTATGTACAAGAATATACCTACTATAATACTGCTCATATATACAAGAATATAACTACTATAATACTGCCTCCTATGTACAAGAATATAACTACTATAATACTGCTCCTATGTACAAGAATACAACTACTATAATACTGCCTCCTATGTACATGAATATAACTACTATAACACTGCTCCTATGTACAAGAATATAACTACTATAATACTGCTCCTATATACAAGAATATAACTACTATAATACTGCTACTATATACAAGAATATAACTACTATAATACTGCTCCTATGTACAAGAATATAACTACTATTATACTGCTCCTATGTACAAGAATATAACTACTATAATACTGCTCCTATGTACAAGACTATGACTACTATAATACTGCTCCTCTGTACAAGAATATAACTACTATAATACTGCTCCTATGTACAAGAATATAACTACTATAATACTGCTCCTATGTACAAGAATATAACTACTATAATACTGCCTCCTATTTACAAGAATATAACTACTATAATACTGCTCCTATGTACAAGAATATAACTACTATAATACTGCCTCCTATGTACAAGAATATAACTACTATAATACTGCTCCTATATACAAGAATACAACTACTATAATACTGCCTCCTATGTACATGAATATAACTACTATAACACTGCTCCTATGTACAAGAATATAACTACTATAATACTGCTCCTATATACAAGAATATATCTACTATAATACTGCTCCTATCTACAAGAATATAACTACTATAATACTGCCTCCTATGTACAAGAATATACCTACTATAATACTGCTCCTATGTACAAGAATATAACTACTATAATACTGCCTCCTATGTACAAGAATATATCTACTATAATACTGCCTCCTATCTACAAGAATATAACTACTATAATACTGCCTCCTATGTACAAGAATATAACTACTATAATACTGCTCCTATGTACAAGAATACAACTACTATAATACTGCCTCCTATGTACATGAATATAACTACTATAACACTGCTCCTATGTACAAGAATATAACTACTATAATACTGCTCCTATATACAAGAATACAACTACTATAATACTGCCTCCTATGTACAAGAATATACCTACTATAATACTGCTCCTATATACAAGAATATAACTACTATAATACTGCCTCCTATGTACATGAATATAACTACTATAACACTGCTCCTATGTACAAGAATATAACTACTATAATACTGCTCCTATATACAAGAATATATCTACTATAATACTGCTCCTATCTACAAGAATATAACTACTATAATACTGCCTCCTATGTACAAGAATATACCTACTATAATACTGCTCCTATGTACAAGAATATAACTACTATAATACTGCCTCCTATGTACAAGAATATATCTACTATAATACTGCCTCCTATCTACAAGAATATAACTACTATAATACTGCCTCCTATGTACAAGAATATAACTACTATAATACTGCTCCTATGTACAAGAATACAACTACTATAATACTGCCTCCTATGTACATGAATATAACTACTATAACACTGCTCCTATGTACAAGAATATAACTACTATAATACTGCTCCTATATACAAGAATACAACTACTATAATACTGCCTCCTATGTACAAGAATATACCTACTATAATACTGCTCCTATATACAAGAATATAACTACTATAATACTGCTACTATATACAAGAATATAACTACTATAATACTGCTCCTATGTACAAGAATATAACTACTATTATACTGCTCCTATGTACAAGAATATAACTACTATAATACTGCTCCTATGTACAAGACTATGACTACTATAATACTGCTCCTCTGTACAAGAATATAACTACTATAATACTGCTCCTATGTACAAGAATATAACTACTATAATACTGCTCCTATGTACAAGAATATAACTACTATAATACTGCCTCCTATTTACAAGAATATAACTACTATAATACTGCTCCTATGTACAAGAATATAACTACTATAATACTGCTCCTATGTACAAGAATATAACTACTATAATACTGCTCCTATACAAGAATAAACTACTATAATACTGCCTCCTATGTACAGAATATAACTACTATAATACTGCTCCTATGTACAAGAATATAACTACTATAATACTGCTCCTATGTACAAGAATATACTACTATAATACTGCTCCTATCTACAAGAATATAACTACTATAATACTGCTCCTATGTACAAGAATAACTACTATAATACTGCTCCTATGTACAAGAATATAACTACTATAATACTGCCTCCTATGTACAAGAATATCTACTATAATACTGCCTCCTATGTACAAGAATATAACTACTATAATACTGCCTCCTATGTACAAGAATATAACTACTATAATACTGCTCCTATGTACAAGAATAAACTACTAATACTGCCTCCTATGTACAGAATATAACTACTATACTGCTCCTATGTACAAGAATATAACTACTATAATACTGCTCCTATATACAAGAATACAACTACTATAATACTGCCTCCTATGTACAAGAATATACCTACTATAATACTGCTCATATATACAAGAATATAACTACTATAATACTGCCTCCTATGTACAAGAATATAACTACTATAATACTGCTCCTATGTACAAGAATACAACTACTATAATACTGCCTCCTATGTACATGAATATAACTACTATAACACTGCTCCTATGTACAAGAATATAACTACTATAATACTGCTCCTATATACAAGAATATAACTACTATAATACTGCTACTATATACAAGAATATAACTACTATAATACTGCTCCTATGTACAAGAATATAACTACTATTATACTGCTCCTATGTACAAGAATATAACTACTATAATACTGCTCCTATGTACAAGACTATGACTACTATAATACTGCTCCTCTGTACAAGAATATAACTACTATAATACTGCTCCTATGTACAAGAATATAACTACTATAATACTGCTCCTATGTACAAGAATATAACTACTATAATACTGCCTCCTATTTACAAGAATATAACTACTATAATACTGCTCCTATGTACAAGAATATAACTACTATAATACTGCCTCCTATGTACAAGAATATAACTACTATAATACTGCTCCTATATACAAGAATACAACTACTATAATACTGCCTCCTATGTAAAAGAATATAACTACTATAATACTGCCTCCTATCTACAAGAATATAACTACTATAATACTGCCTCCTTTGTACAGAAATAAACTTTGAAATAGCTATTTAAAACATAATATGCACATGAAGCTAAGCACTTTGAAGAATATAATAAGTTTGTGCGCGGTGTGTAGACTTGTCTCGCTGGGTGATGGGCTCAGTACGACGGGATTGATTTGCAGCTTCATTTCAGCAGAGTGGCCGTTTCATTGTGTTTTCTAAATGATCTCTCATTTCTCGCATCCAATACAAGATAAATCTTCCTCTCATCTTTATGTCTCACAGGATAATTTAAGAATAATAATCTGGGAACATTTTGTTAGGATGGGAGGTTAGCGGCGAGCGTACGACTATTCATTTTCTCCATGAATTTAGCGGCTGGCGGTATTACTGTTTAATTGACCCTTTGACATTCATTTTATTGCTACTTCATGTCGGTAGGAATTTTGAACGCATGGTGCACTTATATATACTCACATTATAGTTTTACATTACAGCCAGAAATTCATGCAGAACAGAAATTCCTTTGGAGCAAAGTGCTGTCACTAATCTGGGGAAATTATGGCGTCCATCACCGTAAACGCGGGCAGAGCAACACGTTGCATCAGGCAACTTTATGAGATAAAAGTTAGGCTTCCCGATGACAAGGTGCGGCTATGCAGCCTTAGGAGTGTTTGTACCAGACTAGAGCAACATGGCTGGTTTCTTCTATAAACAGCACCACCCTTTTCCACAGGTTATCTGTGGTATTGCAGCTCTCCCACATTTACTTCCGTTAAGCCAATCTGCAATACCAGCCACATTTTACTGCTGATCTGTGAGACAGTACAGTACAGAGGGGGAGATATTGAGCTTCTGCCGTCTCTGTTAATAGCACTGCAAGGATAGGTGAGGCTGCAGGTAGAATGTGCGTAGGCAGAAGGATGGGAGTGGTGGTTGTGGCCTTGAAGGTGGTAGTAGTAATCGCGGTTTACGGTCACAGTCCTCGCTTTGACGCTGTCACCGCCACTTCTGCGAGAAGGTCTGTTAGATGTTCTTCTCTACCTGCATGACGTTCTTTGTTTTGGTTTCACTTTGTCATCTCCCTTCCTTTTCCCAGCTGTCACCTATTTACACTAATTGTCTCCCTTTATATTCCCTCCCATACTGCCTCACTTTGCGGTTTATACTTCTTCCTGGATTGTGTTCATGGCTGGAGGCTGCTTCTGTTGATTCCTCAGATAAATCTGTTTCCTTTATTTGTGTTTCCTTGCTGGCTTGATTCTAGGTGACCCTGACTCTGTCCGTATTAAGTGCAGGGAGCCGGTGGTCGTGTCCCCTCACTATTATAGGGTTTTCAGGTGTCACATAGTATGAGGTACGCGGGCATGCAATCGTCTACCATAAAGACCTATGCATGGGCATAGCAGTCAGGGAGAGCTCTAGCGGTTTTATAGGGCTCACCCATATGCTCCTTAGTTTAGGATCAAGCTAGTCCGATCTTTAGTTATAAGTTCCAGCTTTCTGCAACACCATCTGTGACAGACATCCCCCGGGGCTGTGCACAGTGAGAGGAGGACGCACCCTTTCTTCCTTCGGGGCACTCCTTGGTATTAGGTGGTAGTTGGGGTGCCCTTGATAGAGAATGTTTGGCTGGGTCCAGGTAGGAGAGCGGATGCAGGGGGACGGTGCGTGGTGAAGACAATGACCAGGCCCATTAATTGCAATCAATAAAGTCTTTCTTTACTGAGTTGATGATAGGAGCAGTAGTACATATAGCAGCAAAAGGCACAGTTCCAAGGTACATTACAATCCTTTCTCAGTAGCAGTGAGAAGGAACAATGATGGTAGTTATCGTACTGCCTTGTTTTCTCCCTCTCTCTAAGTAACTCTTTACAGTCTTTCAGCAGAACCACAGGCTGCAATGAGGTTCTTATTAAGGGCTGTTTCACATGAGCGGATGCCGTGCGTGTCATCCGCAGCGTGAATGAGAGCCAAGCCGCGCTCTGGTCAGCAGAGACACGGAGCAGTAACATGATTGATCATGCTCTGTGCCTCTCTGTGACCTCTTTACTACAAAACCACGGTGACAACTTTATCTCACTGTGATTTAGTAGTAAAAAGATCACAGAGAGACACGGAGCATGATCAATCATGTTAGAGCGCGGCTTGGCTCTCATTCACGCTGCGGATGACACGCACGGCATCCGCTCATGTGAAACAGCCCTAACTTCTTGGGTCTTTAACCATGGCGCCTATTCTGAGCTGGTGCCATAGCTGCCGGATGGCTGCTGCTGTTTTACACAGCAGACGTCCAGAGTCAATGTCTGCGTGTCACGGTCCCTCCAGTGACAGAGGTTAGAAGATCTGAGAGACTGGCTGCACGTTAGGTCATCTGACAGCCTATCTGTTTTCACTTTGCAGTGTTGTTGTTGGTATGACCAAACCTCTTGTCTCAGGTGCAGCTTGTGGTCATTACTGCTCCTCTATTTAGTATATCAACTTCATACCATGCGGTTGATATTCTCTGCCTGGAGTTAGAGGAGCTGGTGTGTTGTCCTCATCTGAGTTCCTGCTCATCCATTTTCTATTATAAGATAAGTATACTTCTCTTGGTATTCTGTTGTTCCCATTTGCTCGTTGTTTACTAGGCCTTCAGGGAGACGCTGGTTCGTTCGTCTGGGAAGGAACCAGTAGTCTCAGACCCTGTCACTAATCCTAGGGCTTTTCAGGATTACTAGGGCCTAGGTTTCCAGTGTATGAATATTTCCACCTTCAGGGTCTATTCATACTGACAGGAGTCAGGGCTAGGTTTAGGGTTTCCATAGGTGGTCACCATTTCCCTTTCCTTAGCCTTGATGCCTAGTTCCTGGTCATTTTCCTTCTGTTATCATTCTGGTGTTTCTCCCCTCCCCCTACACTGTGACACTTCGATCAGCAATAACGCCGATCACAGACATTTAACCATGCAGGTGCCATGGTTCATTGTGACTACCACATCTGAGAGGTCTTTTTCTGGGAGCACTGCATTCCTGGGGCCCGAACGTCTCCCCTGTGCCAAGATGGAGGGAGGCGTTCGGTTGTCATGGCAGCCTCGGACCTTCTGAGTGCACAGGGGAATTGTACTAATTGCAGTCTATGGTAGAAGCAATCTTAAGGCCTCTTTCACACGAGCGTGGCGTGTAAGGGGCCGATAAGACGTTGGTGCGTTGCGGTAAAATGCGCGCGAGTGCAAAGCGTTTTAATGCGTTTTGCACGTGCGTGAGAAAAAACGCCATGTTTGGTACCCAGACCCAAACCCGGACTTCATCACTGAAGTTCAGGTTTGGGTTCGGTGTTGTGTAGATTTTATTATTTTCCCTTATAACATGGTTATAAGGGAAAATAATAGCATTCTTATTACAGAATGCATAGTAAATTAGGGATGGAGGTGTTAAAAAAAAATAAAAATTATAACTTACCTGTTCCATAGCTACCAGTCTCTGTTCTATCTTCAGGACCTGGCAAACAACCTGTGGTGACGTCACTGAGCTCATCACATGGTCCAATCACATGGTTCATCATGACCTCCTTGCCCCCCCCCCCCCGGTTTATGATTATGGGCCGGCGGCGCTGCGTTGCAACTCACAAGTAAGTGATTTAAAAAAAAAAAGTTTATTTTTCCGCCCTCTCCCAGGGTGCGCCCTAAGGCAGCCGCTTGGTCTGCCTTATAGTAGCACCGGCCCTGGCCCCCATTGTCTGAGATGGAAAAACCCCTTTAAAGGCTATGTACACCTTTGGGCGCAATTTTTTTAAAATTATTATTGCATTGTACTTATTGTGAGCTAAAAATATATTTTTTAAATTGGTCTTTATTAAAAATATTTGTACAGAGCATTCCAGTACATTATATAGCGGTTGTGCGGTTGTACTTGGTAGCAGAGCTCAGCCCCATTGACTTCTATAGAGCTGAGCTGCACCCAGGCCACGTGACGGATGAACGCGTCGTCACACGGCCTAAGGAAAGCAGTGAAAAAGCTGCGACGCTACTGCCTTCTTAAACATCTGATCAGCGGGGGTCCTGGGTGTGGGCCCCCAGCCGATCAGATACTGATGACCTACCCAGAGGATAGATTATCAGTATTAAAGTCTCAGAACACCCCTTTAATCTCTGGATACATTGTTTCCTCCTGTTCAGAATGTAGCAGACATTTGTCTTCATACGATTCGCCTCCATTTATCCAGGACGCCTCCAATACACTCAGAATATACTGGGAAAAGTACATTATCCCATATAGAATGCCTCATCCATCAGTGTCTGCACCATAACCAGATTTATTTCCAGTCCTACAAGTGCTTTCTGGGAAATGTATCTGCATTCTGTCGCTCCTTAGCTGGTGGTAAGTTATTACTCGCGTCTCGGTGGTGCACATCATGTAGCGATTCGGGGCTGAAATAATGTAAATTAATATCAGCAAATCCCGATTTTCATGATTCTTTCTCATAAGAGATTCCGGGAAATAAATGGGGATATAAGAAGGAATTCTCCAAGTGGAAAGTGAATCTTACAATTCGAGGCTATAGCGTCACCTGCGCAGCTCCACGTAAAGGGGTGTCTACTGTAGTTAACCCTTACTTCTCTGCTGGAACCAACTGGTATTTCTCAGGGAATCCAATGTTTGTATCCCCTGCAGTGTCTGGAGCTTTATATGTATCCCATTAAAACAACGTGCACTCCATTGCGTTCACGGAGGCACCGGGCCAGTCCTCTGCAGGTCCCAATCAGGAGACCCCAGTCATTATCCAAAAATGTTCTAATAGGACATCTTACAAAGGATTGTCTTAACCAGGCAGCCCGCCTTTCTATGTGCAGTATTAGGGTATTTGAACGTCATAGAGGGGCTCCCTCTGTTTACAACCCATGAGCCAGAACCAGCTCTAATGGACTCAGCCGGTCATGGATATCACATGGATGTCCCGGGATTGCCTGGGGTCAGCCCAGGAAGCCAGACCCATGGTGATCAGTTTATTGCCGAACCAAATCCAGTATTAAGGAAGATTAGACAACCCCTTTAACTGGGCTGCCCCCCAGTCTCCTTACAGCAGAAGGGGCACGCTCCGTCCCCATTCTGTCACTCAGCTCTAGGTCAGCCATCTGCAGTCTATAAGCTGCCTATCTTGTCTCTGGCAGCATTCACCCTGTGGCCCCTGCAGTTGGCGGAGGCTGGCGCAATGCAGTGATGTCATCATGCGTACTGTGCGGATCCACTGACTGATGGAGCGACCCGCACTGAGCGACCCGCTCTATTCGTGTTGGGATTATGACTAGGCGAGTATTCACTTTAGAGGCACCAAGGGGCATTCCTACTGTGATGGGACGCTTAGGGGGCATCTCTATCATGAGGGGCACTAAGGAATCATAATCAATGCCTGGGGGCATTCAGGGGGATAATAAAGGGTATCACTATTGTGTGTGCGGAGCACAAACTGGGCATTCTTAATGTGTGGGGGCACTAAGAGGGCATCACTACTTCGAGGGGATTTTAAGGGGACATCACTACTGTGAGGGGGTATTAAGGGTCATCAGTACTGTGAGGGGGTATTAAGGGTCATCAGTACTGTAAGGGGGTATTAAGGGTCATCAATACTGAAAGGGGGTATAAAGCGTCATCAATACCGGGAGGGGGTATTAAGGGTCTTCAATACCGGGAGGGGGTATTAAGGGTCATCAATACCAGGAGGGGGTATTAAGGGTCATCAATACCGTGAGGGGGTATTAAGGGTCATCAATACTGTGAGGGGGTATTAATGGTCATCAATACTGTGAGGGAGTATTAGGGTCATCAGTACTGTGAGGGGGTATTAAGGGTCATCAATACTGTGAGGGGGTATTAGGGGTCATCAATACTGTGAGGGAGTATTAAGGGTCATCAGTACTGTGAAGGGGTATTAAGGGTCATCAATACTGGGAGGGGGTATTAGGGTCATCAGTACTGTGAGGGGGTATTAAGGGTCATCAATACTGTGAGGGGGTATTAAGGGTCATCAGTACTGTGAGGGGGTATTAAGTGTCATCAATACTGTGAGGGGGTATTAGGGGTCATCAATACTGTGAGGGAGTATTAAGGGTCATCAATACTGGGAGGGGGTATTAGGGTCATCAGTACTGTGAGGGGGTATTAAGGGTCATCAAAACTGTGAGGGGGTATTAAGGGTCATCAATACTGTGAGGGGGTATTAAGGGTCTTCAATACCGGGAGGGGGTATTAAGGGTCATCAATACCGGGAGGGGGTATTAAGGGTCATCAATACCGTGAGGGGGTATTAAGGGTCATCAATACTGTGAGGGGGTATTAATGGTCATCAATACTGTGAGGGGGTATTAGGGTCATCAGTACTGTGAGGGGGTATTAAGGGTCATCAATACTGTGAGGGGGTATTAGGGGTCATCAATACTGTGAGGGAGTATTAAGGGTCATCAATACCAGGAGGGGGTATTAAGGGTCATCAATACTGGGAGGAGGTATTAGGGTCATCAGTACTGTGAGGGGGTATTAAGGGTCATCAATACTGTGAGGGGGTATTAAGGGTCATCAGTACTGTGAGGGGGTATTAAGGGTCATCAATACTGTGAGGGGGTATTAGGGGTCATCAATGCTGTGAGGGAGTATTAAGGGTCATCAATACTGGGAGGGGGTATTAGGGTCATCAGTACTGTGAGGGGGTATTAAGGGTCATCAATACTGTGAGGGGGTATTAAGGGTCATCAATACTGTGAGGGGGTATTAAGGGTCATCAATACCGGGAGGGGGTATTAAGGGTCATCAATACCGTGAGGGGGTATTAAGGGTCATTAATACCGTGAGGGGGTATTAATGGTCATCAATACTGTGAGGGGGTATTAATGGTCATCAATACTGTGAGGGGGTATTAGGGTAATCAGTACTGTGAGGGGGTATTAAGGGTCATCAATACCGGGAGGGGGTATTAAAGGTCATCAATACTGTGAGGGGGTATTAGGGTCATCAGTACTGTGAGGGGGTATTAAGGGTCATCAATACTGTGAGGGGGTATTAAGGGTCATCAATACTGGGAGGGGGTATTAAGGGTCATCAATACCGGGAGGGGGTATTAAGGGTCATCAATACCGTGAGGGGGTATTAAGGGTCATTAATACCGTGAGGGGGTATTAATGGTCATCAATACTGTGAGGGGGTATTAATGGTCATCAATACTGTGAGGGGGTATTAATGGTCATCAATACTGTGAGGGGGTATTAGGGTAATCAGTACTGTGAGGGGGTATTAAGGGTCATCAATACCGGGAGGGGGTATTAAAGGTCATCAATACTGTGAGGGGGTATTAATGGTCATCAATACTGTGAGGGGGTATTAAGGGTCATCAATACTGGGAGGGGGTATTAAAGGTCATCAATACTGTGAGGGGGTATTTAGGGTAATCAATACTGTGAGGGGGTATTAAGGAAAATTCTTACTGTGTGTGAAGAGGCACATAGGGGTAACCTTACTTTTGAGAGGGGGTACTAAGGGTATTATAACTTTGTGAGGAAAGTTTGGCTTGGTGCTATGGAAGGAGCAGTATGGTAATGTGCACTGTTACTGTGCAGGGGCAGAAAAGGGACTCAGAATTGGGCAGCTCGGGGTGCAGCTTAAAGTTTAAAACATTGGCCCCTGTGTGCCATGACACAAGATTTTTCCCTCTTTACATTTCAAGTTGGGCAGTGGGTTTTACTACAAGCTGTAAAGTGAGATGCCTTTATTGTGCCAGAGAATTGAGAATGGCCTGTTTGACCACTAGGTGGCAGCCACCGCGAAAACAGCAATTTTATATCATACAGGTTTACATGAGTTAACCCCACGAATAACCCTTCACTTAGAATTTTTCTTTAGATTTTCCCCTTTTTTCCCACCATTCTTCATTTCTGGCACATCTATCACTACAGCAAACAAGTGAAGATCACAAAATGCCGGATGATTGATTTTCATCTATTCAGAGTGGGCAGCGGCATCCGTAGTCCTGCTCCAACCTTCAGATACGGAATCCAGTGCTTTCATCTGCATCCTTGCTTGGAAAATAATCAAACCCCTGGTTATGAAGAGCCGCTTTCCATAGATAAGAGCTTTCGTGTTGGGAACATGCAGAATAAGCAGTCTGACCCTATAGCCCGATACTTGATGGAACTGATGGCAGCGGTGCAGCGCGCCTACAGGATTATCGCAGACCTCGAGTGCAGCCGGCGCGTCACACTGATAAGTGCTAATCCAGCGCCTATTATTCTGTACAATACGTCTCATCCAGGAATGTATGCCGCTCCCTCCTGCCAGTAATGTCATTTAGGATTTTTATTATAGCCCCCCCCCCCCCATCAGTGAGATATTTGACATTCAGCATCTATACATTAGGATTATGTTCCAGATACGGCATATTGCTTATTCTTCTCAGGTCTATGAATTATTCATCAGGGGACGACACGTAGACTTCAGGACTTGTGTTTGGAGGACACAGAGGTGCGGATAGAAGGCTTGGGAATTAGGTGTTACTAAAGGAGCTACTAACAATGGCCCCTGGTATGTGGCCCCCAGCTGAAGATACTTCATGCACCTATAAAACCAGATATGTTAAGCCCTTAAAGGGGTTGTCCAGTAGCCTACCCTCATCATTACCTGCACCTCCACGATCAGCTATTCTGCAGCAGCTCCAGTGCTGGGACTACAACTCCCTCCATTGTGCAGTGGACTGAGCTGACATAATAATGTACCAGGCTCACCCACCACCAGGTGGCGCTATAGTTAGGGGTCCAGATCAATGCTTCCACCTGCCGCCACCCATTGCATGGGACCCTTTAAATTAATTGGCTCTATTTATAGGAAATTGCGCGCAAACATGGGACCCATTAATCTTCTCTCCCCTTCACTTGGGACCCACCGGCTTATGGTATGGACCGGAAAGGATGCATAAGGCCATATTGTTTCTTCTCCTATACATACATACACATATACACACCGTATCCTGTATATATGGTCTATGGGGACTGACCGTTTTACTGTATAGGGCCCTGAAATTATGTCAGGTACAGTATGCTGCCCCCCCCAAACTTTGGTCATGGAGGTTTAAAGTGCCCCCGTCTCCTTACAGTCCATGCCTCCACTCTCTCCAGACTAGGATTGTGCTCCTCACATTGTAGCTTTGAAATCTGTCAGTGAACGGCTTCATTTGCTGTTTTTCCAATTAATTTCTATGACATGTCCTTCCTTGGGCAGTCTGTGCCGGGCTTGATGGACTTGTATAGTGATGCACTCATCAGGTGCTCATTATCTCCTTGCAATCGAGGGACGACCTCGCGCTCCCTCCTTATGTGACCTCGGTGAGGTGTATTATTAACCTTGCTGTACATACAGATCTATATACATATCCAGGGCTTAATTTGAAAGCGCCGGCCATGGAAAGCACAATGCAAAATTCATGAGCATGTAAATATTCTTTGACATTATTCCTTGTGAATCACACAGCTGACGATCGCACTGAGTGGCGTCCCGCCTGGCTTCTTATCAGCGGGGGGCTCTGCTGTTTCATTGCCCTGCTGTGAACTAATGTTCCATCTCTGGTTCCAGAAAGCCATTTGTCAAAGGATGCCATGAAAGCTCCACAGAATAATTTAAATGGGGTGCCCCCCCCCCTTTTGAGTGCTTCCCTTGATCAGCCAGACCACTCATCGCTCTCCCCATATAAAGGAACCCTAATACCTGTAACACAACTTGGGCTGTAGAACCCCTAAGGGTATGTTCACACACAGCTCCATTCATGTGAATGCGGATGTTTCTGCAGCAGGTGCATGGATTTCTGCAAGCTTGAGATGGTTGGGATAGTTGGGCAACAAATCTGCCATTTAGAGATAACGGTCACATCTGCCATAAAAGAAGACACCAGCATTGTAAATGGTAGGTGGGGGCCCTAAAACATCAAATTCCTTGGACTCTCAAGAAGGGATATCACCAAATCTTTGTACCTATCGGCTAATTCCCTTGTTCTTTTTGGCACAAACAAGTTGAGTATTCTTGTTTATGATGGTTCACGGTGGAGAGGTGTCGAATGAGCTTTGACCTAACCACTGTGAAATGTATATGACTATCTCAGAAAAAAGGAAGAAAGAAAAATTCACAGTGGTTGGGCTTGTGTGAAGTTGGAAGCCATTGCTGGAAGTGATAATCACAGCGTCCATGGACTCCACGGTAATGGTGCCTAGCTCCTATTCTTGTTGCATGGCGAACATGCCATAAAGTATGAGCAGTACACATTGAGGTGTAGGAGTTGTCCTGGTCTCTGTGGAGGGCCCAGCCTTCACTGCAGGTCCTGGATGTCATCAGTGAAGGCTGGGCCCTCCACAGAGACCAGGACAGAGGAAAGGTGCTCTCAAATGGTTTCTGCCAGTAGAACAGAGACTTATTAAAACAAATTCCAGTGACAAATGTTCTTTAAGGCCCTTGTCCATAAAAGAGACATCATCAACCGCAACCAGCTGCGGTACGTCCAGCTAAAGCCAGATTCCATTCCTTCTCCAGGAAACTCATTCTGTTGCCACCTAGACGCTTCTGTATTCAACAAGATACATTTTAATTGTGATCAGGAGATGCTGAAACATTAATGAGTCCTCAGTCAAAGTCACCATCGTGATGGAATGATGATTGGTTCATTCTGCACATCAAGGGACAATGGCAAAAAAGATCACCCTTCCTTAGAATCTTGTAGGTCTATTTCTCTTCAAAGCATCTTATATTTTTCCTCTTGTTATGCTTTTTTGTTCAAAGCGACCCCATGTAAATTATGATTTTTCCTGATGATTCCCCTGAAATGCTCGTTAACTGAAAAAGGTGTAATTATCATTGATTATGAAGCACTAAAAACGAAGAAATCAAGGTGAAAAGTAGATGCTGATTGCTAAATACTAACATGGTGATTTCATGCATAGTTGACATTATTCATGAATATACAAAATCGCTAAGCATTCACCACAACACTTGTTTGTGCTTGAGACAGGACACATTTGTCTACTGGGGAGAAATGACTTGTTTGTACAGAGGGAGGAACTGGAGAAAGTTTGGAAACATCAAACTTAAGAACTTGTTTTAAAAGAAGAGTCAACCATAGGGTTTTATAGTAGATATGGCTGACCAGGCTGAAATTTGTACTCTGAAAAAGATTGAGCCATCAGAAGATACCACAGGTATGAAGGTCACTTGGAACTTTGTAGAGAAAGCTCCAGGTATTGCAGATTTTTAGGAGCAATCTCATAATATGGTCTTGTATTGGTTGGAGAAAGAGGAACTGAAGAAAGTTTGGAAACATCAAACTTATGAACATATTTTGAATGACGAGTCAACCGTAGGGTTCTATAGTAGATGTGGCTGATCAAGCTGCAATTGATACTCCATTGAAGGTTGAGCTATCATTTCTCTTCAGAAGCTCTTGAGATACCAAAGATATTAAGGGCATTTGGAGTAATATAGAGAAGCTTCCAGGTGTAGCAGATTTCTAATAATGATCTTCTAATTTGAGTGATCTTGATTGTGCTTGGAGAAAGGAAGAGGGTAGAACTGAAAAAAAAAAAGTTTGGAAACATTAATTTTATGAACTTGTTTTAAAAAAAGTCAACTGTAGGGTTGTATAGCAGATTTGGCTGGACATGTTGCAAATTGTACTTCAGTAAAGGTTAGCCACCTTTCATTGGTCTTCAGAATTTCCTCAGATACAACAAATATGAAAGACAAACTATAGAAGAGAAAGCTACTGCAGATTTGCAAGAACAATCTTGTCAAATGGGACCTTGACCTTGAATGTATCAGAAAGAGACAGCTATGGGTTGTTTTTATGGCTGAACATGCGGGAATAGTACTCCAGGAAAGTCTGATACCTAATTCGTGATGTTCAGAAGCTCCTAAGATACACAGATGTGAAGGTCAGTTGGAGCAGAGTAGCGAAGATTCCAGATACGGCAGATTTCTAAGAAATGGAATTTGACCATCACCTTGACTTAACCCTGGCTGCTCGTAACATCTGCTTGGAGTTTGTGCGTTCGCCCACACAGATTTCCTCCAGCTTCCACCCACATTTCCATTACAAAGCCCTACGAAGGAGCTTATAAGCACCTGCTAGTTTTACTTCTTGCTGACCCAGCTCCCTTCCATCTTTAGCTTGTCGAGATTGTGCTTTATCCTCCAAATTGCTTTCAGTAGATCAAACATGCAGATGTGCAAAGCCCTGTATTCCTTATGAAGGACCTTCAGAAATTGAGCTATTCACTAGACTATCTACTTCAGGGAGACTTGATCATGACTTTTATGATACTTTTGAGTAATTTTTCTTCTCACCAAGGAAAACCAGCATTACCAAAATGGTGGCTCAATTTTGCTCTCCTAAGTTCAGATCAATCAAAGTACCACATCTGCATGAAGTTTGCATGTTCTCACACAGGTTTCCTCTGGTCTACTCCAAGACGTTCTTTGCAAAGCTCTAAGAAGGAGCTCAGGATAAGTACTTGTGACCTTGACTTCTTGTCCTTGCAACACTGGGTTCATATGTGTTCTGATGAAGCCTTCCTGCGTTTACTCCTATGTTCCTATTACAAAGAAGGAGTGATGATAAGCACCAGCAGCCATCTCTGAATTTTGCAATCTACTTTCCTCCTCCATTAGGGGAAATCTGTGGGCTACAAAGGCTGACCCTCCTTGGCCCTGGTGAACACCCACTATCCATAAGACTCTGTACACTGGAGTAGCCTGCAACTGATTTAGAATCCTGTTTTTTTCCCATGGTTTGTCAGCATTGCCTTACCATTCAGAACAACAAGACAAATGGCAAATGAAACGGTGCACAGTGGTTTAATGGTTAAATGTTTTGTAGCACTCGGGTCCTGAGTTCAAATCTACCAAGGGTCAGCCACTATATGGAGTTTATCTGGGATTATTCCCATGACAACAAATCATGGCATATTTCTAGGGTATCCACTCCACCAATCCACTTTCTGATTGGTGGGGGTCCTAAGAATGAAGAGGCCGTAGCACGAGTTTAGCACTTTGGCCCTTTTTGAGCTTTTTCTTACAAAGCAATGCTCTCCGATGTGCAGGGAACTATATTACAGCCTCATTTACTTGAATGACTGCAATTCTGCGCACATCGGGGGGCAGGAGCGCTGCTGTGAAGGAGCCTCAGCACAAAACTAGCACTATGGTCCTTCATTCTCAGAATCGGAGGGGGTCCCAGCAGTCTGACCCCCACCCAACAGAAAGTGGTTTAGCAATATGTCATCATGTGAATAAGCCTTCTTATGGAATTGACCCTGCTGTGCGGGTTAGATTGTGAGCTCCCGGGGACAAGGACTGATGTGATTCCTTGCAATCTGTATACACAGCTCTTTAGAATAGGTTGGTGCTATACAAATAACATGAAATTGAAAAATGCGACAATTATTTTATTTTACGGTTTTGTTTTTGACCCTGTATATTTTGCAACACAAAGATTATAAAGCATAAATATCCATTCAAAATGTACAAATCCATAAACAGCAACGTAACAATCCCGGGATTATGCAAAACCCCATCAACCAGATAGGTCTAATTTCAATACATTACCATAGACCACAAGGGAAGACGCTGAGATCCAATTGCTTATCAGTGACAACTATTAACATCGCCTCGTACTGGCGGTAAGGTCGTCCTCCTGCCGAGGCGGATTATTTTCCTTTGCGTTCATTTTCATAGTCTTACATGAATTTTTACTACTTAGAATTATAATTGATGCCAGGAACCTTCCGCTGAAGTTTATTTGGCCATAAGCATTTGTTACCAGAGTAAACTATGGAGCAGACGAGGGATACAATGTATCTAATAAGATGACGGATTGGAAACATTTACTGCGCGATGACTAATTAAGGCTACTTTCACACTAGCGTTTTTACTGGATCCGGCGGGGTTCAGCAAAAACGTTTCCGTTACTCATAATTCAACCATCTGCGTCTGTTATGAATAGATAATTTTATTGTATTATATTTAACATAGCCAAGACGGAGGACAGTCAATGGGGGACTTGCATTGTGGGTCATGGCGGATCTGGATTTTTTCTCCGGTATGAGAACGGAATGCATTTTGGAGCTTTCCGTTCTGTTCATTAACGTTTTGTCCACAATGACAATGAATGGGGACAAAACTGAAGCGTTTTTTTCCGGTATTGAGACCCTATGACGGATCTCAATACCGGAAAATATTAACGCTAGTGTGAAAGTAGCCTATGGAGAGAGCCAGCCTGGGATCCAGTACTTTCCTTCTCACAGGCTTCAGTCTACGGGTCCTTTCCCGGTTAATTAGCCTATGACACACTAAAGGCTTTGCAGATTGTGTATGAGTAGTCATGGACTGATATGAATGGAGCCGAGCTCCCTGTATCCTGGTGACCTCCTAATGGGGTTCATTACCTCCTGTGACAAAGTGCATTATGGGAACACTTTTATGAATCTTATTTTGCACAGAGTTCCAAATCTTAGATCGTTTGCACTTGTGTAGAGGAACGTGGACCACTGACATTGTATATATCCATGCAGGGGTGCACCACTAATGAGGCCAGGTGAGGCGATCGCCTCAGGCAGCACCAGGTAGGGGCAAAAGTCGGGGCAGCAGAAGGGCCATGGGCAATGAGCCCTTTAATTGTGGCAAAGGGGTTAGGTTAAAAAATTGGCATGGGGGGGGGGGCGTTTCAGTTTTCGCCTCAGCTAGCAGAAAGTAACTTAGAAACAGATTTAGGCTACATTCACACGTCAGTATTTTTCTATATCCCGAATTTCGGTCCATTTTTTGCGGATCCGTTGTTCCTGAAAATGTTTCCGTATGTAATCCGTTTTTTGCGGATCCGCAAAAAACGGAAACATGTATAAATTTCAATAAGCAAATAAAATTGTTTGGATTTCTTTGAAAAACAATTGAAAAAAAAAAGTTGCTGTTTGCAGGATTTAATTTCCAGGAACGGAATCCGCATAAAACGGATGACATACGTAATGACATACGAATGTCTTCCGTTTTTTGCGGATCCATTGACTTTTCATTGTACCAGGATCCGATTTTTGCGGAAAAGAATAGGACATGTTTTATATTTTTTCAGACATGCGGAACGGAACAACGGAAACGGACAGCGCACATTGTGCTGTCGGATTTTTTTCAGGACCTATTGAAAATTAATGGGTCCAGATCGGGTCCAGATCTGTTCCGCAAAAAACGGAACAGATCAGGAAAGAAAAAACGGACGTGTGAATGGACCCTTATTTTTGCACTTCACGTGGTACAAACAGACTGATATGTTACAAAAATAACAGAAATACTCTCGTCATCATCAGTGTTTTTCTGTACTTGGACCTGTAAGTTGGAAGCCTGCACGGTGTCCCAGCGAGGGGCGCACTGTGAGATTACAGACATTTTCTGCATAGACTTGTTCTTTTTTGGAACTCTAATTATAATCCCTTCTAAATAAAATATGTTTTATGTGATGACATAGAAGGGGATTTGCTGCCCGAGGTGTTTTTTTGTGTCTTGGATTCGTCTTTGCGCACACCTGGACGATCTAATGTCTGTCTCATGTGCCTTCAAGATGCAGCTGTGCAGATAAATGAGAAGACAGCGAGGATTATGGCAACTAAAAATTGTCTTCAGCTGTGTGTAAGTGTCCAAAGGCGGAGTACAGGCGACACTACGTATCTGGAATGATCACATTGGGGACTGCGGTGTATGTTCTCGATCTGTCTTAGTCAGCTACCAGGCAAGCTCATGGCGATATGAAAAGCTTCATACTAAGTGACCATATTTGTGAACTTTGGGAGTTGGGAATTAGAATTATCGTCAGATGATGTAGCAAGAACGCACTCCTAAAACTAGCTTTATCCTTACAGGGAGGAGGGGAGCTGGAGAACTGGTGAAATCATAGTTTAAAGTCAATGAAATTAAGGACACTGAACTGCAAAAAGGAAAAAACATACACAGAAGGTATGGTCCCAGATGAGACCATCAGACCACATCAAATGCAGGGGACAGAAACAGGTGTCAGCGTGCACTAGCAGCAATGGAGATCCAATGGAGCTAATAGTCCCATAGTAGTGGATATGTCAATGCAATTCTTGATAGCGGAGAAGTTTGGGGACTTGTAAAGCTGTTTCTATGCTGGAGCAAGACATCAGGAACTCTATGCTATTTTGTTTGTAAATATTATCACGAATAGCTATGCTTCTCTATGGCAGCATCTGAGGCTAGCCAACCATCGAAAGTGATTTGGGAACGGACACCCTCATTATGGCCGAAGGTAGATATCAGGAGGGGTGCGATTTTTGGAGCCATTGTATTCATCCTTAACCTACTTTTAAAGGTATTGAATATTGTGACCATAAAGCTTTCTAAGGGTGTAGCTCAGGGTTTCTCAACTCCGATCCTCGGGACCCACCTACTAGTCATGTTTTTAGGATTTCCTCAGTATTGAGCAGGTGATATAATTAGTGTCTATGCAGAGGTATTCATTCTGTGGGATGTTCTCAAATCCTGACCGGTAGGTGGGTCCCGAGGACCGCAGTTGAGAAACCCTGGTGTAGCTGCTCACGGATTGTTTCTGAAAGCAAGCCAGCACCAGAGAAGAACAGGAGCAGAAATGGTGGATGGAAAAATGACCGAAAGATGATCAAGGATAGACACATAGTCCAACATTAGTGTAAAACATTAGTGTAAAAAATTGAGACTTACATGGCACTATGGGAACGGACGCTTGGGATGATGTCATGGGAGTTCCTAAAGGGGCAGAAAGTAGGTTGCATATAAGGGGGTTCACCCACACAAGTTGATGAGAACATTGACCTTCACCTCTTTTTCAGTAATGCATTTGAAATGCTGATGCCCTAGTGATGCTAAGCGGACGTTAGTATTGTGCACCTATGTGTTTATGCCATGCGTGAAAAAAAAAAAACTATTTGCAGGTACCATTCCTTTAAAAAGTTACTGCCAAGATGCGTGCCGATCCAATACTGTAACCTCCAAGATGTGTGCCGATCCGAGGCTGTAACTGCCAAGATGTGTGCCCATCCGAGGCTGTAACCTCCAAGATGTGTGCCAATCCGAGGCTGTAACTGCCAAGATGTGTGCCCATCCGAGGCTGTAACCTCCAAGATGTGTGCCCATCTGATACTGTAACCTCCAAGATGTGTGCCCATCCGAGGCTGTAACTGCCAAGATATGTGCCCATTCGAGGCTGTAACCTCCAAGATGTGTGCCAATCCGAGGCTGTAACCTCCAAGATGTGTGCCCATCCGAGGCTGTAACCTCCAAGATGTGTGCCAATCCGAGGCTGTAACCTCCAAGATGTGTGCCCATCCGAGGCTGTAACCTCCAAGATGTGTGCCCATCCGAGGCTGTAACCTCCAAGATGTGTGCCCATCCGAGGCTGTAACCTCCAAGATGTGTGCCCATCCGAGGCTGTAACCTCCAAGATGTGTGCCCATCCAAGGCTGTAACCTCCAAGATGTGTGCCCATCCGAGGCTGTAACTTCCAAGATGTGTGCCCATCCGAGGCTGTAAATGCCAAGATAGGTACCGGTCTGAGGCTGTGACCACCAAGTTGTGTGTCATAATTTGCAACCACCAAGTTGTGTAACCAATTGAGACTGTAACTGCTGAGCTGTGTGTCATACATAGATTGCAATCGCCAAGCAGCGTGGCCATCTGAAACTGTATCTGCAAAGCTGCGTCCTTATGAGACTGAAACCACCAAGCTGGGTGTCTTGACCTTCAGCACGACAAGTTCCAGACCCAACGGTTTTACCGTTGCTGCTTCTTCCAGGGCATAAGGAAGAAGGTTTAATATAGACCTTCCACCATCTTCCTATGTCCTCATAGGCTAAGGTACCACCTACCATTGTGCCAGAACTTCCATGCCCCTGACCTCTGCCCACTTGACTACGATATCTGCCTGTCGACATCTTGCTGTTATCTGGCTACTTTCGCATCAGCTGCTGCAAATGGAGATTACACTTAACTGCCTGGTATTGGGTTTAAATGGTGAATTCTCTGGAATTCCTTAAACTCTGCTCCTGGATTTAGCTCAAAGCCAAATGTATTGTGACATTGTGGGTCCACATCATCTACCATAAAGTGCATGACAATGGCAGATTAAAGAAATAAAATTACTGTATATTAGAAGGAAATTAACTAGTTCCACCCACCACCTAACCCCAACCATACAATCCTAATGATCTACAGTAGGAGGAACAGCACAAATCATTAAAACAATCTGACGAAGACTGTAAATCAGTTATCTCTAAAACCTTCTGCTCCGCTACATAAATAAATGTCAAGTAAATTAGGATAATTATTTCGATGCTTGAAACGCTGTCATTAGTTGCAGTAGCCGACTCATTCCTATTCCAAGAAATTAGCGGAAAAGTAGATTAAAAGCAATAATTATACACGATAAACATTAAGATTCGCTTATGAAAATGGGGGCGATGGAAAGATGACAAGGTGGTGGAAGATCATTGGGATGTAGGGGGTCTGGTGGAGCGGGTTTTCCACAGTGATCTCCACACATAAAATGTAATGCGATACTAAAAATGGTTATTCTAGGAGGTTGCGGAGAAATACTGCCCCCTGATTATAGGCAAGTGTCCAGTAAAACTCATATCATTCCTCAAGGGAAAGTTCCATTCAGGAGCGAGAGATCTTAGACCTAGTGCCTCATAACAGTGATCATATATTGTCATTTTTCTTTCGCCAACCAAGTTGGTGCTTCAAGTCCTTTCTATGACACTTTGAACAAATCTTCACCCACATGGTTGATTACAATGCAGTGCCCCTAAACAAGGCTGGACCCCCTCTGCCTTCAAGGGTCCCATAGCAGCTACATGCTCTGCCTTTATGGGATGTACGCTCATGACCCCAACCATCCATAAAAACATTGTAGTCTTCAGATAGCATGGATCTAAAAAAACTGGACCACCATCTCCCAATGGGTCCATCTGATGACATTATCTTGAATGACCTGAGAATATTAATTGTATCAGATTGTAGTTCCAACTGCTACACCAGATGTTCATGTAGACATCTGTCAGATCATGAAGGGATCCTGTGTCCAAGGTGAAGTTAACCCTTCAAAGGGAAAATGACCTATTGCTTATGGTAAAAAATATTTTTAGAACTTTTGGTGTTTTCTTTTACTTTTCCATGTCACTATCTATAGTTAAAATTCTGGCCACTAAAGCTAAAATATGTTAAGACTTCCTATCATTTGAAAGCAGCTCCATGGGCAATAACTACAACTCTCACCATAGTTGTCCAAACATTCCCTACAAAATCACCACTACTACAGACATCTCCATTTGCCCCCACAGGTCACATTTACAGGGGTTGTCTTAAATAGAATCGCTGTCGAGAACGGAATTTTAAAAAAAATAATAAAAAAATGCTATAAAACATTGGATTTTTTTTTAAACTTACCCAAAATGAAAAAAATAAATAAAAATAAAACCACCTACAGAGAGATGGAGAAAAAAAATGCATAAAAATTCTTAAATCGCAAGAATTTATTAGTCCAGAGAATGGCTGGAGCTTTATTGATGGAAACTGAAAAGCGCGGCAGTGTCTCGGTGTAGAGCGCCATTCATCAGGCGGCCCTCGGCTGGTGAAAGTAAAATAAAAGTTATTTAATTTACATGCATATTTTGTGCTTTTGCAGCTCATAAAGGTGCTGGGAGATGCCAGCTCTCAAATAAAAGGGGTATAATTTAGGTTTTGCAGGAAATGAATGAATCTCGTAAGAAAAATGCGGCCGGAGAAGGAGCTGCAAGTGGAGGTGACAGCGCACCATTTTACGGAGTCTAAAATTGAGTTTGGATTGTAGGTATTTGTTCTTGTGCTATAATATAAATCTGACATATTAATAGTGAGGACTCTGAAACATCCTCCATGAGCTGCTGCAGTGAGTCTGTAGCATTGCAAAGAGATTCGATTAACCTCTTTCTCTCCACCCCATGTTAGGCTACTTTCACACTTGCGTTTTTCTTTTCCGGCACTGAGTTCCATCCTAGGGGCTCTATACCGGAAAATAACTGATCAGGCATATCCCCATGCATTCTGAATGGAGAGTAATCCGTTCAGTTTGCATCAGGATGTCTTCAGTTCAGTCTTTGTGACTGATCAGGCAAAAGATAAAACTGCAGCATGCTACGGTTTTATCTCCGGCAAAATAAACTGAAGACTTGTCTGAAATCCGGCATTTTTTTCCATATTAATGTATTAGTGCCGGATCCGGCATTCAGAATACCAGAATGTTGGATCCATCCTGCGCAGACCAAAAAAATGTAAAAAAAAAATGCCGGATCCGTTTTGCCAGATGACACCGGAAAGACTGATCCGGCATTTCAATGCATTTTTCTGACTGATCAGGCAGTTTTAAGACCGTTCAGGATCCTGATCAGTCTTACTAATGCCATCAGTTGGCATACGTTTTGCCAGCGACGGAACTGCTTGCCGGGTCACTCTGCCGCAAGTGTGAAAGTAGCCTAAATTAACATGCTGCCTTTGGTGGACTTCTCTTCTGCATGCAGTTCTTGTGGCTTGAAGTTGTGTCTGCTATACAGTGTACTGCCTCTCCATACTGCACCGACTTGTTTTATGTTCCTCCCACTCTGCAACGGTCAAGACTACAAAGAGGCCATGTTACTTTATCAAAAGAGCAGACCACAAACTCAAAACTACCCTGGGGGGTGGCACATTGTCCATGGGTAAGAAGTTTATGCTTCTAAAACCTTATTCTAGTCTAGACTGATGCATGGAGACTGCCCGTTTTTCTATCTGCTGTTTTTTTACCTGGTTGGTGGACCGTCACCTTATCTTTGGACATGCACAGTCCATGTTGCTTCTGAACGGTCTTTGAAAATACAGGACCTCTTCTTCAAAAGTAGACAACCAAAAATGATTTAGGAGGTGTTTCCAGGTTCCTCACGGGTGGAGCTTATAATTGAAACCATTTGCCACATTATCTAGAAGTTCCAGTTTCCTATATCTAACTTGATGCTGGAAGATGAGACTAGCCACTTTACCTTCTGTCAACAGTCAGCAGATGGGCTCAAATGACCCTAATATACACTGCAGTGATGAACCCAAAAATTTCAGTTTACAGTGACCTGAACTGCCACAGCTCCAGATCAGATATTCTCTAGAAGATGGCAATGGGAAGAACCAGATTTAGAGGACTTCCCCAGCACGCTGTAGCAGTCCGGCCTCGTTTTGTAGAAGAGCAGGACTCGGCCGCCCACCTGGCACCGCTCCAATATTACAAGCCTTTGTGGATGCTATAGTCACAATGTTACATTTACACCGTAAACATTATTATATACATTACCAGCCTGTGAAGAATTCTCCCATTTACCTGCAGAACTAATGGCCGGGGCTCGGCAGAGCTTTATCTGTCCTTGGAAAAATTGTGCAGTGACAATGAGCGCCCTATAATTTACAGTGGCCCTAAAATGTTATCACATGTAACAGATGAGTTATCGGCCACATTACAGCTTAACTATCAGGAAGATATATCCAGACAGAAATTATTAAGCGGAGGTAACATTAAGATGGTAGAGCTCCCCTCATTCTAGATAAACAGACCTCACTTTACCTCTGATGGCCGTCAGGAGAATAAACTGTTAGCTCTACTCATATGGTCTCATACACGGTGCTTGTGTAACACCTTAGGGAAGCCGAAGATGCAGAAGATACAATGGGGGTCATTAAGAAAAAAAACTCTATATACACCTGTCTTTGATAGCCCCTGTGCTGCCGGCGGAAGCACCGAATTTACGACAAGGCGCAGGCGATGCACCTGGAGTCAAAACTACGCCAACCCCTGACTGGAGTAATTTTCTCTCCTCTTTTACGTCTGTTTCCAGGTGTAAATGTTAGTAAGTTTGCCCGGGCCGATATCCTTCCCCCCCCAAGTGGAGAAGAAAGCAGGAAAACGCCCATTTGACAAACTGTATTCACATAGGCATTTAAAAAGTCACAAAAAGTGTCTTGCAATTTAATTTTACACCGAAGTGGTGTTAGTTAATGATCCCCAATGTTTTATAATCAAACTCAGGTGCACATAGAGGGCAGTATTATAGTAGTTATATTCTTGTACATAGGAGCAGTATTATAGCAGTTATATTCCTGTACATAGGAGCAGTATTATAGTAGTTATATTCTTGTACATAGGAGCAGTATTATAGTAATTATATTCTTGTACATAGGAGCAGTATTATAGTAGTTATATTCTTGTACATAGGAGGCAGTATTATAGTAGTTATATTCTTGTACATAGGAGGCAGTATAATAGCAGTTATATTCTTGTACATACAGTAGGAGGCAGTATTATAGTAGTTATATTCTTGTACATAGGAGCAGTATTATAGTAGTTATATTCCTGTACATAGGAGCAGTATTATAGTAGTTATATTCCTGTACATAGGAGCAGTATTATAGTAGTTATATTCTTGTACATAGGAGCAGTATTATAGTAGTTATATTCTTGTACATAGGAGCAGTATTATAGTAGTTATATTCTTGTACATAGGAGCAGTATTATAGTAGTTATATTCTTGTACATAGGAGCAGTATTATAGTAGTTATATCCTTGTACATAGGAGCAGTATTATAGTAGTTATATTCTTGTACATAGGAGGCAGTATTATAGTAGTTATATTCTTGTACATAGGAGCAGTATTATAGTAGTTATATTCCTGTACATAGGAGCAGTATTATAGTAGTTATATTCTTGTACATAGGAGCAGTATTATAGCAGTTATATTCTTGTACATAGGAGCAGTATTATAGTAGTTATATTCTTGTACATAGGGCAGTATTATAGTAGGTATATTCTTGTACATAAGAGCAGTATTATAGTAGTTATATTCTTGTACATAGGAGTAGTATTATAGTAGTTATATTCTTGTACATAGGAGCAGTATTATAGTAGTTATATTCTTGTACATAGGAGCAGTATTATAGTAGTTATATTCCTGTACATAGGAGTAGTATTATAGTAGTTATATTCTTGTACATAGGAGCAGTATTATAGTAGTTATATTCTTGTACATAGGGGGCAGTATTATAGTAGTTATATTCTTGTACATAGGAGGCAGTATTATAGTAGTTATATTCTTGTACATAGGAGGCAGTATTATAGTAGCTATATTCTTGTACATAGGAGGCAGTATTCTAGTAGTTATATTCTTGTACATAGGAGGCAGTATTCTAGTAGTTATATTCTTGTACATAAGAGCAGTATTATAGTAGTTATATTCTTGTACATACAAGCAGTATTATAGTAGTTATAGTCTTGTACACAGGAGCAGTATTATAGTAGTTATATTCTTGTACATAGGAGGCAGTATTATAGTAGTTATATTCTTGTTCATAGGAGGCAGTATTATAGTAGTTATATTCCTGTACATAGGAGCAGTATTATAGTAGATATGTTGTTTCATAGAAAGTTAAGTAGATACTGTAGATGAATAGATATTAGATAGATTTTTTCTCATTTAATGTTTTATATTAAAGTTTTAAGTATGACATTTTCATTTCAGCATCATTTAATACAAACATGTAGTCATGCATTGAAGGGGAGCACATGAGACATCTGGTGCTGAACATAATGTGCCACGCAAGCACGTGGAAACAAACATTAAGACAATACAAAGTCAAACTCATAAGAAAAGACACGTAAAAGAGGACAGTAGACAGTGGGATGGGGAAAAGGGGGAAAGGGTAGGAGGGTTTTAATAGCTAGATATGTAGGATTTACATTTGCGTGTTCCGGAAGGTTTCTGGGGAACGAAACGTGTCCCACGGACCCCATGTCTTCAGGTATTGTGAGACATCCAAGGGTGTCACGCTAATGAGATCCTCCAACCTCTCATTTAGGGCAATCTCCTCAAACCATTCCTCCAAAGAAGGAGGAGAGATGGATTTCCAATGTTGCGGTATTACTACTTTTGCTGCCTGGATCATATATTTCAGTAGTGACTTCTTATAGGCAGAGATATTCAGGTCAAGTACAAACAATAGAAGAGCTTCAGGGGCATTTTGGATGGGAATGCCCGATACCTTTTTACCTATCCTATGTACCAAGTTACAAAAAAGACGTAAAATGGCACAATGCCACCAGATATGGCTCATCGTGCCCTCCTCCGTATGACATCTCCAGCAGCGATCTGACACTGCGGGGAACCATTTATGGAGCAACGCAGGCACTCTGTACCATCTAGATAGGATTTTATAGCTCGTTTCTTGAGCCTTAGTAGAGATCAATGCTTTGTGAGAGAGAAGAAAACTTGTATTCCATTGGGATGGGTTGAGGTGAGTACCTAAGTCCTGTTCCCAGGCCTGACAGAATGGAAGAGGACACGAGGAACGTTGACAGATCAGCAATTTGTATATACAGTAGTTGATATGTTTCTAAAAACCGCTGAAGGGGAGACGCACATCTGCTCGAAAGTTGTGAGGTTTCGAGACAGTATGTGGGTCCTACACATGGAGGAGTGGAAGTGCCTAAGTTGCATATATTCAAAGGAGTTGCGAGTTTATGGAGTGGGGATCCCAAGCAATTAAGGTAAGGATTTTAATAAGGATCCTGGGAGGACGTGGTAAAACCTCATCGGCCAAAGTTTTGTGCTTTGGAGAAAGGGCCGGGCGCCCCGGAGGGAAGCGAGGATGGTCTGTTATTGGGACCAAGGGACTCTTAGGGTCAATTAGTGAGGTGTGGCAACTCATGGATGCTAATATTGCAAACGTATGGTGGGCTGTAAAGAATAGTGTAGAAGGAGTGGGACGAGAGGTGCCTATAAGCCACGGAAGAACTGCTATGGAGCAAGGAGAGGAGTCACGTGCAATATGCACCCAGGACCTGGATGTGTCAGTACAGATCATGTCTAATAGCCGGGCATAGGCAGTAGCGAGATAGTATAATCGACCATCCGGGAGACCTACCCCCCCCCCCTTCTCCTTGGGACGGGTCAATATTTCCCATTTGATTCATGGCTTACCACGTGACAACACAAATTGTGTGAAACATCGTCACAATTGAGACCAGAATGTGGACGGAATACGGAGGGGGGATGGTCCGTAGGAGATAAAGCAATTTTGGTAACATAGGTCATTTTCAGGATGCTAATCTTGCCAAACCAGGACAAATCCCGGTGACGCCAGGCTTCCAGGTCCTTCTGGATATGTTGGAGGAGGGGGGTAAAATTTAGTCTAAAAAGCTGCGTCAGGTCAGCAGTGATTTTTTTTGCCTAGGTATGTTATTCCATTAGACGGCCAGGAAAAAAGAAATTAGGTTTTAAGGGAAGAGAGCAGGGCACTTGCCAAGGAGATCCAAGGCCCCAGATTTGGACATGTTAATTTTGAAGTTGGTCCAATCGCCAAAACGGGAGATCTCACGAAGCAAAGATGGCAGAGAGATGCGGGGGTTGGTTATGTAGAGCAAAAGATCATCTGCAAAAGCCGCACATTTATATTCACACCCTCCGATCTTTATTCCCAAGATGTCCGGATTAGATCGTATGGAGGACATAAGGTGCTCCCTGACCAGAATGTAAAGCAGAGGAGACAGCGGGCAACCTTGGCGCGTCCCGTTATGGATAGGAAAGGAAGAGGAAGGAGTGCCATTTATTTTTGACTCAAGCTGAGGGTTGTTGATACAGACTGAGAATCTTTGACATAAAACCCGGACCTATGCCCAGACGAGAGAGGACAATGTGAATGGAGTGCAAGGAGATTCGGTCGAAGGCCTTCTTGGCATCGAGGGATAAAATCATAAGGGGGATTTTACTTGCTTTTGCATGGTGGATGATATACAATGTTTTAAGGGTGTTGTCCCTTGTCTCCCACCCCGGCACGAACCCCACTTAGTCAGGGTGGATAATTGAGGGTAAGAGTGCATTTAGCCTGTTGGCCAACAGCTTGGCAAATATTTTGAGATTTAACTTAAGGAGAGAGATAGGACGATAGCTAGCACATAAGTGCGGGTCCTTACCAAATTTGGGGTGACCGCGATATGAGCCTTAGTGGTCTGTGCCGGAAGGAAGCCCAGGAGACACCGCGTTAAAGACCTGCAGCATAAAAGGGCAAAGAGAGACTGCAAAGGACTTGTAGAACCTGGCTGTGAGACCATCAGGGCCTGGGCTCTTGCCCTGTGGCAAGGATTTGAGACCCATCTGGCATCTCCAAGCTAGCAGATTCTAGTGCAGATAATTTGGGGAGTTGGGGGGAGGTAGTTCAGTGTATGATCTGCTTGTATTGGGGAAGCTCAGGGCAAATTGTAGAGTTCCGAATAGAAAGAGTAGAAGGAAGACGCAATACCTGTGGTGGTGTGTACATACGGTCCATGGGGTTTTGATAGCGGGGATGCGTGAAACAGACAGTTTTTCTATAAGGGCTCTCGCTAACATGCGTCCACTCTTGTTTCCATATTCGTAGAATTTACTATGACATGTTTGGATCATGCGTTTATAAGATGCTTTTAACAGGTGTTTGGCGTCTAAACGTGCGTTTTGGAGATCACATAAAGTCGGCCAGGAGAGTGCTCGCTTGTGGGCAAGTTCCAAAGAGGCGACTTTTTGTAATGCAAGTTTGAGGGAATGTGCTTTCTCCTTCTTGAGACGGGAATCATGTTTATTACTCCGCGCAAGATGCATTTCAAGGCTTCCCATTTCATTGGGAGGGGAGTCTTATCCGAACTGTGATCAGACAGAAAATCTGACACAGTGCTGGTAAGATCAGCAGCGCACACCGGGTCAAGAAGGAGAGATTCATTTAATCGCCAGGTCCACTCCGTTTTGGTGAGAAAGGGACGTTTTAGGGAACAAAATATTGGGGTGTGGTCCGACCACAGGATTTTGCCTATTTGTTTGCAGTCCATCCATGATAGGGCCGATTGTTGGAGGAGAATGTAATCTATGCGGCTGTAGGAAGAGTGAGGGGCAGAATAAAAGGTATAATCCGAAGACGCCATGGGTCGCACAGTTGCAATTGGCCCGTTTCAATTTTTTAAGGGAGGCACGTCCGGTCGAGTTTTAGAGTGTGGGGTCGAGGGTAAGATTAAAGTTGCCGCAAAAGACGACCGTTCCTCGAATCAAGGGAAGGGCTTTGTCAACTAAATCTAAAATAAAGTAGGCCTGGTTTTGGTTGGGGGCATAGACATTAAAAAGAGGTGAATTCATGTCCACCAATTAATAATGAAAGAATCAAATACCTGGCCCCGGGATCGACAGTGCATCCCAGCACCTGGGGAGGCAAAGACCTATGAATCGCTATGGTGACCCCTTTTGTCTTATTCACCGGGTTGTTTGCAAAGTGCCAGGTTGTGTAATGCCAATGTCGTATGCCAGGAGCTTTTCCTTCTTTTAGACGATGGAAATGGTGGAGTACCTGGGTTCTTTTTTCAGGGCTGTTAAGGCCCTTTGCATTGAACGATGCTATCTTGAGTGATTTCATATCTGCAGGAGGGAAAGAACACAAGGGGCACAGGGAAGGGTGACAAACAAAAGACGAAGAAGGGGTGAAGGAGAAAAAGGAAAAATAAGAAAGAAAGGGAACGCAAATAAAAGAGAGAAAAAAAGATGGAGAACTAACGTGACCAAAGGTCTAAAAAGACAGTCACCAGAGACTTTATTGGGGAAAGGTAGCAGCCAGCAAAAAGCAGGCCCGCCACATCCCTATCATATGACTGACAAATCTATTACACCAGCTGCTAAGAGGAAGCAAAAGCAACAGAAGAGGCCCGAAGGCTTAAAGAGGAGCGAGGCCATTGTGGCCATGAGTTAACCGTCCTATTTTGTATCAACAGATAGTCCCTCAGGTGATTCGGTGTTGCCGACACGAGAGGGGCGAGGCTGTCTCTGTAATGTGGAGGCAGGTGGCAGAATAGATGGCCAGGGGTCCAATTCGACCAGTGGAAGGTCTAGTTGTAAAAAATATGGTAAGGCTGAAGGGTTGCGGAGAGCAGCAACATGTCCTTTGGGACCAGCAAATAAAGCAAAGGGATAGCCCTGGCGGTAATTAATGCCGCGATCCTTGAGGAGATCCATTAGCGGGCGCAAGGCGGTTCTCTGTGACAAAGTGTGGCGTGAAATATCCTGCAGCAGTGCAATGGGGACTCCTTCATGCGACAGGGGGGAAGCTTGTCGAGCCTTGTTCAGAATCTGTTCTTTGATGACGTAAAAGTGAATTCTGCAGATGACATCTCTTGGTTTAGCGCTATCAGGCTTAGGAGGTCTAAGAGCTCTGTGGGCTCTGTCAATCTCGATGTGAGAGTTTGGCGGACGACCCAGGATTCCAGTAAAAATTCTCACAATCGTGGGTAGTAAGTCTGTTGTCGAAACTGACTCTGGAAAGGATCTGATCCGTATATTGTTGCGGGGACTGCGGTTTTCTATATCGTCCAAATGTTGTTGTAGGACATAAAATTGTGCATTTTGTTTGGACCTTGTCTTGTAGAGCTTTAACAGTTGCTGACAGAGCTGCATGTTCATGTGTGACAGAATCAAGTCTGGTGTCAAGTGTAGCCATCCCAGAGCGGACTTGAGCGAATTTGCGCTTACATTCTTGTAGGATGTTAGTAGCAAAGCTAGACAAATCTGCTTTAGAAGGTAGAGAGCAAATAAGAGCGCGGGTCCGCCATAGTGGGCGGTCTGGAGGCCTCATCAAATAAAGAGTCAGAGGATGGCGGTTTCAAAGAGAGGTGCAAGAGGGAACTCTGGGGGGGACATTGCTGTAGGGTCAGTCATGACTTTAAGGTCCAGTGGGGTTACTCCTGACAGCTGCGGGCGGGGGTCGTCCCAGGATGATCCTGTTGACCAATGTGGGGATGCTGCCAAGGATGGGCTAGGGGAATGGGAAGGAGGACGGAAGGGTTCTTGTGCAGCAGGAGGGGAAGGAGCATGAAGTACAGGTCGACTGGGGGACCTCTGATGTTGGTCCAGGGGCTGACCTTGGAGGTGGGGGCCAGAGTATGGCAATAGCTGGTCACAGAGAGGCTCCTTTTGATTGCCTGGGCCTTCCAACACTGTAGAGGCATCGGGTGCGTGGCTTCTGGGCCAAAAAGAGCCAACTGAGGGCCTCAGTACATGGCCCCCTGGGTAGGCAGGGCTGAAAATCACTGGTGCGGCTTTTAAGAAGATGGGAGAAGCTCCTGTACTGACCTGGGACGCCACAGTGAGCAGCAGTGGCGGGGAGACAGGAAGAGGCTCTGGCAGTTGCAGGCAGTTAGGGCTGTTGCGCACTTCCAAGAAGTGCGATTCAGATGTGGCCAGAGGGCTCTGATCCCGGCTGATTGTCCACTCGTGCCGCTCAGTGCAAGCAGGTAGGGAGAGCACAGATGCAGAACAGCACCTCCCTGGGGATGGGTAAAGGTTCCTTTGTGCGTCAGGGAGCGCTTCTGTAGGCTGCGTGGTCTGGATGCCTGCGCCATCTTGGGAGCGCATGACATGAAGATTCGATGTGGGGCCCGGTGAGGCAGATTGCCGGGCGAAAAGACAAGGCAGGTCGCCCTGGGAGGACGCCAGGAGAGCCGATGGTCGTACTCTACCCTTTTTTGTGGTCTTGCCCATCATAAGCAGTCAGTGTGGAGGGAATTTCGCTCAGGGTGTGGAGGAGCACCGACAAGGCACGTCTTTACTCTTCCATGGCTGGCCGCTTCCCCCAGATATTAGATAGATTTTGATATGAAACACAATGTCCCGATCTCATTGGCAGTGTGGCTGTGGTTCCAGTCATCTTTAAACATTGGATCTTGTGGCAACCCATAGCATTTATTTATGGAATAAATAAAATTGGAAATATAATTCTTCCAATACAATCTCTACATTTTGTCCCAGTGGTTTAATATCTCTTCTCGTTTATCACTTGTTCCTTGTACATATAATGCTTCACAGGTCCACAAAGAGGCCATAAAATCAACACAGGAATAAATATTTAGGTTTATGGCTTTTGAATAAGATTCCGGCTTGAGCGATGGCGTTCCTGGTATACGAGACCCTGTGCAGTCAGTGACGGCTCCGCCGACTCAATATTAACTTTTATTTCTGTAACAATTGGATATTGGGAATTGTTTATTCGCTCTTTATTCTTAGCAGCTGATTACAACATGTTCTCAGCTTTCACAGACATTCCTGGAAACCTTCTAGAGATATGTATACATACAGTATATACATAGAATTCTGTGCATTATTCATGTGAAAATTGGTTGTTACCTACAATGGTTAGTACTGGGATTATTAGGTAGAAGATTTAGGGATTCATCTATCTATCGATCCTCTGCATATGTATTGTGACATTATTCAGCCACCTCTAAGCTCCTGTTTCTTCAGCCATCATTAACTCTATTGTATTAACACTTGTACCCAGATTTTGCCTGTCTTGTATCTTCATTGCCTGAACTTTGCATGTTTTATTTTGAGGTCTTCTTTCATTACTGATAATTAGTGGGTAATGTATTTGGCCAGATTTGTGCTTTCTGTATTCATGGACTAATCACTATTATAACTGTTACTTTTTATTGAATTCTTTGAATTCTCGAGAGGTCAGTGACCACTAACTGGAAAGAAAGCATGTCTTCTTTCTTCTACACATTGCGCCATACTTGTCCATGGGTTCTGTCTAAGCAGCCATGTTTTCTCTTCTTGGACACCCCCCTCCGACCACCTCCTCCCTTAAACACCTTAGGCTTGCATACAGGTATTGTAGCCATCATGGCCATTTTTTCGGGTAATGCAATTATCCACATGATTACATTTTGGAACTGGGTCCTACAGCTTGTGAAGAGGCTAAACTATGATCTCTCAGATGCTTTTCCATCTATTGTTGTAGCTGAATGCAGACCTGGGAAACCATATTAAAACTGGCACCATGTATGGTGACCAGTGCCAGCTGAAGAAGCTGAATTTAGGTTCAGAACTCAAGCATCTGACTTGCAAAATTTGCTCCTTTACATAGTACAAGTTGGGTCCATGAGTGAAGTGTCCATCTTATATTCAGAGAACCCAACCCCTGTCTGGGGAAAATATAGTATTGGACTTGGTGCTCAGTGCCAGATGCAAAAGTACAATTTAGTTGCGGAACTCAAACATTGACCTTGCAAAGTGATTGCACAGATTTACTTCTTTACTATCCAAGAGACACAGCTCAGGTTGGCCCATGAGTGTTGAGTCTATCTACTTCACGGACAAGAAAACCAGCACAGAAGAGAGTAGGATATTGGCCCTGGTGGCTTTCGTCAACTTAGAAAGCCCAAGTTAGATGCAAAACATGGCCACTGAACTTGCAAAGTGATCTCCCAGATTAGCGCCTTCACTGTCCATGAGGCTCAGCTCAAGTTGGTCAATGGGTGTTGGGTCCATCAACTCCACAGTCAAGCAAATATGCCAAGAAGGGTGTAGGATGTCATCCCTGGTGAGCTATGGCAGCTGAGAAAGTCCAAGTTAGCTGCAGAACTCAAACACTGAACTTGAAAATTTGCTCCTTTAGTATCAACAGGACAAAGTTCAAGTTTGCCCATAAGTGGTGGGTCAATCTACTCCACAGTCAAACGAACCATAGCAAATAATGGAGTAGGAAATTATCCCTGGTGGCCAGTGTCAGCTAAGAAAGACCAATTTAGGTGCAGAACTCAAACACTGAACTTGCTAAGTTCCCAGAGTTGCATCCATATTATCCAAGGGTCAAATCATTAGGTCTTGCTTTAAATAGTCCATTGCATCTTAATGGCAAAACAATTTCCATATGTTGAAACTTGGAGACTCCATTTTCTGTTGTTCGTTAAAGCTCAAATCACCCCATATTCCTCACCGTAACTCAGTTGTAGTCCTCTATCCTCCTCCAATTACTCCTGACCACCACCATTAACATGACCCTATCTCCCCACCATTCCTTCATAAATTGTCCTAATAAGCTCTTGAGCTGAAGAGTTAAAAGTTCTGCTTTAAAAGTCTCTGTGAGTCTACGAGTCTCCCCGGGGAGTAATATGGCAAGAAAAGACCAAATTAAGGCAGAAGATTGCTTAGAGGCAATGAGGCTCAACGGGAGCAGTTATGTTGATTGCCATGTGCTGACGTGGGCGATGTACCATGAATACTTTGGGGTAATGGTGTCCTCAAAACGAATGAGATATTGTATCTGACTTTGGACACATTTAATATAGTCTACTTAAGTCTATGGGTAGGAATAAAAAGAGTCAGAAAGACCACTGGAATATGCGACGGCGAATTTACGGTTATTAACAAGTTGATTAACTCCTCGCTGTAGTTCCTGTCAGGTAAGAACTCAGAGACTATTAAGAGGCTGTGAGATGTATGGGGCCATTCCAGTTAAACAAGGTAGATCCTCTCGCATGGGCGGGTTACCGAACGCTTTTTAACTAGGCGCCAATGACAATAATTCTCCATTATTATGATGGCTGCCAGTAATCTAATTGCGTGAACGCCGAGGTAGCGGCTGAGAATCAGGATATTTCACAGTCACGCTCTGAATCCAACTTATATGAACTGTGGAAATGGAATGTAACGGCAGAGGGAAAGGTGGAATCAAGGAGAGGAGGATTAATTAAGTCATAATTGCTCTGCGAAAGTCAAAATAATCCGGTTTGCCATTTCACCGTTGGATTCCTGACCCAACCGAGGCATAAATGTACTCATCCCAAGTCATCAGATATGGAGTCTTACTTAAATAAATTACATTTGGGTGAATTTTAATACGGGGTGTGGCTGTGACAACCCTAACAATGACTGATAGATGATGAATTTAAAAGGAGTCTGTCAGCCACGTTAACCTGCTGACAGCACTAGGGAGGGGCGGGGAGAGCAGGACAAACATCGCTTTTGTGGTGATTTTATTATCAGGAGTCATGTGAATATGAAGGTGTATTCTGCTCCTGCAAGTGCCCAGGAGGCGGAGCTTCACTGAAGTGCTCCCTGCATTGAACTGCTTAACAGCCCCTCCCCTCTGATGTGAGTGCTCCCTATATCCGTCTCCTGGTGGGATGCTACAGCTGTCACTCAGAGCAGGTGGGAGGGGCTATGAATGCAGGGCGCTTCACAGTGAAGCTCCGCCTCCTGTGCACAAAATCTAGCAGAATAAAACTTCATTTTCTTATTATTTATAAAGAGAGAAAAGCACCATTAAACGTGTGTTTGTTCTAGACTCCGTCGCCCCCCGTCATTGAACCCCTCAGATGCCATATTCATACATGATCGCGGCATCTGATATAAATAACACAGTCTAAAATTTTTAAAAAATCATGCTTTTACCTGATCCATTTGGCCACTGCCGATTTGCTTGAAAAACTCGCACGAAAGACAGAGTTGAGCGAAACAATCTTAAGATGCTTAATCCAAAGTCGCTTCCAAAATTCTGTATTAGATTGTATGGGCTCCGATGAGCCAAAGTTAGTTATTCACGAAGTCGCGCGTAATCTCGTTGAATAACTTTGGTCATTGATTTTTAAAGTGGAAAACCACTTTAAAACTTAAAAACCAAACTCTGCTTCAGTTCCGATGTACCAGTCAGAACCGAAGCCGAATTCAGTTTCAAGTTTTAAAGTTGTTTTCCACTTTAAAAATCAATGACCAAAGTTATTCAACGAGATTACGCGCGACTTCGTGAACAACTAACTTTGGCTCATCGGAGCCCATACAATCTAATACTGTACGGAGACGAATCTCCATACAGTTTTGTTTTGAATGAAGCGACTTTGGATTAAGCTTTCGAAGCTCGCTTTGCTCAACTCTAGCGATGACGTCATCAGAGGCCTTAGGGCAGATTTTGTGCCCCCCCCAAAAAAAGATGTTTTGGCAACAGGAGTCTTCAGTTTGTGCCTCATTTATTACCCCTTAAGACTCATTCACACGTCAGTGTTCGGTCAGTGATTTCCATCAGTGATTGGCCTCATGCACACGACCGTTGTTGTGTTCCGTTCCGCAAAATGGGGTTCCGTTGTTCCGTGATCCGTTTCCGTTTTTGTTTCTGTGTGTCGTCCTTTATTTTTGGAGGATCTCCAGACATGAAGGAAAGTAAAAAAAAGTCTAAGTCAAGTCTGCCATGCAAATGATAGGAAAAAAATGGACGCGGACGCGCGGATGACAATCTTGTGTGCCTTCGCATTTTTTTCACGGTCCCGTTGACTTGAATGGGTCCGCAAACCGTTTTCCGTGAAAAAAATAGGACAGGTTATATTTTTTTGACGGACTGGAACCACGGATCACGGACGCGGATGACAAACGGTGCATTAGCCGAGTTTTCAACGGACCGATTAAAAGTGAATGGGTCCACAGAAAATCACGAAAAACGGAACAACGGACACGGAATGAAACAACGGTCGTGTGCATGAGGCCATTGTGAGACAAAACCAGGACTGGAGCCTCCACAGACATGAGGTAAAAGGGAACGTTCAGCTCCTGTTCTGTGCTTAGAGCCGCACCTGGTTTTGGCTCAAAATCACTGATGGAAATCACTGACCGAACACTGATGCATGAATGAGGCATAAATCAGGTTTTCTTTCATGGTCTGACCTCTAGTGGTCGTTTTCTTGTAAGACAGGTTCATATTCACTAAGACAAATCTAATTAGTTTGCGCATGAAAATGTGGCGCAAGTGAGCTGAAATTAGACGCTCGTCTCCATTAAAGTAGGCAAAATGTGGCGCAATTCACCACTCAGAGGCAGAAAAGTACACCGGCCTGGAGTGGAGTAGAAATAAGACTATTCCTACAACTAAATCAGGTGCAAAATAAGATAGCGGCACATTTATTGAGGCTGACGTTTTAGACGCCGGTCTTAATAACCCCTATATCTGGGGTGGATCCGCCGGAGTTATGAAGAGGCGCCGGTCTCCACATTACTTCTGCACATCCACCGCCGGTCTAAATCTACGCCAGCTTCCTTGCTCTCTTAGGCCCCTTGTAGACGAGCCTGAGCGGATTAGGTCCGGATGCGTTGCGAATGCGATCAGTAAAAAAATGCGCAATTTCGCAAGCAAGGTTATTCAGTTTAGTATGCGATTGCTTTCAGTTTTTATCGCGCCGCAGGTGCAATGCGATTATGTACGCGAATTATGAAAAACTGAAGGTTTACAAACAACATCTCTTAGCAAACATCAGTGAAAAACGCATCGCACCGGCAATTGTTTGTGATTTTCACGCATCCCCATTCACTTCTATGGGGCCTGCTTTGCATGAAAATCACAGAATATAGTGCAAGCTGCGATTTTCACGCAACGCACAAGTGAGGCGCGAAAACCAACGCTCGTGTACACAGACCCATTGAAATGAATGGGTCCGGATTCAGTGCGGGTGCAATGTGTTCACATCACGCATTGCAACCGCGCGGAATACTCGCTCAAATGACAGGGGCCTTACATTTATACCATTTTCTACGTCTAAAACAGGCGTAGAAAAGAACGAGTGAGACGGGCCTGCCGGCACTTTCCCGCCCGTGCCACGCACGCAATTTTAGACCCGACGTGAGCGGGGTGAAGTCGCAGATAGTGGCGCAGAGAACCATTGCACCAACGTCTGCGCCTGAAATATGTCCTAATTTTGGCCTCATGCACACGACCGTTGTTTGGGGCTCGGATGCGGACCCATTCACTTCAATGGGGCCAAAAAAAAGATGCGTGTGCTGTCCGCATCCGTGGCTCCGTCCTGCGGCTCCGTTCAAAAAATATAACGTGTCCTATTCTTGTCCGCACTTTGCGGACAAGAATAGGCATTTATATTGCCGGCGCCCGTTCCGTTCCGCAAATTGCGAAAGGCAACACAGGCGCTTCCGTTTTATGCGGATCCGCAATTTGCGGACCGCAAAAAACTGCATGGTCGTGTGCATGAGGCCTTAGGCGTATTTCAGAATGGTAAATGACTCCCTAAATTTTGAAAAATTAGAAAACAGAATTAGTCAAAAAACTCAAAATGGGCACAAATGAGACTGAAATAAAAACTGTGTGGCAAAAATGCTAAAAATTTTATTTATTTTTTAAAAAAAATTTATTTTATTTTTTTATAAGACTGAGATTTATCAAAACTGGTGTAAAGTAGAACTGGCTTAAGTGCCCCCAGCGACCAATCAGATTGCTATGGGCAACTAAGCCAGATTTCCCTCACACCAGTTTTGATAAATCTCCCGCGTAGTGTAAGATAATGTCACCCAGTACCAGAATCCGCACCTCCGACTCTCCAGCCGTTCTGAAACTACAACTCTCCAAATCATCCTTTAACTTTTATGGGAGTTACAAGGAACACCAAGTAAGTGTGCATGCTGGGAGTTGTAGTTTCACAGCAGCTGGAGTGCTGATCAGACAGTGGCTTCTCCTGTCAGTGCTGCCCCCTGCTGGTGGACATCTTGTGCACAGGTGGTTGATTGAGCTCAGGTAGAGGCTGCCAGGTGGATGATTGCAGCAAAACCAACAGGACGTGTTACAGGTTATGTCCTCAGAACTTCATGGATGAAAGTCTGGCTCCATCACAACAGTAAGTCCCCGGGAAGCAGGTTCACTTACAGCAGGGCGGGTGCCATATTTGTCTGATAATCTTGGCTGCGGCAGGAGGCGGCTCAGAGCTGAATGTGGGGAACAGCGGGAGGGACAAATGACTGTGACTCCAGCATCAGAACAAATCCCTGTGCCCCCTCAGCCTATATGTGTTATCTATACTGTGCTCTATATGTGACGGCGGGAGCAACTCGGTATAACCTGGGCATCGCCTGTATGTAATTATATGTGTACAGCTGGTATAACCTGGGCATCGCCTGTATATAATTATATATGTACAGCTGGTATAACCTGGGCATCTCCTGTATATAATTATATATGTATAGCTGGTATAACCTGGGCATCTCCTGTATATAATTATATATGTACAGCTGGTATAACCTGGGCATCTCTTGTATATAATTATATATGTACAGCTGGTATAACCTAGGGATCTCCTGTATATAATTATATATGTACAGCTGGTATAACCTGGGCATCGCCTGTATGTAATTATATGTGTACAGCTGGTATAACCTGGGCATCGCCTGTATGTAATTATATATGTACAGCTGGTATAACCTGGGCATCTCTTGTATATAATTATATATGTACAGCTGGTATAACCTGGGCATCTCTTGTATATAATTATATATGTACAGCTGGTATAACCTGGGCATCTCTTGTATATAATTATATATGTACAGCTGGTATAACCTGGGCATCTCCTGTATGTAATTATATATATGTACAGCTGGTATAACCTGGGGATCTCCTGTATATAATTATAGATGTACAGCTGGTATAACCTGGGCATCTCCTGTATATAATTATAGATGTACAGCTGGTATAACCTGGGCATCTCCTGTATATAATTATAGATGTACAGCTGGTATAATCCGGGCATCTCCTGTATATAATTATATATGTACAGCTGGTATAACCTGGGCATCTCCTGTATATAATTATATATGTACAGCTGGTATAACCTGGGCATCTCCTGTATATAATTATATATGTACAGCTGGTATAAGTTATACATCTTCTTGTATATAGTGATGAGGCCCATGCTGGTATAACCTGGGTATCTCCTGTATATAATTATATATGTACAGCTGGTATAACCTGGGGATATCCTGTATATAATTATATATGTACAGCTGGTATAACCTGGGTATCTCCTGTATATAATTATATATGTACAGCTGGTATAACCTGGGCATCTCCTGTATATAATTATATATGTACAGCTGGTATAACCTGGGCATCTCCTGTATATAACTATATATGTACAGCTGGTATAACCTGGGCATCTCCTGTATATAATTATATATGTACAGCTGGTATAACCTGGGCATCTCCTGTATATAATTATATATGTACAGCTGGTATAAGTTATACATCTTCTTGTATATAGTGATGAGGCCCATGCTGGTATAACCTGGGTATCTCCTGTATATAATTATATATGTACAGCTGGTATAACCTGGGTATCTCCTGTATATAATTATATATGTACAGCTGGTATAACCTGGGCATCTCCTGTATATAATTATATATGTACAGCTGGTATAACCTGGGCATCTCCTGTATATTATTACATATGTACAGCTGGTATAACCTGGGTATATCATGTATATTATTACATATGTACAGCTGGTATAACCTGGGCATCTCATGTATATTATTACATATGTACAGCTGGTATAACCTGGGCATCTCCTGTATATTATTACATATGTACAGCTGGTATAACCTGGGCATCTCCTGTATATTATTACATATGTACAGCTGGTATAACCTGGGTATATCATGTATATTATTACATATGTACAGCTGGTATAACCTGGGTATCTCCTGTATATTATTACATATGTACAGCTGGTATAACCCGGGCATCTCCTGTATATTATTACATATGTACAGCTGGTATAACCTGGGCATCTCCTGTATATTATTATATATGTACAGCTGGTATAACCTGGGCATCTCCTGTATATAATTATATATGTACAGCTGGTATAACCTGGGCATCTCCTGTATATTATTACATATGTACAGCTGGTATAACCTGGGCATCTCCTGTATATTATTACATATGTACAGCTGGTATAACCTGGGCATCTCCTGTATATTATTATATATGTACAGCTGGTATAACCTGGGCATCTCCTGTATATTATTATATATGTACAGCTGGTATAACCTGGGCATCTCCTGTATATTATTATATATGTACAGCTGGTATACCGGTCTTGTTTGCCTTTGTATCGCTGTCGGGCCGGTATCATCAGATTATTTTACACTGGTCTTACATTTTTAGCCTTGATAAACCTTCGTTCAAGGAGAATTCCTTTTGACGTTTTATTCATTCCCTGACTAATAAAGTGCTTGAAGACGGCCGTCGTTATCAAAACAATTATCCAAGTGGATAGTCCGGGCATTATCTGAATTGTTCATCCAACCCTAATGGAATCTGCTCGGCCAGAATTTCCGCCTATCGCCTCATCTTGTCAGTAATGGGTTTAATGCCTCTTCATCTGGTGGACGGGAGCAGAGCGAGTTCCTATTTGATTTCAAATGTCTGTATTTGTATTAAGTTTATCATTAACCACTAATTCCCGTCACTTTACATAAGTAACACAAGCTCAAAGATCAGGGAAACGTCTCCTTTCCGCCGATCTGTAAAGTTCTGGATAACGAGTGTAATGTCTGTCACCTCCGGCCCAAACGGCGTCTTGTCCTTCATACTTGCAGTCGGGAAATCATTGCAGAGTTTTATATTGTATGGTTTGTTTGACTTTTCATGAATGTCCTTCAGTTGTGCGCCAAATTTCCTGCCTAGACAGCTGCCACCACTAGGGGGAGCTCCCTGCATCGTCACAATTAAACTCAAGGGGGAATGTACTGAAAGGTGTGCAGGCAAAATAACAAATGTATTAAGACTCACAGGCCCAAAAATATAAATTTGCACCATTCTATGCTGTAAATAATAGTAAAAACATATTTTCTTTTCGTGTCCATTCCGTTTTTTTTTTTTTTTGCAGACCGTATACGGAACCATTCATTTCAATGGGTCTGCAAAAAAACTGAAGTTACTCCGTGTGCATTCTGTTTCCATATGTCCGTATTTCCGTTCCGCAATAAAATAGAACATGTCCTATTATTGTACGCATTATGGAGAAGGCCAGGACTGTTATATTAGGGGCCGGCTGTTCCATTACGCAAAATACAGAATGCACACGGACATCATTAATTTTTTTGCAGGCCGCAAAATACATACAGTCGTGTGCATGAGCCCTAAATCTGTAGGTCACGCCATTGGCTAACCCATGCACCTATTTTGAATAGTGCTGAAGGCTCCAGAAACATGCTAGAAGTTGCAAATTTTTGCATAACAATGGCATATGCCAGAATTCACTGCTTTCTAACCCCAGTTTTTGGGGTGCAGTCAGCAGTTCCTGGACAGGATGTTTCACCCATCTTTCCCAGACTCCTGAGTAGAAGTAACAATAAGGAAGCCAGAGAAGAATCTCATTGGTTATTGGAAGCAAAATGACATGGGCGCACATATCCTGGTAATACTGCTGTACCTTTATGGCAGTTGTCTAGGGGTTAATACACTGTCGCAAGGAATAATTGGATTTAAATGGTGACTTATTTGTGCTCATTTTATTCACGACTGCATCACACGGCCTTTATCTCCTATGCAGAGCGAACCTGAGCCGTATTGACTGGGATGGTAAACACGGAGACACGGCTTTGTTAGTGATAATGAAATCTCCCTGGGATAATGATGGAAGTAAATTACTGTGTGCAAGGAAAAAGCTTCTGACATTAGTATCCAATGGCGAAAGCTTGTCTCCTATGTACAAGAGTATAACTACTATAATACTGCTCCTATGTACAAGAATATAACTACTATAATACTGCTCCTATGTACAAGAATATAACTACTATAATACTGATCCTATGTACAAGAATATAACTACTATAATACTGCTCCTGTGTACAAGAGTATAACTCCTATAATACTGCTCCTATGTACAAGAATATAACTACTATAATACTGCTCCTATGTACAAGAATATAACTACTATAATACTGCTCCTGTGTACAAGAGTATAACTCCTATAATACTGCTCCTATGTACAAGAATATAACTCCTATAATACTGCTCCTATGTACAAGAATATAACTCCTATAATACTGCTCCTATGTACAAGAATATAACTACTATAATACTGCTCCTATGTACAAGAATATAACTACTATAATACTGATCCTATGTACAAGAATATAACTACTATAATACTGCTCCTATGTACAGGAATATAACTACTATAATACTGCTCCTATGTACAAGAATATAACTGCTATAATACTGCTCCTATGTACAAGAATATAACTACTATAATACTGCTCCTATGTACAAGAATATAACTACTATAATACTGCTCCTATGTACAAGAATATAACTACTATAATACTGCCTGCTATGTACAAGAATATAACTACTATAATACTGCTCCTATATACAAGAATATAGCTACTATAATACTGCTCCTATGTACAAGAATATAACTACTATAATACTGCTCCTATGTACAAGAATATAACTACTATAATACTGCTCCTATGTACAAGAATATAACTACTATAATACTGCTCCTATGTACAAGAATATAACTACTATAATACTGCCTGCTATGTACAAGAATATAACTACTATAATACTGCTCCTATATACAAGAATATAGCTACTATAATACTGCTCCTATATACAAGAATATAACTACTATAATACTGCTCCTATATACAAGAATATAACTACTATAATACTGCTCCTATGTACAAGAATATAACTACTATAATACTGATCCTATGTACAAGAATATAACTACTATAATACTGATCCTATGTACAAGAATATAACTACTATAATACTGCTCCTATGTACAAGAATATAACTACTATAATACTGCTCCTATGTACAAGAATATAACTACTATAATACTGCTCCTATGTACAAGAATATAACTACTATAATACTGCCTCCTATGTACAAGAATATAACTACTATAATACTGCCTCCTATGTACAAGGATATAACTACTATAATACTGCCTCCTATGTACAAGGATATAACTACTATAATACTGCCTCCTATGTACAAGAATATAACTACTATAATACTGCCTCCTATGTACAAGAATATAACTACTATAATACTGCCTCCTATGTACAAGAATAGAACTACTATAATACTGCTCCTATGTACAAGAATAGAACTACTATAATACTGCCTCCTATGTATAAGAATATAACTGCTATAATACTGCTCCTATGTACAAGAATATAACTGCTATAATACTGCCTCCTATGTACAGGAATATAACTGCTATAATACTGCTCCTTGTATACGGGTTGGAAGCAGGTTGGAGCAGTTTCCTCCTATGATATACAGTATAGTGTCTCGTGTAGATTGTGTTTTTGCTCCCGAGCGGTGACTTTTGGCAGCAGTCAGATTATGGATTATTACTCCGATGTGAGGCTCAGTAAACCTCTGTTATTTAGTTGATCCCCCGCTGTGATGCTGCGCTCCCTATAAAGACCATATTCCAGGAAAGTAAATTACGGTCCACACAAGCGCTGAATTGCATGCGAGTCACGGAGGAGACGCCAGCATCTCGCCTTGAATCCCTCTGCCGTTTCTTGGATGAGATAAAGTAACGATGGGAATTCCAGGACTTCAGACTGTGTCCAAGGTCAGATCAGATTCTTCATGATGAGCAGCTCCTGAGGGAAGCAGTGATCTGACTTCTGCAGGGAGATTAAAGGGGTGCAGGATCCGGACCTAGCAGAATGGGGGGCAGGTTCCTCCGCTGTCACCCCCCCGGCGTCCGCTCACACAGGCCCCAGTTCCTACTATTCTCTAATGCAGTTTAATATCAGTTTAGGATAAAGAGTCATTTGGAGACGGAAGGAAACCGTTTACTGTGGGAAAATATCTACATTTCTTTGCGCCGGCTCCAAAGCATCTAAAACTGTAATATCTCCTCCCATCGCACCTACAGTTACTATGCAGACCTATGTGTCTCCATGGTTACAGACTACAAAGCCTGCGTAGTCGGATCCTGCAGTCATGTGTTTCTCCTCTTCCTGTCCTCCCTTTTCTTCATAAACCTATGGACAGCAGAAGAGGAGACGGATTACGTGGAGTGAAGCTGGTGACACACATAAGATGTCGGCCGACAGCGATCGCTCCTCACTGTCCCGTACATACTGTATGCATGCTTGGTTCGGCTGAGCATGCATATGTAGTGAATGGAGAGGGAGGCACTGCCAGATCCCTCTGGCCTCTGCGCCGCCCCACTCTGGCCTCTGCGCCCCCCCGCACTCTGGCCTCTGCGCCCCCCCCGCACTCTGGCCCCTGCTCTCCCCCCGCACTCTGGCCCCTGCTCTCCCCCGCGCACTCTGGCCCCTGCTCTCCCCCGCGCACTCTGGCCCCTGCTCTCCCCCGCGCACTCTGGCCCCTGCTCTCCCCCGCGCACTCTGGCCCCTGCTCTCCCCCGCGCACTCTGGCCCCTGCTCTCCCCCGCGCACTCTGGCCCCTGCTCTCCCCCGCGCACTCTGGCCCCTGCTCTCCCCCGCGCACTCTGGCCCCTGCTCTCCCCCGCGCACTCTGGCCCCTGCTCTCCCCCGCCACGCTCTGGCCCCTGCTCTCCCCCGCCACGCTCTGGCCCCTGCTCTCCCCCGCCACGCTCTGGCCCCTGCTCTCCCCCGCCACGCTCTGGCCCCTGCTCTCCCCCGCCACGCTCTGGCCCCTGCTCTCCCCCGCGCACTCTGGCCGGCGCGTCTTCATAACTGTGGCAAATCCATCACCAGATATAGGGGTTATTAAGACCAGCATCTAAAATGCCAGTCTTAATAAATGTGCCCATAGTGTTTGGCTGTAGTATCTGACTACATGGGGATTGTTTGTAGTCTGTTACCATGGAGACGTGCAGGACTTCATATTTATTATCAGCATTTGTGATTATTACATTTACATTGTTATGCTTTATTTGGTCCTCAGATATTTTGGGGGTTTGACTGCTGTGATTGAGTATAAGGAGCCGATCACACAGCCACCAAAACGTGTAGGGGGCAGTTTTTCGCAGTGAGAGTGCGGCGACTTTACGCCGCTTGGCAGAGTGCGCCACGTGATGATCCCCATGGGAGAGTACCCCATTTCCTCGCCCGGCAGGAGAGTGCGCCGATTCCTCCTGTATTTGTGACTTATCTGTCACTTACGGTACGTATATATCTTCGTGTAATGTTACAAGCGCCGCTATGCGCGGCCATTATGTCACTTCTGTCAGAAACCGGCGGTAATTTCTGCCGATCCTTCCGTACATGAAATCTGCTGCATCTGGTTTATTGTGCATTAAATAAGGATAAAGCGGAGGAAATGGCTCTGTAGCTATAGAAACAAATTCCCGACCGCGTCACGTCTTCGCTGCGATACATGTATGGGGGGGGGGGGGGACCGCGCACGCTCCCGGTAACGGGACCCGACCCTGATTAATGGTCCTGCAAATCAGCACTTGGGAATTCTCTTCCTTTTTTGTTGCAACTTTCCAGCCCCTTAAAGGGATACGATTGCCAGAATCGCGTCTGGTACATGTGCAGTACTGGTGACTACTGTGAGGAGTGGAGAGTTTGCTTCTGTGCGTTAACCCCTCAGGTGCCAAGCGGGGCATGAAGAATGGCCAATCACATCCGCCCCCTCCTCCCCTTCATCCAACTGTTGCATTCAAAAAAGGGTTCCTGCTGGAATTCTAGGATTTCCGTTCTGCGGATCCCCCTGGATGGGAGGTGGTGAGGGATTCCTGTAGTCCAGCTAATCTGAAACTACAACTCCCAGAATCCTCATTCACTTCAATGGAGTTACAAGAACAGTTCAATAAGTGTGCATGCTGGGAGTTGGAGTCTCGCAGCGGCTGGAGTACCGCAAGTCACTGATCCCCGCTGTAGTCTATTGCACTATGCGTACAGAGTAGTCTTAAATCCATCTCGTCTCTTTAGCTGAGCTATTCCTCCACCATGCTTTACATTACAACTACTTCTCTCCTGAAAAGACACCACTGGTGATCGGGCACCCAATAGTTAATGCACACAAGCGTATTTCTGGTCCATATCCAATACACATTTTTTGTGGACCCGTTCACTTCCCATGGGGTCACAAAAGATGCCGACATCACACAGTTTGCTCTCCGCATCCGTTGTTCCGTTCCACGGCCACGCAAAAATGATACAGCATGTCCTAATCTTGCCCGCGGTTTGGGGCTCTATATAGCGTCGGCCATGTTCGGTCCACAAAATGCGGAATGCACGCGGCCGGTATCCGTGTTTTGCGGACTGAAAAACGCTTACGGTCGTGTGAATGTAGCCTAAAAATGGACAAAGACTGAGATGGATCTAGTAAGAGTTAAAAGCTTAGGAGAGGAGTGCGCAGGTCACAGACTGAGAGATACATAGTGGAAGGAGCAGGGTCCTCCCAGCAGCACAGAGGGTTTCAGGAGAGGAGTGTGCTGATCTTGTGGAGGTCACAGACTGAGAGATACATAGTGGAAGGAGCAGGGCCGCCAGCAGCACAGAGGGTTTCAGGAGAGGAGTGTGCTGATCTTGTGGAGGTCACAGGCTGAGAGTTACATAATGGAAGGAGCAGGGTCCTCCCAGCACCACAGAGGATTTCAGGGGAGGAGTGTGCTGATTTGGGGGAAGGTCACAGGCTGAGAGTTACATAGTGGAAGGAGCAGAGCCGCCAGCAGCACAGAGGATTTCAGGGGAGGAGTGCGATGATCTTGTGGAGATCACAGGCTGAGAGTTACATAGTGGAAGGAGCAGGGTCCTCCCAGCAGCACAGAGGATTTCAGGAGAGGAGTGTGCTGATCTTGTGGAGGTCTCAGGATGAGAGTTACATAGTGGACGGAGCAGAGCCGCCAGCAGCACAGAGGATTTCAGCGGAGGAGTGTGATGATCTTGTGGAGGTCACAGGCTGAGAGTTACATAGTGGAAGGAGCAGGGTCCCAGCAGCACAGAGGATTTCAGGAGAGGAGTGCGCTGATCTTGTGGAGGTCTCAGGTTGAGAGTTACATAGTGGAAGGCGCAGGGCCGCCAGCAGCACAGAGGATTTCAGGAGAGGAGTGCGCTGATCTTGTGGGAGGTCACAGGCTGAGAGTTACATAGTGGAAGGAGCAGGGTTCCCCAGCAGCACAGAGGGTTTCAGGGGAGGAGTGTGCTGATCTTGTGAGAAGTCACTGACTGACAGTTACATAGTGGAAGGAGCAGGGCCGCCAGCAGCACAGAGGATTTCGGGGGACGAATGCGATGATCTTGTGGAGGTCACAGGCTGAGAGTTACATAGTGGAAGGAGCAGGGTCCTCCCAGCAGCACAGAGGATTTCAGGAGAGGAGTGTGCTGGTCTTGTGGGAGGTCACAGGGTGAGAGTTACATAGTGGAAGGAGCAGGGTCCTGAGCAGCACAGAGGATTTCAGGAGAGGAGTGTGCTGGTCTTGTGGGAGGTCACAGGCTGAGAGTTACATAGTGGAAGGAGCAGGGTCCTCCCAGCAGCACAGAGGATTTCAGGAGTGGAGTGTGCTGATCTTGTGGAGGTCACAGACTGAGTTACATAGTGGAAGGAGCAGGGTCCCCAGCAGCACAGAGGATTTCAGGGGAGGAGTTTGCTGATCTTGTGGAGGTCACAGACTGAGTTACATAGTGGAAGGAGCAGGGTCCCCAGCAGCACAGAGGATTTCAGGGGAGGAGTGTCCTGATTTTAGTGAGGTGTCCTCTCCAGTGACGCTGATAATGGGGTCCCGGCTGGATCGTGTAGCGCAGTGGTCGGCAACCCGCGGCTCGCGAGCCACATGCGGCTCTTTTGATCCTTAGATGCGGCTCTTTGGTTCGGGCTGGCGGGTGGGCGGCCTTTCTTGCAAAATGTCAAGCTTTCAAAAGGTCCGTCATGCGCCTCCTGCCCCGTCTGTCTGCTCCTTCCACTTTATGAATGAAGCAGGCAGGCGGGGCAGGAGGCGCATGACGGAGGGTGAGATGTCACGCTGCGCACAGCAGCAGAAGGGCGGGCAGCGGCGGACTTTCAGCACAACACCGGCCATGTGAGGAGTGGTGAAGAGGCCGCCGCTCAGGTCCAGGAGGAGCGAAATGTCCTGCAGAAGAAAGGTAGGAGCTGCCCCCGGTGTGTGCACCGGCCCCACCGCAAGTGTCCCTGCCTCCTCCCTCCCCCCCCCACTAATACATTACTTTACTTACTGGAGGGCACTTATGGGGGATATCTGTGGAGGGCACTTATGGGGGATATCTGTGGAGGGCACTTATGGGGGATATCTGTGGAGGGCACTTATGGGGGATATCTGTGGAGGGCACTTATGGGGGATATCTGTGGAGGGCACTTATGGGGGATATCTGTGGAGGGCACTTATGGGGGATATCTGTGGAGGGCACTTATGGGGGATATCTGTGGAGGGCACTTATGGGGGATATCTGTGGAGGGCACTTATGGGGGATATCTGTGGAGGGCACTTATGGGGGATATCTGTGGAGGGCACTTATATAGCATCTTATGCTATATATGTGTCATCCACAGATATCCCCCATAGGTGCCCTCCACAGATATCTCCCATAAGTGCGTCATCCACAGATATCCCCCATAAGTGCGTCATCCACAGATATCCCCCATAAGTGCGTCATCCACAGATATCCCCCATAAGTGCGTCATCCACAGATATCCCCCATAAGTGCGTCATCCACAGATATCCCCCATAAGTGCGTCATCCACAGATATCCCCCATAAGTGCGTCATCCACAGATATCCCCCATAAGTGCGTCATCCACAGATATCCCCCATAAGTGCGTCATCCACAGATATCCCCCATAAGTGCGTCATCCACAGATATCCCCCATAAGTGCGTCATCCACAGATATCCCCCATAAGTGCGTCATCCACAGATATCCCCCATAAGTGCGTCATCCACAGATATCCCCCATAAGTGCGTCATCCACAGATATCCCCCATAAGTGCGTCATCCACAGATATCCCCCATAAGTGCGTCATCCACAGATATCCCCCATAAGTGCGTCATCCACATTACATCCACATCTGCAGACAAGTTTAATAAACGTAAAAAATTATCAAGATAAAATGAAATAATAATCAAGATCCAAATAAAAGAAAGTACATATAAAAGTATGTAAAAACACACTCTGGGCTCATGCCCACGAATGTAAGGGCGCCGTGCCTGTGCTGCGGACCGCAAATAGCGGTCCGCAATGCACGGACACAGACCATGGGGCAGCTGCATGAGGATCGCGGACCCATTCACTTAAATGGGGTTCGCGATCCGCATCCGACTGCCCGCACCGCAAAAAAAGTAGCGCATGCTGAAGTGAATGGGTCCATGATGCGGGCTGCACACGGTCGTGTGCAGCCCGCATCATGGACCCATTCACTTCAATGGGTCCAGGATCCGGGATATGAGTGCTACAGTGTGCTTCCGTAGTGCTTCTGGCTGTGCCTCCGCACCGCAAAAAAGTAGTGCATGCGCTACTTTTTTGCGGGGCGTAGGCACAGCCAGAAGCACCACGGAAGCACACTGTAGCACTCATATCCCGGATCCTGGACCCATTGAAGTGAATGGGTCCTTGATGCGGGCTGCACACGGCCAGTGCCCGTGTATTGCGGACCCGCCGTATGCGGCCTGCAATATGGCAACGGCGGGCACACAGTCGTGTGCATGAGCCCTAATAGTCCTCACTGGTACTGTTGACGCAATATTTTAGGTTTTAAAAATGTGGCTCTCGAAATAAATTTAAATCGTGGTTTTGGCGATATTTGGCTCAGTTGAAAAAAAAGGTTGCCCACCACTGGTGTAGCGGACAGTACACACAGGTTTACTCCCAGGATACTTTTCCTATGAGACATCCGTTTATTCAGTGTGGAGTGAACGCAGAACATTTCCCTGATATCCCGCCATTTGTGCGGACGGCGTTGTTCCCACCTCCCGCCGCCGCAGCGCTCTCCTCTACGAGGGGAGTTAATGAAGCCGTACGGCTCATTAGTTGTGACTTATTTTGACTTTACAAAGTGCTTCATCCATCAACGTCCGCGCTCGGGTCCTGGAATGGGGACGTCTAAATAAAGCGTAAACAGCATAATTCACTGCTATAAGGGGGGCTCCCGAATTTATATGGAGCTAAAACATAACTTTTAATAACAAATTCAATAAAATAGATAGCCCTGACGATAAATCCATAAGTATACCATAACACAGGACCGCGGTTGCGCGGCGGCATCCAATAAACCCGTTTGTCCTACCAGTTCCTTGGTGGCTTCCGTGGCACGTCAAAATCCCCGGAAGATTGCACCGATAGTGTCCCTGTGCTAGATGCTGATGATGCTGGAGAGATGACGGCGTTTGGGGTAAGTTGTCCCTACAATTGCCCTATTCTGGCCCTGATGTCCTAACCACGGAGCACCCGCGACCCCGTCCGGAACCTTGCCCTGAATAAAATGACCCTATTCAGCCCTAGCCTATCCTTTCCCCTACTGCACGATTCGCTTTTTTAGATGAGAAAACATATAGGTACCGGGCATAGGAAAAAAGGGGTCCATGGATGGGTACAAAGCAGCCACCCTGTGGGCAATAAAGGGTTTCTGTCACCTGAAAAATGGGTGCTAAGCTGACAGAATGGCCCCCGTCTTGCAGGGCAATTGTAGGGACAACTTACCCCAAACGCCGTCATCTCTCCAGCATCATCATCTAACAAAGGGACACTATCGGTGCAATCTTCCGCAGATGCCGCCGCGCACCCGCGGTCCTGTGTTATGGAATACTTATGGATTTATCGTCTATTTTATTGAATTTGTTATTAGAAGTTATGTTTAGTTAGATTCAGGATCCCCCTCCTATAGCACTGTGTTGGTTCAATCTCAGGTGATCCCCTCGACAGTACATTGCTCTACTTTCACTCTGTAAACAGCGTAATTCCCATCATTTATTTGCAGTGATGAGCGCAGCCGCGGGAATACTGAGGAGGCGCACCGCGCGCACACTGCAGGGACGGTACATGTACTGGTGTCATGTGTCTGCTAACTGGACTGTCTCCATCCAGACTGGTACCCTGTGCTCAGTGCAGAGTCTGAGGAGCGAGCATGACCACTGGGACTATGCTACCCATGAGCGGGGGTGGCGTTTACTGAGCCCCAAGCTGCTGCCTTTAGGGCAGACCCTACATGTAGAAACTGGGCTACTTTGCCTCCTTCCCTTCCGTTCCTGTGGAGGAGAGAATCTATGGACCTAGATCTGTGATGGCTGACCTCCAGCTGTGTTAAAACTACAACTCTCAAGATGTACACTTGCTTGGCTGTTCTCAGAACTCCATAGAAATCAATGGAGCATGCTGGGAGTTGTAGTTTCGCCACCTCTGGATTGCTGGAGGTTAGCCATCACTGACCTAGGTTTATGTCGAGGTCTACACTGCCCGCTGAGGATCAGTGGCGGATTACAATAGGGATGTTCGGGTCGGCAGCCCCGGGCCCAACGCCCACATACTGCAGCGGGGCACGGGAGCGCATAGCTCCCTGTCCTGTCGCCGATCACCACCATAGGCTTCAGGCCTAGTAGGTCTGAGGCCTATGCGGTAGTGAAATTCCAGCGCAGGTGGGCGTGATGACGTCATCGCGCGCCTGTGCCGGGAAACAGCACTGTGACGTGTGCGCGCCTGCATCTTCCTCCTGCCTTCCTCTACGAGCAAGTGCCTGGCCCTGGACATAGGTGAGTATTTAGCTTTTCATTTTTATTTTTTTATTTCATGTGACTACTTTGGGGGACACAGGAGGACATATTAGTGAAGAGACATCAAGTACATCAGAGGGGGGGGGACAGTGTGGGGGAAATTACTGCATGGGTGCAGTTTGGGGGAAATTACTGTATGGGAGCGTTGCTATTGGGGAGGCACTGTAGGGGCAATTCTATTATTTCTGGGGACACTATACCGGGATTATTGCCCGGAGCACAATATAGGGTGTTATTATTACTGGGGGTCTGTAGGGGACATTATAACTGCTGTGGACACTATAGGGACATTTGGGGTAATTTATCAAACTGGTATAAAGTAGGACTGGGTCAGTTGCCCATAGCAGCCAATCAGGTTCCACCTTTCATTTTTGACAGCTCTTTTGGAAATCCAGTTCTACTTTACACCAGTTTGATAAATGACCCCACTATGTATACTGGGGTCACTATTTCTTCAGCAGGATAGTACCTGGGACATTGGGGAGCACAGCGGGCACAGTATTGGGGGTGGCAGGATGACACTGTGGGGACACCAGGATGAGGAGGTTGATGGAAAAATTGAGAAATCTAACGTGTCTGTGTAACAAACTGTAGAGACGAGATGCGGCTGAAAGAATTTGCCATGGCGGTCTGGGTCAGACGCAGGAGAAGAGGACAGAGAAGGTCTACATGACAGGAGATGTCACTGGATGTAAGAGGCATGAGGTGCTGTGTTCTACTCCAAGTCTTTTTTATTATAATTATATGTATTTTAAATTTGGCAACCACATTTTTCAGTTTACGACCCAATTTGGGGTATTTTTTTTGTCTGAAGATGTCATATGGCCTAAGAAGAGACTGTGGTCCTCATGAAGCACCGCAGCCTCTTCATACAAAAAAAACTAAACTAAAATGGGCGGAGGGGGGGGCCCGAGTTGGGTAGACAGCCCTGGGCCTATCATGCACTTAATCCACCCCTGCTGAGGATAGAAGCTTATCTTCACTGGTCATTGTAATTACTAAGCCCCAAAGCAAAAGTCCTTATGGCCGCACCACCTCCCAACAGTCCTGGCGGTTCAGTCCCGGATTTCGCTATGCACAGGGTGAAAGGGTCCTTGTTCTCTAGTAGCTCCCAATACTTGACCCCATAGCAGCTGCCTATATGGTCCACATGTCTTCTAGATGTCCCTTTTGTTTGCTGGCAGGATATTGACCCCGGGAGGGCGCTTCTCTGTTGGTCTCTCTTGTGCCCTTTACATTGCAGAACCCTTAATATAATTCGGAATATTCATCCTGATCATTTTATCAGACTTTCCATTTTCCAGGTACAATTAATTTAACAGAACAGGTCACCACCTTCCCTATCTGCGTCTTTAATGAACTTATATTTCATCGCCCCATCGGGGATCCGATATAATTAAATCCGGTTTACTCAATTATTATGGCAGGCAGCAGCGCTGCGGGTCCGCTCATTAATCCCCATTATTTTACTCCAGAAATAGAATTCTTCTCAGGACACTTGGGGAGATTGTATTTGCCTTTTGCGGCGATTTTAGATTTTTATTTATTTATTTTTTTAATGCATTTTGCGCAAAATTAGATGAAGAGGATCGCTGAGGAGAAGCTGGAATCATTATAGTCGTGTATTTAGAGCGTCAGTAAACTCATTATTGGGTATTAATTAACTTGTGTAAAACTTGGTGAATCTCTTCTAAGATACTTTGTTACTTTTATAGATAAAAGAAACGGCTTATGAGGTAGTGAGGGACAGAACACTTAAAGGAGAACTCCATCTGTCAATGAAAAGGGGGCCATTATATATCCTAATAATCCAGAGGGGGCCATTATATATCCTAATAATCCAGAGGGGGCCATTATATATCCTAATAATCCAGAGGGGGTCATTATATATCCTAATAATCCAGAGGGGGTCATTATATATCCTAATAATCCAGAGGGGGTCATTATATATCCTAATAATACAGAGGGGGCCATTATATATCCTAATAATCCAGAGGGGGCCATTATATATCCTAATAATCCAGAGGGGGCCATTATATATCCTAATAATCCAGAGGGGGCCATTATATATCCTAATAATCCAGAGGGGGCCATTATATATCCTAATAATCCAGAGGGGGCCATTATATATCCTAATAATCCAGAGGGGGCCATTATATATCCTAATAATCCAGAGGGGGCCATTATATATCCTAATAATCCAGAGGGGGCCATTATATATCCTAATAATCCAGAGGGGGCCATTATATATCCTAATAATCCAGAGGGGGCCATTATATATCCTAATAATCCAGAGGGGGCCATTATATATCCTAATAATCCAGAGGGGGCCATTATATATCCTAATAATCCAGAGGGGGCCATTATATATCCTAATAATCCAGAGGGGGCCATTATATATCCTAATAATCCAGAGGGGGCCATTATATATCCTAATAATCCCGAGGGGGCCATTATATATCCTAATAATCCAGAGGGGGCCATTATATATCCTAATAATCCAGAGGGGCCATTATATATCCTAATAATCCTGGCATTATGATAATCCAGAGGGGGCCATTATATATCCTGATAATCCAGAGGGGGCCATTGTGTAGCCCCGATAATCCAGAGGGGGCCATTGTGTAGCCCCGATAATCCAGAGGGGGCCATTGTGTAGCCCCGATAATCCAGAGGGGGCCATTGTGTAGCCCCGATAATCCAGAGGGGGCCATTGTGTAGCCCCGATAATCCAGAGGGGGCCATTGTGTAGCCCCGATAATCCAGAGGGGGCCATTGTGTAGCCCCGATAATCCAGAGGGGGCCATTGTGTAGCCCCGATAATACAAAGTGATAACTATTGAATTGATAAGGATTGAATTGAAACCTTTGGAACCCCCACCGATCATGAAAACCCTTTAATCCTAGGACCCCCCCCCCCAGGAATGGGGGATAAGGAAAGGGGATAATTTGTCTCAACCAGAATACCCTTTAACTGTTTTGTTCACCCTGAGCCTTCTGGTTCATGAATAAAATGCTAGAAGTTCAGGAGTGTGGGCCACACAGGCAGGGAGGGCATGAGTGATATAGATTGGTAAATTGAGGAGTTTCATGGGAAAACAGATTTATTGCCTACCCTTAGGACCCCCAATTAGGATGTGGTTTTAATGGGTTCTCTGCTATATGACCATGAGTAGGCGCCCTGGAAGCCATTGTCTACCACCATGGCAGCATGCGTCGCACAGCCAGATCCCCTTAATTTCTACTGGACCAATCTTGGAACCTAATGGTGGGTGATTGATCCCCCATATGTGCTGCTGGGGTCTGTGGCAGCATCATGGGCTGTGAAATATGGTTGTGCAAAACTGACCTAAGGAGACGTATAAATGGTCTCCTGAAAACGATACTTCTCAGCTAAATGCAAACCTCCTGCCTGTGTAGATGTGCGCTGGTCAGCGGCTTTCAGCACACTTTGTCCCATCTTGATAGGTGCTTCCAATTCTGAGAAATACCTTATGTTTCGCCCTATAAGACGCACCTAGGTTTTAGAGGAGAACAATAAGAAAAAAATATTTACATTACACCTCAGGTCAGACCAGCAATCAGACCCCAAAGTTAATCAGACCTCAGCTTCTATCCCAAAAACAGACCTCCAATGTCAATCAGACCTCAGATCAACCCCCCAACCTTCAGCCATCTATCAGCCCCCATATGTCAGCCATCAGCCCCCAGTGCTAATAAAATAAAAAAAAACTCACTTACCTCTCCTGCTCCTGGGCGCCACTGCTCCTCACCATCGCGATCCTCTTCATCCTGCTGTCGGCTGTGTATCGCGGCGCACAGTGTGAGGTCACAGAGCGCCCTCACGCTGTGCGCAGCCCTGCACAGCCGATAGCTGAGCCGAGGGACCAGGAAGCAGCGAGTGCAGAGCCTTCACCGCTTCCCGATCCTCCGGTACTAATGAAGCGCTTCATTAGTATTCGCCCCATAAGACGCAGCAGCATTTTCCCCCCACTTTTTTACCGAAAAATACGGTAAGCTTTTTTAGTTTACAGATGCATCTCAATAAATTAGAATATCATCAAAAAGTTACTTTATTTCAGTAATTCAATTAAAAAAGTGAAACTCCTATTTTCTATAGATTTATTACGGAGGATCCATTTCAAGCGTTTATTCCTTTTAATGTTGATTATGGTTACAGCTAATGGAAACCCAAAAGTCAGGATCTCAGAAAATGTGAATATTATATAAGACCAATAAAAAAAAAAAAGATTAATACAGAAATGTTGGCCTACTGAGGTCTGTCCAGTATTCGCGCTCAGTACTTGGTCGGGACTTCTTTTGCATGCGATACTGCATCAGTGTCCGGGAGGCGGTCAGCCCGTGGCACTGCTGAGGTGACTTCAGCTCGTCTGTGTTGTTGGGTCTGGTGTCTCTCATAGATTCTCTGTGGGGTTTGGGTCAGGCGAGTTTTCTGGCCGATCAGGCACCGTGATACTGTGGTTATTACACCAGGTATTGGTACTTTTAGCAGTGTGGGCCGGTGCCAACGTTGCTGTTGCACCCAAAGCTCCACTCACTTTCTGTGCCGTCTGCACACCCCACTGGCAGTGCCAGGCACTGTAGACATATTGTAATTACACCTAGCCCTGCATTCACCTCTTTGATCAGCGCACAGTGCTGACACTATCCTGTACTGTGCATCCTTCCATCGTGAATTGCAGAGTCTGTGGCTGTACACCGACTGTACAGGAGCAGGGAGCTGGTTGTCGGTGACAACCGAACTGCCAATAGTGAGATGAGAGACTCTGAGCTTTGGGTATGCAGTGCTGGAAGCAGCAAGAGCTGCTAGATCTTAGCAGACCCAGATCAGCCATGGAGTGAGTCTCTGGAGGCTATTTCCCCTGTAACTGGGCCAATATGCCAGCAACAAGGAAAATCGGCAATAAAAAAAAAATATACGCAATGTATAACAAAAATTGTTAAAAAAACAAATACCACCATACTCCCAATGTATAAGAAATCAATGATTACATAAGACAAAAGCAATAAAGAGCACAAAAAATAAGTTTATCTGCAGCCTGTAAACGATATCTCCCTTATATAAAAAGATCTGTAGGAAATGATACAAAAGTAAACCCCACGTGTCCCAGAAAGAAGGACCCAAAATGATTTGAGTAAGCAGGAAAACAGTTCATGCTTTCGAACCTGCAGGCACTAAAAAGAAGAAAGATGAAGGAACGGTGGTCGTGGCAGGTGGTCATGCACAGTGTATGACGGGATTAGGAAGACGGCCATGAAATAAAACAATGAAAAATACATAACAATCGGGGCAGCTGTACTATTCCTATTGAAAGAAGGCAAAGAATCTACTGATAGAATGGAATCTATTGATGTCGTTAGGATGTAAATCTTTAGTCGACCTTTACAGTTATTGCTTTATTTCACATCCCAACATTTCTAATTATTAGTCACTGATTATCGCTTCAAGGGGTTTTCGACCTTTTGTCCTTATTTATGAGCCAGTTCTCCATACAGCCTCTATCCTGGGGCTCGTCTGACTTGTGAGGACCTCTACTGGTGGTGAGGAGCAATGACGGGCCGATCCTGATCAGAAGAGCGCTTCGGCCGTCCCATGAGGAGCCAATCTATTGTGTGTTTTGGATGTTCATGTCGAGTTCTCATAATGGTGTGAATTTAGAGATGGGATATTTTACGGAAAAAGTTTAATATCTTGAGACTAAACTAAAACTTGATATTGTTCTTTTTAAAAGGTCACCTATCTGTTCTGGTGGAAGCGCATAACGTGCGGAGGGGAGATATGATCCCTCTTTAGGTTTGACCTTTTTATTATTCACGTTGATGGAGAGATTGATGAGTTTTAAAGTCTGTATTACACGGCCTGATTTTTCAGCAGATATTTGATAACGAGCAGTCGCATGAACGCACGTTAGTGATCATCTTGCAGTGTAATACTGCCGCCAATTGCCCGATAAACGAGCAAATCGGTCGTCAGGCAGTCCAGATCTTTTGCATGTTAATAAAATTATAATTTTCAGGCGGCAGATCGTGCTGTCTAATAACTAGACCGCATGGGGACGAGCAATGGCATGGAGAGCACTGCATGTAATGGCAGCTGTCTCCTCCGCTAGCGAGCAGGCGATTGCCGGGAAGCAACTCTTCCCTCCCGACAGTCGTGCCCAGTGTTTGGGTGGGGGGGGGGAGTTAGTAAAGGATTATTATAGATCTGCAATATTATAAAAGGTTCCAGATCAAGAAAGAAAAGTCGTGACCAGCCCTAGAAGGTTATTTTATTTTTTTTCATATTTTTTTTTTTTTTTATCATGAAAATATTTATCTCCTTTCACTTATTGTATGAAAAAAATGAATAAAATTGTTGCAATTGAAATTAAATGGTCAGGAGAACGGGGGCCCCATCCCCCTGCTGGACAAGCTGCTGTTAATGGATCTGGTGGTCTCAGTGCATAAAGAGACCCTGCTGTGGATCATGTTACTGAATGAGTCAAACATAGGATAGCACATTGCTCTTTGATCAGTGGGGGTTCGACCACTGAGACCCCCGCCATGGGCAGGAGCTGCAGTAGCGGCTACAGCCAAACATACGGAAGTGCAGCTGTGTCTGGAGAAAAGAAGCAGCCTTTTACTTGTATGACCTAGCAATTCCTGATCCCTTCCATTTTTGGTCTGACGGATTGGCAATATAAACTACATGGAAACTTCCAAGTGGGCCAATGCCAGGGGGCCACCTGAGCCCTCCTCACCGCCACCTGTCCGAGAAGTAATGGTCCCAAGTGCCCACAGTTAATGCTGGGGGTATTAAGCACTTATGTACTTGGCCGGCGGCTGGTGCAGGTGCCCCTGCTGAATTCACCTGTATTACCGTTCTGAGGCAGTTGGTTCTGCTGGGGCAGTATATTGTGCTGCACTGTGGTATCTGGTTCTGCTGGGGCGGTATATTGTGCTGCACTGTGGTATTTGGTTCTGCTGGGGCGGTATATTGTGCTGCACTGTGGTATCTGGTTCTGCGGGGGCGGTATATTGTGCTGCACTGTGGTATCTGGTTCTGCTGGGGCAGTATATTGTGCTGCACTGTGGTATTTGGTTCTGCTGGGGCAGTATATTGTGCTGCACTGTGGTATCTGGTTCTGCTGGGGCAGTATATTGTGCTGCACTGTGGTATCTGGTTCTGCGGGGGCGGTATATTGTGCTGCACTGTGGTATCTGGTTCTGCGGGGGCGGTATATTGTGCTGCACTGTGGTATCTGGTTCTGCGGGGGCGGTGTATTGTGCTGCACTGTGGTATCTGGTTCTGTGGGGGCGGTACATGGTGCTGCACTGTGGTATCTGGTTCTGCGGGGGCGGTACATTGTGCTGCACTGTGGTATCTGGTTCTGTGGGGGCGGTGTATTGTGCTGCACTGTGGTATCTGGTTCTGCAGGGGCGGTATATTGTGCTGCACTGTGGTATCTGGCTCTGCGGGGGCGGTACATTGTGCTTATCTTTTTTAATTAATTGATTTGACTTTGTGAATATTTTGCACTTAAATGCAGTGAAAAATAAAACAATGAAAAATGAAGCAGCCGTGTAATAATCCTGCAGAATATGAAGGTGACCACATACTGTACCATCAATGCATTGATTTCTTCTAGTCACTGACAGCTAATCCTTCTGCTTTTGGATTTTTTCCCACTGTATTTTGTTATGACCTTTTCTGCACACAATAACCTTCCCTTCTTCTTTTCCCCGTTGAGCATAAATCACACAAACCTCCCTGTGAAATCCATAGTATTCTGAGCCCCGGGCGCGCTGATCGGCTTAATGCTACACTTTACCCAAGGCCAAAATGAATCAAATAAAGACAACTTTAGGCAGATAATCTGTATGATTAAGGCCTCGTGCACACGACCGTAGTTCTGGTCCGCATCCGAGCTGCAGTTTTTGCGACTCGGGTGCTGACCCATTCACTTCAATGGGGCCGCAAAAGATGTGGACAGCACTCCGTGTGCTGTCTGCATCCGTTGCGCCATTACGCAGCCCCGCAAAAAAAATATAACATGTCCTATTCTTGTCTGTTTTGCGGACAGCGATAGGCATTTCTACAATGGGCCGCCCGTTCCGTTCCGCAAATTGCGGAAGGCACACGGGCAGCTTCTGTTTTTTTCAGATCCGCGGTTTGCGGACCGCAAAAAACGGAACGGTCGTGTGCAAGAGGCCTAAGGCTTGGAATGAGATCTGCCCCCATGTGTCCTGATTCGTTTTGTCGTTCCGGAACGTTTTGGTGACGGTTTATGCGGGGACGGCGCAGTCAGACTGAATGGGCCCATCATGTGTTCTGCAAGTGGTGACGTTTTTGGATGCTGATGGCTGCACAGAGCTAACACTTTGAGATATAACGGGACAAGTTTTCTCTTTAATTTTTTTTTTTTTGTGAAAAGGTTTTTGCAGCTGTCCTGTTTCTAACTTTAGGTCGAACAATGAATTACAAAATATTGCAGTTTACACATTGGCCACTAGATGTCAGCAGAATAAGCTCCGGGGTAGTATCTCATTTTACAGCTTGCAGTGAAACGAACTGGTGTTGCCATATTATTATAATGGGATGCTGGCTGCTTATCTGACTGGTCCTTCTCTGATTGTCTAGCAGCATGTGATGTATCGGGCCTCTTAAAGGGCCAGATAGAAGTAATGCTAGATGTATGGCTGAAAACCTGCCTCTGATCGCACTTGCTCATCTCATCAGCAGGTATTTCAGTTTGTTTCAGACGATGCTGTGTATTCACCGCTGCACCGATCGGTGCCTGTTTCCTTTAGAAGTCTTCCACCAGCCCTGACCACAGCTTAGCATCAGCTGTCCTGGTACCGCACTATGACTTACCAGTAGGTAGAGACCTGAGGTTCCCTTCCAAGAAAGTCCTGTTTAGCTCTAAGCCAAATCGGTGAATCCACTATGTCTGCTGTTATTGGGACGAGGCACCTCTGATATTGAGCTGACCATGCTCTTTACAGTAGACAGCAGTTGCCCAACAGCTGTTCCTTCTGACCCCCATATAAGCATGCACATGAGAACAGAAGGATCAGGCATGTTGAAATCCAACTATGCAGCTCTCCTTTCCTCTGATAGGAGCAGAGATTTGGGACACCACCATACACATTCAGTGGAATTGGCCAGCGTTCCTCTAATGTTTATGGTTCTGATCAGCTATTGTCCTTAAGGACCATCTAAGCTCTGATGTTCTCTTTAGTGTTGAGTGAAGCGAGCGTCTGATGCTTCATCCAAAGTTGCTTTGTTCAAAACTTCGGAATAATACTGTACGGAGATTAGAATGTATGGGCTCTGATGAGCTGAAGTTGTGCGTGACTTCGTTGAATAACTTCGGTAATTGAACCACTTTAAGCCTTGAAACCGAACTCTGCTTCGACTAGCACCTCGGAACTGAAGCCAAGTTTGGTGTCAAGTTTTAAAGTGGTTTTCCACTTTAAAAATCAACTACTGAAGTCATTCAACGAAGTCACGCTCTTCGCTCAACACTAGTTCTGTTCTAAGTGTAGGCTTCTAACTTTTGTTTGGCCCCAGAGAACTGTTTTAAACCTTTAGGTCACATTTCTCTCTTACATTTTCTCTGTCTTCGAGAATGACTCTTATATCTCCTTTAAGTTGCCACCAGTCAAAGTCTACTGTGAATACAGCAGAGGTGAGTGCTTCTTGTTGGGGTAAGGCCAATGACCAAAGATTTCCTTGGATGCCATTCTTTAGTATAGTCAATCCAAAAAGTGCTGAGGTTCTGGCATCGAAGTATTAACATAGCGTTCTTTTCCATCAAGCTGATTCTTCTCACAATGTGGCTGAGGTAAGATGTTTCAGACTGGCCATTTCTGCTTCATCTGAAAGCTTTGCCTTGCTTGTTTTCCTTGCCGTCTACAATGTTCTTAAGTCTTCACCAACACCATACTAGAGTTTCCCAGTTCGGCATCTTCATGGTCCAGCCTCTAAATCCATTCATGCCTGCAGAAGAAACCCTAACATGATTTATTAATTTTTTTGGGTGAAAGTTGCGAAACTGAGGACGCAATATTAAGAAACTTGTACTTCACAGCAAGACTTGAAAGGGGTCCTTGACTTCTTCATGTTGCAAACTGTAGACCAGCATAAACGATATCAACGATCTGGTAATTGAAAGCCTGTCTTCCGGCGCCCCACACGTTTCCGTCTCTTAAGCAGCACATCACTTCCACACACAATAAATAACATTGCGGATTGTTTCAAAAACAAAAGATAACGTTGTCTTTGGCAGATTGGGAATTCTCTCTTCTCTCGCTCCTTTATCTCTTTGCATTCAGAGAAATGTTTCATTATTGATGCAAAGGAGCTTTTGCTGGAGTAATGATTAATTTTAATGTACAGTCTTTTTTCACATTGAATAATTGATGGCTGGAACGATCGTGGTTTCATTAGGACAAACTCTGATTTTTGTTTTCTGCTTTCTGTCTCTGATCATCGGAACTCAGGGTTACAGTACAGAGAATTAGCTTGATGGCATCAAGCCTACGACACGGGAGGCCTTCAGATCTCTTCAAATGTAGCTGAAAGTTAACGAAAAGTAGGGGGTGTACACTGAAATAGGGGCTCAAGGGTACAGTATATACTGATAGGAGAGGGCTTGACAGAAAAATCATAATTGATCACATTATCTCAATTGGCCAAAGATTCAGTTGGAGACACAACCCCCCGTTCTCCACAATATCCAGATTTTTTTAAGGACCATTCTGATGAGTTGGTGTGGTGCAGGTGATGACTGATAGGTTGGAAAGTTTCTGTGCACAACTGATGAATGATTTTGGTCAACTTGATGGACCAGCTGCAGCCGCTGGACACAGGGGACGACTAAAGGGTCTGGAGCAGCCTGGTTAGAGACAGTTGGTGGGCATTGATGATGGCTGAAGGGTTGAATATCCAGTAGGTGCCACAGGTGTTGCAAGAAGGTATAGAAAGCAACAGGTAAACATAGCTAGAAGGAGGTGACTGCTAAAGGTTTGTAGGCTGATTGGTTGGAAAAGGTCAATGACAAAAAGGTTGGAAGCCAACTAGTTAGAGGGAGTAGTTGACTGCGGAAGGGCTGAAAATGAACTGGTTGATAGTAGTTGGAAAGGCACAAGTGGGGTTTAGGAGGTTCAAGAGCTGTTAGCCCTCAAGGGTTGGAGCCTCTTGGAGGTCAGCTAGTTAGAGACGACACAATTGATTTAAAAAAAGTACGTTGGAGGCCATCTAGTTATAAAAAATATTTGGGAAGAGCGGATGACTAATGTGTTGTAGGCTAAAGGTTTGAAAGCTAACTAGCTATAGACAGTGGCCAAAGGGTCAGAGGCTAGCCAGTAATAGTTAACAGCTGAAGGGTTCAAGGATAAGTGATTTAAAACACTGGTTTGACACAGATGAGAATTGTGGGCACATATGGGGGTCAGCTGGTTGGAGTTGTTAGTCCTCAAGTAGTGAATCAAAGGTTTGAGGCCAACTAGTTAGAGAGGATTCTTGGATACAATATATGGCTAAGGGATTGGAAACCAACTGGTTAGAGAGAGTGGTTTAGAAGAGTTGATGGCTAAAGAGTTGGAGGTTAGCTGGGTAGAGACAGTAGCTGGAGGAGTCAATTGCTAAAAGGATGGAGACCCACTAGTTATTGATAGTAGTTTGGAAGAGTTGACAATTAAAGGATAGTACCTGAAACCTTTTTGGTACCTGATGTGAGGGGGTTCCAAGTGAGTTACCATGTAGTCACACGACCACTCTGCTGTCGATGAGTGGCCACCATACCTACCTTGGAAACCAAAGCACCTGGTACCAGAGTAGAGTAGAATAGCGCCAGTACCATGCATTGGAAAAATGGGTGACATAATTAGCGAGACTAGTTGGGCACGGGAGGGAATTGCCAGGTACAAGTGATGGTTCGTTGTCTAAGAGTTGTTATCCCTCAAGGAGTGAATAATGGGTTGGAGGTCAACTGGTTCTAGTGAGTTGCTGGGCCCAGATGTCGGTTGGCAGCTACATGGTTAAACCCGGCCTCCTATAGAGGTTAATTACTCTTGGAGGAGAAGCCTTGTCCTGTTCTTTGTTCCACCCGGCCCCTGTGACACTTGAGTAAAGACAAGGCGTAATGAAGTGCTGCCAGCTTTCTGACACATTGATCACTGACTGAATGCACGCGGCTGATGGATGACGCCGCTGAAAACTTTCTTTGTTCCAGGTGAATTTGACGAATGTGCATCTGAGTAATGTTAAGTAAAGACGTGCACCGACTGCTCCAGATCAATGCTCATCACGCACTTCATCGAGGTACACCCCTCCCCCGCAGCTCCCCATAGAAGGCGGCTGCTCTCTGCCCGCGTCTAAGTCGGTAAAAGACAAGTGAGCAATGAGGCATAGGGCTTGTCTGTGTATTTCTAGAGAATTTTCTTTTGTAGTTTCAAAAATTCTGTTGTCAACTAGATTTATTTTTATATTTCTAGAAAAGCTGGGTGATTATCGCAGCTCGCCAAAGTCCAATCACTCAGCTTTTCCAGGATCCTGAATGACCAGACTGCTGCTTGTAAGAAGAGAGCACGAGATGCAATACTGAAGAGGCCGGGTGACAGCATCCATCCAGGGAGCGCTAGAGACAGCCGCCATAGTAGACGTATTACCCAGCTTTCCCAGAAACGGATGCAAGCAGGATAACTATTCCAAGGAAGTTAAATCCAGACTGATGGACTCATCGTAAACCGCCCAACATTTCTATCAATTCCACCCAGGAGCACCCCAAAAACAGCAATTTTATGCAGATTTGAAAAACCACACCCCTTGGAGGTCAGGTTTATTGGACTATCCTCCAAAAAGAAACCAGAACAGTCAGGTGTAGATTGACGCTCCTGTGCCCCCAAAGCTCTGTAAGGACCCCCAACTGTCACCATTAATGTTAGACCTTGCATGCCAGACACATCTTTGGGCCCCTATAGTTAGTGAACCTTGTTTATACATGGCCACAACTCTTCATGATAACACAAAATGAATTCTGTGTGATGTCATCAGTCGCACTCGCCGATCAGCCAAACCCTGTCCAGGGCCGCACCGGCCATGAAGCAAGATGAGTGTTATATGGGAGCCTATTGCATTCGACCCCGTCTGTCAGCCTCATAGGCTGCAGGTCTCTAGGTCTGAGGCTTATAAGGCAGTAGACCGGTGCAGGAGACCGCAATGACATCATTGTGACCTCCCGTGCCGGATCACAGGCAGTACGATGATGTCACAAAGTCTTGTGTGGTGAGGCTAATGTCTGTGCCGGACACCATGAAGAAATAAGATGTTCTGCTGTATGTGATGTCTGTCCAAATATAGTTTAAGGGTGCATTCACACTACCGTAAGTGTTTGGCGGTCCGCAAAACACTGATACCGGACAAGAATAGGACATGCTCTAAATTTTTAGCGGGGCCACGGAACAACGGATGCGAATGAATGGGTCCACAAGAAAGTATTATAGCAGTCATATTCCTGTACATAGGAGGCAGTATTATAGTAGTTATATTCCTGTACATAGGAGCAGTATTATAGTAGTTATATTCTTGTACATAGGAGCAGTATTATAGTAGTTATAGTATTGTACATAGGAGGCAGTATTATAGTAGTTATATGCTTGTACATAGGAGGCAGTATTATAGTAGTTATATTCTTGTACATAGGAGGCAGTATTATAGTAGTTGTATTCCTGTACACAGGAGCAGTATTATAGTAGTTATATTCTTGTACATAGGAGCAGTATTATAGTAGTTATATTCTTGTACATAGGAGCAGTATTATAGTAGTTATATTCTTGTACATAGGAGCAGTATTATAGTAGTTATATTCTTGTACATAGGAGGCAGTATTATAGTAGTTATATTCTTGTACATAGGAGGCAGTATTATAGTAGTTATATTCTTGTATATAGGAGCAGTATTATAGTAGTTATATTCCTGTATATAGGAGCAGTATTATAGTAGTTATATTCTTGTACATAGGAGCAGTATTATAGTAGTTATATTCTTGTACATAGGAGCAGTATTATAGTAATTATATCCTTGTACATAGGAGCAGTATTATAGTAGTTATATTCTTGTACATAGGAGCAGTATTATAGTAGTTATATTCTTGTCCATAGGAGCAGTATTATAGTAGTTATATTCTTGTCCATAGGAGCAGTATTATAGTAGTTATATTCTTGTACATAGGAGCAGTATTATAGTAGTTATATCCTTGTACATAGGAGCAGTATTATAGTAGTTATATCCTTGTACATAGGAGCAGTATTATAATAGTTATATTCCTGTACATAGGAGGCAGTATTATAGTAGTTATATTCTTGTATATCGGAGGCAGTATTATAGCAGTTATATTCTTGTACATAGGAGCAGTATTATAGTAGTTATATTCCTGTACATAGGAGGCAGTATTATAGTAGTTATATTCTTGTATATCGGAGGCAGTATTATAGCAGTTATATTCTTGTACATAGGAGCAGTATTATAGTAGTTATATTCCTGTACATAGGAGGCAGTATTATACTAGTTATATTCCTGTACATAGGAGGCAGTATTATAGTAGTTATATTCTTGTACATAGGAGCAGTATTATAGTAGTTATATTCTTGTACATAGGAGCAGTATTATAGTAGTTATATTCCTGTACATAGGAGCAGTATTATAGTAGTTATATTCTTGTACATAGGAGGCAGTATTATAGTAGTTATATTCTTGTACATAGGAGCAGTATTATAGTAGTTATATTCTTGTACATAGGAGCAGTATTATAGTAGTTATATTCCTGTACATAGGAGCAGTATTATAGTAGTTATATTCTTGTACATAGGAGCAGTATTATAGTAGTTATATTCTTGTACATAGGAGCAGTATTATATTTGATATGTAGAATTCTTGATCTTAAAGGGGTTGTCCAGGTTCAGAGCTGAACCTGGACATCCCTCCATTTTCACCCAGGCAGCCCCCCTGACATGAGCATCGGAGCAGTTCATGCTCCGATGCTCTCCTTTGCCCTGCACTAAATTGCGCAGGGCAAAGGCATTTTTCTGAGTTCCGGTGACGTACCGGGCTCTCTATGGGGCTGACAGGCAGCCCGGTGACGTCACCGGCACTGATGGGCGGGATTTGGCTCTGCCCTAGCCAGTAAAACGGCTAGGGCAGAGCTAAAGCCCGCCCCTCAGAGCCGGTGACGTCACCGAACACACTGCTGGGCGGAAGTTACCGCCCGGCAGTGTGTTATTGAAAACACAAGAGCCTGTGCCCTGCGCGATCTAGCGCAGGGCACTGGAGCGCATCGGAGCATGAGATGCTCCGATGCCAGGCTCAGGAGGGCTGCCGGGGTGAAAATAAGGGTATGTCCGGGTTCAGCTCTGAACCCGGACAACCCCTTTAAAGGGGTTGTCTCATTTAAGCAAATAACATTTATCATGTAGAAAAAGTTAGTACAAGCCACTTACAAATGTATTTTTATAGTTCATGTTTCCTTTGCTGGCTTGATTAATTATACACTGCTTGTTTCCATGGTTACGACCACCCTGCAATCCATCAGCGGTGGCCGTGCTTGCACACACTACATGATAAATGCCACTTGCTGAAGCGAGACAACTGCTTTAAACTTCTGTTACAGGAACATGTGCTGTGTTGGGCTTTTAGTCCTTCCTCATAGAAAGGATCCTGTTATTCCTCAATGTTTTTGAATCGTCTGCAGAGATTGCCCCATGACCCTCCATTTCTTAGCTGCCCTATGAGGGGTGACGAATATCATAGTTTTTTATTTTTGTAACTTAGACTTGACAGCGGTTAATGAATGATAATTGTGGTCCCGGGGACTGTCATATGTTGCTGCCGCTCTTGGGCTCTGGCGCCCCCCGCACATTTTGCCGACTCAATCATTGAGCATAGAGATGGCGGTGTCAGGTGTGAATGTGTTATGAACAGTCATTTTCAGAGTAATTCTGATAGCAGCGGGGAGCAGTAAACCGCCGCCGACGTGAAGTCAGAATTGAGAGAGAAACAGATTTCAAATTAAAAATTGATCTGCCGGTCGACCTTATAACAATTTCTCCCATAATCACTGCTAGGAAAAGAGCAGAGAATACGGAAGGGCCACATCTGAATTGGCGTAATAATAGCCAAGGGTAATGTCTGCGGCAAACACCTGATAAATAAAAGATGGTGATGGAAAAATACTTTAAGGATATGAATTCTGATCCATCATCTGAACGAAGCAGATGTTACCATTTAAAGGAAAGCTCCACTTTTGCACGTTATCTTCGCAGCCTTCCTTGGTTCAAATCCACGTAAAATGAGAAACGTTTTTGCTTCATTTCTTGTTTTATTGTAAATTTAAACAGATGAAGCTGATGACAAGTCCGCTGGTTTCCTGTAACTAGAGAGCAATGCATTGTGGGAGGTCAGGTGCTAATGACGTAGGTCATGTGACTGCCTGGTGTGCTGATTAACTGGAAACATTAGAATTGTTAATGTCCCTTTGGATGTGAACGGAGAAGAAATGGATTCAGACACGAGCAGTGAAGTGTGGAGTTAACAAGAACCCATGGACTCCACTGACACATCTGTCTTAGTAAATACTTGCATTCCCCATGAGAATATTCTCAAACCGATTTTGTTAGACGTGTGTATTATGCTGTCCCTCTGTTATTCCTCCTGGAAATGTATGAATATATTGACAACCGGGCTCAACCACCAGGAGGAGGAGAAGGGATCCTTATTCTAGTGATAAGTGGGGGTCCTAGTATGTAGACACCTATCAATCTAATATGTTTTGCCTATGTAGTGGGTAGCTATTATAAACATTTTTGGATGGACTATCCCTTTAAACAAAACGATTGCAACAGTGACCCCTACAGGTCTTATGACAGTATTGCCATCAGTTAAAATACTGAGGAATAAATAAATAAATAAATATATATATATTTTTTTTAATCATTTTTCAGATCAGGCCGTCGTGTTTTTTCCAGGCGCCTGCTTGCTGAAAGGGGAAAAATGATTTTCACAAATTTACTTTGAAGTAAAGCAGCAGAGACAAGAACTTAAATGCATTTAAATATGTGACAAGAAGAAAACTATTGATTTACTGGTTATATTGTAAGTCAGCGGGGAGTGATAATGGACTGTAACACCGGCTGCAAAGTAAATAGTTATTTTCCTCTGTAAATTGGCTGCCCTTGTGGGACGTAAAACACAGAACATTACAATCCTGGTGCTTGTTAAGGGGCATGTGAAAATCCATATTTCAGAATTTGGTCTTATTAAGTTGCTTAGATAATGCGCTCTGGGAGTTTGCAAAGTAGCTCTGGGGGGCCCTTGGCTGCCGTAATATACCAGTCATGTAGGTCCTGCCGGCTTCATGAGGTTTTACCATGGAGCTCATTCCGTAGATTCAGCGCGCCATTTTACACACGTCTATACTACGTTCTAGGCACCCATCCCCCGCTACTATATAAACTGGGTGGTGGTTCTGCTATATTGCACTGCTTGGGGTCCTAGGTGGTAATCGGGGGGCCACATCTGCGTATAATTTCCCTGTTACTCTGTCTTTGGTCACCTCCAGGTTCTTTACTTTTTATTCTTGCTTCTAAAACATTGTGAAGTAGCCCCAGTGAGTGCGTGAGGGAGCGTTCACGGCACCGTTCTGCTGATCCGTCAGAAGAACCCAAAAAAAAACGGATCCCTTATTTAGAGCATCAGTTGAGATCAGTTTGCGTCTCTTTTGTCAGAGATCAGTTATTTTTGCCGGGAGAAAAAGTCCTGTAAAAAGTACTTACTGTATCTCCCGTCAAAAATAACTGATCTGTGATGGAAGTGACGTGAACCGATCATAACTGATGCTCTAAATAAGGGATCCGTTTTTTTGTTTAGTTTTTTGTTCTGTCCTATCGGATCAGAAAAACAGAAAGCAAATGGCGACATGAACATCAGATAGTGAGCCTCAGTGGCCCACAAGGAGAGGAACAGGGATGAAACAACACGGATCCTTGGTTGTCCTTTAAAGGGAATGTACCAGTGGGATTTTATATATATATATTTTTCACCAATAAAAGCAGATAATAATGCAGATTCTCTTTTGATAATATGGTTTTATTTTCAGTTTTAGTTTTTTTCTCCTGTACACGGTTATGAGGTCCGCCATCTTGCCTGAGCTGCTGTTTGACAGCATTCTGTGATTAGCTTTACTGCAGCCCCGTAGATCATAGGAACCTGTAGACTGGAGATGACACATGGACTTCTATAGGAGAGCGTTGTAGGCATCCTCTGTGATGACCTGTGCTGAAGTCATTTTGCAGGGACTAGAAAAGCTGTGACCTCGCCTAACGTGAATGTTCCTGTGATATCTATATACAGTATATAGGTGTTATCCGTCATTGTAATCCTGCCTGTGATGATGAGATGACTGCTTAGATGCAATCTCTACAGAACAGCAAAAATGGCAAAGAGGAGAAGCTCTCGTAGGGTAAGTATATCAGGCTTCGTGGTTCAATTCTGACGTTTTGAGAGGCATTGTAGTCAGGAGCTAAATTTTGGGGCTTTAATCAGCTGTTAGAGAACATCAAGAATTTGCCATTTACCGCCTGAGGCGCTGGCTCCTCAGGTACCATGTAGCAGTAACCACAGGCAAGACGGAGCAGGAGCTGTGCGTTATTATGAAGCCTTGCTGATGAGTTTTGGATTAATACTGTATGGAGATCCGTCTTCATACAGTATTAGAATGTATGGGCTCTGATGAGCCGAGGTTCGTTATTTGTGAAGTCACGCGTGATTTCGTTCGCTAACTTTGATAGTTGATTTTTAAAATGGAAAACCACTGTGAAACCGAACTCTGCTTCTGGTCTGACTGGTACCTTGGAAGCAAAGCAGAGTTCGGTTTCACGTTTTAAAGAGTTTTTCAACTTTTTTGAATAACTTCAGTAGTTGATTTTTAAAGTCACGCGCGATTTCACGAATAACTTACTTTGGCTCATCGGAGCCCGTACATTCTAATACTGTACAGAGATGGATCTCCGTACAGTATTGGGGTCCATTCACACATCCGCATGAATGGGTCCGCATCTGTTTTGCGGAATGAGTGTGGACCCATTCATTTCAATGGGCCGCAAAAGATAACGACAGCACACCATGTTCCGTTCCGCAGCCCCCCCCCCCCCAAAAAAATAAATAGAGCATGACCTATTCTTGTCCACATCCACGGACAAGAATAGGCATTTATTCGTATCATTGTGCCGACCATGTCCAGTCCACAAAATGCAGAACGCACATGGCCGGTGTCCGTGTTTTACGGATCCACAATTGGCGGAACGCAAAATACTTGCGGACGTGTGAATGGACCCTTAATCGGAGGTTTTGAATGAAGCGACTTCGGATGTAGCATCTGAATTTACTTCACTCATTACTTATAAGGATAATGGCATTTTGTAATCCAGGTAGCGACCCCCCCATTATTATCTACTGAACACCAGAGAATATAATCTTTGTAGTGATCACCATGATGATCAAAAACCAGCCTCACTTTCTGGCCTGTTGCAAAAGGGAACATTACCTTTTTTTTCCCCTATAAAATATCTGTATATCTGTTTTTTCCACACACACACACAGACATATTCTAAAGACGACAAACTTTTTTGTTTATTACGTTCTTTATTCAATTCCTGTGTGGCGTTAGTGTAAACTTTTATGTAAAATATATTTTACATGTACAAGATGATTCAGAGCGGTCATGGTGAAATTCTTTAAAAACAGCATTACAGCCTGGATAAAACGGGTTTCCTGAAAAATAAAACAAAAAAAGCACCCAAAACTGAAATTATTTTCCCAACTAAACAACATATCTACCACTGGCTTGTGAGAGCGTTTATAAGGTGAAAAAGTAAAATAGCAATTACGTAAAAAAAAAATCTAAACTTCCCCTAGTAATATCCAGGCAGTAATACTGATGTAGAGACTTTTCTCCATTTCCCGCTGATCTATTGTCATTTTATTGTCTGTAGTATTTTCTCATTCAGAAAATAATCGCTATGTGAAAATATTTTTGTACATTTCGTTATTTTTGTCTTACTAATTAGCCAACAAAGCGCCACGTTGTGCGTTATTTCTTCATATCCTTCCGTGTCCTTTACCAATCTGTTGACCACCGCATAGTCCTACGTCTAGATGAGTATTATGTGATCGTAATGTCGGAGACACAAATTTTTTGAGTTTTTCGCGTTGAGTTCTTGTTCCAACTGGTGATGGTGGGTTATACTCCATATCAAAGTCCATCCCACAATGGAAGGAGGCCTTCGCATCTTGTGGTAGCAGTCCACTTTGGAGATCATATTCCTCTAAGAAGCTTGTAAAGTTTTTATTTTTAAGTTTTTGTTTTTTTACATTTCGAGACACGGGTGACGTATTAAGCTATTAAATAAAGAAGCTATGCCGTTAGACTGCACATATATACAGATTTCCATAAATACACCAGGCAGGGACCTCAAATAAAATCCAGGAGCAGGGACATGACATTCATGGAGGTGAGATCTTCCACTAGTCGTGGTGGTGGAAGAAGAAAAGAAGACACCAAATTTTACAAGGAACCAATTGAAAGGTGTTTTCTGATGGGACAAGTAAAAAGTTTGCGACTCACAACATTAAGATCATTAACTGCTGGAGTTTTTTGAGCGAGAATCCTTGTGACGACAGTAACCTGGGGCCGCCCCGGGCTGGGGCAATATGAGTGAACGTAACAGAAAAGTCTGCAGGCGACTGCCAAACATCTTCCTCTTGTGGAGATTTTGGTAATTGTCCATTGTATAAAACATTGAGTCATCGCACATCACGTCGTCGTATCGATGGGAACTGCATCCTGTAAATGGTGATTTTCTTCCTCTCGTGCGAAAGTCCCGTATTTAGATCTTTAGTTATTGTGAAGACATTCTAGGTCCACCGAGCAGCAGATGCTTCCATTCTGTGGAGAGACGTAGACCATTTAGAAAGATCTTAAAAAATATAACCCCCCCCCCCCACACACACACTTTTCAGAGGATCAGTTTACTATGTACAGTGATGGTTGAAAGTTTGGAAACCCTTTGGAATATTCTATATTTCTGAATAAATTTGACCTAAAATTGCATCTGATTTTTACACAAGTCCTAAAAGTCAAATCAAAGAAAGGAGTCAAAAAATATTAGACTTGGTCATTTACGTAATACCAAGTCTAATATTTTTGGCTCTTTTTGATTTGATTCGCTATCTACTTTTAGGACTTTTGTGAAAATCTGATGTTATTTTAGATCAAAGTTATGCAGAAAAATAGAAAATTCAGAAGGGTTCACAAACTTTCAAGCACAACTTGGGAACACTGGGGCAGAAAGGGGGGGGGGGGGGTCGTCCACTGATGAAATGACCTTATTCCAAGAACCAATTAGCAAATTGGTACTCGGGGAAAGTAATGGTCATCTTCTGGGCCCAGCGCCTTCTTGGAACCATGATGATGGCTTCATTGTCTCCACAGATAATACCTAGTGGTATAACTATAGGCACTGGCGTTCCTCCAATAGAGGCAGACCACGGAGCTGCTATGGGGCCCGTTGGGAAAAGGGGCCCGCAGTGGAGGATAGGCCCCTCCCCCTAATTACACTCATTACGTCCAGCTCCAGTATAGTATCCCTACCATCAGTGGAGAAAGCTAAAGGACATCTAGTAAAGGAACTGCACAAAGACTGGTGTAGTTCCCAGATTAGATAGGAGCATCTGCCAGGACCTGTGAGGACATAGTCTTCAGCATCACAGGTCCTGTACATCTAGTAAGGGAACTGCACAGAGCATGGTGTCGTTTCCTGGACAGACAGAGGCATCTGCCAGGACCTGATATGACATCATCACATGTCTTGTATATGTAGGGAAACAACTGCACAGCAGAGCATCATCACAGGTCCTTCAACCCCCAACAGTATGAAAGATGAGCTCTCCACTGAGGCTAGAATGGAGTGGTAAGAGGAGGTCCTCCTGCTCTCTCCTTATTTACCCCCTATTCCCTTTTTTTTTTTTTTTTAATACTCGTATGTATAGTACTGCAGACAGTTATTACCAATATTACCTCATGTACCTCACATAGTGACCGTAATATATAACTGACCACATATCTGTACACGCTGCACTGTTATACCGTGTGCTTCTTGCATCAATACACTGCTCTCTCTCTCTATCTATATATATATATAGACTATGTAGAATCAGGGCAGCACTCCTAGTATCAAGCCGATGGGTGCCAGCGGTGAAAACACCTTACCAGGGTGTATAATGTAGAACAAGAAAAGACACCGCAGCACATCCGTAGGTGAAATTATGTGGATCTTTATTCACCCTTGCGACGTTTCAGTCCTCTTACTGGGACTATTTTCAAGCCGAAAATAGTCCCAGTAAGAGGACTGAAACGTCGCAAGGGTGAATAAAGATCCACATAATTTCACCTACGGATGTGCTGCGGTGTCTTTTCTTGTTCTATATATATATATTATCAGGTAGAATAGATGCAGTTAGTACAGATATATAGTATATACAGCAGTGTACTGATATGTGAGGTACGAGGTATAATAGATGCAGTGTGTACAGATATATAGTATATACAGCAGTGTACTGATATGTGAGGTACGAGGTATAATAGATGCAGTGTGTACAGATATATAGTATATACAGCAGTGTACTGATATGTGAGGTACGAGGTATAATAGATGCAGTTAGTACAGATATATAGTATATACAGCAGTGTACTGATATGTGAGGTACGAGGTATAATAGATGCAGTGTGTACAGATATATAGTATATACAGCAGTGTACTGATATGTGAGGTACGAGGTATAATAGATGCAGTGTGTACAGGTATATAGTATATACAGCAGTGCACTGATATGTGAGGTACGAGGTATAATAGATGCCATGTGTACAGGTATATAGTATATACAGCAGTGTACTGATATGTGAGGTACGAGGTATAATAGATGCAGTAGGTACAGATATATAGTATATACAGCAGTGTACTGATATGTGAGGTACGAGGTATAATAGATGCAGTGTGTACAGGTATATAGTATATACAGCAGTGCACTGATATGTGAGGTACGAGGTATAATAGATGCCATGTGTACAGGTATATAGTATATACAGCAGTGTACTGATATGTGAGGTACGAGGTATAATAGATGCAGTGTGTACAGATATATAGTATATACAGCAGTGTACTGATATGTGAGGTACGAGGTATAATAGATGCAGTGTGTACAGATATATAGTATATACAGCAGTGTACTGATATGTGAGGTACGAGGTATAATAGATGCAGTGTGTACAGGTATATAGTATATACAGCAGTGCACTGATATGTGAGGTACGAGGTATAATAGATGCCATGTGTACAGGTATATAGTATATACAGCAGTGTACTGATATGTGAGGTACGAGGTATAATAGATGCAGTGTGTACAGATATATAGTATATACAGCAGTGTACTGATATGTGAGGTACGAGGTATAATAGATGCAGTGTGTACAGATATATAGTATATACAGCAGTGCACTGATAGGTGAGGTACGAGGTATAATAGATGCAGTAGGTACAGATATATAGTATATACAGCAGTGTACGGATATGTGAGGTACGAGGTATAATAGATGCAGTAGGTACAGATATATAGTATATACAGCGGTGTACTGATATGTGAGGTACGAGGTATAATAGATGCAGTAGGTACAGATATATAGTATATACAGCAGTGTACTGATATGTGAGGTACGAACTGTAAGGCTAGTTTCACACTAGCGTTCGGCTGTCCGCTCGTGAGCTCCGTTTGAAGGGGCTCACGAGCGGACCCGAACGCTTCCGTCCAGCCCTGATGCAGTCTGAATGGATGCGGATCCGCTCAGACTGCATCAGTCTGGCGGCGTTCAGCCTCCGCTCGCCTCCGCACGGACAGGCGGACAGCTGAACGTTGCTTGCAGCGTTCAGCTGTCCGCCTGGCCGTGCGGATCCGTCCAGACTTACAATGTAAGTCAATGGGAACGGATCCGCTTGAAGATGCCACAATATGGCTCAATCTTCAAGCGGATCCGTCCCCCATTGACTTTACATTGTAAGTCTGGACGGATCCGCACGCCTCCGCACGGACAGGCGGACAGCTGAACGTTGCTTGCAGCGTTCAGCTGTCTGCCTGGCCGTGCGGAGGCGTGCGGATCCGCCCAGACTTACAATGTAAGTCAATGGGGACGGATCCGTTTGAAGATGCCACAATATGGCTCAATCTTCAGGCGGATCCGTCCCCCATTGACTTTACATTGAAAGTCTGGACGGATCCGTCCGAGGCTATTTTCACACTTAGCTGTTATATGCCAATATAATGCAGACGGATCCGTACTGAACGGAGCCTCCGTCTGCATTATTATGATCGGATCCGATCGAACGCTAGTGTGAAAGTAGCCTAATTTATACCTCATACCTCACATATCCGTACACTGCTGGACAGGAACAAGCTAGATTCTTGCTATGGGGCCCAGTGACTTCTCTGTACGCCCCTGACTGTTGGGGTTGCAGAGGTAGCAGTTATATACTGGAGCCTGAGGGCCGCAACATCCCCCCTGCCTCATAAGACAACACTAGTATCATATATGGTAGATGGGGGCCCCCAGTGGAGATTTTGCAGGAGTTTCAGGGTATGCCTGTGCTACTTAACTTTGCCACGGAGTTTTGAAAGTGTGTCGGTCTTCACTGTGATTCTGCCATTCTATTTATTTTCACCATATAGGAGACTGTGCCTATGTTGTGTCTCTATTGAAATCTATACATTTTTTACCCTTTCATCTCTGCGGCTTAAGCCATTCACTACCATCCAGGAACCTCTTTTAGGCCCTTTTGACGTCCCTTTGGTTATATTCATACTATACGCGTACGCATTATATTGCGCAGAGAAATGGGGCCTCGGCCTATTTGGTGCGGTAGGCGACATGATTCAGCCTCGGTTTTCTTAGTAAATCTCCCCCATTGGCCTCCGCCTGACATTTGAGTTGAATTAAGGATTTTTAAATCCCTTTTCCTTCTTGCTGAAGCCTCGTCTGCCCCAGAAGAAGACATAATGTGACTCAGAAATGTCTGAGACTTGAAAGCGCCGGCCTCGGTAGACATAAACGAGGAGCAGCGGGGAGGCAGAGCGTGACACCCGCGAGGAAACCACTGATCTCCCCCGGTACAGGGGATCACACATCTTACAGCATTTTATAGAACAGGCCTTTACCCGCCACTCACTGAAGCTGAATTCTCTCTGTGCTCCAGGACGATCAAATAGAAATGAACGTCTCTTACGGGGGGTGGAGAAGACGAGGTTCTTGCTCCGAAGCGCAGTCGGGGGAGCCGTCTCTGGTCTTCATGTTCACCTTGCCCCACACAGTCATCATCTGTGCGCTCCTAACAGAAATCCCATGATAATATAATCTTTGTTATATCTGGGAAAGCTGGGTGACCATTAACCCCTTGACGACATATATCGTACAAGTATGGCACACACTCATGAGTCAAACAGGTGCCTGCTGTTTCTCACAGCAGAGACCCAGGGCTAATGTCTATGATCGGCAATTATGCTGATCGCAGACATTTAACCCCTTAGATGGCGTTGTCAGTTGTGGCCATGGCATCTGAGACGGCATTCCAGGGGCGCGGTGCGCTCTCGAGGTCTGAACTGCTTCCCTCACACGGAGATCGGGGGAGCCATTCATTCTCTCTAGTAGTCTGGATCTATGGGCTATTACAGCTGCAGTTCTTATGGAGGTGGCAGGGGTCCATGGCGAATCTGCCATATACAGCAATACATGGCAATGTAAGGGGGAGGTGATCTCAAGATTGCATGTTGTAGTCCCCTGAGTGGAGGGGGGGCTTTAAAAAGGTAAAAAAATAAGGGCTTAAAAAAAAAAAAATTTTTTTAAATCACCCCCTTTCGCTATGATAAAAATAAATCATATCACCGCTGCATCCCAAAATACTTGAACTATTAAAATATAACCTTATTTATCCTGTACGGTGTACGCCATAACAGGAGGAGCATCAAAATGGCCGATTTGCAGCTTATTCATTGCTTTACCTCACAAAAAAAATTAAGAAAAAGTGATTAACAAGTCACACACTGCAAGACAGTATCAATATGGATAGATCGCCCTGCAAACTAAGAGCCCTCGCTCCGTAGATGGAAATATAAAGTTATGGGGATCAAAATATGGCGATGGAAAGAGAAAAAGATTTTTTCAGTATTCAAACTGAAAAAGTATATAAATGCGGCATCGCCGTAATCGTACTGACCCGGAGAATGGTCAGTTTTTTCTCGTAGGGAAAGTCGTAAAAAAGAAACCCATAAAACTGTCAGAATTGCCTTTTTTCCCCCATTCCACCCCATTTGTGTTCCAGCTTCCCGCTACATTGTAGGCAGTAGTAAATGATCGCTCTGTGAAGGCTGGGAGTGAGAAATAAAAAAAGGAATGGAAAATTACTTGGTCATTATGGGGTTAAAATTCCACACACATGGGCTGGACCTAGTTGGCGAATAGAATGTTAGAACTACAGTGAAGACTGACACGTAACGTTAGAGACGGCAAATGGCAACAATATAACTGCTTCCCATCTGCAAAGAGTTAAGAAATGATCCGAATGAACGAGTGAAACTAAAACAAATTATTTGCATCAGTCTGTTTTATTTGAAAACCGGAGGCGGCGATGCTCTCCCCGTGAAGCCCCACGTGCCCCCAGCTGGAGGTCGCGCAATCAATTTTAATAATATAAAGAAGCCAGTCCGAGTCCTAAATGATGGGCCCGGGGACTGGTGCTGTGAGTGGAGTGGTAAGAGCGGCTCGTGTGATCTCCTCAGGGGTCCTGATGAAGTGAACGCCGCCGATCACAACCGCGGTGACATCACCTGATAATGGATTCCGCACACACCAGACTATCTGCAATTTTTTCAAAGTGGGGTTTACTTTTGACAATCCCTTTTTATATATTTAGTGACCCCCCCATAATCCGCTCAGAACAAATCACTTTAACGGGCTCATCCTTCCTTCTCTAAATATAAAAGCTTAGCCAGTGCAGCAACTTTACACTAAACTTTACAGCATGTTTCAAGATCTCTGATTGCTGTTGGTGAACGGAAACATTCTGCTTTTCATCTAGAGGCTGAAAATCCATGCAGACTAAACACTTCTCGTAGTTTGAAGCTGAAGAATCGTCTGAGAGCCAAACGCATCAGAAGCGCAAATCGGCTTTTTCTCTCCTGGGAGGGTGTATCCGTACAGGCGATAGAACTATCAACTCGCAGAGGATTGCCTAGACTGGATACATTGTATCAAACCCTCAGCTGTGAGAAATATGAGATCTGTAAAGGTTTTCAGATTCTGTAGGTCAAGCATGCTCAACCTGCGGCCCTCCAGTTGTTGTAAAACTACAACTCCCACAATTCCCTGCTGTAGGCTGATAGCTGTAGGCTGTTCAGGCATGCTGGGAGTTGTAGTTTTGCAACAGCTGGAGGGCCGCAGGTTGAGCATGCCTGCTGTAGGTAAACACAAATGACCCGTTCCCTGCCAGCTTGCAGAGATGTTGAAAATGGCGAGGAACTGAAAAACATATTTATTTATTTTTATTTTTTGCATTACTAGTTTGAGTAAAGGGTGTGAAGACTTTAGTAAGTTTCTGTTGTTGATACAATGCGTCTAAAATTTAAAAAGATCTTGATTTGAAAAAAAACAAAACAAAAACAACTCCTACAGTTTTAAGTCTTCAGCCCCTATGCAAAGCCGCGTGTCTCCTTGGTTACAGCCGTGTACTGTCCACCCAGGAGAGGGGACGGATGAAACAGTAACACTTGACTGCAGGATCAGACTACACAGGGCTTGTTTGTAGTCTGTAACCATAGAGACACATAGACTAGTATAGGAGCTGAGTACTCACAACGGTGTGCGGTTAAGAGTATTTTCAGACTTGCTTATTTTTTTAATATTTTTTTGTTTGTTTTTCAGATGCATTGGAGTAACAGTGCATATAATCGTTAATCAGTGTTTTCATGAGCAGCCCAGCATAAGGGCTCGTTCACACAACCATGTGCTGCCCGTTGCCGTATTGCGGACCGCATTTGCGGATCTGCAATACACGGGCACCGTTCCGTGTGCATTCCGCATCATGAATGCGGACCCATTAACTTCAATGGGTCTGCAAATCCGGAGATGCGGAACGGAACACTACGGAGTGCTTCCTGGGATTCTGTTCTATCCTTTTGAGGAACGGAGGGATCGCGGACCTATTCAAGTGAATGGGTCTGTGATCCCCATGCGGCTGCCCCACGGACGGTGCCCGTGCATTGCGGACTGTAATTTGCGGTCCACAAAACGGGCTTCACACGTTCATGTGTATGAGCCCTGGGTAATATTCATCCACGGATATGTCTGGAGAGCAGGAATGGCGATACCAGAAGTACGAGTTTGGTGGGTGCAGAATCCTGCTACTGTTCGTCCATGTATTACACTTGAGAGTGCATGATACAATTCAATGATTGTAAAAGGGGCGGAGCTGTGACAATTTTTAGTCCGCTAATTCTAAAAGTGCTCATTAACAGTGATCACATAGGAGCTGCTAAAATGACATCTTTTTTGAAACCCGTACTGCAGTGATATCGCCTTTTGGACGTAATAAAATCTTCTGACCATGATTTAAAGGGGTATTCCGGTTGTTTGACGTTATCCCCTATCCACCAATTACAAGAACGAAGGCCCCCATACCCCCTGAAATGAACAGAGTGGTTGGTCGGCATGCGTGCAGCCCCTCCACTGATTTCTATTCAGTACAGCACTGGGGTAACTCCGAAATTCCCATAGAAATGAATGGAGTGGCTGCACGCATGCCAGGCCGGCTGCTCCATTCATTTCAGGGGGCTTCAGGAGGTACGGGGCCTCTATTCTTATGATCGGTGGGGTCCCAGTTATAGGACCCCCACCAGTCTACTAGTTATCCCCTATCCTGTGGATAGGGGATAACTTCAAACAACTGGAAAACCCCTTTAAATGGGTTATCCAACCCCTATAATGGCCCCCAAAATGCCCAGGCACCACATACAGGTTATACTTGCCCCTCTCCCCGTGTCGCTGCTGATTCCCGCCACCGCATCTCCCCGTCAAGTGGATCAAAACATCTGGCGATGGGGGAGGTTTCAGCCAATAGCAGGCCGCAACGGGAACCAGCCTTCGAAGCGTCCCCTGCGATGCTAGGGAGACTCGTCCCCGTCGTGGCCTGGTATTGGCTGCACCCCCCCACGCCCGTCGTGGCCTGGTATTGGCTGCACCCCCCGTCGATGGATGTTTTGATCTGCATGACGGGGAGATGCAGCAGCGGCTGTGTGGGCATCCAGAGCGACGCGGGGAGCGGGGTAAGTATAATCTATATGTGGTGCCCGGGCATTTTAGGGGTTCATTATAGGGGTGAGATAACCCTTTATGGTCATTTTAAGATCTTAGGGAAGAAGGATCGGTGAAATGTTTACCTTGCATTTACAAGTTGTACACGGAGATCCGGACATGGTCCATACGGAGCCGCTGAGCCGGGTCACCCCATGGCTGTCTTCACAGGTCTTCTTGATGTCATAGGTGATGTTATCTGCTAAGCAGGGGTCGTCCACGCAGTGTGGGCAGCACTCGCCCTCTGACACAGCCGTGTACTCGCAGCTCAGAGACGGGCAGCTCAGGGGCCAGCAGTCCACCTCCCCGGCCTGCGGACACAGAACGTCACAGACGCTTGTTAGTGACTTTAGAAGATTTCGCTGACATCGAGACGTTGCTTTGCACATTTAATCTTATTTTTTGGACGATCAACAATTTTAATTAACTTTTTCTGAAAATGTATTTGACATTGCATCTACAATTGTCATTTTCCTTCCTAAACTTGTTAATTTCATAGTTATCATCTCCCTCCTCATGGGCGGGACCTCACCCATGACTAGGAAGAACATAAAAAGAGGCGGGGCCAAGGGTGAAGTGTAAGTCAGGAAGGAGGGGTGTTGGGGGGAGCGGTAGGCTATCCTCACAATGGGCAGGAAGGGGGCACTGTATAGTGAAATGGAGGATAGACAGCAGAGAGCAAGGATGAGGAGGTCGCGTGGCTGAGGCTTGCACTGTGAGAAGCACATTGATCTCCACAGCAGTGGACAGGAAGGCCCTTGAGGGATCAAATTGGATTTACCCATCATGTGTGGTAGTGTAAGAAACCCAAACCAGAAGTGGCTCCAGAAGAGGAAGGCACCAAAGAGGAGAACAAGACATGAAGGAAGGGGAGGAGCTTAGGGATGGACAGGAGAGGAGCTTAGGGAGGGATTGGGGGGGCACAAGATGAAGGAATGGGAGGGGCATGAGGAAAGAAGAGGAGGTGAAGAAATAGGAGGAGCTTGGGGGGATAGGACATGAAGAAAGAGGAGGAACAGGACATAAAAAAGGGAAGGGGCTTAAGGAGGGACAATGGGAAGCAACAAGGAAGAATGAAGGACAAGAACCTGGAGAGAGGAACAGGACATACATTGGGAATGGGGAAGCGTAGGGAGAAGGTGAGGAACAGGAGATAAAAGATGGGGAGGAGCTTAGGGAAGGACTAGGATAAAGCACGGAACATGAAGGGGAGGAGCTTAGGGAAGGACTAGGATAAAGCACGGGCCATGAAGGGGAGGAGCTTAGGGAAGGACTAGGATAAAGCACGGGCCATGAAGGGGAGGAGCTTAGGGAAGGACTAGGATAAAGCACAGGACATGAAGGGGAGGCGTTTAGGAAAAGACCAGGGTGAAGGACAGGAAAGAAGAGGCGGCAGTAATGTCCTGCCCTGGTACATGGTTGTTACTTGGTTCTTTTGCACTGCGGCGGTCCTTCGGGTGTCCACTATAATACTTGGGGACCTACACAGCATATGCTGCCAATGGGTTCAGCCAGTGGTGACATCTCTAGCTCTTTGTAATTGGATATTGGTGACTGGTTGACTCCAAATGGCTGCATGTATTGTGTTGTGGTGGGAATATTACGGCACAGCTTAGACTGGGTGCAGTGTAAACTCTATATACCACGGTCTGTCCTTACCAGGCAGCGACACTCCTGGCAGCTGTAGGTCCACTTGTCTCCGCTGTGGTAGAGTCTGCGGCCACTTTGATCCAGGCACTGGCTGGTGACTCTGGTGTCGCACTCCGGGCAGCAGAACAGGTCAACGCTCGGGTTCTGGCAGTCGCAAGCGGTCCTTCGGCAAAAGATTTTCCCGTCCTGTCAGAGAAAGATAGCAGAAATGTCAATTGTTCTGCTCGGAGTATGTGAGATAAGAATCCACCACTGAGGAGGGCGTCATCCTCTAAAACAAAGCTTTGTGTCTATATGGTCGCTTCCAAAGCTGCATCACTATCGGTGCAACTCAGCGGAGAGGATATTACAGACCGGACGCTGCTGCTTTGCATCGCAGGAGATGTTTTCCTCTATACATTGTGTGCACTCCACATCTCCTCTGATGCCTTGAGATGTGAAAACAGCAGAAACCTGAATGCAGCTCTGGGTGTGAATAGAGCTTAAGACCTCCTATAACACCTGCTTAGGTTGGAGGAGTATATATATTTTTTTTGTCTGAATTGCTGAACACATTTTATGGCGAGTTCTCTTAAATTTCAGAAGTGCTTGGGGTCATAGTTTTTCTCAGACTCCTAAATGACAAATGTTCCTAATTTAAGGGGTTCCCTGATCTGGAAATCCCTCCATACATGTGCGCTCCACTCCAACAATAGAAAGCTCCTGATCAGAAGGCTCTTTCGTCTGCTTTAGTAGGACACATGGACAGGGTATGTTGCCTCCAGCAGACCTACCAAGTGTCCTCTTTTAGGCTACGTCTACACGACGACATTTGTCGAACTAATGTTGCGCGACAATTTTTATAATGGCAGTCTATGGTGTCGCACTGCAACATGCTGCGACTACGACGCAACAGTCGCAGAAAATTCATTTGAGATGGATTTTTCTGCGACTGTTGCGTTGCAGTCGCAGCATGTTGCATGTTGCAGTGCGACACCATAGACTGCCATTATAAAAATTGTTGCGTGACATTGATGCAACAAAATGTTGCGCTACAAATGTTGCAGTGTAGTTGTGCCCTATCTGTCGCGCGACAAATGTCGTCATGTAGACGTAGCCTAAGAGGGACTGTCCCTCTTTTCTACATAACTGTCCCTCTTTTTGATCTGAAGAATAGATTTTCATTATTACAATATTGACCCAGAAAGTCTTTGTCTGGTTCCGATCTACATATTTGACACCACCCTGTATATTATTTCATTATTTGATTCAATTAGAATTTTCTAAATTTCTAAATTCAGATAATTTTTTACTATTTTGTAAGAGAAAACTATTGATGCGTATAAATGTGCAGGAAAAATAGATCTTTCACGCAATGAACCATAAGTGTCCCTCTTCGAACGTCCAAATATTTGAGACAACACCTTTAGCACTCTTGCACACGAACGTATTGGTTCCATTCCGTGCATTTTGGACCTCAATTTGCGGTCGCCAATGCACGGGCAACGTCCGTGCGGCAGCCGGCACGGATCCAGACCCATTCAAGATAGAGCAAGTTCTTTTTTTTTTGGGGAAAGGAAGCACGGAAAGGAACCCCATGGAAGCACTCCGTAGTGGTTCCGTTCTGTGCTTCCGTTCCGCACCGCATCTCCGGATTTGCGGACCCATTCAAGTGAATGGGTCTGCATCCATGATGCGGAATGCACACGGCCTGCGCCCAGTGTATTACGGAACCACTGTATGCGGCCCGCAATACGGTCACGGGCGCACAACGGCCATGTGCAAGAGGACAAGTGGCGGATGCATACCACCCTAATGAGAGATGCAATGACGGCCATACTCTTGGTCTCATAGTTATTTCATAATTGATATAAAATTAATATTTTGATTTGGATATTTTTAAGGTGGAAATATTCTTTTTCGTTTTGGAGATTATCTACGGAAATGAGGTCTGCACTAAATATGTTTAATTGAGGACTGTTGGGGGGCACCTGCGAGTGGGTCTGGTCAGTCATTGTGTACAGCCGTCCGACCTCTTTTCCTGCAGGAAATCAATTGCAAACCGCGATAAATATATGATGCTGGTTCTCCTCCTGCGCTGATCCACAGAAGCTCCAGCTCCTTGAAGGAGCACTTGTATTTCTTCAGGATTGATATTCAGCCTCTTCCGGCATTTTTACAAAACCTCTGATATTCTGCCGCCATTCAATCAATGACATTATTCTTCGTTAATTCTTTGAAGATCTCCCCCCCCCCCCAAAAAAACACAAATTTTTTCTCTATTGAAAAAAAAAAAGAGAGAAAAAGGGAAAAAAAACCCTGTGTTTGGAATAAGCTCCAGGGCAAATCCAGAGTGAACCAATTTCACATCTCATCAATTATGTGAATGAAATCTTTAAGTAGCTGCCTGCCTCTCAGACCTGTCACCGCGATACTTAGCCACATACTGGCTCCGGAATTAGAGGGAAGAAAATAATTTTCAATACGCCCGGGCAGCACAGGTGGCCCCGTATCAATTTAAAAAAAGGAACACTTCATTAAAAACCTAGCAGACAGCTGTGACAGGACCGCTGGAGTCGGCGCGCCTTAAATATTACTCTTTATGCCCCAGTTTCCTACGTGAAGGACGTCGATATCGCACAATTCAGGCACCAGTAAGACTGGGATTTATAGGCAGTCGAGGCAGGAACAACCCAGCTTTCCCAAACCCTTTATTTTACTTATAAATTTCATTTGTGCAGGGGGTCCGTATGCAGTTTACCTTTCTGGAGTGACTGGTGTTTTTATTAACCCATTAAAAACCATGATCTGGTGGACAGGGGTGATCGATTTCTTCATTGCAAGTTGGACCCCACACCACCGTGACCCCATTAGCAGCTGGAAATGGTAAGGTTAGGGCTATTATGGTTTTTACACGCTCCATTTCTTTCTAGTCCTCAATCATTTACTACTTATTGCTTCTCGGGCTCCTTTAAAGGGGTTCTCCGCTTAGTAATATCCCTGTTAGAAGGGTCCCTTGGGAACAAGATGATTACAAAGTGTTTCTCTTGCTGGGACCTCCAGTGATCAGCTGTAATGATGCCGTAAGTGTTGAATTTCCCTGCAGCACCCCCACAGGGGAAATAAAGAATTACACATTGTCCGCTCACATCAGTGGGTTACCTGTATAATACAGGACAAGACAGGTCCTCCAGCGCAAGAGACGCTCCTCGTAACTGCTCCGAGGATCCCCCCCTAACTCCTAGCTGTGATGTCTAACCTCCGGCACTCCAGCTGTGGTGAAACTACAACTCCCAGCATGCTCTATTCATTTCTATGGAGTTCTGAGAACAGCCAAGCAAGTGTACATCTTGGAAGTTGTAGTTTTAGCACCACTGGAGGTTAGCCATCACAGTCCTATGGCGTATGGCAATGTTTTTGTTTTTTTAAGTGGACAACCCCTTAGGGTGATGGTGGCCCCCCTTAACTGTTGGGCAACATAGTAGCTGCTGTCTGATAGTTACTCTCTTGTAATCATAAACTCTAGTATGGAGAGTCCTGCATACATTGAGCACCTGGCTTAAAGGAATTATTCACTTTTCTTGGCCTAATCTTTCTTCCAAATTTACTGATTAGGAAGGTGCTGTAGTTTTCAATGTGACCTGTAAAGAGTGTGAGGAGGCTCCCTAACCCCAACATGTCACCCCGGACACTCGGCCCCCAACCTTTGATCTGGACTTGGATCAGAGCTACAAACCAAGACGTCACCTTCTAACTAAAATGATTCCTTGGCAAATTTCACCCATGGAGTCTTGTGCTGATAACCGAACATTTTAGGCCTCATAACAATGTATCTTGAATATGTAAATAAATGTTATATTCTATGTGATACATTTGTATGTACATCGCCTGTGACTGCCCTGATAGGATGATACATACCTTGTGACACAGTGAGAGGTTTTGTCTGGGAAAACAGGTATTTTCCTCCCAGCATGTGCCAGGGGAGGTCAAATACTGGATCGGATTTTAAGTGCCAGTCTGGGTTTTGGCAGCACCTGGCTGTCCTTAAATAGGCAGCTGGGCTCAGAAGCCAGGTCTCTGTGTTGGGATCTGGGAGCCTTGTGTCTGGATAAAGGCTTGCTACCTGTTTGGCGTGAAAACAGGTTGGTGCTGCTATGGTCAAGGACTCTTTGAGGCAGAATTGCCACATGGTGTGAATTACCACCAACACCGCAAGGTGACTTTTTGTCACTTGCCTAAAGTGTGAATAAAACACTGAACTGTTTAATCCAAAGAACTTGTTGTTGCCTCTATACTGCGTCCGCTAATCCTGTCTGCCAGAGCGAAACTCCACAACATGTACAGCTCCTGTGACTGCCCTGATAGGATGATAGATACATGTACAGCACCTGTGACTGCCCTGACGGGATGATAGATACATGTACAGCTCCTGTGACTGCCCTGACGGGATGATACATACATGTACAGCGCCTGTGACTGCCCTGATGGGATGATAGATACATGTACAGCGCCTGTGACTGCCCTGACGGGATGATAGATACATGTACAGCGCCTGTGACTGCCCTGATGGGATGATAGATACATGTACAGCTCCTGTGAATGCCCTGACGGGATGATACATACATGTACAGCTCCTGTGAATGCCCTGATGGGATGATATATACATGTACAGCGCCTGTGACTGCCCTGACGGGATGATAGATACATGTACAGCTCCTGTGAATGCCCTGACGGGATGATACATACATGTACAGCTCCTGTGAATGCCCTTATAGGATGATACATACATGTACAGCTCCTGTGAATGCCCTGACGGGATGATAGATACATGTACAGCGCCTGTGACTGCCCTGACAGGATGATAGATACATGTACAGCTCCTGTGACTGCCCTGATGGGATGATACATACATGTACAGCTCCTGTGAATGCCCTGACGGGATGATACATACATGTACAGCTCCTGTGAATGCCCTGACGGGATGATACATACATGTACAGCTCCTGTGAATGCCCTGACGGGATGATACATACATGTACAGCTCCTGTGAATGCCCTGATAGGATGATAGATACATGTACAGCTCCTGTGACTGCCCTGATGGGATGATACATACATGTACAGCTCCTGTGAATGCCCTGACGGGATGATAGATACATGTACAGCTCCTGTGACTGCCCTGACGGGATGATACATACATGTACAGCTCCTGTGAATGCCCTAATGGGATGATACATACATGTACAGATCCTTTGACTGTCCTGACGGGATGATACATACATGTACAGCTCCTGTGACTGCCCTGACGGGATGATAGATACATGTACAGCGCCTGTGACTGCCCTGACGGGATGATACATACATGTACAGATCCTTTGACTGTCCTGACGGGATGATACATACATGTACAGCTCCTGTGACTGCCCTGACGGGATGATACATACATGTACAGCTCCTGTGACTGCCCTGACTGGATGATACATACATGTACAGCTCCTGTGACTGCCCTGACGGGATGATACATACATGTACAGCGCCTGTGACTGCCCTAATGGGATGATACATACATGTACAGCTCCTGTGACTGCCCTGACGGGATGATACATACATGTACAGCTCCTGTGACTGCCCTGACGGGATGATATATACATGTACAGCTCCTGTGACTGCCCTGATGGGATGATATATACATGTACAGCGCCTGTGACTGCCCTGACGGGATGATAGATACATGTACAGCTCCTGTGACTGCCCTGACGGGATGATACATACATGTACAGCGCCTGTGACTGCCCTAATGGGATGATACATACATGTACAGCTCCTGTGACTGCCCTGACGGGATGATACATACATGTACAGCTCCTGTGACTGCCCTGACGGGATGATATATACATGTACAGCTCCTGTGACTGCCCTGATGGGATAATATATACATGTACAGCGCCTGTGACTGCCCTAATGGGATGATACATACATGTACAGCTCCTGTGAATGCCCTGACGGGATGATACATACATGTACAGCTCCTGTGACTGCCCTGATGGGATGATAGATACATGTACAGCTCCTGTGACTGCCCTGATGGGATGATACATACATGTACAGCTCCTGTGACTGCCCTGACGGGATGATACATACATGTACAGCTCCTGTGACTGCCACATACATGTACAGCTCCTGTGAATGCCCTGACGGGATGATAGATACATGTACAGCTCCTGTGACTGCCCTGACGGGATGATACATACATGTACAGCGCCTGTGACTGCCCTGATAGGATGATAGATACATGTACAGCTCCTGTGACTGCCCTGACGGGATGATAGATACATGTACAGCGCCTGTGACTGCCCTGACGGGATGATAGATACATGTACAGCTCCTGTGAATGCCCTGACGGGATGATAGATACATGTACAGCGCCTGTGACTGCCCTGATAGGATGATAGATACATGTACAGCTCCTGTGACTGCCCTGATGGGATGATAGATACATGTACAGCTCCTGTGACTGCCCTGACGGGATGATGCATACAGTACATGTATGTCTCTATCACTGGACTGTGATCATTTCTGCCTCGCTGTGATTGCTCCTCCCGTCAGCGGCTGACCGTATCTCATTGTGTCTTTAAAGGCAGTGCTGCGCGCCGGCCGGGCGCTCTCCTCGCTGTTCACGTTCTGCAGAACAAGCACAATCTGCCCTATATGAACATACACACAGGGATTAATTATTTCGGTATTTCCTCTCCAGCTGCCGGCTTCACTCGTACAAGTCTATATGAACAAGCGACTAATGATTCTGTTCAGCCAGAGGCTTATTATCTGCTGTGAAACTACAAATCTCAGCATGCTGCTCCAATACGGATGTCTGGGATGTTTTCTGTTCAGTTCAATGAGTAGACCCCCCCCCCCCCCCCATGCAGACGGACTGGTCAGACGGACTTCATATCAAACGGAAGTCATCTGCTGTTATTTCCGATGTGCACTCCTGCTCCCCTCCCTACAGCATGACGCTGCCCCGTCTGTCTAAGGCTACTTTCACATTAGCATTTTTGGCGGCTCCGTCATGGATCTGCAAAAACGCTTCCGTTACCATAATGCAGCCGCATGCATCCATCCTGAACGGATCCGGTTGTGTTATGTCTTCTATAGCCATGAAGGATCCGTCATGAACACCATTGAAAGTCAATGGGGGACGTATCAGTTTTCTATTATGTCAGTGAAAACGGATCTGACCCCATTGACTTACATTGCGTGTCAGGACGGATCCGTTTGGCTGCAAGCTGCGTTTTGGTGTCCGCCTCCAGAGCGGAATGGAGACTGAACGGAGGCAAACTGATGCATTCTGAGCGGGTCCTTTTCCATTCAGAATGCATTAGGGCAAAACTGAACCGTTTTGGACGCTGAGCCCTGAGCGGATCTCATAAACGGAAAGCCAAAACGCCAGTGTGAAAGTAGCCTTACCCTCATCTGCTGAAATTCTCTGTGCTGCTGAGGAACCTTGTTCCTTCTAAAAGTGGTCTCCCAGTTCTCTCATGTGTAGTCCTTCCATAATATATTACCCACCACTAGAGGGAGCTCACTGCAGCTAGTATTGCACTGAATGGGGCTGTATGAATCTGTCAACTCCGTCATGAGAAGCCGTTCAATGCCACTATGGGCCCCATGACACATGCCCTGCCTCTGTGGTAGTTATGCCACCTGTATCCACTTTCACAGGACCCCATTAACATTGCTGTCTGCATTCTCCTGATTACCCAGTTGCATTGCAAGGTCATGCTTTAATACAGCAGGATGTCGGCATTATCTTAGTGCATCTATAGTATAACCTACGCGTTTCAGCCGCTCTAACCAGGATGATTCTTGAACGGTCACACCTCGCGGCTGCAGCCTGTCCTCCTGACGCATGTGGCATATGGCGCGCTGTCTATCTGCAGATGGCTGGGTTGAATAAGGTCAGCGCTAAAGCAATAGACTCGCAGTCATTACCTGCCACGTTCCCTCAATTCTCAGCACATTCAATTACCATCATCTCCGGTATTCACAGCTATAATGATGGTGAAGGTATTACTTGTCATTAGCCAGGCTGCCGGAGCGACAGGTGCAAAGTCCTAATCCCCCGGCTAATAACCGGCAAAATATTAACATTCACCGCAATAAAAACTCACAAAAAGCCGATAAACCGCTAAAGGCCAGCCCTGCAACAGAATCGCTTAACATTTACCGCATTTGGAGACTGAGACGGGATCATGGCTGGGCTTTGCCATCTCCCTGTTCTAGACATGTGATGTGGGCATAAAACGCGTCTTGTAATTTATTTATGAAGCTAAATTACCGGGTGAACGTTGGCAAGGAGTCGTCGTAAATTATATGGGTGATTACAAATGACTCGCTCATTGATTCCCAACTGCTAAACGCTCAATCATTATTAGTGCTGTTACCACCCCTCCCTGCGAACGTTGGCAGTCGCTGCCCCTCGCTCCTGCGTGTGCGCACTGTGACGACTTAACGCTGCACCATCCAAATTCAACCAGCAAACGGTTATAGCGCTCATTATTCTATGCCTCTCACCATGTTCTTAAAGGGACGCTCCTTACAAACATGTTGGAGGGGCTGAGGGGTGGAGCATGACACACGGATACCCTCAGTGTTCCTTTAAGGGATTGTTGCAGATATGACGGGCTACAGAAAGACTAAGGGGTTAACAAATCAACCATGATCCACAACCAAACAGCTTTGTATTAAATCCCCTTCCTCCAAATACCCTAATAACCCGTGTGGAGAAATGATTACTTAGGTACTGGATCCTCCCAAATTATAGCTAGTCTATGCAATGAGTCTCTGCCCTGACTGAGGTAAAGGACCCCTAAAAATGCCCCCCTATCCTCTCCGCATTCCCTGATAACCCATATGGGAAGGTGGTGCACAGGGAAGGGCTTACGAGGGCCTACATATACCCGATGTACAGAGGCACAGGGTCCCCCAAAATCGGGGAGGGTCTACTCAGGGTGCGTAGCTATAGGGGAAGCTGCAGCTTTGGGGCCCTGACCCAGAAGGGGCCCATCCAAGAGGAGGAGGACTAAAGGATTTGGTCAGGGCCCCCTCAACAGCATTACACAATGAAATGACAGTGTGGACGGCGTATGAAACGGATGGAACAGCTGCCGGGCCTGGTCTGAGAGAGCGACCTTTACTAGCCACAGCAATGGGGGCGCTAAAAAAATTACTGTAGGATGGAGCCCCATTCAAAAATTTGCTGTGGGGCCCAGTCATTTCTAGCCACGCCACTGTCCCTACTCTACCTAATAGGGGGAGGGGAGTCATGAAAATGACCCCTTATCTCCATATACCATAATGGATGTGCAGGGTCCTCCAGAATTAAAGATGGTTGATGAAGCAGGTCTCTGCTCCAGTAGGGGAAGGGGGTGTCTTAAAAATGCACCCCCCTTCTGAATCATCTACCTATATCCTAAAAACTATATGGAAAGCTGATGTACATGGGCCCAGTGAGTGTCTGCTCTGCCTAATAAAATGCCCCCTCAATATTTTCCATATACCCTAATAACCCATATGGAAATGTGACTGGGCCCTCCAAAAATAGTACACATCTTCCCCTCCCCCATCCGGAGAGGTGCACTTCCCAGCAGGGGCCCCAGGCCGCCCGTCTATTACTGGTGGGGAGTCGGTCACTGGTAAGCTGGTGGATAGACGTCTGCTCCGCAGTATTTTTAGCTTCCATCCACTTTCCCGTCGCTTCCTCGCAGCTGTGTTGTCGACTCCAGAATAGAAATCTGCATATTCATCTAATCTGTAAAGTGTCAGTTACGGATGATTCCAGGTTGGAGATTTGCTTCTTCTGAAACAGACACCCAAAGTAATGTGCGGAAAATTCTGCGGCAGGTGCCGGGCGCTCAGCATTTGCATATCCCATTTCATTCTCCGGTTGATTACAGTCACATTATCGTCAGCCATGTGCAGACTTACTGGAAACTTAAAACAGGACTTCATCCAGAACGGAGGTCCCGCGGTGAAGCCCCATCCGCGTCCCCTCATGGCTGTGACCACGGAAATATCATAGAATAGAAGGGAACACGTTCCATAGAGGCCGGGCTATAGAAATGGGCCCAATCAGATCCACATGGGAAGGGCTCCCCACCAAAGAGCTGCTGTGAGGGGGCAGGAGGTCATACTACAGGTGTGAACGGGCACTACATTACGCACTTTGCTGCCTAGGAACCAATCTAGTGATCATTGACCTATCAGCTTGTTGTATATCAGAAGTTGTGAACGCGCCTGTATAACGGATTACAGCGCCGCCTAGTCAAGTCCTAATGGGAAAATGTGCTTGTTCCCCCAATTACATGAATTCTGGGGCTCCATACCCCCCACTCGTCTCCATACCTGCCAGACAATAACCAAGTCTACTGACTGGAATTACCACTTAGATTCCACGGTCACTACTGACTGCAGCATCTGACATGGGGAAGGGGCCCCCTCTGCACGCCCATCAGTGCCTCTCAATCCTATCAGGGGGGGTTCCATGACGTCGTATTACGGTATGTGATTAAAGGGGTAGGATTCATTAAAGAATCACAGGTTCAAGTCCTAGGAAGACGAAGAACAATTAAGTTTAATAGAAAATTTGTAAAAAATAAGAAAGTCCAGCCCCCTAAGAAAATATTTTTTCCACTTAAAATTTAAAAAAGATGTATGGTACCACCAAAATTATAAGGACCTAGTGCTATACGGTATTAGTGTTACTCACTTATACAGTCCTGATCAAAAGTTTAAGACCACTTAAAAAATTGCAAAAACTCCTATTTAGCATGGCGGGATCTTACCAAGGTTCCAAGTGGAGCTTCCACATGCAACAAGAAGAAATGGGAGTGAGAAAAAACTTTTTTGGAGCATTCAATTTAATAAAAACAACGAATAAACTGAAACAGGCTGTTTTTCAACTGATCAAAACTTTAGGACCACACCTCCAAAAAAGCCCTAAACACCCCCAAAACAGAAATCCAACTTCCAAACATGAACTCAGTAATGAGTAGCTCCGCCATTATTGTTTCGGCATGCTTGATGCAAGCGTTTCCATGAGGTGAGTGGGAACATTTCTCCAAGTGGTGAAGACGGCCGCACGAAGGCCATCTACTGTCTGGAACTGTTGTCCATTTTTGTAAACTTCCCTTGCCCTCCATCCCCAAAGGTTCTCAATTGGATTTAGATCAGGGGAACACGCAGGATGGGCCAAAAGAGTGATGTTATTCTCCTGGAAGAAGTCCCTTGTCCTGCGGGCATTGTGTCCTGTAGCGTTGTCCTGTTACCACACAGACGAGGGCCCTCAGTCATGAGGAATGCTCTCTGCAACATCTGGACATCGCCAGCGCCCGTTTGACGCCCCTGCACTTCCTGAAGCTCCATTGTTCCACTGAAGGAAAAAGCCCCCCAGACCATTATGGCGCCCCCTCCACTGTGGTGCGTAGAAAACATCTCAGGTGGGATCTGCTTGTCATGCCAGTAACGTTGGAAACCATCAGGACCATCAAGGTTACATTTTTTCTCATCAGAGAATAAAACTTTCTTCCACCTTTGAATGTCCCATGTTTGTTTCTCTCTTGCAAAGTCCAAGCGAGCAGTTCTGTGGCGTTCAAGGAGACGAGGTCTTTGAAGCCCTCCAGTCTCAGATGCCGTCTGATGGTTATGGGGCTGCAGTCGGCCCCGCTAAGGGCCTTAATTTGGGTTGACGATCGTCCAGTGTCTTGACGGACAGCCAATTGGATCCTCCGGCTCAGTGCTGATGACATTTTTTGGGTCTTCCACTTGACTTTTTTGTTCCATAACCCTCAGGATCATTTAAGAAATTCCAAATGACTGTCTTACTGCGTCCGGCCTCAGCAGCGATGGCGCGCTGTGAGAGACCCTGCTTATGCAGCTCAACAACCCGACCACGTTCAAAAAGGGAGAGTTTTTTGGCTTTGCCATCACAACGTGTGACTACCTGACAGAAAGTGACAATGAATCCACAGCTTTGCACAGATTTGGCCTTTTAAAGGCATGTGCTCCTAAACTATGGATCAGCTGAAAAACAGCCGGTTTCAGTTTATTCGTTATTTTCATTAAATTGAATGCTCAAAAAATGTTCTGTCTCCCTCCGATCTCTTCTTGTTGCATGGTGAAGCTCTACTTGGAACCTTGTTAAGATCCAACAATGTAAAATAGGATTTTTTGCCATTTTTCAAGTGGTCTTAAACTTTTGATCAGGACTGTATATCTCTGACATATTCCACAGCGCTGTATAGATATTACCATCCCTCTGTCCCCAGGAGCTCACAATCTATGTTCCCTATCTTTATGTCTTTGGAGTATGAGAAACAAACACGGGAAAAGATGTAACACTCCATGCAGATGTGATCCATGGTCAGATCTAGGATTCCAGTGTGCAGGGCACCAGTGCTAACCACTGAGCCACCACTAACCCCTGAGCCACCGAGCTGGCCATAGTAAAAAGCTAACCTGATTTATACCGCGCTGCTCATGGGGAGGAATTAAATGCAATAAATAATGACGCCATTGACGGTTTTCCCTATTAACCCTCCAAATAATTATAAACCAAAATCATGCAAAAAATAAAATAAGAAACCTGGTCCTGCTGAAGCCCCACAATAGGCTGGTCCTTAAAGGGGTGGCCCAGCTTTCAAGCCTTTTTTTTTTTTTTTGGACTCTGTTCAGTGGTCTTTCAGACAGATGGACAGAGTCACTCTGTAGCCAGTGACTGGCCTCAGCAGAGAGGTGTCCACAAGCGACACCTGGGGACACGTCATTGGCTGCAGCGATGCACAGGAGCCCGTCCGTCCAGACGTTTACAGGATGGTGACTGGAACAGCGGGGAGCAGGTAAATGTGGATGGTTCTACAGGTGCAATATGCTGCAGGAGTCTGTTAAAGTCCCAAAGGCAGGGCAACCCCTGCAAGGGGTTAACATTAGTCCATTCCATAGAGAGATTCCCTGATACAACACTACCACCAAAGGCGGCCTTTACAGCGAGGAGTGGCCATGTCCCATACTCTTCCCAAACCCCTCCTACCAGTCACTTCCGTTCTTGCAGTCTGGTAGGACTTGCCCTTTAAATCTCATGTCCTGAATGACTCGCATGTCGGCGCGGGTAACTGGACATACAATGCCTGCGAACACCACAAGCATGCAGCGAGGCGTGGACGTCAGCAATTACTGCGAGCAACTCCGGCAAATCCTTCTGCATGAGAGGAAGGGAAATGAGCGTCTCGGGCCTGAGCGAATGTCCGCTTATGAAATTCGTTCACACTTCGTTTGTTGGTGAAAGGTGAATTGCGTTAGGCTACTTTCACACTGGCGTTTTGGTTTTCCGTTTCTGAGATCCGTTCAGGGCTCAGCGTCCAAAACGGATCAGTTTTGCCCTAATGCATTCTGAATGGAGAAGTATCCGCTCAGAATGCGTCAGTTTGCCTCCGATCCGTCTCCATTCCGCTCGGGAGGCCGACACCAAAACGCTGCCTGCAGCCAAACTGATCCGTCCTGGCACACAATGTAAGTCAATGGGGACGGATCCGTTTTCTCTGGCACAATAGAAAACGGATCCGTCCCCCATTGACTTTCAATGGTGTTCAAGACGGATCCTTTATGGCTATAGAAGACATAATAAAACCGGATCCGTTCATGACTGATGCAGGCGGTTGTATTATTGTAACGCAATGTGTTTTTGCAGATCCATGAAGGATCCGTTAGATCCATAGACTTCTATTATGATGGAATGCCTCTGTTATGCATTCCGTCATAGAATTGCGTTATGGTCCGTGGTAACAGAATCCATAACGCAATTCACCTTTTCCCAACAAACGAAGTGTGAACGAATTTCATAAGCGGAAATTCGCTCATCTCTACTCGCGATGTCTGGAGGAGCCCAGAGCACAGCACATCCAGCAGACTCTTCAAACATGACCGCAGAACGAGCGAGCAGATTTGTAGATGACTGCAGGAACGGGTGGTGAAGAACCGTCAACTGGGCGCCAATACTTACGGGTCTGGGTGTGTAATAATCTCCTCTCTTCATAGGCCTACCGCCCCGTAAACCGCAAATATGAAGAAAAATCACCTGCCGTGTTTGTACACAGCTTCCATGCAGAGCTCCGTGTCTCCATGGTTACAAATTTCAAACACGTCTCGTGTAGTTTAACCTTTTTCACGCGCTGTTCCTTTCCATCCGCCTCCTTTTTCGGTCTAGATTTTTAGCAGAACATAAAGGGCAGAGGAAAGTTTGCTACAATGCATCAGTGCATGTAAAATGAATCCGTCTTCTAGACTCTAGAGCAGGCATCCTCAAACTGCGGCCCTCCAGCTGTTGCAAAACTACAACTCCCAGCATGCCTGAACAGCTTACAGGTATAAGCCTACAGCAGGGCATTGTGGGAGTTGAAGTTTTACAACAGCTGGAGGGCCGCAGTTTGAGGATGCCTGCTCTAGAGTCCAAGCTGCAGGTTGTCTAGACTGGATACAATGTAGCAAAAAAGTTATCATAGATATTATGTTTCAAGAATGTTTCCATTAGCTGACAGCAAGCAGAAACCATAAACAACAGTAACGTTTTGTCATGACCGGGGTCAGTTATGTCTTCTTTGCATTTACCTTGCATGAACATACAGAACATCTGTCTTCTTTTAGGGTCCAGACTTGGCCGTTGCGTTTCAGCCCGCCTTCATGGGGACAGTCTCCCGTACAAGACGGTCCGGACGTGCAAAGACAGTCAAATCCGCCTTCTAAGTTGACGCAAGCTGAATCGTTCCAGCACGTGTGAGTCCTTAAAGCGCATTCATCAATGTCTGCAAAGACAAAATGCATTTCAGTCATTCAATTCAAAGTATGTTTCTGACCTTATAGGGGTTGTTCACATTTGGGGACGTTTTCTACAGACACACTGCTCACCCATGTGTCACGTGACTTGTGACTGCTGCAGCCATTTATTGTCTTCAGCAGTCACCTGACCCACGACAAATTGGTGTAGGGAGACCTGGGACCTACAGGGCAGCAATGGAGCCAAAACGCAATGGCAGGGATCAGGCCTCTGACCGCGATGGGGGGCCTGCAGAAAATGTCCCTGGGGGTGAACAACCTCTTTAAAGAAGCACTTCCACAAACATGTTTATTCTCTGACCTGTTAGAAAGGTGCATGATGTAAACTGTAGTGAAGGTAATTTTTCTACTAGTGACTAGAGTTATAACCTCCCTTCTGATCCTCAGCTGTGTCATGTGACCAGCACTCTGACTTTCCAAATAATACAGCATCTTATGTGTGGACAGGCAGTCAGTTTCTCTATGTATTCTTATGGAAGCCTTAATGTCAGTCTCTCGGGAATGAATAGAGAAGTAACTGACTTTCTGTCCTGTGTCGGTTAGAGAGGCAGAGTTCTGGTCACATGACAAAGCTGAGGATCAGAAGGGAGGTTATAACGCACAGATTTCCTTCAGTAACGTTTACATCAAGTACCTTTCTAACAGGTCAGAGTGTTTAAGTTACATCATGCCATATGTGTCCATCAGATCCAGAACTCTGCATTCAAACAAGGTGCATTATGGGAATTCAGATGAAAGCTCCATAATTGAGTCAGGATTGCAGGGTGTAGAGGATCCACCATTTACAAAAAGTGATAAAGGTGCCTTATCTACCCCTATCCCACACAATCCCCTTCACACGTCAGCATCTCCCATAGAAGTAATCTCTAGTCTACAGGTTCCTATGGTACATGTGGCTGCTGTAAATCAAATCTCTAAATCCTTTTGCGCTGTGCCAGTCTCGTGGAGCACTCAGTCGCATGCCGGATAGTCCTTTGGCACTTGCTACAACTATATTCTGCAGGTGGGTCTCTTTCTCTTGTAGGAGATTGTGGCTCATCCCTGGTCAGGGCCCCTTACAGGACCGGGCAATGAATTACAAGGCAGATACCAATAGGTGGCACTGGAGAATCTCTAGCCATGGAGCCCCCTACCCCACCCAGTATGCCTGCGTCAGTCACTGCAGGGCGCAAAACGCAACTCCTCCATTTAATGAAGCCTATAAAAATGTAATTCAATAAAAAAAAATGCATTTGACAACCAATTTTTCTGACTTTTATGTTGGAAAAAGTGGAACAGGTGCTTTAAAATGATGGCACTCATTCTGAACATCATATTTAGCTCTGCTACACCGCTGCTGCAGCGCCTCCTCCCCCGTGTCTACCGGATAGGCATGTGACATTTTACGGCTTGTGCTGCCAAACAAAAGAAAAGCATGAAGTCCTTCTAAATGTCTCCTCGCTCCCAGATGCGGTTATGAAATATGTCGGCGCGATAAAATGGAGGCCGCGCGCACTCTGATTCATAAAACCCCTCATAAGTCAATTTTAGAATCTGGAACACACAATATCGCGCAGCAATCCTCACAAGTGATGTTTTCCTCCCACAAAACACAGCAATTACTTTATAATGTAACGTTTCATTGTGCAGATTTACGGCGTGGGCAGCAGGATCGGCGCGCAGATTTACCGCCCTAAACAGAAATAAATAAAGGGGGGGGGGGGGACGCAGTCAGTCTAAGAATGAGAGACGAAGGGACATTCTTATGTATTTCATGCTACAGTTAATCCGATGCTCCTGGGACCTGTAGTTCCACAGCGTGTCACAATTTGCTGTGTGTGCTGGTTCTTGCTCTGCCCGCAGGTGCGAATACTGACAAGTGAGATGCGTATACGGACAGCCCCATCATATGGCATCTTCCATGACGATCCGCTGATCGTTGCCTTCTGGAATCCACCGTAAAGCTGCTGTTACTGCTAATCTGTTTGCGGGGCTCAATGTATGTGGCACTGAGAGAAGTCACTGGGTCACCTGGGGGGATTCATCACCAGTGCAACCAGTCATCGGCTGCAGAAGCGTGTGTGGTCCCCTATCTGTGCTGGAAGTTTATAAGTGGGTGGTAACAGCAGTGGTGGGGAGCAGATCAGTGATGTCACAGTGCAGGGATAATACACACAGTGATGTCACAGTACAGGGATAATAATCAGTGATGTCACAGTGCAGGGATAATACACACAGTGATGTCACAGTACAGGGATAATACACACAGTGATGTCACAGTTCAGGGATAATAATCAGTGATGTCACAGTGCAGAGATAATAATCAGTGATGTCACAGTACTGTGACATCACTGATTATTATCCCTGCACTGTGACATCGCTGTGTGTATTATCCCTGTACTGTGACATCACTGTGTGTATTATCCCTGTACTGTGACATCGCTGTGTGTATTATCCCTGTACTGTGACATCACTGTGTGTATTATCCCTGTACTGTGACATCACTGTGTGTATTATCTCTGTACTGTGACATCACTGTGTGTATTATCTCTGTACTGTGACATCGCTGTGTGTATTATCCCTGTACTGCGACATCGCTGTGTGTATTATCCCTGCACTGTGACATCACTGTGTGTATTATCCCTGTACTGTGACATCACTGTGTGTATTATCCCTGCACTGTGACATCGCTGTGTGTATTATCCCTGTACTGTGACATCACTGTGTGTATTATCCCTGTACTGTGACATCGCTGTGTGTATTATCCCTGCACTGTGACATCACTGTGTGTATTATCCCTGTACTGTGACATCACTGTGTGTATTATCCCTGTGCTGTGACATCACTGATTATTATCCCTGTACTGTGACATCACTGTGTGTATTATCCCTGTACTGTGACATCACTGATTATTATCCCTGCACTGTGAAATCGCTGTGTGTATTATCCCTGTACTGTGACATCACTGATTATTATCCCTGCACTGTGACATCACTGTGTGTATTATCCCTGTACTGTGACATCACTGTGTGTATTATCCCTGTGCTGTGACATCACTGTGTGTATTATCCCTGTGCTGTGACATCACTGATTATTATCCCTGTACTGTGACATCACTGTGTGTATTATCCCTGTACTGTGACATCACTGTGTGTATTATCCCTGTACTGTGACATCACTGTGTGTATTATCCCTGTGCTGTGACATCACTGTGTGTATTATCTCTGTACTGTGACATCACTGTGTGTATTCTCTGCTGTGACATCACTGTGTGTATTATCTCTGTACTGTGACATCACTGTGTGTATTATCCCTGTACTGTGACATCACTGTGTGTATTATCTCTGTACTGTGACACTGCTGTGTGTATTATCTCTGTACTGTGACATCACTGTGTGTATTCTCTGCTGTGACATCACTGTGTGTATTATCTCTGTACTGTGACATCGCTGTGTGTATTATCCCTGCACTGTGACATCACTGTGTGTATTATCCCTGTACTGTGACATCGCTGTGTGTATTATCCCTGTACTGTGACATCGCTGTGTGTATTATCCCTGTACTGTGACATCGCTGTGTGTATTATCCCTGCACTGTGACATCACTGTGTGTATTATCCCTGTACTGTGACATCACTGATTATTATCCCTGCACTGTGAAATCGCTGTGTGTATTATCCCTGTACTGTGACATCACTGTGTGTATTCTCTGCTGTGACATCACTGTGTGTATTATCTCTGTACTGTGACATCACTGTGTGTATTATCCCTGTACTGTGACATCACTGTGTGTATTCTCTGCTGTGACATCACTGTGTGTATTATCCCTGTACTGTGACATCGCTGTGTGTATTATCTCTGTACTGTGACATCACTGTGTGTATTATCCCTGTACTGTGACATCACTGTGTGTATTCTCTGCTGTGACATCACTGTGTGTATTATCCCTGTACTGTGACATCGCTGTGTGTATTATCTCTGTACTGTGACATCACTGTGTTTATTATCCCTGTGATGTGACATCAGTGTGTTTATTATCCCTGTGCTGTGACATCACTGTGTGTATTATCCCTGTACTGTGACATCACTGTGTGTATTATCTTTGTACTGTGACATCACTGTGTTTATTATCCCTGTACTGTGACATCACTGTGTGTATTATCCCTGTACTGTGACATCGCTGTGTGTATTATCTTTGTACTGTGACATCACTGTGTTTATTATCCCTGTACTGTGACATCACTGTGTGTATTATCCCTGTACTGTGACATCACTGATTATTATCCTTGCACTGTGACATCACTGTGTGTATTATCCCTGTACTGTGACATCACTGTGTGTATTATCCCTGTACTGTGACATCACTGTGTGTATTATCCCTGCACTGTAACATCACTGTGTATATTATCCCTGCAGTGTGACATCACTGTGTGCATTATCTTTGTACTGTGACATCACTGTGTGTATTATCCCTGTACTGTGACATCACTGTGTTTATTACCCCTGTGCTGTGACATCACTGTGTGTATTATCCCTGTGCTGTGACATCACTGTGTGTATTATCTCTGTGCTGTGACATCACTGTGTTTATTATCTCAGTATAGGGATAATAACCACAGTGATGTCACAGTACAGGGATAATACACACAGTGATGTCACAGTACAGGGATAATTGCAAACTGTAACATGTAAAGTTACTCCTTTCATATCGGACACATAGAATGCCTTCACTCATTTCAACCCATATCTCATTATTCAGTTTTAACTCTTGAGCGCTCTCAAACACTGAGCACCATCTTGGTTTACGTGACGCTAATTTGTTCTTAGGGCGATTCAAGCGCCTCCTCATCGCGCAGTCTCAGACTTTCTCGTCATTGATCGGCTGGTACCAGCTTTTCATTGCTACAAGGATCACTACGGGTTTTGGCTCTAAATAACTGGTCAAATAACTGAAGTATGAACTTGGACGTAAGCAAACTTTTTGGAAAACTCAGGTACACTTTAAAATGTGTGCACAGTGCCAGGTGGCAGCTGTAAAGCTCTGCGCATTCATAGATGGGAAGACGATGAAATATCGGGCTGGCTTCTCGCGTGTCATTTGATTGAAGCTCCGTATAATGAGAAGTTACAGTTGGAGGGGAATGTATTGACCCTATAGATTTACTAGACACCAGATCTGAGTCCAGGGGATCGAGTCTCTTCTCCATAGATACAGTACTTTGTCCCCATATTACCTGCCCCATTTTGGCACCCACTTATCGGAAGCCATGACAACACACCTGGGGTTTGACAAATATGCGAATTACCTGGAGCGTAGGGACCGTTTAATATCCCGGCTTATGATCGGCTCCACTGGAGAGAAGCCTTCACTGTATGAAACCAATTTTACAGATAAAATTCATCACCAGCAGAAAATCAATGGCATATTAAGGATCAGGGGCTGGACACGCATTACGGCCTAATTGGATTATACGTCAGCCGGGTAGCCCGTGCTTGGATTCAGCGCCGATCGCCATGTGCGCTCAATCAGACCATGGGCGCTTAAACTGGCAAATATTCTAAGAATTGATTCTCGCTTCCACCTGGAAAATGAATTAACACGTTGCCTTTGTTGTACAGTCGCTGCCTGGGAATAATTGGCCAATAAGATGTAAACATGTCTTAGGAAACCGGATTAGGGGACAAGGTGCGGGCCGGGGCTCGCCGCTCAAAGCTGGCAGGACTTTACGGATGAACTCGGAAGCCGGTCGCCTGCAGACTGCACGTAATTGCTTTACTTATGACAGTAAAATCTAATTCGCCTTCCTTGCAATTTAGCAGATTTATAGAAAGCCAGATGTTGGCAATTATGGATGCCGGCATTACGCGGATTCTCCGGAAGACTCACTTGTTTGCACTGAACAAAGCCAACTGAATCCATTATACATTTCTCCAGGGAGGCAAAGTGCGAACAATGGTAGCCCATTAGCAGATTGTCAGCTCTGCGCTCCGCGGGAACACCACGTATGGGGAAGTATACGGGTACAGTAGTTATATACAGGTGTTGTGTCTATAGGATACAGTATATGTGGTGGAGGAGTATACGGGTACAGTAGTTATATACAGGTAATGTGTGTCTATAGGATACAGTGTATATATATATATATATATATATGGGGGAGTATATGGGTACAGTAGTTATATACAGGTAATGTGTGTCTATAGGATACAGTGTATATATATATATATGGGGGAGTATACGGGTACAGTAGTTATATACAGGTAATGTGTGTCTATAGGATACAGTGTATATATATATATGGGGGAGTATACGGGTACAGTAGTTATATACAGGTAATGTGTGTCTATAGGATACAGTGTATATATATATGGGGGAGTATACGGGTACAGTAGTTATATACAGATGATGTGAAGTTGTCTGTAGGGTACAGTATGCATATCTCATACAGTGTGCAGTAGTTTTATATATATATATATGCAGTATATCATAAGGGTAGTCGTGCGTCTATAGTATATAGAGGTCTAGTATGCAGAGAATGTACAGTAGTTATCATATAGAACTACTTTATATCATACGGAGGATTTAGGGGCACAAACACGTGATATATAAAGGTATATAATGCAGAGTATAATCTTCTTACATAGGGATATATTACTGAGGCAGTATCGATGCACCTATATGATACAGTCCTGATCAAAAGTTTAAGACCACTTGAAAAATGGCAAACAAATCGTATTTAGCATGGCGGGATCTTAACAAGGTTCCAAGTGGAGCTTCACCAAGCAACAAGAAGAAATGGGAGCGAGACAGAACATTTTTTGAGCATTTAATTTAATGAAAATAACGATTAAACTGAAACCGGTTGTTTTTCAGCTGATCCATAGTTTAGGACCACAAGCCTTTAAGGCCAAATCTGTGCAAATCTGTGGATTCATTGTCACTTTCTGTCAGGTAGTCACACGTTGTGATGGCAAAGGCAAAAAAACTCTCCCTTTTTGAACGTGGTCGGGTTGTTGAGCTGCATAAGCAGGGTCTCTCACAGCGCGCCATCGCTGCGGAGGTGGGACGCAGTAAGACAGTCATTTGGAATTTCTTAAATGATCCGGAGGGTTATGGATAGGGCTGCAACGATTAATCGATGTAATCGATTATATTCGATAACTGGATTCGTTGTCGACGAATCCAGTTATCGAATAATCGCCGATTCGTTGCTATGCGGGCGGGCGCTGCATCTTTATTTTACCTCTTTACAATGACGCTCCTGTAACAGCCAGGCAGAGCGGACGGCGGCGTAACGTCACTCACTCACATGACACGCCTGCTCCGCCTCCTTCATTCATGAGGTGGGCGGAGCAGGTGCGTCACGTGAGTGAGTGACGTTGCGCCGCCGTCCGCTCTGCCTGGCTGTTACAGGAGCGTCATTGTAAAAAGGTAAAATAAAGATGCAGTGATTAATCCGACTTATAAGCATCGTGGCCGGGGCTGTTATGGGGAGGGGGGGGGGGTCTGTGTATAGCACTGCTATGGGGAGGAGGGGGGGTCTGTGTATGGCACTGCTATGGGGAGGAGGGGGGGGGTCTGTGTATAGCACTGCTATGGGGAGGAGGGGGGGTCTGTGTATGGCACTGCTATGGGGAGGATCTGTCTATGGCACTGCTATGGGGAGGGGGGTCTGTGTATAGCACTGCTATGGGGAGGAGGGGGGGTCTGTGTATGGCACTGCTATGGGGAGGGGGGGGGGTCTGTGTATAGCACTGCTATGGGGAGGAGGGGGGGTCTGTGTATGGCACTGCTATGGGGAGGATCTGTCTATGGCACTGCTATGGGGAGGGGGGTCTGTGTATAGCACTGCTATGGGGAGGAGGGGGGGTCTGTGTATAGCACTGCTATGGGGAGGATCTGTCTATGGCACTGCTATGGGGAGGGGGGTCTGTGTATAGCACTGCTATGGGGAGGAGGGGGGGTCTGTGTATGGCACTGCTATGGGGAGGATCTGTCTATGGCACTGCTATGGGGAGGGGGGTCTGTGTATAGCACTGCTATGGGGAGGAGGGGGGGTCTGTGTATGGCACTGCTATGGGAAGGGGGATCTGTGCACTGTTATGAGGAAAGGGATCTGTGCACTGTTATGCCCATAACAGTGCACATATCCCCCTCTCCATAACAGCGCCACCCACAGATCCCCCTCTCCATAACTACGCCGTCCACAGATACCCCTCTCCATAACTACGCCGACCACAGATCCCCCTCTCCATAACTACGCCGACCACAGATCCCCCCCCTAAGTGTCGTCCACAGATCCCCCCCTAAGTGTCGTCCACAGATCCCCCCCTAAGTGTCGTCCACAGATCCCCCCCTAAGTGTCGTCCACAGATCCCCCCCCTAAGTGTCGTCCACAGATCCCCCCCTAAGTGTCGTCCACAGATCCCCCCCTAAGTGTCGTCCACAGATCCCCCCCTAAGTGTCGTCCACAGATCCCCCCCTAAGTGTCGTCCACAGATCCCCCCCTAAGTGTCGTCCACAGATCCCCCCCTAAGTGTCGTCCACAGATCCCCCCCTAAGTGTCGTCCACAGATCCCCCCCTAAGTGTCGTCCACAGATCCCCCCCTAAGTGTCGTCCACAGATCCCCCCCTAATAGTGTCGTCCACAGATCCCCCCCTAATAGTGTCGTCCACAGAGCCCCCCCTAATAGTGTCGTCCACAGAGCCCCCCCTAATAGTGTCGTCCACAGAGCCCCCCCTAATAGTGTCGTCCACAGAGCCCCCCTAATAGTGTCGTCCACAGAGCCCCCCTAATAGTGTCGTCCACAGAGCCCCCCTAATAGTGTCGTCCACAGAGCCCCCCTAATAGTGTCGTCCACAGAGCCCCCCTAATAGTGTCGTCCACAGAGCCCCCCTAATAGTGTCGTCCACAGAGCCCCCCCTAATAGTGTCGTCCACAGAGCCCCCCCTAATAGTGTCGTCCACAGAGCCCCCCTAATAGTGTCGTCCACAGAGCCCCCCTAATAGTGTCGTCCACAGAGCCCCCCTAATAGTGTCGTCCACAGAGCCCCCCTAATAGTGTCGTCCACAGAGCCCCCCTAATAGTGTCGTCCACAGAGCCCCCCTAATAGTGTCGTCCACAGAGCCCCCCTAATAGTGTCGTCCACAATTTGTTTTAATATGGCCTTTGAACATCATTTTTCAAGTAAGATCATATAAACCTCTGTTTTGTAATTTTGTCGTTTTTCCCGATTAATCGATTAATCGTAGAAATTAATCGGCAACTAATCGATTATTCAAATAATCGTTAGATGCAGCCCTAGTTATGGAACAAAAAAGTCAAGTGGAAGACCCCAAAAAAATGTCATCAGCACTGAGCCGGAGGATCCAATTGGCTGTCTGACAAGATACTGGACGATCCTCGACCCAAATTAAGGCCCTTACTGGTGCTGACTGCAGCCCCATAACCATCAGACGCCATCTGAGACTGGAGGGCTTCAAAGACAAAAAACGTCTTCAAAGACCTCGTCTCCTTGAATGCCACAGAACTGCTCGTTTGGACTTTGCCAGAGAGCACCAAACATGGGACATTCAAAGGTGGAAGAAAGTCTTATTCTCTGATGAGAAAAAATGTAACCTTGATGGTCCTGATGGTTTCCAACGTTACTGGCATGACAAGCGGATCCCACCTGACAGTGGCGTAAGGATCGCCATAGCAACCATAGCAGTGGCTATGGGGCCCTACGCCACTGGGGGCCCGCCCGTCCGGACCGCATCATTTTTATTTTTTTTTATAATCACAGCACTTACAGGCAGCCAGGGCCGACCGCCCGCCCAGTGTAGTGGGCGAGGCGCGGGCGGTCCAACATGAGGTAGGCCGGCGGATGCGGTGGAGGGGGCCGGAACGGGGCGTAGCGGAGGCGGAGCCAGGCTGGCACCAGCACCGCCCGTAGTGCAGGAAAAGAATGAATTTCCCCGCCCCCTCCACCGCCTGAGTCCGCCTCCTGAGTCCTCCCACCCAGTCCCTCTAGTTAGTAGGAGGCGGACTCAGGCGGTGGAGGGGGCGGGGCCGGGGCAGGCCCAGGCCGGGGGGGGGGGGAATGTGATTGTTACCTGTCCTGCTGTGTGGAGGAGGGACTGGGAGTGGGACGAGGAAGACTGGTCCCGGACTCCCGCCTAAAACTTACTACTGCTGTCACTGGATGGCACAGAGGGGTGATGGCACCTACTTCTCCAGGCTGCCTGTGAGGACCAGACATCAGCTGTCTACAGGAAAGGTAAGTGTCTGTCTGTAGAAATAGTGTCTGTCTGTCTGTAGAAATAGGTGTATAACTACTTGAAAGTTCATGTGTATGTAATGTGTGTGTGTGTGTGTGTGTATATATATATATATATATATATATACATACACACAGTATATATGTCCATATATGTGGTGAGTGCGTATGTGAGTCTGTCCATGTATGTAGTGAGTGCCTGTATGAGTGCGTCCATGTATGTAGTGAGTGCCTGTATTAGAGCGTCCATGTATGTGGTGAGTGTATGAGTGCCTCCATGTATATGGTGAGTGCCTGTATGAGTGAGTGCCTGTATGAGTGCGTCCATGTATGTAGTGAGTGCCTGTATGAGTGCGTCCATGTATGTAGTGAGTGCCTGTATGAGTGCGTCCATGTATGTAGTGAGGTCCTGTATTAGAGCATCCATGTATGTGGTGAGTGTATGAGTGCCTCCATGTATATGGTGAGTGCCTGTATACGTGCGTCCATGTATGTGGTGAGTGCCTGTATGAGTGCGTCCATGTATGTAGTGAGTGCGTCCATGTATGTAGTGAGTGCCTGTATTAGAGCGTCCATGTATGTGGTGAGTGTATGAGTGCCTCCATGTATATGGTGAGTGCCTGTATGAGTGAGTGCCTGTATGAGTGCGTCCATGTATGTAGTGAGTGCCTGTATGAGTGCGTCCATGTATGTAGTGAGTGCCTGTATGAGTGCGTCCATGTATGTAGTGAGGTCCTGTATTAGAGCATCCATGTATGTGGTGAGTGTATGAGTGCCTCCATGTATATGGTGAGTGCCTGTATACGTGCGTCCATGTATGTGGTGAGTGCCTGTATGAGTGCGTCCATGTATGTGGTGAATGCGTGTATGAGTGCGTCCATTAAGTTTGGGAGGGGCCCAGTACAAAAATTTGCTATGGGGCCCAGTCAGTTCTAGCTACGCCCCTGCCACCTGAGATGTTTTCTACGCGCCACAGTGGAGGGGGCGCCATAATGGTCTGGGGTGCTTTTTCCTTCAGTGGAATAATGGAGCTTCAGGAAGTGCAGGGGCGTCAAACGGCCGCTGGCTCTGTCCAGATGTTGCAGAGAGCATTCCTCATGACTGACGGCCCTCGTCTGTGTGGTAACAGGACAACGCTACAGGACACAATGCCCGCAGGACAAGGGACTTCTTCCAGGAGAATAACATCACTCTTTTGGCCCATCCTGCGTGTTCCCCTGATCTATATCCAATTGAGAACCTTTGGGGATGGATGGCAAGGGAAGTTTACAAAAATGGACAACAGTTCCAGACAGTAGATGGCCTTCGTGCGGCCGTCTTCACCACTTGGAGAAATGTTCCCACTCACCTCATGGAAACGCTTGCATCAAGCATGCCGAAACAATAACGGCGGAGCTACTCATTACTGAGGTCATGTTGGATTTCTGTTTTGGGGGGGTTTAGGGCTTTTTTTGGAGGTGTGGTCCTAAACTTTTGATCAGCTGAAAAACAGCCTGTTTCAGTTTATTCGCTGTTTTCATTAAATTGATTGAAAGCTCAAATTTTTTTTTGTCTCACTCCCATCTCTTCCTGTTGCATGTTGAAGCTCTACTTGGAACCTTGTTAGGATCCAGCCATGATAAATAGGAGTTTTTGCCATTTTTCAAGTGGTCTTAAACTTTTGATCAGGACTGTATATAGCGGTATGTTATACAGGGTGTTACTATATAAGTATATAATACTGATAGAGTGCAGTTATTATATACAATAGGTTTATATAATCTGGGTGATGTAGAGGTTTGGATATACTGTATGCTACATAGGGGTATACAGAATGTACAGTATTTATAGCTGTATATAATACGGAGAATGAATTGGATACATATTCATCTATGATATAGGGGTATAGAGTACTCAGGGTATATAAAAGTGCAATCCTCTTATAGAGGGGTATACAATATCTACGATGTAGGGCTCTGACTATAATATACAGGAATATACAATAGAGTGATTATATATTGGTGCGTATAAGACTGAAGTATGTCTGATGTATAGAGGTATATCATATGGAGTGTAGATTTATACTACAGGCAATGAAGGGGTATGTCTATTACATATGTATAGAAGTTATCAAATATACAGTAGATATATAGAATACCGATGATGTAGGGACGTATGATACAGTATATAGAGTATATTTAGAACATAGTTGTATATAATACAAGTGATGTATCTACTCTATGATATATAGGGGATAGATCGTATATAATACACAGATGTCTATACAGAGGATGTAGGGATGAGCCCATATATATATATATGGATAGTTTAGGGGTGTAAATAATAGAGGTACAGAATACAGGGATGTAGGTGTCCGTCTATATATACAGGCATGTTAGAGAGAAGTCTATAATATAGAGCGGTGATGGTGAACCTTTTACAGACCAAGTGCCCAAACTGCAACCCAAACCCCACTTATTTATCGCAAAGTGCCAACACGGTGATTTACCCTGAATACTAATCTAGTACATCTTTTATGTACTTTATCATTTAGATCTAATACCTGCCTACGTTTAATGCGCTGCGCTGATGAAGGGCAGGAAAAACCGAAGGCATATTAGAACGCCATAGACTTTTTCCATGGTGTAGGTGCCCACTGAGAGGACTCTGGGTGCCGCCTCTGGCACCCGTGCCATAGGTTCGCCACCACTGATACAGAGTATAGAAATATATATTAATATTTTTTTATATATAATATAAATATAGAAATAAAAATATATAAAATGATACAGAGTATAGAAAACGTGCAGACAGTGGCTGTCATATACAGGTGGCTACATAATACAGGGGTGGGGGTCATATACCGGTCTATAAAGGTGTGTCTATTAGATATAAGTGCATAGTCTAACGGATGTGAAGGGGTTTATTTTAGGGTTCAGTGTGACCGCACTTGTACAATATGAGATATACTTGGGATCAGTGATGTCACTTGTGCCCCATGATATTTTTCCTGAACTCAAGGGGGGGCAGCAGAGTCGGCCGCTTGGATCATTAAGGCTGGGTTCAGACCTGAGCGTCCTGACCTGAGCGCTGTGTATGCGCGATTCTCCGGCGTCTCACCTACGCGGCTCCAGTAGTATGCGAACGCCCATTGTCGCGCGTTCCCGGAAGTCTATGTACGGGAACGCGCGACAAGACGCCCCAAAGAAGCTCCTGTACTTCTTGGGGCGTCGGGCGTTTTACAGCGCGATCGTACGCGCTGTAAAACGCTCAGGTGAGAACCATTCCCATAGGGAAGCATTGGTTCTTGCCTGTTGAGCGTTTTACAGCGCGTAGGAACGCGCTGTAAAACGCTCAGGTCTGAACCCAGCCTAAAGGCAGAGAATTGCGATGTCAACAGAAATTTGCTTCTAATCCACATTTCCTTTTGTGAACTTCTCAAGCACTAGAAGTCTCCAGGCCTGTAATAACACAAAAAGAATAAGCATGCTCGACTGGCACCTAGTCCTATAATACCGGCGTTCAGTCCGACAGGGAGCAGCATCCACCAATCAGCAGGCAGCGCTCCAGGGTCAGAAGCTGCAGCCAAGGACTTTTCATTCTCCAAATCCAATGAGGAGCGCCCATGATGATTAGATATAATCTGTACTTACTGTTCCGAACATGAAACATTTCACAGGATGGAAAGAAACATTGTGCCAAATGAATAAACCCTCCATCACAGACTCAATTATCCTTCACATTTTACACGTGACATTTTTGAGCGACTGCATAGAACCTAATAATTTCCATATTCCAGGATATTCATAGAGAAGAACCTATATTCCTGCTGTGTGATAACAGCCTACTTTATACACTAGATTTATAAAGGTTACAAAATTATTCCCAAACTACTGTTATAACATGAATAAATGGCAAGAATAGAACTAATACTGCCTCATATGTACAGGAATATAACTACTATAATACTGCCCCCTATATACAAGAATATAACTACTATAATACTGCCTCCTATGTACAAGAATATAACTACTATAATACTGCTCCTATATACAAGAATATAACTACTATAATACTGCTCCTATGTACAAGAATATAACTACTATAATACTGCTCCTATGTACAAGAATATAACTACTATAATACTGCTCCTATGTACAAGAATATAACTACTATAATACTGCTCCTATGTACAAGAATATAACTACTATAATACTGCTCCTATGTACAGGAATATAACTACTATAATACTGCTCCTATGTACAAGACTATAACTACTATAATACTGCTCCTATGTACAAGAATATAACTACTATAATACTGCTCCTATGTACAAGAATATAACTACTATAATACTGCCCCTATGTACAAGAATATAACTACTATAATACTACTCCTCTGTACAGGAATATAACTACTATAATACTGCCTCCTATGTACAAGAATATAACTACTATAATACTGCTCCTATGTACAAGAATATAACTACTATAATACTGCCTCCTAGGTACAAGAATATAACTACTATAATACTGCTCCTATGTACAAGAATATAACTGCTATAATACCGCTCCTATGTACAAGAATATAACTACTATAATACTGCCCCTATGTACAAGAATATAACTACTATAATACTGCCTCCTATGTACAAGAATATAACTACTAATACAACGTCTCGAGGAGCTAGCCAGTTGGGAATCCAGAACACACGAGAAACATGTCAAAATGTGGAACCCTTAGTTGCGTTTTCGTATGTCGCCCCCAGTGGTAGCTCAATAAAGGTCAATTGACCCTGTCATCCCGTACTGCTTTGCATTACCTCCAACATCATGATAACTTATACTTCCATATGTTGTGCTTAGAGATCTACATTGTTAAGATTGTTTTAGTGAGGCCCGTTGCCTCGCTGTTCACCATCAGGTCATAAAGACCCCATAAGCTAAGTGACATATGCATATACACATTGCTACAGGTGTAGGATATGTCCTCACAATGATTTATAAGTGCCTTTTTATGTGTCTGTTGTGGCGCATTATCTTTTGCTTTGTACTGTGATTATGGCTCCTTGTTTTTCGTAATAACTGTTCATGCTGACAGTACATGTATGTGAGGATGTGCCTATCCTCTTTGTTCGATATCCTGATTTGCACTTTTATAAACTTGTGACTATGTATGTAAAGTCACTTTTGTATCCTTTTCTTGCTTCTTTTCAATAAAAAGAAAATTGACAAGAATATAACTACTATAATACTGCTCCTATGTACAAGAATATAACTACTATAATACTGCTCCTATATACAAGAATATAACTACTATAATACTGCTCCTATGTACAAGAATATAACTACTATAATACAGCCTCCTATGTACAAGAATATAACTACTATAATACTGCCTCCTATGTACAGGAATATAACTACTATAATACTGCTCCTACTTACAAGAATATAACTACTATAATACAGCCTCCTATGTACAAGAATATAACTACTATAATACTGCCTCCTATGTACAAGAATAGAACTACTATAATACTGCCTCCTATGTACAAGAATATAACTACTATAATACTGCCTCCTATGTACAAGAATATAACTACTATAATACTGCTCCTATATACAAGAATATAACTACTATAATACTGCTCCTATATACAAGAATATAACTACTATAATACTGCCTCCTGTGTACAAGAATATAACTACTATAATACTGCCTCCTGTGTACAAGAATATAACTACTATAATACTGCTCCTATATACAAGAATATAACTACTATAATACTGCCTCCTATGTACAAGAATATAACTGCTATAATACTGCCTCCTGTGTACAAGAATATAACTACTATAATACTGCTCCTATATACAAGAATAAAACTACTATAATACTGCCTCCTACGTACAGGAATATAACTACTATAATACTGCTCCTACGTACAAGAATATAACTACTATAATACTGCTCCTATGTACAAGAATATAACTACTATAATACAGCCTCCTATGTACAATAATATAACTACTATAATACTGCTCCTATGTACAGGAATATAACTACTATAATACTGCCTCCTATGTACAAGAATATAACTACTATAATACTGCCTCCTATGTACAAGACTATAACTACTATAATACTGCCTCCTATGTACAAGAATATAACTACTATAATACTGCCTCCTATGTACAAGACTATAACTACTATAATACTGCCTCCTATGTACAAGAATATAACTACTATAATACTGCCTCCTGTGTACAAGAATATAACTACTATAAAACTGCCTCCTATGTACAAGAATATAGCTACTATAATACTGCTCCTATGTACAAGAATATAACTACAATAATACTGCTCCTATGTACAAGAATATAACTACTATAATACTGCTCCTATGTACAAGAATATAACTACTATAATACTGCCTTCTATGTACACGAATATAACTACTATAATACTGCTCCTATGTACAGGAATATAACTACTATAATACTGCTCCTATGTACAATATAACTACTATAATACTGCTCCTATGTACAAGAATATAACTACTATAATACTGCCTTCTATGTACACGAATATAACTACTATAATACTGCCTCCTATGTACAGGAATATAACTACTATAATACTGCTCCTATGTACAAGAATATAACTACTATAATACTGCCTCCTATGTACAGGAATATAACTACTATAATACTGCTCCTATGTACAGGAATATAACATATCAGAAAGCAGATGGTTTAGGCTCCATTCACACGTCCGTATATAATGGGTCTGCATCCGTTCCGCAAATTGCAGAACGGGTGCGGACCCATTCATTCTCTATGGGGACGGAATGAATACAGAGAGCACACTATGTGCTCTCCGCATCCGCATTTCCGTAGCGCGGCCCCAATTTTCCGGTCCGCAGCTCCGGAAAAAAATAGAGCATGTCCTATTCTTGTCAGCAATTGCGGACAAGAAAAGGCATTTCTATGGGGGTGCCGGCCGCCTGTATTACGGATCCGCAATGCACTACGGACGTGTGAATGGGCCCTTATACTGCAGTTTCTGGACGTGTGTTGCACTCGGCAGTGTTGCATTATGTGCAGCAGATACAATATAACTGATCTCCTCAGTCACACAGACGACTGTACTGAACATGCAAATGAACTAATTACTTATTCATTAAATTAAGATATCTCAATTGTAAAGATAATTACATTTAACTTAGATTTAATTGCTGTAAAATAATGTGTAATGTCGTCTTCCACTCTTCTGTTGTTGGAATCTCATGGTACAGTATTCTCTGAGAAAACGTACTGAACTGCGAATTGCAGGGGCAGAAACATCACTTCACTAACTACATGAATACAATATGTATGAATATATTTATTTAACTATCTATGTATGTATGCATCTATGTGCAACAAGGGCTGTGCTGTTGCACCCAGAGGCTCCACCCCCTGTCTCCTATGCCACGCCCCCACTGCTAACCTAGGCAGTGAAAACATATTAATGCCTGGCCCTGAAGTCTCGTGGGAGCAGAGCCTTTAGGTGCAATGGCATCACCCTCTTTTGCACCCAGGGCTCATTTACATATTATTCAACATTGATTTTATTTATTTTCCTATTGAGGTCACCTAAATGGGACCAGAAACATGACTTTTGGCCGACATGCGCACCTCTGGTATGTCAGGTGGTTTAATGCTGCTAAATCTGGTGACACATCATCGTTTTAGGGCAGTAGATTGTGCTGTGTGAACAGTGATCTGCTGCCCGGAAACAATAGTAGTAGTGATCGCTCATCCCCATACAGTGGAGGAGATCGCTGCATGTAAAGGCCTCTCTTTCCTCCACTGACAGGCAGTTATCAGGCAGGCACGCTTCCTTCCCGATAATTACCTGCCAGGACGGGCCGTGGAAATCCAGCAGTTCCCTAAGGTTATGAGATTGTCGAGGAATTATCAGCATCTGCATTTTCATACATAGCACAAAACGCCCAGTAACACTGCAGGGGGATAACAAGGGGCCCCATAGCAAACCAAGATATGGGGCCCCTTTTCTTCATAACATGTTCAGAAAAGCTTATGATTGGTCTGAGGCACACACTGATGTCACAGTACAGAAATAATGCACACAGTGATGTCACAGTACAGGGTTTATCTACTGTGATGTCACCACACTGGAATTAGATATGTAGTGATGTCACCACACTGGAATTAGATATGTAGTGATGTCACATAATGCACAGGAATAATGTAGCGATGTCACAGCACAAAAAAGTAATACGGCACAGAAAGAAACCATGAGGCAGGCCCCATACTTAAATTTAGAAACTGGACCTCTGGCCATCCTATAGGTGGGGGGCCCTAGGTGAGATCCTGCATTGGGGGCCCAGGTGCATGATGATGTAGCTCTGTCATAGATCATTGGGGTCTCATTATGCCCCCTCTGATCGGTTTCATTTCCCAGTGGGGCGCATGATACAGATGAATGGCCGCTCTCCTCTGAAATGTCTTCTTTCACAGCCACATCCTATTTGTAGGCCATTTGGTATTATCTGGGTCTGGAAAAGCTGGGTGCTGGCTAAAGGAAATAAAATTACAATTTCTAGCTTTCCTAAAGTTCTCATAACCTGCTTATTTATGTCGGGACGAGCTTCCAGTTTAGGAAAGCTGGGGCTTAACCCCTGGAATATGAGGAAAGGAAGGGGGGGGGGGGGATAACCCCAAAAAAAGAGGAATCTCAGAACTCCTTGGATCGAAGTCCAAAAAGTCTTCGAGTAACTGCAGGGCGCCAAAAGGGAGGAGAGACCATCACCAGGCAATAAAGAAAAGGCGGCCGGCTGCCGGTAGTGACTGAATATGTAGAAAGAACTGCTGCATATAAAGATACATCAAGGAGAGAAAAAGGCGCCAATCACCGAGTGAACGTGGTCAAGAATAGGAGCAGTGACACAAGTATAAATATAGTATTGGAAAATATTGTCACCTGGAGTACAAGGAAAAATCGGGATATTAAAATATGTAAAAAAATAAATAAAAATAAAAATATATATAAATAAAATCACTTCACCGGGGGAGTAGTCTGTGGGAAAAACTCAAGACACTTATGGAGTTGAGCCTATGGGTGTCTTGCGTTTTCCCACAGACTACCTCCCCGGTGAAGTGAGTTATTTATATATATAATTTTTTATTTATTTTTTTACATATTTTAATATCCCGATTTTTCCTTGTACTCCAGGTGACAATATTTTCCAATACTATATTTATACTTGTGTCACTGCTCCTATTCTACATTTCCTATTCTTGACCACGTTAACTAGGTAATTGGCGCCTTTTCCGTGGCTGTTCCTTTTTTGCTCCTTGACGACTCAACCCCCGGAGACAGTTTCCCAGAAACAGATATAACTTAAAAACTGCTGAATAAATCCTTAACAATTTTAGAAGAGAACAACCTTCTTTAGGGGGTGTGATGACTTTTGCAACGGGGTTAAATCATGACCTCCTATTCTCTTTTCTGTTTCCAGTGTTTTTCTGCGCCCGTCCTATCATTTGAGGAGCTTCAGGCTCAGATTGTGATTCGTCACTTTTACAGTTGCTAATTGTGATTTGTATGGATCCCGCGGTTCTCGTATTCGCCCATAAGTCACTGGCAAGCAGAAGACTCCCGGCAGTAAGTTCCTTTATTGTTTGAGTAGATTATAACTCACTGACTTATCTGCAGCAGTAAATAATTAAAACTGAAATATACGCTCAGAAAAAGGGGGGAAAATGAAGCCGCCATCAAAATGTGACGGATTGTTTTATCTGGAGAGTTTTTAATTCTTCACGTAACTGCTTCTTTTTTTTATCGCTCGGAGATTTCAAATTCACCGTAAATGACAAAATTGTGAATAAGAGAGAGAAAAAAAAGCAAACCGTAAGTTTCATCCACCCCACAAAGCAATGTACTGAGCGGGTAGAGCAGCAGTTTGTTCTCCAGAGCTGCTGTTCCCACTATAACAGGGCAGACACGCATTCATAGGCACTGCCTGCCCTCTCCTCACTTCTATACAAGTGGTAATATCACAGTCCTGTCTATGTGAGGGGCTTCCATTGTTAGAAAAAACACTTCGTTTTTTTCCCCCAAATAAACAATCAGTTTCTATTTGATATTCACGTGAAAAAGGCCGAGCTGCAATGCCAGACACATCCTGTGGACAAAGGTGACAAAACTATGTGCAAATCAGTGGAAGCATGCAGACCACACAGGCTACAAGATGGAACTGCTAGGAAGCTCATCAATCCATCCGCGCCCCGCCACTATGACATGGCCAGGCAGTGAAGATGCCCTCATGCCTGGCCCTGAAGTATCGCAATTGCTCGTTCTCTTCACTGTTAAAGGCTCTGTACACCTTTGGGGGCAATTTTATTTTCATTTTTTTACTATTTAATTGTACTCATTTTGAGCTAAATTTTTTTTTTTTAATTGGTCTTTATTAAAAATATGGCATTCTTTTTTCTGTACAGAGCTGAGATGCTCTAGTAGCAGCCTCTGGATTTCCCTGTCTTTTCCGTCAGTTGGGGAGCTGACAGGCTCCTTATCTCTGACATTATAAACACTCATTATAGCCAGTCCTTATCTTACTGATAAGAATGCCGCTTAAATAAGTGTTTATGACCTCTCAGTAGTTTAGAGATAGGGGTTATTAGATGACCAGCACAAAGTGAAAGTACCAGTCACACAGCTAGAAAAACAGTTAACCCTTTGTGACAGAACAGCTCAATATTTTTAATAAAGGCCAATTAATGATTTTTAGCCAAATATGAGTAAAATGCAATAAACAAAAATTTCCTCCAAAGGAGTACATAGCCTCTAAGCGCAGTACAGGACATGGACTCTGATGGGCTCTGTACTGCGCTTGCACCGAACAGTGAAGCGCATGAGCAGCCAGAAGACTTCGGGAGACTGCAGGGCCCGGCATGAGGACATCTTCACTGCCTGACCCTGTCAAAATGGTTTGGGAGCGGAGCCGCTGTTGCAGCAGGGTGCAATGCCACTGCCCTTGTTGCATCCAGGGACTAATCAGCATAAAATACATTTATCATAATTTCTCCATGATGGAGGCTCCGATGGAAATGGGACCAACACCATTAGAATGTATTGAAAGCGGGCATCTGGCATGTAAGATGGTTTTGTAGTGAGCTATACGGTGACAGCTTCCCTTTAAGGAATACCGTCCTTGTACTTGTAGTCCCCATGAAATAGCAAGTCTGGAGTATCTTAGTAATTCTTAGAACTGTGCATTGTGTCCCTTTTATTATCCCTCCTGGAATAATTGACAACTGACCGCTAGCATTCTCTTACTGTGACTGATAACACCCAGTAATAAATGTATTCATGCATTTCCCAGAGGAATAGCAGAGGAGTAAGAGAGAATTACCTTATTTTTCGTCCCATTAGACGCTACTGCGTCTTATGGGGTGAATACAGGGCAAATAAATATAAAATGTGCGGCACATTGATTATGCTCAGTACATCGCAGGCTGCGCTGCATAGGAACAGCAGCCTGCCATGTACCAGACATCCGAGTTACATGAAGAGGCAGAGCCCGGTGGCTGCAGCGCGTGCTTGCTGATGGGGACTGGCCGCGGCGTGCGCTGGGTGGTAGGGTCAGGTCTGCTGTAGCTGGTGTAGGGTGATAGAGACTGGCGGGCCCTGTCTGGTGCTGGTTGATAGGTACAGGCCGGCAGATTTGCAGTGAGAACTTTGGTGGGAGCGCAGAAGCGGGCAGATGAGGGGCGGAGCAGGCTTTCCTGCCACACATGCCCGCTCCGCCTCTGAGTCTTCACACCGTCTGTTCCTGTGTACAAGGCATGAGGGCTGATGAGAGGCTGGGGGGCTGATCTGAGGTCTGAATGGGGGTCTCATTTATATTAGGGCTCTTATCTGAGGTCTGATTCGGGGTCGTTCTCTTTGGGGTCTGAGCTGAGATCTGATTGGGGGTCTGATCTGAGGTCTTATTGGGGTCTTACTACTATTGGGGGGTCTGATTGGGGCTGTCAGCTGAGGTCTTATTAATATTGGGGGTATGATTGCTGGTCTGACCTGAGGTTTACTTAAAAATATTTTTTTCTTATTGTCTTCCTCTAAAACTTAGGTGCCTCTTATAGGGCGAAAAATGCAGTATTTCATGGGGAACACAAGTATTTACTAGAACAGTCTTTGAAGAGCCCTTCTTGGCTTTCTGGAGGTAGTCCAGTGGGATACAACTTTTTAGAAAAAAAAAAGGGTTAGGAGATGAGCACAGCCAATCACTGGCGGCACCTGTGACCCGCCTCAGCTTGTGATTGGCTGACTGGGCCTTTCCCTGTGTGTCGAGATTGCACCAGTGGTTGCCCAGGTAAGCATGGAAACGGCAGCAGCGGGGGTTTGATGAGGCCAAGAATGCATCTTTTTTATTTTTTAAACCCATTCTGCCCATTTTCTAAAAATATTCATCCTTCTGGACAACACCTTTTAAATTCTACATGGTTCAGGCCTGATCTTCATTGGTCTTCAGGGGGATGTGGACCTCTCCCTGGAATGAATCCCCCCACTATTTGCCAAATGTAATGCAAGCATCAATATAATAAGGAAGGCAGGAGAATGAAAGCACAATTATAAGAGAAGTGGTCGAGCAGGAAGGCGCGAGGGCGTCATTAACATTCAGCACTCGGCTCACAGACAAATTATACAGGAATTTTCCGGCCTTAATCCAATAAAGCATGTGGAGATCCTTAGAAATGTATGCCGAACCATCCACATTTTCCATGAAATTAGACCTGGGTTTATTATAAATAATTATCCCGTGGACGGACGACTCCATTCTGGTGGGGAGATCTTAGTGGTTATGGGAGGGAGAGAACCTAATCAACTCCTCCATTAACTGTGAGTCAATCACTGCCAGACCGGAGGGGGGGGGGGGGGGGGGGGGTCTCAGCAAAACTCAAAATAGTGTTTATTGATTCCCCTAAAACCTTCATCTCTCACAGGAGCTAAGGACTGGTCGTCCCTTCTTCCAGGGATTTCTCAACAGAGGTGCTCATGGATGGTGGCATCTTAGCCAGAGGACCACTTGGCTGTGTCTGTACTACCATAACCTCTGAACCTGAAATTTGGGCAAATAGACAAGTTTTACAATTCTATATTAATGATAAAGCAAAAGGGACTTGGGCATATTGGTGGGCAGTAACTAGTGTCAGGCAGCTGCTGCCAAGGCATATGGATTTGAGGGTCCCATTTACAAACCGGATTCCAAAAAAGTTGGGACACTATACAAATCGTGAATAATTACTGAATGCAATGATGTGGAGATGCCAACTTCTAATATTTTATTCAGAATAGAACATAAATCACGGAACAAAAGTTTTAACTGAGAAAATGGACCATTTTAAGGGGAAAATATGTTGAATCAGAATTTCATGGTGTCAACAAATCCCCAAAAAGTTGGGACAAGGCCATTTTCACCGCTGTGTGGCATCTCCCCTTCTTCTTACAACACTCAACAGACGTCTGGGGACCGAGGAGACCAGTTTCTCCAGTTCAGAAATAGGAATACTCTCCCATTCTTGTCTAATGCAGGCCTCTAACTGTTCCATCGTCTTGGGCCTTCTTTGTTGCACCTTCCTCTTTATGATGCGCCAAATGTTCTCTATAGGTGAAAGATCTGGACTGCAGACTGGCCATTTCAGTGCCCGGATCCTTCTCCTACGTAGCCATGATGTTGTGATTGATGCAGAATGTGGTCTGGCATTATCTTGTTGAAAAATGCAGGGTCTTCCCTGAAAGAGATGACGTCTGGATGGGAGAAGATGTTGTTCTAGAACCTGAATATATTTTTCTGCATTGATGGTGCCTTTCCAGACATGCCAGCTGCCCATGCCACACGCACTCATGCCACCCCATACCATCAGAGATGCAGGCTTCTGAACTGAGCATTGATAACAACTTGGGTTGTCCTTGTCCTCTTTGGTCCGGATGACATGGCGTCCCAGATTTCCAAAAAGAACTTTGAATCGTGACTCCTCTGACCACAGAACAGTCTTCCATTTTGCCACACTCCATTGTAAATGATCCCTGGCCCAGTGAAAACGCCTGAGCTTGTGGATCTTGCTTAGAAATGGCTTCTTCTTTGCACTGTAGAGTTTCAGCTGGCAGCGGCGGATGGCGCGGTGGATTGTGGTCACTGACAATGGTTTCTGGAAGTATTCCTGAGCCCATTCTGGGATTTCCTTTACAGTAGCATTCCTGTTTGTGGTGCAGTGTCGTGTAAGGGCCCGGAGATCACGGGCATCCAGTATGGTTTTACGGCCTTGACCCTTACGCACAGAGATTGTTCCAGATTCTCTGAATCTTCGGATGATGTTATGCACAGTTGATGATGATAGATGCAAAGTCTTTGCAATGTTTCGCTGGGTAACACCTTTCTGATATTGCTCCACTATCTTTCTGCGCAACATTGTGGGAATTGGTGATCCTCTACCCATCTTGGCTTCTGAGAGACACTGCCACTCTGAGAAGCTCTTTTTATACCCAATCATGTTGCCAATTGACCTAATTAGTGTTACTTGGTCTTCCAGCTCTTCGTTATGCTCAAATTTACTTTTTCCAGCCTCTTATTGCTACTTGTCCCAACTTTTTGGGGATTTGTTGACACCGTGAAAATTTGAATCAACTTATTTTTCCTTTAAAATGATACATTTACTCGGATTAAACGTTTGATCTGTCATCTACGCTCTATTACAAATAACATATGGACATTTGCCATCTCCACATCATTGCATTCAGTTTTTATTCACAATTTGTTTAGTGTCCCAACTTTTTTGGAATCCGGTTTGTACTTCAGAAGGCGTTCACCGACCCCTATCCTTCCTGATCCCCTACACAGATGCACAGCCACGCGAGGAGACACCTCTGGCAGCAGACCATCCCTGTGGAGCCAAGGCTGCAGTTTTACATCTAACATGCCCAAGCCTTTCCTGTCTTGACATCTGCCGTTGGGGAAGAGTCAGGACACCCCCATAGGTAGGAGATCGGCAGGTTCACCAACCTTCTCCAATGTCTCTGGGCAGCTTTAGGGATATTGGTGACCAGTACCAGACAGCTGCTGCCAAGCTAAATGAGATCAGTATTAGGGAGCAGATATACATCAGTTTAGGTACATTTTTAAAAAAAAAATTTTTTTTTGTGTTGCGAAGAGTTTCGCACGTCTTGGACTATGTCAGTATCCCATGAAAGTCTATTTACTGCTAAGTCAGCCTTTGCTACTTCTGTATTAAGGTCTGCCCTTTAAATCTAAAGCCAAATGTAAGTAAGTGCCACTTGTAGAAGGCGGCGTCATCTGTCATATAGCTGGGGGACGCCATGGAGCCCTTTCCACCTCGTGGCTGTGGTGCTCGGGTTTTACAGGTCGGGCTGAATACATTGCCATGGGGCAGTCACTGCCATATCTGGTGAAAGTATTGGCTGAAGGACGTGATCTATGTGAGACCATCCATATTACAAGATGGGTGTAACTACGGGGAGAGCACCTGAGCCTAATGGCATTGAAATAGCACCTGATTGTTGGGGGTGGCCCGGTACAGAGTTTGCTATGAGACCCAGGAGCTTAAAGTGTACTTATCAGCAGGATCAACTCTATTAAACCAGGAAGGGTTGACCCGGCTGATTAAAATGATACCTGTCTTGTGAAAATCGGTTGTGGCATTCCTGAGGGAAAAGGCTTTTATTCTTTGTGGAAATGAAGACTTCAATGTGCCAATGGGCGTGACCAAAACAGGAAGGCTGAGGTGCACTGAGCGCTAGGCCCCTCCCCTCGGTGCACTGAGCGCTAGGCCTCTCCCCTCGGTGCACTGAAGCCCACATTTCCATAAATAATAAAAGTCTTTCTTTCTCAGGAACGCCACAGCCAATTTTCACAAGACGGGTATGGTTTTAATCAGCAGGATTAACCCTACCCGGCAGTATGCTTGGTTTAATGTCAAGCTGATGGATGGTAGGATCTTAGCCCCTTCTGCCCTCCCCCGGGTTGGCGTACATGAACGGCATCGGACACATTCCAGACTGATCATAGTGTTGCCATGCAGAAGAGAGAAGACAGGAGAAGAAGAAGAAAACAGTTGACTCGAGTGAGGGTCGCTTACCAACACAGGACTCCCCAGTAATGGAGTAGGTCCCATTGTCTTGGAAGCCGCTTCTGCACTCACAGTGGTACCATCCCGGAAGGTTGGCACAGCGGGAATGGTTGTGACACTGAATGATCCCTTCTGCACACTCATCAATATCTGCCCCAGAGAAAAACACAACCAGCCGCAAATTAATTTCCTTTGACACTTAAAGAAAAGAACACAGCATTTCTCTGATCCCATAGAAACATCAGGTGACGGCTTTAATTAGCTACTTAACCCATGGCGGTATGTAGAAATTTTCTAAAACTTTCATTTCTATAAATTATAATTTTTTTGCCTGGTGAAGGAATAGAGACGAGCCGCGGGCGATTCATTACCATTAATTACTGGAAGTTCGATCCTCAGATAATTTTCTCCAAGTGCCTCGTCTTGTGCCGCGAGCTCGGCTCTGAGAGCCTTGTTAGAGAGGGCGGCACACGTACTGAAGGGACTGCTTGTGTCACCTTGTCATATACAGCTGCCCAAGGCGGCCATGTTAACCATATCGCTGCCAGTGCCTGTCCTTGTCAAAAATAACCTATTTATAGCAGCAAGTGACCCAGGATAACAATTTGTAGAACAAGACTACTTCTAATAAATGCATGATGGGGAAGTAGTCTAATTCTCTGAGACGGTGCTGAGCATCGCAGAAGCTGAGATACATTGCTGTTCTCTGTGGCATCAATGCTCTTTGAATCTAGAACATACAGCCCATGGCGCTGCTTCTAGGAATAAAGCAGATCCTTTAAGATGCACCTGCACTATGGGATGGATGACCACGGCCGCCCACGTGCACCCAGGCGGACTGACATTCTTTGTGGTTAGCATAGGGTTTCAGGAAATAAAAGAAGAGAATATCATCTGGGGGTTCAAGAGCTGAGACCCCCCCCCCCACCAATTGCCAGAATCAAGGGGGGCTGCCATTTGGTAGTGTGTACCACCCTTCTAGTGGTGGTTGGAGATTTCCTTAACTTGGATTCTCAACCAAAGTCATTTTTTTGGAATCGCCATTGAGTTCAAGGGTGTTGCAGCTTCCACTAAGTCCTCATGCACATGACCGTGTCCATTTTGCGGTCCTCAAACTGCAGATCCGCATAAAACACCTACTGGCTGTGCGCACTCAGCAAATGTCTCACTCCCATCGGTAGAAATGACAATTCTTCTCTGCAAAACGGGCAGCAATAGGACATGTTCCACATGTTGGAATGGCCGCACCAATGCAGACAACTCAAGGAAGATGATGACATCTGTCTGGTGTCTGTATTTTTTTGCAGACCCATAGAAATGAACGGGTCCACGTGCAATCCACAAAAAATGTGTATTGGACGCATACCAAACCTACAGTCATGTGCATGAGGCCCAAGGCCAGACACACGCAAGCGAGTTCAGTGCGAGGACCTTGCGCTGTGTCAGTGTGAGGCCCCGTTCTGACCTCTGCTCCTCTAACGGATCGCACAGCATTATAATGATTTCTAACGCTGTGTGACCCTGAGAGGCCTGGAATCTACTGAACTGCACTGACATAATGCTGTCAGTGTAATGCAATAGATTCCAGGACTCTCAGGGGGAGGGGGGGGGGCACACAGCGTTATAAATCTATTTATAAAAGTGATCTTGTTAGAGGAGCGGAGACCAGAACGGGACCTCGCACTGAACTCGCGCTTGTGTGTGTCTGGCCTAAGGAAAAGTTACAAAAACATTGCTACCCTGGGCCAAAGGGGTCTTTGACAGAAAAGTAAATGCAGCTACCACTCTGCTGTCTGAATCAGCAGTGGTATCATCCTGGAGACCCCCGGGACCCACCTCACATTGAGAAGAGCCTTTTAAATGTCTCAAGAATTAAATGCCCTTAAAAAATGGAAATGGTCATCCAATGCTTCCTATTAAAACCGTCTTTCATGCCCGAGGAGCCCTTAACCGGCTGAATCTAATGTTCTGGCTCCCATGTCGCTCCATGGCCTTATTGCAGAGAAAAGAGCCGCCGCGCAGCGAACTTTGCGCCCCCCTGTACTGTGCATGCGCCGAGCATTGGCTATCGCGCTGCTGCGGTACTTCAGGCTGGGTTCAGACCTGAGCGTTTTACAGCGCATTCCTACGCGCTGTAAAACGCTCAACAAGGATAAACCAATGATTCCCTATGGGAATGGTCCTCACCTGAGCGTTTTACAGCGCGTACGATCGCGCTGTAAAACGCCCGACGCCCCAAGAAGTACAGGAGCTTCTTTGGGGCGTCTTGTCGTGCGTTCCCGTACATAGACTTCAGCGGGAAAGCGCGACAATGGGCGTTCGCTTGTCTCTGTATGTGCGATTGCAAACGCCCGTACAATCGCGCATACAGAGCGTACGTTCAAGTACGCTCAGGTCTGAACCCAGCGTCAGGGCTAGGCATGAGTACGTCTACACACCTGGCCTCGTCAGTCAAAGAGGTCGGGGCACTGCCTGTAGAGTGTAAACAGTGCAACGGCCACGCCCTCGTTGCACCCAGGGACTCTTTTTCATACGATTAAAAAGCTGTTTGCAATAAGGCCACGGAGCGACATGGGAGCAAGAACATTAGATTCAGCTGGGAAGGGCTCATTGGACTTGTAAATTGGTTTAATAGGATGGATCCGATGACAGAGTACAGTTAAAGTGTCAGCTGTACAAATATCTTTGTCCCAATCGATGCAGGTAAAATTCTCAAATCATTGACTAGACTGGATACATTGCAGCAAACCCTTAATTGTGAGAAGAGTTAGAACCATACATGTTTTCAATCTCTGAATGGAAACTTTATTTCCATTTGTTTTCAGCAAGCAGAGATCTTGAAAGTAATTTTTTTTTTACCATTATTAGCTAGTCACTGGTATACTCAATTCTCTGAGGAACCCTATGACATATAACTAATCCATTAGGCTTCTAAGTCATGAAGCAAATTATAATTAAATACTTTGGGGTCCCCAATGATGAAACCTGACAGCCGCCACTAGGGGGAGCTGAATTAAGACAAAATTATTGGGTTCAATAATAAATGTATAATCTGATCTAAAGCCAACATATACACAGCAGAGGTGTACAGTCTGTAGTAGCCCCCACCTTCCATGCTTGCACAGTGTTTAGAATATAGCTTTACATAGGTAAGAGGGAAGTCCTTTCTGGTGCACAGCACCAAAGCCCCTTCTTCATTTCAGGCAGCCAGAATGGTATCAGTCACCACTAGGGGGAGAGCACAGAACTCTACAGCTTCCATTGAACGCCATAATAAGTGACTGTTCTGTGAGCTCCCCCTAGTGGTGACTTCAGGCAGACAGAAGTTTAGCATGTAACTTTGTGTGACAGAAAATATCCCTCTTCCCTCTATGAAACTACACCAGAAAAACAGCAAGCATGGAAAGTAGGGACTACACACAAATATTCATTGTGATTTCATTTCGTAATGTGAAATGTACTGACACGGCGTAACATAAAGGGCGTAGCAGATTATCTTCTGCTGCCCTATACTACATCTGCGGGGATACTTTGCAGCACAGTTTCTTAAACATCCAATTAAACAGATTATAGATTACAGGCACAATACTGAGTGGTAATCATTTGCGTTGCGGCTTTTTGTGTCCGTAATATATAAATAATTGAGGTCCCCGCTGAGCCCGGCCCAGCACATCACATACTGGTGTGGAGAGAATTACACTGTACCCAGAGGCAGGGAGAAAACGGGAGGAATGCTGTGCTGCAACTCCGACTGCGAGACCTTCATAGGGACAAGGACAGAGCCATAGATTACAGCGACGACACTGCGCGTCCTGTGCCTGCGCCCCATCCCCCACCGCTGAGGTCTCTGCCTGAGCTTTACATTAAACTCATGAATTATTATCACAGCTCTGCAGCATCTGATATGGAGCCTTCTGTCTAGAACAGGGATGTCAAACTCGTGGCCCTCCAGCTGTTGCAAAACTACAACTCCCATCATGCCTGGGCATACTACAGCTATCGGGGAATGATGGGAGTTGTAGTTTTACAACATCTGGAGGGCCATGAGTTTGACATCCATGGTCTAGAACCTGACACGTATATACACAGGGCGAGTCCGGAACCAAATATAGACTTCTGGCCAACCTGCCGCCCTCCAGCTGTTGTAAAACTACAATTCCCACCATGCCCTGCTGCAGGCTGATAGTTGTAGGCTGTCTGGGCATGCTGGGAGTTGTAGTTTTGCAACAGCTGGAGAGTCGCAGGTTGGCCAGCCCTGCTTTAGATGCTTAAAGGGATTGTTCTGTTTGGACAGTGTTTTTGTGCTGGGTCGATCCGCTGATAGTAGAGGACGGGGCCTGGATGCTGTTCCACCAGAATCATCTTTTATTCCAGGGGAACCTGTTGGCAAGTGACTAATTTGCTGGAGGGAAGGTGAATCATTACACAGCGCCCCCTAACATCAATCGGTGACCCAGCTATTTAGAGATCCCATAGACCCGAATGGAGCGTCTTGGAGTCACAGTATAACATTCCCAGGTTTTCTCTTACATGGGCCCCTATGAAAGGCACAACGTGGGGCCAGTGGTCACTTAGGCTTGAAGACTTTAACCTGTGGCTCTTCAAGTATTGCAGTTCCCAGCATGCTCTGATTCAGAGCTCACTTTGTCCCATGTTGACGCTCTCTGCCCCAAAAATATAAAACATGATCCAGCTCTAGGACCTAGCGGCCACCTTCGTTACAATGGCCTGCATAGATATGCACCACCAGCCCTAATAAAACCTGAACAGGACAACGCTAGATCTCCTTGACGTCTCCTGTTAAAGAAACACTGAAGGGGCGGAGCATGACACAAGAGAGAACCAATAAGAGTGTATAATGGGTCATGCTCCGCCCCCACAGATCCTACAATGACCGTCTGTCCGGCTTGCAGTGTTGTTTTGAGCAGCATTTAAAAAAAAAATTACAATGAGACTTTTTTGTACTGGAGTTCCCCTTTAACTGAGACAAATACATGAAATTGCATTATTTTCTCCACTGTACACTTGCAGATATAATTAGGCGTCTGTACGTCAGCGTTATTTTCATCCTGGCAGTTCTCTCGCTCGGTGATTCACCTCCCGGTGTCTTTCTTCATCAGCTGAGCCCAGGTTTGTTATTGAAGCTACTCTACTTGAGTCAGCAGTTAAATGTCGCTTTTATAATAAGATGCGCAGCGCGGCGGCACGTTAACTGTGATCATAATAATGATGATTACTGCTCTTAGTCAACTTGTGACAGTGACTCAAGAATCTACCGAGATGCCTTATGTAATACTGCACAATATTAGGAGGGATGGGGTGGTCGGGGTGGACGTACTACATGTTGTGGGGTTTCGCTCTGGCAGATAGGGTACGCGGGCGCAGTACAGAGGCAAATACAAGTTCTTCACTCAAAACGTCAGTGTTTATTCACACTTGAGGCAATTGCACAAAACAGCAGTAACTTTGCAGTCCTGGTGTTAATTCACACACAATGGAAAGTTCATATAACATAAGTCACCTTGCTGGCAGTTCTGCCTCCAGTAGTCCACAGCAGGCTTTAGGGGGCCTGTTTCCCCAGCGTGCGGCTCTCAGCCCTCTAGCACGGCACAAAGCCTCAGATCCAAAAAACAGAGACATCTCTGCTGAGCCCAGCTGCCTATTTAAGGACAGCCAGGTGCTGCCAAAACCCATACCGGCACTTTAAACTCCGGTCTGGTATTTGATCTCACCTGGTTGGAAACCAGCCCAGCCGCACATGCTGGGGGGAAAATACCTGCCTTTCCAGACACAATACCTCAATGTGTCACAATGTGTAGCTGAATAGGAGCTCTCTAGGTGTGGGGGGCTCACCACTAACACCACAGAACGCAGCACTGGGTGATAAATTGGCTCACTGCTGGATTGGAAGGCAACACGGGCTCATGAGTGATGGATGTGCTCAAGGAGATCTGTGACCACTTTTTTCTCTCGGCCATCAATAGGCCACGGCCAAACATGCACCCCCCCCCCCGGCCTCCCGGTACATGCATGCTTGGTTCAGCTGAGCGCCCATGTATACAGTAACATACAGTGTATATCCCTTGAGAACAAAGGATCTACAAGTTTTGTGAAATAAATATTTTAACGAACATCCAGAAAAACCTCCACCAACCCAGTGTCGGACACGAATAGCCCGACCTCTTCCTCCTACCATACATGGACAACCATGGAAGGATCTTCTCACTGAAGACTAATGAATTCTCCCTCCTTTATCTCTAGCCTTTTTTTAAAAAAAATCTCCCGGACATGACCCGATGGCCGCACTTGTCAATAGTCAATTTACAGAAACCTGCAGTTCTCAGCTTCTCTATCTTTGAAGGTGGAAAACCTCTAGCGAGATAACAGTCAAGAGTTAATCTGTCAATCTCCAAATTGTCAATTCTCTCCTTCCAATTATTTAGCAGCGTCCCTTACTTTCATTTAAGAGGAGCATGACGTTATTAATGGGGTCATCCCACCATAAGAAATGACCACCTGTCCGCAGTATCTGATGAGGTGGGACCCCCACCAATTAAGTACTGGAGCCCTCTGAGTGAATGGTCATGCATACACTGCCGCTCAAGTCTAGAGGAAAAGCCAAGCACGATGCTGAGCTATCTCCAGCAATCCCAGGGAATAACCGCGCACATACGTGCCTGCCGCACCAGTCACACCATGGATTCAGATATCACTCGGCTCCCACCAATCAGAAACTTAACCCTGTGGATAGGGGATAGGTTCTTATTGTAGGACAACCCCTTCAGATTTGACTTTTAGTGGCTAATTGACAACTACAGATCCAACCTGTGGTATAAAGCAGGCTATACACATTAGTATAATGTCTTCCAAACCCACCAATATTGGTGGGACCATCTGACAATCTAAAGTGTATGGGTTGGTCTCCAAACACTCCCCGATAGCAAATGTCATGGGAAAGAAGGATCAGGCTGTTAGATTTCAACTTGCTTGATCCTTTGGTTCACAGAAAGATAAACCCTGTTATCTGGCAGTGGCCCACCCACTTAGAACCGGTGCTTGCCAGCAGCCCACCCACTCAGAACCAGTGCTTGCCAGCGGCCCACCCACTCAGAACCAGTGCTTGCCAGCGGCCCACCCACTCAGAACCAGTGCTTGGCAGCGGCCCACCCACTTAGAACCAGTGCTTGGCAGCGGCCCACCCACTCAGAACCGGTGTTTGGCAGGGGCCCACTCAGAACCGGTGCTTGGCAGCGGCCCACCCACTCAGAACCGATGCTTGGCAGCGGCCCACCCACTCAGAACCGATGCTTGGCAGCGGCCCACCCACTCAGAACCGATGCTTGGCAGCGGCCCACCCACTCAGAACCGATGCTTGGCAGCGGCCCACCCACTCAGAACCGGTGTCTGGCAGCGGCCCACTCATTCAGAACACATGCATGCTTCACTTAGCATCCATATATATGGAAGGGATAGTTTGTCCAGCCGCCCTCTATCTAGAATGTATGGCCAGCTTAATAGGCCTTTAGGTCGCCCTAGGATGGTGGGTGTGAAATACTCTTGATGCCACTGCTCTTATCAGTAAGGGGCTGTGACACCAGAAACCGCAAACTGATCTCCCTCCTCTGCAGTCAATCACCGGCAGATGATTCTTCTCACAGTCCTTAAACACTCTGTCTCATTCGGAGAAAATCCTAAAGCCTCCGATAATAGTGTAATATTGCATTAAAAACATACGCTGCACTAGCAACACTTCACTTCTAGATCCACACTCTGACAATCGCCAAACACTTCAGTCCTCCTTCCGTTACACCGAGACTCACTCTCCTTTAATTAGACCTTTTCTCCATATGTTTCATTAGAAAGCAATAAAATAAAAAAAACACACACAATGGTGCAGCACTGCAACTTCACAGTAATGAAAACACTTCGTTATACTCACAAACACACAAATCAATGTAAACCTCTTCCTCAGCGACTCCAGACTCGTCGACCTTGCAGTCCGGCTTCTCAAGCCTTCCCCTTCCTTTCTGTATGTGCAGGCTCTCCTCATTATATTAGGACATTACAATCATATATTTCTCTCTCTATTATCGCATAAAATACTTTTCTAATTAAAATAAGTTACATAAAACTCTATGCGACTCAATATAAAAAAATAAAATAAAACAACAACAAAAAACACCACATGATATAAAACTCCCATGCACACAGGCATAGTGGTTTTCCGCTCATCTGATGGACTTGGGACTGGGATCAGCAACCCCCGCCACTCCAGCTGTTCTGAAACTACAACTCCCAGAATCCTCCTTTCACTTCTATGGGAGTTACAAGAACAGTGTTGTAAGTGTGCATGATGGGAGTTGTAGTTTCATAGCATCTGGAGTGTCGAAAGGTTGCTGATCCCTGACTTGGGATATTCAAACCAAATTCCCTCACACACCAGAGCATGTCCTATTATAACCTACAACACTGTTCACATTCATCATCCCCCCCCCCCCCTGCCGTTTATGATATTGGTGATTAAGGGGAAATGGGGGGGGGGGGGGGTTGGTGCTTCCTAATGACCCCCTCTGTCCTGTCCTCTGTTCCAGTTATGGAGCATGTAGGAGAGCCGTGCGCAGCCACCTCCCTTGTAGACGGTAATGGGACCACTTTGAGCTCTCCGTCGCCTTCACCCTTGCACCGGCCCACCCTCCTTCAAGGCTCTATGTACAGTCTTGAGGCAGATATCTAAGGTTGAAGGCTTGAAAAGAAACTGGTGGGGAGAACTGAGGGCAAGATAGTAACTATGGCCTCAGCTGGTTATTCCCTCCCAAAATTTCCACCCCATAACTCCTAAGAAATGGGCAATTCCAGGCCACAAGAAGAGTTCTAGGTCTTACCACCGAGTATAAGATCCATACTGCACAGTATGAATGGTGTCTTATAGTTGGCCCTACCTATTGGCGCAGGTATAGTTTACAAAAATGAATGCCCAGAAAAGTATAGGTTTGGGTATTGTTCAGATTTTTTTTGGGGGGATGATCTATCAATCCCTTCAAAGCATATAACCTTGGTCGAACCGAGACGATCCCTTTGCGATGGCGCCAGTACTCTATAGGTGGAAAGACCCGATGACCTATTGTTTTTTCTCTGGTTTCAGGTCTCCCATACGGATACATTGCGGGCAGGTTACCCATGCAGCCACTGCATTAACTGCTTTGGAGAAAAATCATTTTTTTTACATTTTAATTACATTTCACGGCAGACACATATTTCAGCATTGCTTCCTGCGCATCAATACTTCAGGTAGGTCTGAAGAGTGAAGGTCGTGACCTATTGACTAAACATCAAGTGGTGGGAAACCTTTCCTCGGTAAAACCATTGATTTTATCTTGTAAGAAGAAACCTCAAACCAACTGGAAGAGATTTTCTTTTTCCTGCAGAATTACAGGATTTCATTATTATTCCCTCCTGAAATCCGTTGTCGGTCTTCACAGACTCTTGCTTTGTTTATTACATCTCCTCGGCAAACACCCCCTAATCTGGGATAACCTTGTCAGAGGGCGGCTGGCACCGGACTGGCGTCTCCCCGTGCACCGCAACGTGAGGTGTATAAGAGGGCAAATTAATATCACAATTATGTTAGATGTAATAAAAAACGTTCCATTTATGCTGCAGGTGAGAACGCTGCCACGTTACTGGACATTCAAGACCGTATTCAGAATGTATAGCAGCCGTACATACATAAATCCTGTGGAGGAGGTTTATCATCTCCCTTGTGCCAGAAAAGTGGCTTTAAAAAGTCGCAAGGTGCATGGTTGCGACTTTTTAAATGCGACATCAGTGCCTCTTTTCACTCCACCCTCACCACCTTCCCAAAAGGCGGCGCGGCCAACAACAGAGACAAATTTATCTTCAGTTTTCTGGCGCAAATGAAGCTCTGAGCAGGCGTTTGGGCGCGCAGACTGCTGGATGATGAGGTCTGCGCCTTATCATACACGTGGTGCATCCCAGTGCAGGAGATATCAAGGCCGGCGCAGAAAGCGTCTTGATGAATCTCCCCCAGATCTCATAGCCCCCAGCCCACCCAGTTTATCAGTACACGAGGCAATCACTCCCAGACAATACAAAGCCTTAGATTTCTGGCAACTATTTGTTTCTTAAGCATAAAAAAATTGTCGCCCTACACCTCCCCCACCTTTAACCAACTTGACGGTTGTCAAAAAAGTGACATTGGTGCTTCATAAATGTTGGCCCTCGTTCTGACCATATTTGTCAATGTAATCACATCGGACAACTGGCAAAATAGACTGATAAATCTGCTTCCCTTCTTTGGAGGCCTGCAGCCACCACCAGGGGGAGCTCAGTGCACAAGAATTCATATCCTTTCCAGGAATGGAAGCTGAAATAATCTTTTTGCATTCAGCTCCACCTAGTGGCAGCTGCATGAAAATGGAGTGTTTTCTTGTTGGGAAAGGAGTTCAGCAATAGGCCCCTATACCCTGTAGCAGTTGCATGGTCTGCTTGCATTGAAAGTACACCACTGGGACCCCAAGGTTATACCAGCACGTTCTACATCACTATATACAAGAAGGTGTATTAGTTATACCAGCTGTACATATATAATTATATACAGGAGAGGCCCAGGTTATACCAGCTGTACATATATAATTATATACAGGAGATGCCCAGGTTATACCAGCTGTACATATATAATTATATATAGCAGAAACCCAGGTTATACCAGCTGTACATATATAATTATATACAGGAGATGCCCAGGTTATACCAGCATGGTCCATATCACTATATACAAGAAGATGTATAACTTATACCAGCTGTACATATATATTTATATACAGGAGAGGCCCAGGTTATACCAGCTGTACATATATAATTATATACAGGAGAGGCCCAGGTTATACCAGCTGTACATATATAGTTATATACAGGAGAGGCCCAGGTTATACCAGCTGTACATATATAGTTATATACAGGAGATGCCCAGGTTATACCAGCTGTACATATATAGTTATATACAGGAGATGCCCAGGTTATACCAGCTGTACATATATAGTTATATACAGGAGATGCCCAGGTTATGCCAGCTGTACATATATAGTTATATACAGGAGATGCCCAGGTTATACCAGCTGTACATATATAGTTATATACAGGAGATGCCCAGGTTATACCAGCTGTACATATATAGTTATATACAGGAGATGCCCAGGTTATACCAGCTGTACATATATAGTTATATACAGGAGATGCCCAGGTTATACCAGCTGTGCATATATAATTATATACAGGAGAGGCCCAGGTTATACCAGCTGTACATATATAATTATATACAGGAGATGCCCAGGTTATACCAGCTGTACATATATAATTATATACAGGGGAGGCCCAGGTTATACCATAACAGGATCCTGTTAATCTCACATCCAGGGTCATGACCACTGCTGGACCCACTCGCACCCTGATCTGCTTTCTGCGGCACCACTGCAGCCCGTGAAGCGTTCCCTCCTGACCCATCATAGACATCAGCTACATTATAAAAACAATAATTACTCGACCATTTTAATTTACGTTGTGAAATTGTTTCCATTTCTCAATAAACTAATAAATTAAAGGTTCTCCTCGCCTGAGCGGCCCCGCTCTTTACATAGTTTCATATTCCACTGCACATTATTAATTATTCTGTTATCCAGAGTCAGCAGACATACGGACAATTACACTGCTGAAATTAATCCCTAGGACGGAGGGCACGCTGCAAGAAAAAAGTGCATCATGTAACGGTGTGTGAAGGAATCGGACCTTTTCCATTGAATTCATTAATCCATCTAATTCATAATAAAGAACTTTTATTTTAGTCAAATTTTGTTTCACAGTTCATCAGATTACACTAATCACACCGGTAATTACACAATCCAGAAGAAATCCAGAATCATCCGGCACAGATTCTGTGTAATCAATCTTCTTGTAGAACTGTTCTAACATAACGGCTCTATTTTTGAATATAGAAATACATTATAGTAGTTATATTCCTGTACATAGGAGGCGGTATTATAGTAGTTATATTCTTGTACATAGGAGGCAGTATTATAGTAGTTATATTCTTGTACATATGAGCAGTATTATAGTAGTTATATTCTTGTACATAGGAGCAGTATTATAGTAGTTATATTCTTGTACATAGGAGCAGTATTATAGTAGTTATATTCTTGTACATAGGAGCAGTATTATAGTAGTTATATTCCTGTACATAGGAGGCGGTATTATAGTAGTTATATTCTTGTACATAGGAGCAGTATTATAGTAGTTATATTCTTGTACATAGGAGCAGTATTATAGTAGTTATATTCTTGTACATAGGAGCAGTATTATAGTAGTTATATTCCTGTACATAGGAGGCGGTATTATAGTAGTTATATTCTTGTACGTAGGAGCAGTATTATAGTAGTTATATTCTTGTACATAGGAGCAGTTATATTCTTGTACATAGGAGCAGTATTATAGTAGTTATATTCTTGTACATAGGAGCAGTATTATAGTAGTTATATTCTTGTACATATGAGCAGTATTATAGTAGCTATATTCTTGTACATAGGAGCAGTATTATAGAAGTTATATTCTTGTACATATGAGCAGTATTATAGTAGCTATATTCTTGTACATAGGAGCAGTATTATAGCAGATATATTATTGTACATAGGAGGCAGTATTATAGCAGTTATATTATTGTACATAGGAGGCAGTATTATAGTAGTTATATTCTTGTACGTAGGATGCAGTATTATAGTAGTTATATTCTTGTACATAGAAGGCAGTATTATGGTAGTTATATTCTTGTACATAGGAGGCAGTATTATAGTAGTTATATTATTGTACATAGGAGGCAGTATTATAGTAGGTATATTCTTGCACATAGGAGGCAGTATTATAGTAGTTATATCCTTGTACATAGGAGCAGTATTATAGTAGTTATATTCTTGTACATAGGAGCAGTATTATAGTAGTTATATTCTTGTACATAGGAGCAGTATTATAGTAGTTATATTCTTATACATAGAAGCAGTATTATAGTAGTTATATTCTTATACATAGAAGCAGTATTATAGTAGTTATATTCTTGTACATAGGAGAAAGTATTATAGTAGTTATATTCTTGTACATATGGGCAGTATTATAGTAGTTATACTCTTGTACATAGGAGCAGTATTATAGCAGTCATATTCTTGTACATAGGAGCAGTATTATAGTAGTTATGTTCTTGTACATAGGAGCAGTATTATAGTAGATATATTCTTGCACATAGGGAGCAGTATTATACTAGTTATATTCATTTACATAGGAAGCAGTATTATAGTAGGTCTGCTGTAATGAAGATCTTAGACTTAGTCTGTCAAAACAGCATCAAACAGGCTTAAAAAATAAAATCACCCAAAATAGTGCTGATATCAGTTGTCTCTCGTCTTCAATCTTCTTGCGGCTCATACAAAGCAGTCAGCAGGGGGCACCAATGAGCACAGGAGCTTGTGGTGCAGCCTGAAGCATGATGGGAGTTCAGAATAAATGCTGCGTTCATTACAGTGTAACTCGGTATTAATACATTTGTAATATTGTTGCTTTTCCTCTCGTAAAAGACTCTTTGATAAGTAGGATTTCTGTGAAGTCTGAGGCTTCCAGTAGTGCTAGGAACGTCTTACAGAAGTAAGGTTTTAATAATATTATGTGACATGGTGACAGTGATACGAAGGATCCAGCACATCACTGTGTACAGGAAATCAATAAGGAAGAGCCTCTGGGGTGGTCAGCAAGCCCACACTATTCTTAGCCACCAGGACATGGACAATATATCACTGCTGACAGATACAGGACAATATGTGTAAATTTATTCAGGAAAGAATGAAGCGGGAAGACGAGCCTGTGCCGTAAGTACATTTGTCAGTATGGAAATGTCACAGAATATTCCAGGGTGGGGGAGACACAAATGGTGAAGATTTCTTGGAAAACAAATCTAAATTTCAAATGTTGCAGAATTTACAGAATGCTGGCGTTTCCATGGTGCCGGACCTTTGTATATTGATAGTTATTAAAGAATGGTGGAGCCATTGCCAGCGGCCGCTTCCTGTCCGGCCATAAGAGGTTTGGTAAGGACACGGATGATGGGTGATGTGCTTCAGTTGGCAGGCGAGTTCTAGTGTATCCCAAACTCACGCAATTCAGGATTGTCCTCCTCAAACTTGACAAACCACATTTTTCATGGACCTCACTTTGTGTTCGGGTTTGATGTCCTGCTGAAACAGGGACCGACCTCCAAACTGTTAGGATTTCCCAAACTAAGGGGCACAAGCCATGAAAAACAGAAAAGACCGAAATGTCTGCTTTTCTCAAACCTGACATTTGGCTCCAAGCATTTGACCGTTTTTTCAGGTATCCACCAAACCCAGACCTCCCTTTTTAGGAGGACATGCACTTTCAATAGCTATCTGACAAAGGGTTGTTTGGCCGACAGATATTCCCCCTGACTTTCCAATGCACATGCATGCTGGGCCTGACTGAGCGTGCATGTGTTATCAGCAAGGAGAGCAGACTTGATTCCAGGCCCCTCTGTAAGAAGCATTGGGCATGTTGAAATTCCAGTCCCCCGACATCTGCCATCGATGGAGAATGGGCGATATGACTACATATCGGTCTCTAGCAAGGACGAAAGATCTCACCTGTTGTACCGGAGGAATCCTGTAACAGAACCACCTTGCGTCATGTCCGTGAGGTCTTCAGTTATGAAACACGTGGATTATGTACGGCCTTATATAAAATGGATTGTAGCAGTTGGGTGCAGCCGAAATAGCGAATATCAACATGTGTAGAGTACAAAATGGATTAAAAAAATAAAAAAATCTGAATAATTTTTGACTGGTATTGACCTAGATATTTGCTTTCACACTTTTTAATAAAATATTCCTGCAGGTGTCGCTGTTGTGCCCTGCAGATGAAGACGCTCCGCCATAGGCTACAAACCTCTCCATGGGAAAGAGAATATTAAATGTAATCAGATTGTGAAATGAATAGTGCACTGTGAATTATTAAGTGCACCCTCTGAATTTACATGAGGTGGGGGGGGGGGGGTGCAGCGTTATCCTGGTTGTGTCAAACGCTTCATCTGAAGCTGAATATTTGTAAGACAGGTGCAGGAAACGAAATGCAAATGCAGGAAAAAGTTAGTGGTTGACTAGTGGCCACTTGTGGTACTGCAGATTACTGTTTGGACCATATTCTGCTTGAGACATTAACCCAAAATACTTTGCCAGGTGCATTTATGTTCCATCATGCTGAGATGACCATTGCTGCTGCCACGTGGCCATACCGATGAGAATCTGTTACAGTGGGTCAGAGTAGCTGGGAACGATCAGCCCTGCATTTAGAGGATTGCCTTTACTGATAAACACTGTAACAAAACCATCAGGCGGAGTCTAAACAAGATTATTTCCATTCACTGACAGCCAGTAGAGATGGTGCCAAATATCAACAAAAAGGGGCAGATTATCATCTCCCTGCTCCAGTTTTCTGTTAGAAGAAGGAGTTTTAAACCCAGTGTTGGCAACTTTTTGAATTCCCTTGAGACACCGTATAGTCACCATTGGGCTCTGCACGCCGCCCTCGCCACTTTCCAGTTTTCTGGCGCAAATGAAGACTGAAATGTACAGCAGTTCTGAGCTGCCATAGATTCCAGTGTACACATACGGACAGCCGGAGGATATGCCTAAAATATGACAAGGCCTGCACCTTGTATTATGCGTGTCCTCCGGCAGATCGGCGTAAAATGCTGGTCTCTGATAAATCTCCCGCAAAAAAAGGTTGGAAATTCCTTTATACTGAATATAAATGTGTAGAATTAGAAAAACAATGGCTGCTTACTTCCTATAATAGCCCCCACTCTTGTCCGCAGGTTGTGTGCGGTATTGTAGCCCTGCACTTTAGGGCTTGTTCACACGACCGTATGGCCTTTTCAGTGTTTTGCGGGCCGTTTTTCTGTTTCAGTAGTGTTTCCGGCGCCATTCAGTTTTTCCGTATTGCATATACAGTATACAGTAATTACATAGACAAAATGGGGCTGGGCATAAAATTTACAATAGATGGTTCCGCAAAAACGGAACGATACGGAGTACATTCCGTATGTGTTCAATTTTTTTGCAGACCCATTGACTTGAATAGAGCCACGGAACGTGATTTGCAGGCAATAATAGGACATGTTCTATCTTTAAACGGAAAAACGGAAACTGAATGCATACAGAGTACATTCATTTTTTTTTGCGGAACAATTGAAATGAATGGTTCCGTATACGGAATGCAAAAAAACGTTGTGTGAATGAGCTCTTAAGCTGCAATACCAGACACAACCTCCAGACAGGTGTGGCGCTATTTTTGAAGAATAAAGGTATTTTCTTCGGATCCTGTGCTACCCCTTTAAGGTGAATCATGGAAAATCTCCAGCTTGTATTGAGAGGAGAGTACAGCTCATACTATATACATGCGTCTCTATTATGACCGGTGCCTTAAAGGGTCATCTTAACCTTTGGCTGCTTTTCTCAATTGCGGATTAATCTGGTAAACAGGATCTTATTGCTCCCGAGAAGTAAGTAAAATGATTTTTCTGTCTTTATTACATACTATTGCAGGGCCTCGAGATACCATAACCCCCCTCCCCCTATAACTGTCCTTCCACCGGTGACATTGTATCGAGCAGGATGTGACTATTATCTCTCATCTACAGATAGAAAAGTACATTCCACTTCAAGCAGGAAAACCCAGCAGAGATTTCCCAGGGAATAACTACCCTTGAAAGGACAGAAACTTCTCACCAGAAAAGGTCAAGATCAGGTGTTCCCCACTGGTTCATCCATCAAATCTCTGCTAAATGCTGTGTAACCGTACTGGTATAACCTGGGCATCTCCTGTATATAATTATATATGTACAGCTGGTATAACCTGGGCATCTCCTGTATATAATTATATATGTACAGCTGGTATAACCTGGGCATCTCCTGTATATAATTATATATGTACAGCTGGTATAACCTGGGCATCTCCTGTATATAATTATATATGTACAGCTGGTATAACCTGGGCATCTCCTGTATATAATTATATATGTACAGCTGGTATAACCTGGGCATCTCCTGTATATAATTATATATGTACAGCTGGTATAACCTGGGCATCTCCTGTATATAATTATATATGTACAGCTGGTATAACCTGGGCATCTCCTGTATATAATTATATATGTACAGCTGGTATAACCTGGGCATCTCCTGTATATAGTTATATATGTACAGCTGGTATAACCTGGGCATCTCCTGTATATAATTATATATGTACAGCTGGTATAACCTGGGCATCTTCTGTATATAATTATATATGCACAGCTGGTATAACCTGGGCATCTCCTGTATATAATTATATATGCACAGCTGGTATAACCTGGGCATCTCCTGTATATAATTATATATGTACAGCTGGTATAACCTGGGCATCTCCTGTATATAGTTATATATGCACAGCTGGTATAACCTGGGCATCTCCTGTATATAATTATATATGTACAGCTGGTATAACCTGGGCATCTCCTGTATATAATTATATATGTACAGCTGGTATAACCTGGGCATCTCCTGTATATAATTATATATGTACAGCTGGTATAACCTGGGCATCTCCTGTATATAATTATATATGTACAGCTGGTATAACCTGGGCATCTCCTGTATATAATTATATATGTACAGCTGGTATAACCTGGGCATCTCCTGTATATAATTATATATGGACAGCTGGTATAACCTGGGTATCCCCTGTATATAATTATAGATGTACAGCTGGTATAACCTGGGCATCTCCTGTATATAATTATATATGTACAGCTGGTATAAGTTATACATCTTCTTGTATATAGTGATATAGACCATGCTGGTATAACCTGGGCATCTCCTGTATATAATTGTATATGTACAGCTGGTATAACCTGGGGATCTCCTGTATATAATTATATATGGACAGCTGGTATAACCTGGGTATCCCCTGTATATAATTATAGATGTACAGCTGGTATAACCTGGGCATCTCCTGTATATAATTATATATGTACAGCTGGTGTAAGTTACAAAGCTTCTGTATTTACAGGAACTATATAGCACTGTGCAAAAGTTTTAGACAGGTTGAGGTAAAATGCTGCAAAGTACAAATGCTTTCCAAAAGTGAAAAAAAAGTGTTAATAGTTTATTTTTATCAATAAACAAATGAGAAATCTAAATCCAGTCGATATTCGGTGTGTCCACACTTTGCCTTCAGCATCAGTTCTTCTAGTTACACTTCTGAAGGAGGCACGGATCTTCTTGCTCAGATCCTTCTGTCTCTTCATGTACTCCCAGACAGACTGGCCGATGATGAGATTAGGGCTCTGTGGGGCCATATCATCCCTTCCAATACTTCTTAATAACATTGGTTGTACGTTTGGGGTTTTTGTCCCGCTGTAGAATAAATTTGGAGCCAATCAGACGCCTCCCTGATGGAGAAGTATCTGCCTGTATATCTCATCACTGAGGCCACCATTAATCCTGACCAAGTCTCCAACTCCATTTGTCATCTCCAGTCCTTCAGCCAACAAACTGCCTTCTGTTATAGCCAAAAAGGCTGGAGAGCGGCACGGGCAGTGAAGATGGTGGCGGGTTCTGGCGAGTTTGGGGCTGCATTTCAGCCAATAGCGTTGAGGATTTGGATAGGATTAATGGTGTCCTCAGTGCTGAGAAATACAGGCAGAGACTTATCTATCATGTAATACCATCAGGGAGGACATGTCATGGAACCATGAACCAGACGTACAACAAGAGATAAGTGGAAATAAGAAGGCTTTATTGAAAATCAAGCTGTAAGCAAAAGTCCAAACGGATGGCTAAACCGAAGCAGGGTCTTGCGTAGACAGGGGTCAGGAACTAGAAGGGTAGTCAGACGAAGCCTGGGTCAGGAACTAGAAGGGTAGTCAGACGAAGCCTGGATCAGGAACCAGCAGGGTAGTCAGACGAAGCCAGGATCAGGAACCAACGGGGTAGTCAGACGAGGCCAGGATCAGGAACCAGAAGCAGCAGCAGTCTTAGAAGCATGTGAACACAGGAGGACCAAGCAAGGAACTGAAGCCACAGACCTCCTATATATATGAGCTAGGCATCCAGCTCCTCCCAGTGGGAAGGAGAAGCCGCAGGGTGGGAGGCTACAAGAAACCCAGAAACCAAGATGGCCGCCAGCACATGTCAAACGAAGGAGAACAGTAAGAAGGTAAGACCATGACAGTACCTCCCCCTCAAGGGCCCCTCCTCCGCGGAGTAAGGAACGGTTTCTGAGGGAAGCGTGCGTGGAAGGCTCGGAGCAAAGCAGGAGCATGGACATCTGCGGAGGGAACCCAGGAACGCTCCTCTGGACCATAACCACGCCAATGGACCAAAAACTGCAACCGACCGCGGACCAGGCGTGAGTCCAGGATATTGCTCACCTCATATTCCTCACGATTGCCCACTTGGACCGGACGGGGCCGAGGAACCGAGGAAGTGAAACGATTACACACCAATGGCTTCAACAGGGAGACATGAAACACGTTGGAGATCCGCATGCCAGGAGGAAGCGCAAGGGCATAGGCTACCGGGTTTACCCTGCGAAGCACTCGGAAGGGACCAACAAAGCGAGGCGCCAGCTTGGGAGTGGGCACTCGAAGGTTGAGGTTGCGGGTGGACAACCATACACGGTCTCCGACCTGGTAGGAAGGAGCGGGCGCTCGTCTGCGATCAGCCTGGAGTCTCTGGCGCTGCGCAGAGACCTCAAGGGACCTCTGGATCTGTACCCAAGAAGCACGTAGGACGGAAAGGTGATCCTCCACAGCCGGAATATCTTGGGGAGAGAATACCTCCGGTAACACGGCAGGTTGGAACCCATAATTGGCCATGAAGGGAGACGTCCCAGAGGAAGAGTTCACCGCCGTGTTCCTGGCAAACTCAGCCCAAGGCAGGAGGTCAACCCAATTGTCTTGGTGATCGGAGACATAGCAACGAAGGAATTGCTCCAAGGCCTGATTGGATCGTTCTGCGGCCCCATTGGACTGAGGGTGGTAGGCCGAGGAGAAAGAGAGATGAATCCCCAACTGGGAGCAAAAGGCGCGCCAGAACCTGGACACAAACTGACTCCCCCGATCCGACACAATCTCCTTGGGCAAACCGTGCAACCGGAAGACCTCCCTGGCGAAAATCGTGGCCAACTCTTGTGCAGAGGGTAACTTCTTGAGAGGAACACAGTGGCACATTTTGGAAAACCGATCCACAATCATGAGAATGACCGTATGGCCTCGGGATGCAGGGAGGTCCACAATGAAATCCATCCCCAGGTGTGACCATGGGCGCTCCCCGGTGGCTATGGGTTGCAAAAGGCCCAACGGAAGGTGCCGAGGGGACTTACTCTGGGCACAAACGGAGCATGCCGCTACATATGCGGCGATGTCGGAACGTAGAGAAGGCCACCAGAACAGACGTGAAACAGCCCAGGACAGCTGATTCTTTCCAGGATGCCCCGCGGCCTTGGAGTTATGGTAGGTTCGCAACAACCGAGTGCGCAACTCCTCAGGCACAAAACACCTGCCGTTGGGTCTCCCAGAGGGAGCACCAGATTGAGCCGCCAAAATCTGCTCACCCAGGGGAGAGGTCAGGCTGGTGCGAATGGCGGCCAGGATCTGATTCGGAGGTATGACCGAAGTCGGAATCGACTCCTCCCCGGACAGCTCGGAGTACTGCCGTGATAAGGCATCCGCTCTGATGTTCTTGGAACCGGGTAGGTAGGAGACCACGTAATTAAAACGTGACAAGAACAGAGCCCATCTGGCCTGACGTGGTGTCAATCTCTTGGCCTCAGAAAGGTAGGTCAGATTCTTGTGGTCCGTCAGGATGAGAACCGGAATCACCGAACCCTCGAGCAAGTGCCTCCATTCTTTAAGGGCCTGCACGATGGCCAATAACTCCCTGTCACCAATCTGATAGTTGCACTCCGCGGAAGACAGTTTCCGGGAGTAAAACCCACAGGGAAGCAGAGGACCCTCTGGTGTTCTACGCTGAGACAGAAGGGCGCCTACTCCCGTCTCAGACGCGTCCACCTCGAGGACAAAGGGCAACCCAGGGTTGGGATGCGACAGAATCGGAGCCGACACAAAGGCGGACTTTAGAGCCTCAAAAGCTCGGATGGCCTCGAGCGGCCAGACCTGGAAATTACTGCCCTTCCTGGTCAGATCCGTGAGAGGCTTGGCTAGCATAGAAAAGTCCCTGATGAACTTCCGGTAATAATTGGCGAAGCCCAAAAAGCGCTGCAGGGCACGGAGACCACTGGGCTGGGGCCACTGTAAGACAGCCGAAACCTTCTCAGGATCCATGGAGAACCCCTCAGCGGAAATGATGTAACCTAAGAAGGTTACCTGGGATCGGTGAAATTCGCATTTCTCAAGCTTACCGAACAGCCTGTTCTCTCGTAACCGTTGCAACACTCGTCTGACATCCATAATGTGGGCCTCCATGGATTCAGAATATACCAAGATGTCATCCAAATAGACCACCACACACTGCTGCAACAGGTCACGGAAAACATCGTTGATGAATTCCTGGAAGACTGCGGGCGCATTGCACAACCCAAAGGGCATAACCAAGGATTCATAATGACCGGTCCTGGTGTTAAATGCGGTCTTCCACTCATCGCCCGCCTTGATCCTTACCAGGTTATATGCCGCCCTCAGGTCGAGTTTGGTAAAGACCGTGGCCCCTTTGAGGCGATCGAACAGCTCAGAAATCAAGGGTATCGGGTAAGCGTTCTTGATCGTGATGCGATTGAGACCCCTGTAATCGATGCAAGGCCTCAACTCACCGCCCTTCTTTTTCACAAAGAAAAATCCAGCCCCTGCCGGGGACGAGGATTTGCGAATGTGTCCGCGTGAAAGCGCCTCCCTCACGTACTCCTCCATGGCCTCATTCTCCGCTACCGACAGTGGATAGACTTTGCCACGAGGAGGAACGGCACCAGATTGTAACTCTATGGCACAATCGTATGGGCGGTGCGGAGGTAGGGCAACCACGCGCACCTTATCGAATACATCCCGGTACTCTTCGTATTCAGGAGGCAACAGAGAGTCCGAGGAAGTACACAGCAACTTGACAGGCCCATGGATGCAACTAGCCCCACACTGCGGTGACCACGAGAGGATCTCGGCCGATCTCCAATCGAAAGTCGGATTATGCTTCTGGAGCCAGGGGTACCCCAAGACCACCAGGTAGTGTGGAGACGAAATCACCTGGAGACAGACCGACTCTCTGTGAACGGCACCAATGGCTATCCCCACTGGAAGGGTCTCATGAGTCACGTGTGGCGGCAGAAGGGGTCTGCCGTCTATCGCCTCAAGAGCCAGTGGGGAACCTCGAGACTGCAGAGGAATGGAATTGGCGGCAGCCAACACACTATCAATGAACAAACCACCAGCACCAGAGTCCACCAACGCCTGGGTCGTCACCGAGCCCCCGACCCAGGAGAGGACAACAGTGATCAGTGGTTTGTCAACACGGGAAACCGGGGACGAGGAGACTCCACCCAAGATCTGCCCCCGACAGGATCTCAGGTGCGAGCGTTTCCCGGACGGTTCGGACATGCCAACCGAAAATGCCCACCGAGACCACAGTACATGCATCGGCCCTCGCGTCTCCGGAGTACCCTCTCCCCCTCGGACAGGCGAGCAAACCCCAGCTGCATGGGTTCACCCCCAGACAAGTCATCCCCAGGAGGCGTGGGAGGAGAGGGAGGCACGGGTGGGACAGCAAACGTAGGCGCCAATCTGTTAGAAGACCTCCGCAGGCTCTCCTTAAAGGAAGGCCTCTCCCTGAGTCTGGTGTCAATCAAAATCAGGAAAGAAAGAAGAGACTCGAGCTCCACTGGTAGGTCCTTAGCTGCAACCTCATCCTTCAAGGCATCCGAGAGACCATGAGAGAAAGCAGCGACCAGAGCCTCATTATTCCAGCCCACCTCTGCTGCCAGGGTACGAAACTCAATGGCGTATTCAGCTACGGATCGTGAACCCTGTCTGATGGACATAAGGAGCTTCGCAGCAGAGGCAGCACGAGCCGGCACATCGAATACCTTCCGAAGTGAAGCAACAAAACCGGAAAACTCGGCAACCACCGGATTGTTGTTCTCCCATAAAGGGCTGGCCCAGGCCAAGGCCTTGTCCGAGAGCAGCGAGATCAAGAAGCCCACCTTTGATCTCTCAGTAGGAAAGGCATGTGGCAGCAACTCGAAATAAATGCCCACCTGGTTAAGGAAACCTCGGCACTGAGTTGGCTCTCCCCCAAAGCGCTGTGGAAGGGGGGCAGAACCGGTCATACCCCGAGACACCGCAGGCGCAGCAACAGGTGTCGGGGTAGACTCTTGCGCAACAACCGGAGCGGCAGTAGGAGCGGGCCCAGGAGCGACAACCGACCCATCGGCAACGGAAGCGAAATGAGCCGTGCGTTCAAGCAGGGTTTGCAACGCCACAGCGAACCGACCCAACAGGTGATCCTGCTGATCAAGTCTGGCAACCAGCGTAGGTAGCGAGGATGGCCCTGTACCGTCAAAATTCATGGCTTGGTCCTAATGTCATGGAACCATGAACCAGACGTACAACAAGAGATAAGTGGAAATAAGAAGGCTTTATTGAAAATCAAGCTGTAAGCAAAAGTCCAAACGGATGGCTAAACCGAAGCAGGGTCTTGCGTAGACAGGGGTCAGGAACTAGAAGGGTAGTCAGACGAAGCCTGGATCAGGAACCAGCAGGGTAGTCAGACGAAGCCAGGATCAGGAACCAACGGGGTAGTCAGACGAGGCCAGGATCAGGAACCAGAAGCAGCAGCAGTCTTAGAAGCATGTGAACACAGGAGGACCAAGCAAGGAACTGAAGCCACAGACCTCCTATATATATGAGCTAGGCATCCAGCTCCTCCCAGTGGGAAGGAGAAGCCGCAGGGTGGGAGGCTACAAGAAACCCAGAAACCAAGATGGCCGCCAGCACATGTCAAACGAAGGAGAACAGTAAGAAGGTAAGACCATGACAGGACAGTGACCCCAGACATCCTGCCAATGTCACTAAGGACTATCTTCAGGAGTCTAGTCTGTCTGGGATTACATGAAGAGGCAGAAGGATTCGAGCAAGCCTAAACTTAAAGAAGATCTGTGCTCCGTGATGCTTGGAAGAACCTCCCTGCGGTGTGTCCAGAAGAACGGATGCTAAAGACAAAGGAGCGGTCACAGCAAACATTGATTGGACTTTTTCTCTCTTCTTCAGTCACTTTCCATTTTGTTAATTGATAAAAATAAACACTTAAATTTTTTAAATCATTCTTACTTTGCAATTTTTTTTCCTACACCTGCCTAAAACTTTAGCACAGTACTGTATATATAGTTAATGTATTCCTCTTGTTTCTTCACCGTTGCTGGAAACCACATCTGAATTTCCACCTGATGCGGGGACCGCTGCCGCTATCTACAGTGTCGTGTTACTGAATTAAATTGTTGCACTCTGCATTTCTTTGAGGCTTTGTGCAGATTTGCATTGTGCTGTCATTTTTTTTTTTTATAAAAATCTCTGGTTCTCATGGCGCTCTCAGAATCGGCTATTTACTGAAGTAATTACTTTATAATCGCCCAATTAAATTGAGCTTGAAATCACCTAACTGTTCAGAAGAACTTGGCATAGTCCCATTTATAGAGCGTCCTTTTTGAAAAAAAAATTCTGGAGATTTTTTTTCAGATATTGTATATGGATTTTATGTGATGTGTGCAGATGATGTATACCGCATGCGCCACCGCAGGTGGAGTGATCAGTGCTGCTGCCTTGTGGCATGACACCTATGGCTCCAGCCAGTCTGCGTAGTCTCTCCGCTTACACCCCAAGTAGTTACTGGGGTACCAACTGGACGTCGGTACTACCCTGTTGACACTAATAACCTTACACAAACTCCCAGAACCAATCACATTTACAAATTCTACCATGTTGCGCCCAAATATTGCGCTTAATAATAGTGCCATGAAGGTCAGCCATTCTAGTCCTGCAAAAGTGCATCTAGACAGTCCCAAATCACATGCCATGCAAGGTCCAAATGATACAAACATATAGTTCAGAACTCAAATATTAGTGCCGCAAAGTATACAAACCGTAATTGCAGCCAATATAATACCAACTATAGTGCCTATATAACAGTGCTTGATCAACATCATAATATTCAGATAAAGTCTGATAATACCCATATAATATCGCCAAATACTGTGTAAAACAAGCAGCCACACAGTCCCAAATAATGTGCCATGCATTGCCCAAATAGTGCCATACAGAATCCAAACTGTAATGCCACATGGTGTAGACATGATAGTTCTAGCCAAGTAGATAATAGCCCCAGGACTTAGATAATAGTGATACAGTCCTGATCAAAAGTTTAAGATCACTTAAAAAATGGCAAAAAATCTAATTTAGCACGGCTGGATCTTAACAAAGTTCCAAGTAGAGTTTCAGCATGCAACAAGAAGAGATGGGAGGGAGACAAGACATTTTTTGAGCATTTAATTTAATGAAAACAACGAATAAACTGAAACCGGCTGTTTTTCAGCTGATCCATAGTTTAGGACCACATGCCTTTAAAAGGCCAAATCTGTGCAAAGCTGTGGATTCATTGTCATTCTCTGTCAGGTAGTCACACGTTGTGATGGCAAAGGCAAAAAAACTCTCCCCTTTTGAACGTGGTCGGGTTGTTGAGCTGCATAAGCAGGGTCTCTCACAGCGCGCCATCGCTGCTGAGGCCGGACGCAGTAAGACAGTCATTTGGAATTTCTTAAATGATCCTGAGGGTTATGGAACAAAAAAGTCAAGTGGAAGACCCAAAAAAATGTCATCAGCACTGAGCCGGAGGATCCAATTGGCTGTCCGTCAAGACACTGGACGATCCTTGACCCAAATTAAGGCCCTTACTGGTGCTGACTGCAGCCCCATAACCATCAGACGGCATCTGAGACTGAAGGGCTTCAAAAACAAAAACGTCTTCAAAGACCTCGTCTCCTTGAACGCCACAGAACTGCTCGCTTGGACTTTGCAAGAGAGCACCAAACATGGGACATTCAAAAGTGGAAGAAAGTTTTATTCTCTGATGAGAAAAAATGTAACCTTGATGGTCCTGATGGTTTCCACCGTTACTGGTATGACAAGCAGATCCCACCTGAGATGTTTTCTACGCGCCACAGTAGAGGGGGCGCCATAATGGTCTGGGGGGCTTTTCAGTGGAACAATGGAGCCTCAGGAAGTGCAGGGGCGTCAAACGGCCGCTGGCTATGTCCAGATGTTGCAGAGAGCATTCCTCATGACTGAGGGCCTCGTCTGTGTGGTAACGCCTGGGTTTTTAACAGGACAACGCTACAGTACACAATGCCCGCAGGACAAGGGACTTCTTCCAGGAGAATAACATCACTCTTTTGGCCAATCCTGCGTGTTCCCCTGATCTAAATCCAATTGAGAACCTTTGGGGATGGAGGCAAGGGAAGTTTACAAACATGGACAACAGTTCCAGACAGTAGATGGCCTTCGTGCGGCCGTCTTCACCACTTGGAGAAATGTTCCCATCACCTC